>NC_064921.1:750546518-751176310 GCF_023897955.1 Schistocerca gregaria
ACACGTTGGCTTGTCTCTCTTAATGGACGGCCAGTGTACAGGATGCCGAAAGCCAAGGGGGACGCTGCTGGCGCCAGACTGTTGTGGAACTTTCCACGACAGCTCCCCGAGCACTGCAACCTTGCGCGCCCACGTGTTTTTCGCCCCCCAGTGCGAGCAGAAACAAATCCTCTCTAGCGGAAGGAAACGTCGCCACGGCTTTAACTGCTCTTGTAACTTGGGACAGAGAACATGGCTATAGTTATGAGAGGGATGAGATAAAAGGTCAGACAGGAGAAATAAGGAGTTAGAGCAGCGTAATGGCTACTGACGACACCAAATGAGTTATTTTAACCGAGTGGTAAGTCGAAGACAGGTAAAATCCAGAACTGGAAGGAGAGCGTGATGAGAATTTAGCGTTCTGTTGTAAAAGTGGCGTAAGAGACAGAGCACTATATACTGCGGACATAATAAGACGACAGTTTTAGGTGAGGGTGTTTTGAATTATGGTTACGCAGCACACCAGCAGAGACCAGGTGTTTACCATCTCTTTAGGAAACTACCAACCTTAGCAAGCAACTGCGCCGTTGTCATTACCGAATGGCTTGTACACTCCACTTTTCTTCGCTTTATGCGGTGCTCGTTGATTTCTTTACGTAATTTGAAATGAGAGAAGAGACTAATCGTGACTCATAACGATTGCACTACACCAGAAAGGATCAACGATCGCTATGACCACGTGTCAGTTCCGCTTTCGCTGGAGCACTTTTTTTTTTTTTTTTTTTTTTTTTTTTTACGGTGCGTAAAACTTTATTCAATTCAGAGATATATAGTAGATATAAGTTAAGTTTTAGAATTCATTTAATTTCCAATTTCGTAGTTATTGTTTTATTGCATTACTGTGTTGAGTTCGTTTATTTCATTTCTAAAACCTTTTCCGTTTGCATTGAAATTTTGTCGAATTTGTGTGTTTCTGTGTCATGACAATTATGAGTTTTCTGGCAACAATAAATGTGGACAATAATGTATTAGAAAAACACAGAGACATAGAATTGGCAATAGATTATTTGCTTATTATTGCTTTGGTGTAAGAAGGGTGATTTTGCTTTTGCTTTAGATTTCACTTTAACTATTCCCAGCGAGGGCACTGGTGTACCACTGAACACACAACAAACACTGCACTCGGCATGTAGGCTCTCAGCCCCGCGAGAGGGATTTTGGGACTTGTTACACTTCTTTCCCCATGGTGGCTGTAGTTCTCGTTTGTTTACACTTGCGACTGGCTGCCACGTTAAAGTGTCTCCGATGTATCATTTGAACAGAGACAGGGCACAAAATTAGCTGTAGTACTTTCACACTCACTGACAAGTAGTCACGCGCGACTGGGAAAATGCATATAACTCGACTGTTCACGTTAAGGCTGAAGACCGATATCCCTAACGTCTGTGTCTTACAGGAGACAGGCAAATAAATCCTGCACACAGTGCTCCCTTCTCAACACGTCGCTCTGTGACTTCTGGAAAGAAAGGAAGAAAGCTTATAGTTTAAGATACTGTCGAGAACGAGGTCATTAGTGGCGAAGCACAAGCTCGTAGTGGAAAGGAAATCGGCCGAGCTCTTTTCAAAGGAATTATTGTAGCAATTGCCTCAAACGATCTAGGACAATCACGGAAAGCCTAAATCTGGATGACAGAACGCTGATTTGAACCCTCATACTCCCGAATGCAAGATCAGTGTGTTAAGCACAGCACCACCTCCCTCGGTGTACGACTTCTAGAATCTAAATATATTTATTTTCATAAGAACATTACAGAACGCTTCATGAATAACATGTACATAACATATAGACGAACAGGAATTATACAACCATAGTAAAATACGAATGAAAAGCGAAATTTAAAATTAAGAAAAATGAATACAAATGTGTCACAAACACAGGCTACTGTTTTTCAGCCAGTCCAGTATTGCGGCGTAAGGTCATGGATTTCTAGCAGCGACCCTTCAAAACGAGTATTTGGGCATTCGAAGGTATGTGGGAAGTTGTTTGTTCTTTAATTTCACGCTTTGCTCATGAAAGGTTTTCGGCCATTCCCCGTTGAAACAGTGATTTACTGCATATTCCCTGTACAGCGCGGGTTATGTTGAGGTTGCACCGTACCCTTCTACTCTAATCGAAACTGGGGAATTTGATTGTCGAAGTTTTTATCAGGTTGCGGTTTCTAACCTCTTTATCTCCAGTGTGATAGCTAGTGTTCGTTTGTAGTAAAGTGCTGAAGTCGTGTTGCTATTCTCACTGGGGGATTTCTTGATCTGAGTCTTAATTCCACATGTTCGTTGATGAGTTGGACAGGATCGACGTGAATACGCAGTGTTGATTTATTAGACCATTTTTCAAGCTGAGGCTTTAGAGCAGCAAGACGTCTGGTCTGGAGCGGTGCTACATTGCTTAAATGGGTAACGTCTGAGTGAGAGCTGACATGATTTTTGCCGTAACATTTTTCAGAAGTTGTTGTAGGAAGTTCGATCGAGGGTTACTCCTAGATATCTAGAGTACGGACTGTTTCTTAAGATGGTTCCTTCAGAGTATATGTGGGCGTGTCTGTTAATTATATAAAGGGTATTACGGTAAACGATGGTTCTCCACAATCGGTGGAAATAACCGGATATTCCAAATACATATAGAATCCAAATGTAAATGAATTTTTCAGTATTTTATGCCTGACATTCTGGTAATGATACCTGGAAAGGACTTATGAATTATGTCCGCCTCCGACCATGCACTTACCTACGACGGCTGTCGTAAAATGCGTCACGGCAGTTCTTGAGGCTGTAATTTGATACGCTCTGACGCGAAATGGCGCCTAGTGAATGATGGCACAACTCGTGAAGTGTCATTTGTAATACGCGAGGAATAGCACACCTTAGGTGGAGGCGCCTCGGCACTGACGTTAGATTGACCGTATCCTATTCGCAACGTAGTCTCGCTGACAGCGGTTAACAAGTGAACGTCGCGTTACAAGTGCGTACTTGACGCTAGCAGGCAGGCGGGCGAGGTGACGATGCTGATTGCAAGCTATAAGCAGTGGGCAGTCGCCGCTTATTTGGTGCTGCAGTTAATCTGATCCTGACGTTCTCTACATCCATCCTTCCCTTCTCTCCATTAAGCACGAGTATGTTGTCAGCTGTTGTACTTGTAATGTCTAACGGTATTTCCATTATTTATAGACAGCCTACTATCATTGGCGCAGTGATAAGGCAATGGGTTCCCTCTCGGGAGGGTGGCGGTTCAGAGCCCTTTGGCCATCCACATTTAAATTTTTCTTGGATCCAGCAGAACGCTTAAAGCAATGACGAAAGTGTTCCTTTAAAAAAAGAATCATCATCATCATTTAAGACTGATTATGCCTTTCAGCGTTCAGTCTGGAGCATAGCCCCCCTTATAAAATTCCTCCATGATCCCCTATTCAGTGCTAACATTGGTGCCTCTTCTGATGTACTTCAAAATCATTCTTAACCGAATCCAGGTACCTTCTCCTTGGTGTGCCCCGACTCCTCCTACCCTCTACTGCTGAACTCATGAGTCTCTTAGATAACCTTACTTCTCCCATGCGTGTAACATGAACCCACCATCTAAGCCTGTTCGCCCTGACTGCTAAAAAAAGAAGAAAAAAAACACATGAAATATCCTTTCTCATTTCGAGATTCTATTCCGTCTCCCCAGGGCTCGTTGTCGGCGGAACCTTGAACTCTAATCTTGCTTTCTTTCTTGTGTTCATATAGTCATTTTTATCAGAATATCGTCACTCATGAAATAGGCCCACATAGTTAACTAACAAACATAGACTGGATCTGAAATCCTAGCTACTTTGATGTCTCGTAACTTTTTATCTGGACAAGTCAGTTCACCCTTAAAAGTGCTCCTTGGTCGGTAGCACTGAAAAACACAGCCCATTGATGCTTTTGTTCCAGTGCATGATGTGGCAACACTGTGCGAATATAAACGTCAGCTATAGTCCGATCCATGAACGACGGCGGTTCGCGCATGTCGAGGTACAGACGTGTAATCCTACATTGTTGACGATCCCAAGCGGCAGCTGTGATATGCGCATGCGCGTGCTTCCCGTTTGAAGAAAACGTGTATCCTGCAAATCACGTCTCTCACTTGCTTACACAGAATTTATGACTTACCGTCGCAGTCAGCGATGACAGGTCGCAACGAATGGAATCGAAATTCACTGGTCAAACGATCACGTTTAATGCTCGCATTAGCTACGGCAGAGCACTCACAACTCTACTGAATGCTCATTGGCTGTCGAAGAATACGTGACGCACGTGGGCAGAACAAGCCTAAACTCGACCGCCATTGTTCGTGAATCCAACTATACTGCTTTAAATATGCTAGCGTCTTGTTACCATTTTTCAGTGTAATGCTCTATGAATATTTGTTCTGTTCATATGTTCATCTCTGTGGCTAACAGCTTTACGTCGCTGTAATATGATGGTTTCCAGCTACGATAGCAACATTCTAATCTTGTAGCTGGCAGAACGTTCCACCGCCAGTGTTTTGTCTCGAATGTTAGTGTATAGCTGACGACAATATATTTGGTATCAGTGTTTCGCAATTCCAGTCATCTTCACTGTGTCTAGACATAACATACTGTTATTGCGATGTCGAAACTAGGATCCCACGTTTCATTCGATGCTGTGTTGTCATGCAAATACAGATGGAAAGCCATTGCAATGGTGTTCGAGTTGTGTGGCCGAGCGGTTCTAGGCGCTTCAGTCTGGAACCGCGCGACCCCTACGGTCGCAAGTTCGAATCCTTCCTCGGGAATGGATGTGTGTGATGTCCTTAGGTTAGTTAGGTTTAAGTAGTTCTAAGTTCTAGGGGACTGATGACCTCAGATGTTAAGTGCCATAGTGCTCAGAGCCATTTGAACCATTTATTTTTTGTTGTTCGAGTTTAGGAGGATACCCAATGGACTGAGGCGTGAATGGGAGAGAGGCGTGCTAGGATAGCCTGTGCAGTTGCGCAAAGCCATTGCGCCCGGGTGGAGCTGTTAGCGCATCCACCTAGTGAGAGGGAGACCTGGCTTCGTATCCCAGCCTTCGTACAGATTTTCATTCATCGCTCCAGTGTGCGTACATATGTAGTGGAAAATTACACTTTTTCTCATTTTACGTGATTGCAGAATCAATTTACTGAGATTAAAACGCAGTGTATTACATGATTTTAAAGTCACTCGATGACTTGTTGTGAGAAATTTTTCATATGCTTGAGACCCTGTGAGCTCGATAACCTGTACAAAGCGTACATCCAGCGGGTGAAATAATCAGAAACCTCAAGGACACTTATACAACTGCAAAAGACACAAAGGAAGGCGTCATTGTAGTGGGCTCTGGTGCACACTGGAATTCAGGGATATGAACTAACAGATGTGACAGTAGAGGAAGCACGCACTGACCATTTCGTCCCCCTACATATCACCTCCCTGTTCAGGTATCGAGTCATGCATCAGTTGGAGACTGACTACAAGACGCAAATAGGAAGGTGCGATTGATAAGATGACTCCTCTGGCATTACGTACCTCAGTCGGTCTCACTCATCTACTGAGAGGATACATTTCAAAAAAAAAAAAAATGGCTCTGAGCACTATGGGACTTAACATCTATGGTCATCAGTCCCATAAAAGTTAGAACTATTTAAACCTAACTAACCTAAGGACATCACACAACACCCAGCCATCACGAGGCAGAGAAAATCCCTGACCCCGTACATTTCAAAGACACCTTACTTCCTACACCAGTGAGAGTACCTACAGTGAGAGTACCTACAGTATGAGATACTACTGAGACGAAGTTGCTGGGAAGTATACAATATGGTTTTCACGGCTGGTATGGATGGCCTTCATGACTGTAGCAGTATCGAAATGGCTCTGAGCGCTATGGGACTTAACTTCTAAGATCATCAGTCCTCGAGAAC
This sequence comes from Schistocerca gregaria, assembly GCF_023897955.1. Lineage (NCBI taxonomy): Eukaryota > Metazoa > Arthropoda > Insecta > Orthoptera > Acrididae > Schistocerca > Schistocerca gregaria. Next base: position 750,552,481 of record NC_064921.1, read on the forward strand.
TTAGAACTACTTAAGCCTAACTAACCTAAGGACATCACACACATCCATGCCCGAGGCAGGATTCGAACCTGCGACCGTAACGGTCGCGCGGTTCCAGACTGAAGCGCCTAGAACCGCTCGGCCACCCCGGCCGGAGCAGCAGCATTGACATTAGGTCGTGTCAAACGTATGTTTCTGTGCCTAAAGCTTGTTTCTGATGCTGATAACGCTTTTGTACTTCGTTATTTGATCATCGAACTAAGAATAACTCAGGACGCCGACTGTTGATACATAACCGAAAAAAAAACAACTGCAAAAGAAGAGGAGAAGCGTTGAAATTAGATAGGTTGTGGACTGCAGTGCAATATAAAGGGAATAAAGCCAACTCTTCTAAGTGCAAGGTACATATCTCAGTCCGACACGATTCCACGATCTTTAGGAACGGTCTTATGACGTCACAACGTAACCTTTCTGCGGTTAGGTATCAACTGTTCTGTTTTTTGAGCTTGTTTGAGTTCGAATATCAAATAACGAAGCATTTATAGCCCCTGAATATGTCTCCTGTCCTTGTATAAATTGGGAATAGACTTCTTTGTGTTGTAATTGTGGCTGACCCAGTTCTTTTGTAACTGATCAGTTGGTCTCAACATAGTAACGTGTTTTGGCCTCTCTGTTGTGCTACAGCCAGACGTGCAGCATCTTTTAGGACACAGATAACGTTTTCTATTTTTTAACCAAACTGAGTGATAGACTGATTTAGGGGGTGAACGTAGGCAAGAAAAGAGAAAACTTAGTATGATACTAAATTAATTTCCATTAAACACATTTTAAAACTTGATACGCCTTAACGACATTCTCTCCTAAAACAAATTCAGCTAGACTCCTGTTAACGTGATCTTTACACACACACACGCACACACCGCTGTTGAGCCTGACTTGGTGGGGATACTGGCTGAAGGTGGCGGCGTGCTGCGGGTAGAGGACAGAGACGTCGCCAGGCGCACAGGCGGCCACTGGCTGGGGTAAAGGCGTCGCCCGCACATTCATAACTCGGGTCGGGCGAGCTGCGTGTCCGCTACTACACGACACGACAGGCCAGGCCAGGACAGGACACGCCACCTCCACGTCGCCCGAACCTGTTAGGCGGTCGTGGGAAAAATGCTAAGGCGGTTTCGCACGCGATTCCGCTTCTGCCGTCTCGCCTGGAGCCCCGACCGGCCGCGGCGGCCGCAGGCGCCGCCGCCGCACTCGGCCGTAGCTGGGGCGCGCTCACACGGGGACGCGCTCACCTGGCCACGGCGGGCAACCGCTGTTTACGTGCCACTGCCAATTTAAAACATCGCCCGACGTCGCGGCTGCCTGACTTACACGCATACACTGACGTCCCCACACAGGCAAATCTCCGCTCACTTATATCTACTGCTCATAATCTACCCTACGATGTGTGGCACGCAGTACTTTTGGTTCGAATTTCTTTCCCCCCTCCTCCTTTCCCTGTTCCTTTCGGAATGGTGCGTGGAAAGAACGTCTGTCCCTAAACCTTCGTATCAACTCTACTTATCATGACTTTCTCGTAGAGATCACTCCGCGAGACGAATGTGGCATGGAGTAACATCCTACTTGGCTTGATTACATACTCTCGAAATTTCGACAGCAAGCCTCATCATGATAAACGACGCCTCTCTTGTAGTGTTTGCCAATGGAGCTTGCTGAGCTCCTCACAATCGCTTTCGTGGATACTATACGACCCCGTGACGAAACGCGCCGTTTTTCGTTCTCAATCTCTCGTATTAATCCAATCTGGCAATCGCCCTAGACGATGGCCAAAACTCAAGAAGCACTCTCACAAATATTTTATAACTTTTAGAATTTTGGGTTCGGAAAAGGCGTAGGCATTCGAGAAGCGATATTCGGCTTACGATTATTTCTTGAGAAAAGGTTAAAGAAGGCTAAAGAAACAAAATGGTTCAAATGGCTCTGAGCAATATGGGACTCAACATCTGAGGTCAATAGTCCCCTAGAACTTAGATCTACTTAAACCTAACTAACCTAAGGACATCACACACATCCATGCTCGAGGCAGGATTCGTACCTGCGACCGTAGCGTAGCGGTCGCGCGGTTCCAGACAGAATCGCCTAGAACCACTCGACCACACGGGCCGGCTAAAGACACTTATATTGCCTTCATCGACATTTGACAGGGTAGACTGGCGACAGTTGTTTAATAATCTGAGAGGGATTGGCATAAATTATAAGGGCGGATGAGCAGCGCAGGGACTATACAGATGAGGTGTCTGTGATAAGATGCGGAGAACATCAAGAAGAAGCCAGCATTAAGCAGGCTGGGCGATAGGGCTGTTCATTCTCTCCTCTGTTGTTAAATGGAAACATTCAGAGGGCAACAGATGAAGCTAGGGGCAATAAAATAGACATGCTGAATTTTATCATGATATCGCCGTGTTAACTGAAGATGCAGAACAATTAGAAGTGGTGCTGGCCTAGATGAAAACTACCCTCAGCTCTTCCTACAAATGTGAAAATTAATAAAGGCAAAACAAAAATCTTTGTGGTGAGTAGACAAAACACCAATGCCCAATGCTTACTTAACAATGAGCCACGGGTGATCCTAGAATCCTTCGCCTACCTATGGAGTACTTTTCACTCACCCACTGGATGTTCTCGTGGAAAGTAGTTCTAGTTATAGAAGACGTCAAAATAAGAATAACGCAACTATATTTTCATGCGGGCCTCACAGACCTATACGATTCTGATCATGCTTTCTGGTTTCGTTCGATGTTTGGTATAAATCGCATTTGATAAATTGGCCGCACTGGCATGTCTTATTGGATTTCCTTGGATTTACCCAGAATCTGTAAATACTGAAGCTACGTGATGTCCTCTAGAAATTCGCTAGTCTTATAATCGGATGCTGTTGGCATTCTCTTTGTTGTACGGGCGCTAATGACCGTAGCAGTTTTGCGCCCTAAAACCATAAAAAAATTCTCTTTGTTGTGAGTGTTATCTTGCGTTTACGCACGTTTAAAAAGAGCTACCACTCACTTATAGGAAATGTAAATTTGATCCAAGTCTTTCTGGATTCCTTTACGACCGTGCATCATCGATACGTTCCTGTAGACAAGAACAACCTTAGCGAACAAATGATGGAGCTGCTGACTTTATCTGAAAAACGTAGTCTGTTTTTATTGAGAACGCTACTGGTGCTATCTTGCTTCCTATACAGATACCAGAGTTTAATTTCGTTTCTCTTAAACAGCCTCCGTCCAGTACAAGGCACTATCTTCTATTAGTTAAATAATCTTTGGGAGCTAATAAAGATATACATATTTTTTATATGTCTTGATCACCAAGTTTTTTGAGCAATATTCCCGGTTTCGGCTGTGCAATATCCTCCTTGAGAATATTTAAAAACAGCACGAGTTGTGTTATTTGTACATATCTATGACTTGTTGCAGTGCATCAGAATGAGAGAATTTGAAGATGGCTGTGCAATCTTGTTCAAGAGACTCTACGATCAAGACAATTAAATAAAAACTCTGTAAAGCAAATGATCGCTCTCCAGATAGTCATTATAAGTCAAATTTTGCTAATGAAGACAATGCCTAATTATCGTTACTTGTTTTAAGTCGTCTATGGTGTGCAGTGTAGGAAGTATTTCGGAAATACAAGTAATTGTTATCTACCCTAGCACTTGTATGTTCTGAATGCCAGACATGCTGTGCAAATAAAACTAATGTTTTCTTCCCCTGAACCTATGCTCAGTCTTCGACAGAATTCTTTGCGGAGCGGTTCTAGGAGCTACAGTCTGGAACCGCGCGACCGCTACGGTCGCAGGTTCGAATCCTGCCTCTAAGCATGGATGTGTGTGATGTCCTTAGGTTAGTTAGGTTTAAGTAGTTCTAAGTTCTAGGGGACTGATGACCACAGAAATTAAGTGCCATAGTGCTCAAAGCCATTTGAACCATTTTTTTGACAGAATTCTATACTCCTTCCAGCAACCTCGGCGGTCCAAATCCTCACGCGGCCGACGCGATGTAGGATTTCTGTGATGTCTCTAAATCGCTTAAGATGAATACTGGGCTAGTTCCTCTGAAAGGGCACGGAAAATTTCCCTTCCCATCAGTCAATTTGCACAAAATTGCACTCCGTACTGACCTCGTTGTCGACAGGGAGTTAATGCCTAGTCTTCTTTGATTCCTTCTCTTCCTACAGGAATGTCAAAATGATCGAGCTTAGAATACGCTCTATGAACCTGAAAAAGACAGGCGTTAGGGATGTTGGTCTATAGTGCTGTATATCTGTTATTTGGCAGTTTTGTACGCAGCAGTTCCTTGTGTTTCGCGTGAGTAGTTCTCTGATCAGACATCGGGAAACTCATTTCATCTTATGTGTTGCAGATACTGCAGACGAGGACAGATGTGCTAGATAATAATGACTTAGCCAACTGAAGAAGGCGAACGTTGTTTAACCGACTGCCAGGCTTCCCACATACCATTTGCGATTGCAAAAGGGTGGGGGTGGGGAGAATGATACACGTTCCGCACAGTTTCCACCGCTACAGGCTGTAAAGTGGCTTTCAGAGTCGCCACGTTGTTGCAGATATCTAACGCAGGGGCTTAAATATCGATTCCCATTACTCACAGCGTCGTGAACTTTGTCCAGGTGAAATCATTTCTGTTGGCGTAGTACAGCACCGTAGACAGGTGGAAAGCTCTTCAAATTATGTCCATTTCAGTGTGAGGCGACGATAGTAATTCCTACTGAGGCAATTAGTTAGATGGGAATAAATGTAGCAGCATCTTTCCTAACAGGTGTTTCTGATTTGAATGGTGTTCTAAGCTTCTATCGGGGCATCCTGAATTTGATGAAGGGTTGTGGTGCAGTGATTGTGACGTCAGAAGTAAATGGAGTGTATTGCGATGTGTGGCCGGTGTGGGCGCTGGTTCGAGGGCTGGCGAAGCGCGCGCTGGCCTGCACGAGGTGTGGGGCTGGCGCCCGCGTGTCGCGCCGCTTACCTGTCTGTGTTTTTTGTGTTGCCGCGGCGCTGCGCGCAGCACCTGCCCGCACCTGGCAGCTCCGGAACACGGACACCTGCCGCCCGGCTCCACACCTACCAGCGTCCAATTTCACCGCCTTCCGACTGGCTGCATTCGTGTATCCAGGGGCTAACAAACTAATAAAAAGAATAGGGTCACCGCCAATTCACACCTCCTGGCTTTACGACCCACAAACCTGAAGTCGATTGTGCGAATCACGCTCAGCCTCATCAACCTGCGGGTCCCGTTGTAGGGACGCCCGACGATCATCTTCCTGTCATTCGGAAAGATTTTCACACGTACATAGTAAACTTTTAGCAAACCCATGAACATATCTAATCCTCATCTGTGTTGTGCGATTCACTGTGAATTGAATGACTGTGGTGAACGCTCCCTTTGTCCCTGTCTTGCGGTGCCCGTAGCGTCACGCGAGATCTCACTTGCGATCGCGGCCTGAATTACCACCACCTCTGTAGTTGGTTCTACGTACTCTTGGCGTTCTAGGAGCACGAGACAAATTACGCAGCATACTGTTGTATAGACTTAATGGGAAACCTTTATTGGCAACCCGGATGAGTTCTGTGCTCTGATAAACATGCCAGCCTTCCACTGAGCGACAAGACAGGGTTCAAACGTCTCACACATCGGAAATCAAATATAAAAATCCTTGTAGCTATTTAAGTCATTTCAGAAAAGATTGCGAGATCCGAAGATTGGATTGGAATATTCACGATCCATTCGCCATGCGTAGCAAAATGGCTCTATCCAAAACAGGTGCCGAGACGACCGTGGTGCAGCAGGGGCCATACACGACACTGGTGAACGACGGCTGCGGAAGTGTGCACCGGCGAATGTTGGGCAACTGACCGCCCAGGTGAACCAAGGGGCTACCGAAAGCGTCTTCCAATGAACATTGCTGCGTCTGGGCATCCGCAGCAGGCGACTGGTTCGTGCACCCACGCCTACGTCTGCCCTTAGGCAACGAAGGTTGGAGAGATTACGTAGGCTTTCCCGGCGTAATAAGTCTTGAAAGTCTCTTCGAGTTTGCTGCCGGATCCTAAAATCAACTTGACTCGATATTTCGGCGATCCAACTGTTCGCCATCTTCAGGAAATGCTACTTCTGCTGATGAGTCCGCTGAGAACTGACGCCAGGTTGCAGTTCAACGTCCTATATAGGCCACCGTTCAGTACACGGCGCATGCGCCGTCCATCACGGTTTCTGCCTTCCAAAACAGGGAGGTGGCGCCGCCCTTAGTGAAACACTGCTGGCAACGATATATCGCAATCAGGGCCGCACCGAAGAACGTTCAGTTTTGATGCGAGATAATACAGGAGTCCACGTTTTGCTAAGAGGAAACCCATTGTTTCTGTTGGTTAAATTATCAGCCAACCTAATTTCAATCGCCTCTTTATAGACACTATTCCAAAAACCGGAAATGTTGGCAATCGCAACAGTTTCCTCAAATTTCATTTTGTGTCCCTCATTTAGGTAGTGTTCTGTTACGGCCGATTTTTCCGGCGTCAATGTGGGAAAGCTTACGTTGGCCGTTCTATTCGCACAGTGTATGTCAGGTGTGTGGAACATCGCCGTCACACGAGGCTACAACAGCCGTGTACTGAACGGTGGCCTATAATAGGACGTCGAATTGCAATCTTGCGTCAGTTCTCAGCGGGACTTATCAGCAGAAGTAGCATTTCCTGAAGATGGCGAACAGTTGGATCGCCGAAATATCGAGTCAAGTTGATTTTAGGATCCGGCAGCAAACCCGAAGAGACTTTCAACGAAGGTTGGAATTTGCGCGCCAGTACCGCAACTGGACGGCTTTCTCGGATGAATGACATTTTATGCCGCCGTGTCATCCTCAGCCTACAGGCGTCACTGGATGCGGATATGGAGGGACATGTGGTCTCCCGACCGTATGTCGGTTTACGAGACCGAAGCCGCTACTTCTCAATTAAATGACGGCCGCGGTGGACATACGGTTCTACGCGCTTCAGTCTGGAACCGCGCGAGCGCTACGGCCGCAGATTCGAATCCTGCCTCGGGCATGGAAGTGTGTGATGTCCTTAAGTTAGTTAGGTTTAAGTAGTTCTACGTTCTAGCGGACTGATGACCTCAGATGTTAAGTCACATAGTGCTCAGAGCCGTTTGAACCATTTTTCAATCAAATAGCCTCACAAGAGCTGAGTGCACCCCGATTGCCAACAGCGCTTGGCAGAGCAGATGGAGCGTTACGGTCTGAGGAATTTTTTCGTTTCATTTCCTAGATGTTGTCGTCCTTCTGGAAGACACAATGAAACGACACAAGTTTGCATTTACCTCTGGGGACCATGCAGGTTTGTTTCTCCGCGGCACGCTGTCAACCAACAGGAGGGCAACGTGACAGATAGCTCGCAGTACACATGCGTGGATCGAAGAGCACCAGGATGGGTTCGCCGTGCTCCCCGGATTTAAACCCAGTCGAGAATCTGTGGGACCACCTCGATCGGGCTATTCGCGTCATGGATTCTCAACCGAGAAACCGAGCGCAGCTAGCCACTCACTGGACTCGGCATGGCTCCATATGCTTGCAGTGCCTACCAGAGCCGTACTGACCATCTTCCTGCGCTTATCGCGCTACAAAAGCTGGTTATTAAGGCTTTCGACAGATGGTCACATTAATGTGACTGCACCGTGTATTAAGCGCAGACAAGTCAATGTACCGCCCCCAGCTGGTGGCTGGATACTCCCACCGATCATCACGGCAACAACAAAACAGCAGCGCACTTTTTTGTTCAATATCAATAAAGCAAAAAGTCTCACAACACCAACACACTCAGATTTGCGCTACAACGAATGAAATTTACTTGTATGAATGAACCATAGCGAAGCCTGTCGCTTTTATCCAATACGTCTCCGGTTTGGTAATGGCTTCACGCTTTGCTCTGAGGCCTCTTTTTACCGAACAAGTTCACACTGACCAATCCGCAAGACAAACAGTGGCTAAAAGCGTTCGGAGCCCGCACATGGGAACGCACTTCCGAATGCTTTGTAGACTTTCCGTATCGAAAAAAGTGAACTCGTTGATTACGAAGGATCACTTTACATGCCAAACGCCGCCCTAGAGGGTCCACGATTTGCCGCCTCACCACCTCGTGGGTTATCGTCGACCGCTTCGATTTCACGAGCTGCCAAGACGCTCCACCGATTTGTTTAACATTTAGGTCTTTCTATCATCAGAATCAGGAGCAGAATTTAGTCACTCTCATTGACCACTTCCTGGTCCGAACTGTAGGGCTTCTTCCAGTATGGACTTTTATAATTTTTTCTGCAAATCTTCAGCAGTATTAAAAAATGAGTCGTACTCGTTTTTTGTGAGCTATCTATTTTGGAGATAGACTATGCTTCTACATCTACATCAACATACAAACCACTGTTTGGTGCTTGGCGGAGGGCACCACGAAACAGTAGTAGTTTTTTTGCTTTTCTGTTCCCGTCGCAAAGAGAACGAGGGGAAAACGACAGTCTGAAAGCCTCTGTATGAACCCCAATTTCTCGCATCTTATCTTCGTCGTCCTTACTCGAAATGTACATTGGCGGCAGTACAGTCGTTCTGCAGTTTGTCTCAAATGCTGGTTCTCTAAATTTCCGCAATAGTTCCTCGCGAAAAGAGTGTCGTCTTCCCTCCAGAGTTTCACTTCCTGAAACATCTCTCTAATAATTGCTTGTTGCTCTAACCTACAGTTAACAAATCGAGCAACTCGCTTCTCAATTGCTTCGATCTCGTCTTTTAATCCTACCTGGTCCGGATCCCAAGCACTCGAACATTACTCAAGAGTGGGCCGCACTAGTGCTCTATACGCTGTCTCCTTTACACATGATCCACACTTTCCTAAAATTCTCCCAAGAAACCGAAGTCGACCGTTCATCTTCCCTGCTACCATTCGTACGCGCTCTTCCAATTTCGTACCGCTTGCTGCGTTAGGCTTGGATCGACGTTACAGTGTCATGCAGCACATTACTAATGCTGTATTCGAACATTATGGGATTGTTTCTGCTATTCATCTGCAGTAACCTAAATTTTTCTACATTTAGAGCAAGTTGCTATCGATCACACCTGTTGTGTCTCGGAATCCTGCCTACTCGGTTCGCTAGACAAACAATCAAACAACTCGTATTAATGACTTTTATTACAACTAATCAAATAAAATATTTAACTATGGCAATTACACACATGTGTCGCAAGCGAAGGGCGACATACGAAATAATCAGTCTTTACAGTGACTGTTGATCTTTAACTGACAAAAGTCTGTCCTGAACTGCTGTCGAAGCGGCAAATCTTGAAGCTGCTATCCAAGTGGGCCGTCACCAGTCGGGAGCAGCGCTTATGTCCTCTTCACATAGCGACCGCTGTTGTCGCGTTGTCGTCCTGAAAGGGGGCCGGTCAGCGTGCGACTGGCTGACTTCTTGTCACAGCCTTCTCTTCCCTGTCACTTCCGACTGGCGTTCCGGCGCTTGACTTTACGTCGTACCAACACCAACTAAAAGTTTTGTCTAAACCAGCCTGTATCGTCTTGCAGTCACTCACTGACGGTACTTTCCCGTACGCCACGGCTTCGTCAGCATGTAGTCGCAGTGTTCCTCACACTGTCCGTCAGATCACTTGTTTACATATATAGACTTTCCCAGTACCTTATCAATAAATCGTAGTCTGCCATTTGCTTTATCTACAACCAAGCCTATATGGTTATTTATTGCGTTTCATGCCATTCTTGCTTCCGAATGTTTGTATGACACGAGTGACTCTAATTGTGGCTCATTAATTCAGTGGTCAAAAGACACTACGCAAGTCGTTGACAAAAGAGCACCTATTGCGTTTGGCCCTGTGGCTCTAATGGGCTCCTACAGGATTGTATTCGTAGCTTTTTATATATTCTTGAATCGTTTTCACCCACCAATATTTTTAAGCGTTCAGCTATATTATGTGTACTGTGTTATTGTGGTTAGTTCAGCTTCTGGAAGCCTTGTTCTAATGGCTATGATTTGCGCGTGTCTTCCATTTATGGATGGTCCACTCTTTTCCTGTAACACAGTAACAATTTACCGGTGCGGATGTCTCACTTTACCTGCCATGAAGCAAAATTCAGCCACCAGTCAGCGATCTTTGAACTACCGATGAGACGTTGAAACGACTGAGCTGCAGAGCCACAGCCGGCAGGAGTGGCCGTGCGGTTCTAGGTTAGTTAGGTTTAATTAGTTCTAAGTTCTAGGCGACTGATGATCTCCGAAGTTAAGTCGCATTGTGCTCAGAGCCATTTGAACCATTTTCCAGAGCCACATCGTATTACGATATTCGGCCTGGAAGAAATCGAAAGAAGTAAAATGTGGGGTTTACAAACGCGTTAAACAGAGGTCGAAATATGCAAATATGGAGCGCCACATTCCGTGAAGCTTGCGTGCGTCAGAGCAATCTGTTCACACGGTAAGAATTCTTGTGTGCGGGCAGTGAGATATTATCGGCAGACGATCTGCAGCTCCGGTATCGACCGGATGTGCCCCTCCCCCCTTCTCTCCACCACACCGCATGTGACCGGCTGCCGTTATTTGTTAATCGGATCAGCAGCTACGCGGCATCTGGCGGCAGCTGGCCCAGGGCGGCCAACCTTGGCAAAGTGGCACGCTGTTGTCTGGACGCCGCGCGGTAACGTGAGTAATTGTCTTCGCCGGCGAGAGGTCGCGGTTTCACTTGCGGGCTGACGACTGTGAGCGCTGCACAAGAATTTCCGTCAGAGCGTGTTGTGCGAACACAGAGCGCAGGGAGGACATTCAGGCCGGGACAGGCAAACTACTCGCAATGTCCTATGAATCTGTAGCGGGGAACTCATTTGTTCACGATCTCGAGACCATAAAAGTTCTGGATGTCAAACCAAACACCTTTCACCCGTCTAGTTTCCAAACTTATTTTATTTGGCCACAAGTTTCAGCGTCTTAATACACCATCTTCACGCCCTGACCGACGTCTAAGAAGATTCCACCTCGGTTCTGATCCGTCGGCAGATAATGGTGAAGTGATCTCTATAAATCAAGCAGAAATCTACTAATACTACTATTGCTGGCTCCTGTTTTGACCAGAACCGAGGTGGAATCTTCCTACACATCTGTCAGGGGCCTTAAGAGGCGTAGTAAATAGCCGAAACTGGTAGCCAAATAATATGTTTCGAAACTGGACGGCTGACAGGTGTTTGATTTGACATCCTGTGTCGAAGAGCCGAGTCCCGCAACCATTTCTGAAAAGATGAGCATACAGAGACGTAAAAGTTATGTACGAGCGCTGCAAACTAAATCTTTAATGCATGATAGAGTAATATATAAGCTTCACACAAAATGCTTCGGCATTAAAATAAATTGTGTTGCTCAATAGCAGAAAACAACAGTCTTTTTTCCTAAATTAATCCTTAATTTATGTTTTGTTGAGCCAGCACTTTATAATAGAAGTGGTACACTTGGTGGTCTAAAATAATTGTGTAACTGTGCAAGGACATACAGATATAATAAAAGTATCTGACTGTGTAGACTACGCAATACTTTTGCGTACGTTGGAACATTGTAGGGTAAGTGTAGGATGACACACAGTTCTGTTCTGGATCAGTCTTCTTGACATATATACAGGATGTAGCGTGTAACGGGTATAAGTGCAGATATTTCTATTGATGATGGAGGACGATGTATTGAACGACATTGCGTAAGTGTTTACGTCATTTGCAGACTAATAATTACAGCTATTATCAGTAGTATGCTTTTAAGCTGGTTAGTACCTCCAAGTCCATGTGGAAAGAGCAAGCCGTTAATGCTTATTTTGCTCTAGGAAGCAGGCCAGGTATTAAAGTGTGGACACGGGACACGTGAACGCTGAACGGTTGGTCCGGACTGACAGTCGTAGTCTACTTGATGGTGCAGTTATGGCCGTGCAGAAAACATCAGGTCTAAAGTTTGTGGGAAGACTGTGTGACGCAGACAACCGACACACAGATGTGTATATACAGGTATGTTCAAATATTACATGTAAAACTATCTGCACTTATTCCCGTTACACACAATATAAATCTGCCATTAAATATGACGACTAAAAAAATCTTTCTCTTAGCAGTTGACACAAGAGTTATTGCGAAGTAGATGAAGCGCAACATAAATTATGTAGCTAATAAGATTGTCAGTAACATCAGCTTGGGAATCTCAGAGAACGGATTTATGTTGAACTGCAGCAGAACGCAAAACATACACTTTGACATACAGCTCTTGTAAGAGCGAAATTCTATTGTCCCAAGTGGGTTAAACAATCAGTGAAGTCGACCGTTTTCAATTTGTAGGACTGACGGCAGGTGGGAAGCTTTTTGCGAAGTACATGTCACGTTCACAAGCTTGCGCAGAATTGAATGCTGTTATCTTTACTGTTACAATAATATCCACTGTCGCCGAGACTGAAGCACGGAGGCTTGTTTCCCTTGTTTACTTTGTGTGTAGTATTTAGTACGGTGCTACATTTCAGGCAATTTTTGCCCACTCACCAATAATATTCCTAGCTCAGGAGAAGATGATCAGAGCGACCTAAGGAGTGATCTCAGGTATAAGCTTGCGAACTCCGTGTAGGCTACAGTTCAGGTGTCTCTGAGTTCTACCTCGGTCATCTCTGCACTACATTCCGTGACAGGACTTGTGTTAACAGTACTGACTCGCTCTTTCTTTTATCTCATTTTGTTCATTTTAGTTAGTTGTAATTGTTCGGGGCGGACGTCCAGTGACACTAGCTCAAGTTAAAAAAAAAATGGCTCTGAGCACTATGGGACTTAACATCTATGGTCATCAGTCCCCTAGAACTTAGAACTACCTAAACTAAACTAACCTAAGGACAACACACAACAAGTTCATCGTTGATCCATTAACTCAGTTCTTTTATTATTATTATTATTATTACAGAGGGCAGCGAACCCTCTGACCGAACACGCTGAGCTACCGTGTCGGCTGCTTAGAAGAAACTGAAACATTCATTCAGACAGTGAACATTAGATGTGGAAACGAAGTGCATGTGGGTAAGGCATCCTTAAGCAGTGTACAGAAATGCGTGTACTGTTCAGCATCTTTCATTTTCAATAGCCTTCCAGCAGAAATCTAAAGATTGATTGATAAACCCCAAGTATTCAAATCTAAGTTGAAAAGTTTTCTTCTGGTACACCCCTTCTATTCTGTACAGGAGTTCCTCGCAGTAGTTGAGGACTTCTCTTTGTAAATGTGTCTTTTGTTCGTAAACTCTCTTTCATTTTTTCGTACTTTTGTTAATTCTGTCGTTTATAAATATTCTCATCATCATTCTGTAGGCTGTGTACTGACTCGTTCCATGGCCAAGTAACTGTGGCTCGCATGGTACCTGACAGATAAATAAAATAAAATAAAGAACACACATCAGCTGATAACGCATAGTATTACATACCGATAACGCAACAAATACAGTTCATTCAGATTACTGAGGGAAAAAGGTAAAGAACCGTACAAATATACTAACTTTTTAAAAAAATAAAATTGTTCAATTAGCGTCTCATTATATTAACATCCAAGTTTTGTGCAGCTCAATGTGTATCGTTGATATCCTCTTGTGACAGGTCTCCATTTTTATAAGCATAACTCTCATGTATTTCTTAGCGTTGGTAAAGTGTTGCTTCCTCTTACTGTAGAGCAGGAGATTTCCGTCACTGTGTTGTCGCGTGTGTTTATAACTCAGCCTTACTGAAGCATCTACGTGTATGTCCTCGCTGGCAACCAAATCGCTAGTCGACGAGTATCGCTGACTCCAGTCAGTGTATCAGCAGCCTCACCCCGCGAGAAGACATGATCTGGCAGTTAGGCAACTCGTCGCCAATATAGGGATTTCGTTGTTGCATCACCTCGCCTGATCCGCCAGTGTGTTGTTCCGCGGCTGTGTCGTTTATTGGGGGTCGAGTCGCCAGTAAATCATCTTCGCCGATTTGTTACAGTGCTGTCAGTGGTGCGAAAGCGTCGTTACGAATATCTACGGCGCAGTCGCGGAAATTGGAATTTATTTCAAGCTATGAATAATCTCACGTAGGAGTCCCAATGACAGAAGAGGGTACTATGCAAATACGACAGTAAATTATTGTAAACGGCCCGCCCATATATCCCTGATGAAGACAGTACGAGAATTTTTGTACGTGACAAATTACGGAACAAAATGTTACATAGGCGTGCGGCCAGTTACATCTGAGGGATGTCGCCATCGTGTAAACACATGTTAACATGCATTTTTAACTGTACCATTACGTCTGTTATCCATTTTCCGTCTTCCACGAATGGAATAATATTTCCTGTGATACTGTGATACAATTTTGTACTGCGCCTACTCTTCATAGACTCGCTTAAATTTTATAGGTTCTGTGAACACCAAGATATATTTCTCGCTGGTCCGAAACAATTTTTCTCGTTTAAGTCATGTACAGAATGTGAAGAGAATGACTGCTTACATTACTATGCGTCCGTGGGATCTGTTATCTGTCGGATGATATTTTCTCAAACAAATTCAACAACACCTGCGAGATTCTTGCAACTAAAACTATTTCCTCGCATATTGTTAGCACGTTTTCACGAAATATTACGGTTCTTCTTCTAGTGTGTATCAATATACGCCTTTCAATTAGCTTAACAAACCTGTTATTATTTTCCCGTAATCTACACCTCCACCACCACCTGCAGACTCGTCTAGCATCTGTGTTTGTGTTCAACCATGGCTTTCCCGCGGTGTTTCCATATTGTTGTCTACCTACTGTGTACAGGTCAACGAGAACTAGGGACAGAAACGTGGGAATGGCTGTGCGTCTAGCGCAACGGCGGATTATGGGCCTAAATTTCGGGGAGGCCAGGAAACATATTAGAAAGCCCCTTTTCATTTCCTTTTAATGTGTGCACACCTGGCGTTCCTAACGACTATTTCTACCACTGCAACTAGTATTAGTACTACTAAGACGACGACGGTGGTAGTAATAGTAATAACAAGAATGGCGATACTTCTACACTCCTGGAAATTGAAATAAGAACACCGTGAATTCATTGTCCCAGGAAGGGGAAACTTTATTGACACATTCCTGGGGTCAGATACATCACATGATCACACTGACAGAACCACAGGCACATAGACACAGGCAACAGAGCATGCACAATGTCGGCACTAGTACAGTGTATATCCACCTTTCGCAGCAATGCAGGCTGCTATTCTCCCATGGAGACGATCGTGGAGATGCTGGATGTAGTCCTGTGGAGCGGCTTGCCGTGCAATTTCCACCTGGCGCCTCAGTTGGACCAGCGTTCGTGCTGGATGTGCAGACCGCGTGAGACGACGCTTCATCCAGTCCCAAACATGCTCAATGGGGGACAGATCCGGAGATCTTGCTGGCCAGGGTAGTTGACTTACACCTTCTAGAGCGCGTTGGGTGGCACGGGATACATGCGGACGTGCATTGTCCTGTTGGAACAGCAAGTTCCCTTGCCGGTCTAGGAATGGTAGAACGATGGGTTCGATGACGGTTTGGATGTACCGTGCACTATTCAGTGTCCCCTCGACGATGTTGGGGCGTGAGCGGAAGACGGCCTAACGGTGTGCGGGACCGTAGCCCAGCTTCATGGGGACGGTTGCGAATGGTCCTCGCCGATACCCCAGGAGCAACAGTGTCCCTAATTTGCTGGGAAGTGGCGGTGCGGTCCCCTACGGCACTACGTAGGATCCTACGGACTTGGCGTGCATCCGTGCGTAACTGCGGTCCGGTCCCAGGTCGACGGGCACGTGCACCTTCCGCCGACCGCTGGCGACAACATCGATGTACTGTGGGGACCTCACGCCCCACGTGTTGAGCAATTCGGCGGTACGTCCACCCGGCCTCCCGCATGCCCACTATACGCCCTCACTCAAAGTCCGTCAACTGCACATACGGTTCACGTCCACGCTGTCGCGGCATGCTACCAGTGTTAAACACTGCGATGGAGCTCTGTATGCCACGGCAAACTGGCTGACACTGACAGCGGCGGTGCACAAATGCTGCGCAGCTAGCGCCATTCGACGGCCAACACCGCGGTTCCTGGTGTGTCCGCTGTGCCGTGCGTGTGATCATTGCTTGTACAGCCCTCTCGCAGTGTCCGGAGCAAGTATGGTGGGTCTGACACACCGGTGTCAATGTGTTCTTTTTTCCATTTTCAGGAGTGTGTTTTTAAGCGTTCTAGACAGGAAAAACTCCTTTCAACTGAAACACTTGTTGCAATAATGGTAGAAATTAGACAAAATAGTTTCAAAGCCTCTGGAAGAATTCGGTCCGTTTCATTCTCAATCATTCTTTTGATAACGCCTCCCAAACTGACGGACTGATATGTTTCTGTATCCTGGGAAGAAAATGAAGTCTCCAGTTGCACGCGCAACTACGAGCGACTGAAGGACGCAAATTACTTTTGTAATAATTAATCCACACCGTCTACAGGGAAATGGTGACCATAATTGGCGTACTGAGTAATATTGCCTCATTTAAGAAAGAGCAGTTTCTGACAACGCGAAAATCTTTTTCCAGTTGTGTTACAATATTGTCGAATGCCTCGAAGAACAGTTGTTTGTAATTTGACAGCAATGAATTCGTTTCTTAAGTTTTTCATGTAAGCTGAGACAGCATTGTTGCAAACCTGTGCATCATTCACGTCGTTCAGTTTCGCACCACGTTGAATACGACAGCTCCTGCAAGGAAGTAATGACGTCTTCACTCGAAAGCTTTACATCAGTATTTGTACACGGTCGGGATTGATCTTTATTCACTGCACGCAGGACAACAAACGTAAGAGAAACCTAGGGAGGCGGCACCGCACCCATTGACCTCCGGTGCCGCTGAAGCTCAAGGCAACACGGCTTCACGCATCTGTAAGACTTGGTCTAGGTTTAAGCTTTCGCGCCTTGACTTTTTTGCTCTCTAGTGCTGGCAATTAAGCTGGAATAACAGAAGCTAACGTCTTTCGTGCTCGGCGACAAAAGTGAATAAAGAAACTATTATTATTAAAATTCAGAGGTATGTAAACAGGCAGAATATGGCACTGCTACCGGCAACGCCTATAGAACACAACAAACGCTGCCGGCAACGCCTATATAAGACAAGTTTCTTGCGCAGATGTCAGATCGGTTATAGCTGCTACAATGGAAGGTTATCAAGATTTAAGTGAGTTTCAACGTGGTGTTACAGTCGGCGCATGAGCAATAGGATGTAGCATCTCCGAGGTAGCGATGAAGTGAGGATTTTTCTGTATGACCATTTCAAGAGTGTACAGTGAATTTCACGAATCTGACATCGCTGCGATCAGAAAAAGATGCTGCAAGAACGGAACCAACGACGACTGTAGAGACTTGTTTGAAACGTCCCCTTAGAAAAATTATACACGACTGTGCTTAAACTGACACACAATATTTTTAGCGCCACGCAGTCCGACTTTCAATAATCCCTACAAAAGAATGGCCCTGACTAACATTAACCTATACCTTTCACAAATCACTTACCTCACCAAAAATCTTCGTTACTCGAACTACTGCAATACAACGAGCGCCAGCTAAATAAAAGATTCAAACTGCGGAAGTCACTAACTACTGATAGACACAGTTAGCAAATGAAAGATTTTAATAGAGAACAAACAATGTATTTACCTTAATAGTCATAATATATATAGCAGTTCATGACATCCAGTCTTACAAATATCAAAACTCCGCCATTTCTCTCCCCACGTCCACAACTGCTGACGGCTCACCTCCAACTGCGCAACGCTACGCACCGCTAACAGCCAACTGCCCAACGCTACAATGGCGAGTATTACAACAATGCCAACCAGCCACTGACTGCACACAGCACAGCCAGAGATTTTCATACAGAGCGCTACGTGGTGGCGGCGTTACCAATAAAAAAAACCTAAACAGCCTACTTACATGTTCAACGTGACAGAATTGCAACTCCTCCGCAAATTGCAGCAGATTTCTGTTTTGGGCCATCAAAGAGGGTCATCGAGCGAACCATTCAAAGAAACATCATCGATATGGGCTTTCGGAGCCGAAGGTCCACTCGGGTACCATTGGTGACTGCACGACACAAATCTTTACGTCTCGCCTGGGCTCGTTAACAACGACATTGGGCTGTTGATGACTGGAAACATGTTGCCTGCTCGGGCGAGTGACGAGTCTCGTTTGAAATTGTATCATGTACGGGTGTGGAGACAATCTCAGGAATCCATGGACCCTGCACGTCAGCAGGACACTGTTCAAGCTGGTGGAGGCTCTGTAATGGTGTGGGGCGTGTGCAGTTGGAGTGATGTGGAACCCTAATACATGCAGATACGACTGCGACTGGTGACACGTACGTAAGCATCCTGCCTGATCACCTGAATCCATTGTGCATTCTGGTGGACTTGGGCAATTGCAATAGGACAATGCGACACCCCACACGTCCATAACTGCTGCAGAGTGTCTCCAGGAACACTCCTCTGAGCTTAAATACTTTCACTGGCCACCAAACTCCCCAGAGACGAACATTATTGAGCATATCTGGGGAACCTTGCGAAGTGCTGCTCTGAAGAGATCTCCACCCCCTCATACTCTCACGGATTTTGGAGAGCCCTGCAGGGTTCATGGTGTCTACACCCTCCAGCACTACTTCTGAGTCTGCTTTGCAACGTTGTGTTCAGAAGAGATCCCACTCCCTCGTACTCTTAGATATTTATGGTCAGCCCTGCATGATTCAAGGTGTCAGTTCCCTCCAGCACTACTTCAGACATTAGTCGAGTCCATGCCACGTCGTGTGCGGAACCTGTGCGTGCTCGGGGGGGGGGGGGGGGGGGGGGGTCCTACACGATATTACGTAGTTTTTTTGGCTCTTCGTTGTCGTTATTGCTACTACTGTTACTATAATACTACAACATAAAAGCGTAGCTCCGGGTTCCCGTGCCTCCTCTGACCAGCCGCTACTGGTCTAGAGTCAGCTCGGTGTTTATTGGTGTGCGCCGGAATTTAGCGACCCCGGTCTCTGTGGGGTGGGTCTACGGTGCGGTTTGGGGAGGGTCGCTCGGCCGCGGGGTGTGTGCCCTGCCAGGTGGCCGTAAGGTGTTTTTGTGGCCCGGCCGGCGGCACCTGTCGGCCGCTGGCTGGTGTCTGCGGCGGCTGCGGCTGCGGCTGCGCTGGCGCCGGCGCGCCCGCCTCTGCCACCGCCCGCCTGGGCTGGCGCCGGCTGCCGCCCAGGAACGCGAGCTGCGCCGCGCCGCGCCACAAAAACAAACCCATATACTCGGCCGCGGCTCCCACAGTCTGCGCCTCTCCGCCGGACGCATCGACGCCTCCAGCCTGTTGCCAGCCTCTGCCGCTCCGTCGTCCAGCACGCAGACCGCGGTGAGTGCGTTTCCATCGCTAATAACTAGCCGGTCTCGAGGCGTCCGTTTGGTGCCATCCGCAGGTGGCAGTCGCGATTGTCGCATCGTCTTAGCTCGCTTCCTCTATGAGACAAGTGCGGTTCGAGTAACGGCTCATTGTACAGGAATGGACTTCAAAGCCATGTACCAGGCGAATCGGTAATAACGCAGAGGGAGTCACATGAGGGAATGCACCTTACAGCCAAGGGAACTTTGCCGAAAGCCTTGACCAGAATCGAGGGATGGCAGTCAATGTTAATTATAGCTCTGTGTCAATGTGCAATGTGTTTTATAAATACATGCAGCAAAGTTCACGGCATTTCCACACACCTATGACACTATCGATCACAGTTGAAGGGAATGACGTGAGAGTTGCATTACAATCGATTTTTGATTTAATTGCGAGCGCGCGCGCGCCTGTGTGTGTGTGTGTGTGTGTGTGTGTGTGTACCACTTTTCGAGGCTGAACTTTCTGTGTTTGCCGGCCGGAATGGCCGTGCGGTTCTAGTCTCTTCAGTCTGGAACCGCGTGGCCGCTACGGTCGCAGGTTCGAATCCTGCCTCGGGAATGGATGTGTGTGATGTCCTTACGTTAGTTAGGTTTAATTAGTTCTAAGTTCTAGGGGACTGATGACCTCAGAAGTTAAGTCCCATAGTGCTCAGACACATTTGAACGTTTCTGTGTTTATACTTCGTTTCTGCTAATATTGGCTTTTATTTATTAGGCTTTTGGGAGACGTTGGGCACAAAAACTTGTTCCCTTAGGCCTTTATAATTACTTCTAGATATTCCTAATCTCTGATCATCGATAGTGAAATCCTTACTTTATTTCTTTTAAAAAAAGAAAGAAAAGAGTTCAAATGTGTGTGAAATGTTATGGGACTTAACTGCTAAGGTCATCAGTCCCTAAGCTTACACACTACTTAACCTAAATTATCCTAAGGACAAAGACACACACCCATGCCTGAGGGAGGGCTCGAACCTCCGCCGTGATCAGCCGTACTGTGCATGCCTGCAGCGCCTCTGACCGCTCGGCTAATCCCGCGCCGCTTACTTTATTCCAGTTTGCTCTGAATGCAGTGCAGTAGATCTGAGCGTTTCTGTTCTTTATTTTTTCTATTAATTTTCTACTGTGTTCCTTTTTCTGTTGTCCAACGTGATTCACGCTAGGTTATACGTCTGTCTGTGCAGTTATGATCCACCAAGGTATTTTCAGTATTAGTCACGTGTTCTGGAGCCTTTGGAAAATCTTGATATTCCATTTACTTGTAACTCCCCAGGTTGAACATCGATATAATGTCATGTGTTATACAATTACAGCATACAAGATGACAAACAACCGACTGAACGATAGTACACATCTCGTTAGGATGGTATATGTGCTAGCAAATTGACCAGTATACCTGTGTACTCTTTAGAGACTCGCTAAATGCTTTTGATTTGTACTAAAATGCTTGTCATTTATAAAAAAAAAGAAGTAGATTGAACATAGCGACGCAGGACATACGGTATTATATCTGACTAAACGGCACTGTGGCGCACAAACCAAGGTTGGAAGGAACACTAACAATATTTACTCCACGTCCATATTATTTTGGTTGTTGTGACGGAAATTTTGTGTCAGCGCATTCATAATGTTAAAAAACCTAAAGTATGGGTGGAGGCACCATTCACACAGCGCAACTGTCCCAACATAATTGCACAATGTCAGGACATGTTCAGCTTCAAGTGAAGGTACACATGGGCGCCACAAAGCAAAGACAAACAATGCTCCGTTTAGTCGTGCAGCTGCATAAATTACATTTCTTCTTCTAATATTTTGGCCGTATACTGTTCAGCCATCTTCGGAGTGAGCCGAAAGACTAGCTCTTTCGGTTCACTGTGAAATAAGCGGTATACGGCCGAAGTGTTAGAAGAAGAAGTGGAACTCTTGCGGATGCACGCCCGAAATTTAATGGAGTAGTCACTGCACAGCAAAAACATGAAGATGCACAGAAAGACAAAAAATGTTTACTGTACAAACAAGATAGTGACAACATGTCATCTAATGGCAAAGAACTTATTTTCTTTGCATGTTTGTGAAATAAACCGCTTCCAGCTGTATGTGAACTTTTACAGGAATACGACCGGTTTCGTGATTTCAAATCACATCTTCAGGTGTGCATATGCCAGTAAAACTTTTAAGCCCCGATACGGGAAGGAGAGGGACCCAACATTCTCAAAATAAAATGCTGTTCCGCGAAATAAGCTGGGCGTCATAGTTTCAAACAGTGTTTTATTTTGAGAATGTTGAGTCCCCCTTCTTCCCGTATCGGGGCTTAAATGTTTTACTGGCGTATGCACAGCTGAAGATGTGATTTGAAATCACGACACCGGTCGTATTCTTCTAAAAGTTCATCTGCGCCTGAACGCTGTTTATTTCAGAAACGTGGATTCCACAGAAAACTTTCTTCACATACAAATTATCCTCTCGTAAATATTACAACGAATGTCAAACATCTAGTAGCCCCTCTTATTCACAGCGGTACAGCGCAACGAATTCGAAAACTTAGTGCAGCTGACGAGTCCATGCTCGGTGCATGCGACAGCACAGGAACTCTTTCAGGGTAGTTGGTACAGGTTTTGGTTCCAACTCGAGGGGTGACTGATTGAGGAGCGCGGGTGCCTGCGACTGAGACTGTAGACGTATGCCACTGGTTGACATTCCAGGTTGCGATCGGCGTCTAATGACCTGTTGGTTGCGCCAAAAACCAGTGGCAGGCACCTGCCGGTCACCCAGAGGCTGAGCGCAACCGCAGCTAGAAGAGGAGGGGGGGGGGGGGGGAAGGATGAGGTGGGGGACGCAGTGAGAGAGAGAGAGAGAGAGTGGGTGGGAGAGAGGGAGGGAGGTCTGAGGTCTTGGCTGCGGGCCGCCTTTTTGTGTCGGCTGCTCGGCAGACACCTGTCCGTGGCGCCAGCCGGTCGCCAGGAGGGGGAGGGGGGGGGGGGGAGGCGGCGAGCCTCAAAAGGCGAGGCTGTGGCTGCGGCTGGCGGTCACGACAACCGCTGAGCCGCGCCACGCCACGGCTCCTCAAATACCTGCCCAGCCCTGCCCTGCCCTGGCCGGCGCACTGCGTGCCGTGCATTCCAGCTGCAACAGCTCCTACGCAGGCGCGGCTCTCCGCAAGGGCCGACACGCAATTTGGAAATCGTAGAATCCACACGTTACACCACAGTCACCAATCCCACCTCGATCACTTATGGGTTTTCTGTACGTCGGTTGTATTAACTTAGCACTAGAGAAGCCGTCCGCTGTGGCCGAGTGGTTCTATGCGCCTCAGTCGGGAACCGGGCGACTGCTACGGTCGCAGGTTCGATTCCTGCCTCGGGCATGGATGTGCATGTTGTCCTTAGGTTAGTTCGGTTTAAATAGTTCTAAGTTCTCAGTTGTTAAGTCCCATAGTGCTCACTGCTCAGAGCCATTTGAACTTTTTTTTTTTTTTTTTTTTTTTTTTTTTTTTTTTTTTTTTTTTTTGCACTAGAGAACGTAAATCGGCAAATGCCAGCAAACGCAGGAGGAACAATAGTTAACCTCCGTGTCCAGATTGGTGGCATACGCTGATGGCGTAGCATTAACTGCAAAGAATATCAGAGCCTTGAAGGACTATTATGCTGCATTGGGAGGATCAGCGCGGAAGTTAGGACTGTAGCTTAATATAGGTAAAACAAAGTGTATGTTGATGTGAGATCCTGATAGGGACACTTCAATAAAAATAAATGGGAAAGAGTTACAAAGAGTAGAAAAGTTTAAATACCTAGTCTCGATAATAATAACAGGACAGCAGCAGAAATTCAAGGAAGAATAGCAAGTGGAAACCGATGTTGTTAGTCCTTGAAAAATATACCGAAGTCCAGAAATGTTAGCAGGAATATAAAAATCTAAATATGTTCGACTATAGTAAGACCTATAGTAATGTATGGGTCGGAAGACTGGGAGATGAGAACGAAGGACGAAGGTTAGTTATTGAGATGGGAAAGGAAAATTCTGTGAAAGATATGTTGGGCGGCGAGAGAGGAAGGAAGCTGGAGAATAAGGACAAATGCAGAACTACTGGCGCATTTTCAACAGATCAGCAGGGTAGCGAAAATCAAGCAAGAAAGAATAAGATGGGCTGGAGATGTACAGAGAATGACAGAAACTCAAAGTGTGAAGGAAGTGTTTGTAGGAAAGCTGGTTGGTTGGTTGATTTGGGTGAGGAGACCAGACAGCGAGGTCGTCGGCCTCATCGGATTAGGGAAAGATTGAGAAGGAAGTCGGCGGGGAACATCCCGGGATTTGCCTTAAGCGATTTAGGAAAAGCACGGTAAACCTAAATCAGGATGTCCGGGCACGGGTTTGAACCGTCGTCCTCCCGAATGCGAGTCCAGTGTGCTAACCACTACATCTCACGTGGTGTAGGAGAGCCCGAAGGGAGAAAGTGAAGAAGACCCAGAAAAATGTGGCTTGAAGAAATGGAGGAGGATCACAAAGCAATGGAAGAAGGAGAAGGAAAGCGATGGACAAACAAGAATGGAGGCAGATAACGAAAATGAGGTCAAGGTAATACATGGAGTGTAGCGCGACCAGTCAGTGATTTCGGAAATCGTAGTATCTGCACGTAAGGCAACAATCAATACTCCTAGCCCGATCCTTTACCTGTCTTCCGGGCGTCGGTTGTTTTCAGTCCCTTTCATAAGCGACTCTCTTGTCTCCGTGGATTGCTCGTGGCGAGTTAGCCCTCGAAGCGTTATTCCCGTACCGAGTCTCTTCTGCCACGGATACTCGTTATCGTTTCCGTGCCACTGTTCAACGCGGCGTGTGTTGTGAGAATCGTCTGCTGTGCTGTTGACGCCTCAGTAGTTGAAAGTGAGGTTATGAGGGAACATCAATCTTACAAAAAGTATACTGTAGTGACAGAATCAAGAAATTAGCAATTATATTAGAACAATGACTCAATTTCCCACCGGTCCCTGACAGAATACAGCAACATTAAACAAGAAATACTTCGCTAAAGTTACGAAAAATTATATTTACTTGAACCCGAACTAGCTTTCGGCTTCCTAGATCATCTTCAAGTTGACAACCAAACGTCGGAAACGCAAATAATGAGAGGTGCGACTTACACAAATATTACGTACACGGAAGATACAAAAGAAATAAAATGAAGACATGTAGAGAGTTTACAAAGTGAAATATCACATATTTATCTCACGCATAAATAATTACATTCAACTTTCAACCATTTCCGAACATCAGAAAATCACCCGTACTAAGCAGATTGCAAAGCGTTACGAATTGCTAAGAAAGTCAGGAAGGTGACCCTACTGGAAACATTGAACATCAATAAATTTATCACACAGAATGTACTAAGTGACGAAATTCAGTTTAATGTTTCTCTTTCGTTAAATGAAGTATTAGTTGCACAAATAGTAGACTACAATTCTAAATTCAACTTTATTTTTCGCCTCTCGCTATCTGTAACGGCATCCAAGTAAAACGTCATTTTTCATTTTTAGTTAAATGTAACTATTTGGGAGTGACATAAAAATCTAATACTTTCGCTTATAAAAACCCTTACATGTTTTCCTTTTCGTTTCTTTTCTATCTTGTGCACAAGTAATACCTCAGTTAAGTCAGACGCCAATTTATCTGTATTTGTGACCTTTAGCTGCCCATCTAACGATGGCCTAAGAGGCCGAAATCCGGTTCGTGACCAATCAAATATAGTTTTGCAGAACATTAGGAAAGTGTTTCCTATTGGTTATTAATACAATTAAGGATTATTAATCAGTAAAGCAAAATTCATGTTGTTGTTCTTGACAAAAGTGTGGTAAATTTTCCACGCCCCTCTGAACTGAGAGATTAAGAAAAGTTACCTCTAAGCATTTCAGAACATGGACAATTATTTGTTGTACAAAATACATGCATACAAACACATCAAACAATGTTAAGAAAGCAGCACGCAGAGTCGTTTTACTTTTCCTCTGTGACAAATAACATCCAAAAACTATATTTTTCTTCTTCAATAGAACTTACTTTGTCGCTATTGAAACAGTTTTCATTACAAAAGGTTTTTCGTCTACCTTTTGCTTTCAGGTATTCGGTCACTCTTACGTGGTAACATTCGTAGGAAAAATATCACCTCGTCATGCTAGTTTTGCCATGTGACATGAATACAAAGGAAGCAATAAAAATAACGGATAAGAAGACGTAGAATCAATTACTGTTTGTAGGCGCGGCGAGAACAGATTGACTTGCGATGGTAGCACACGACGCAACAGCCCCTGTTTTTGCAGCGGTCTTCAGCATGCCGAGAATTATAGAACTCTACACGCGGCGCTGCCAGTCTATCTTTGACGTCAGTGACCCACTTGCGAAGGGGCCTGTCTCTCATTTACACGCTGTTACGTGACGTGTACTCACCTCGAATAATCAGATTAAGAAAGTCACTCATGAAAAAGGAGCATTACAATACGTCCATTAATTGAGTGAGGGTGCTTTTTTTAAAATTTGGACCTCCCTCCTCCTTGGTGAGAGTTGGTACACCCCCGTCCCCTCACGTGAGGTTTACCGCGTAATTAAATTTGTTTGGTATGTTCATATTTTCGCTTCATACAACTAGCAATACCTAATGGGTGTCCGCAGCTCGTGGTCGTGCGGTAGCGTTCTCGCTTCCCACGCCCGTATTCCGGGTTCGATTCCCGGCGGGGTCAGGGA
The DNA here is from genome assembly GCF_023897955.1 of Schistocerca gregaria. Lineage (NCBI taxonomy): Eukaryota > Metazoa > Arthropoda > Insecta > Orthoptera > Acrididae > Schistocerca > Schistocerca gregaria. The sequence goes on from NC_064921.1 coordinate 750,578,703, forward strand.
TTTTCTCTGCCTCGTGATGACTGGGTGTTGTGTTATGTCCTTAGGTTAGTTAAGTTTAAGTAGTTCTAAGTTCTAGGGGACTGATGACCATAGATGTTAAGTCCCATAGTGCTCAGAGCCATTTGAAGCATTTGAACCTAATGGGTTCCACGATATCCATAGAAATTAGAAAAATGAATTTACGTATGTATGTATGTATGCCCCACTTCTCCTCATACACCACTAGAGCGATTTCAGCCATACTTGATGTACATGTCACTTACTGTCTGGAAAGGATCACTGTGGGGTAAGAACCACCTATCTATCAAAAGCGTGGGTGCGGGTGTGAAAAAACAGTGAAGGCCTTGACGCGAGAACACCCATCAGTACCTGTGGGAAGGAATGACAGAGACAGTAGCAGTATGAGAGAAAAAGAGGGAAGACAATGACAGAGAGAAGAGACAGTATTAGTAGGACAGAACGAAGAAGACTGTGTGTGTGTGGCAGGGAACAGTGATAGAGAGACACAAAAAGATAATGAGAATGAGGTGGGCTGAATCAGTGAGTGAGGACGGGGAAGTGGGAGTAAAGTGTGAGCGGTTTACGGAGATGAACTAATGGGTGCGAGTGAGTTATAGTTAGGGGAGCTTGTGAGAGCGAGATGTGAGTTGCATGTTAAAAAGAGCGCACGGCAAAATTTTTGGCAAAGTTTGTAAAGGTGCTGGAAAGGCAGAATGAGGCAACTGGTACCCAGCCGGCCGCGGTGGCCGTGTGGTTCTGGGCGCTGCAGTCCGGAGCCGCGGGACTGCTACGGTCGCAGGTTCGAATCCTGCCTCGGGCATGGATGTGAGTGATGTCCTTAGGTTAGTTAGGTTTAAGTAGTTTTAAGTTCTAGGGGCTGATGACCTAAGATGTTAAGTCCCATAGTGCTCAGAGCCATTTGAACCATTTTGAACTGGTACCCCACTCTTTAGTCAGAGAGTTTTAGTAAACAGGAGAATATTCGCCTTTTTGTGCTCCGATAGATGTATTTTTCCGCTGGTTTAGTGACGGCCGAAAAGTGGGTGGTTATGATGGTTTTGTGAGGTAGTAATTATGATTTGGGTCAGTAGGGCACAGTAGTAACGAGGCGACGATTAACGATCAGAATGAATAGCGAGGTAGGATGGGTTTCTGGTAGAGATGCCGCGGGACGAACAGGTGCGCCGCTGGCAGACGGGACAGGTGACGAGGACGGGGAGCTGGCAGGTCCGGCGGCCGCCCACGAGTGGAGCGGCGACGGCGGCGGCGGCGGCCGCCGCGACTTGGCAACGCGGCCCTTGGCGCCAGGGCACATCTGGCGGGACAGGGCGGGCCCACGCGGAAGGAGCCAGCCGGCGCCGGCCGGGCATCTGGCCCCACACACGTGGCTCCGCCGTCTGTGTGTGAACGCCGCGCCGCTCTGACCTCCGCACGCCCACGGTCGCTAATGACGCCGCCGGCCACGGCTCACTGCCACTCGCTCGCCCTCTACCGCCTCGAATTACTGTACACACTTCAGCGACTCGCACACTTTTAATCTTAGAGAAAGACTTGACAACTATAGACTGGCGTGGAGAGCTGCATAACGCCAGTCTCAAGACTAAAACTTCCTGCCAGATTAAAGCCGTGTGCCGGACCGTGACTCGAACTCGGTACCTTTGCCTTTCGCGGGCAAGTGCTCTACCGCCTGAACTATCCAAGCACGACTCACGACCATTCCTCACAGCTTCATTTCTGCCAGTACCTTGTCTCCCACCTTCTTAACTTCACAGAAGTTCTTCTGCGAAACTAGCATGTCTAGCACTTCTGGTAGAAAGGACATTGCGGAGACATGGCTCAGCCACAGCCTGGGGGATGCTTCCAGAATGATATTTTCACTCTGCAGCGGTGTGCTAGTTCTGCTAGGTTCGCAGAAGAGCTTCTGTGAACTTTGGAAAGTAGGAGACTAGGTACTGAGAGAACTGAAGTTGTGAGGACGGTCGTGAGCCGTGCTTAGGTAGCTCAGTCGGTAGGGCACTTGCTCGCGAACGGCAAAGGTCCCGAGTTCGAACCCCGGACCGGCACACAGTTTTAATCTGCCCGGAAGTTTCAAAACAACGCACACTCCGCTACAGAATGAAAATCTCATTCTAGTCTCAACACTGGTAACCAACAACAGAAGTACAACGTCACTGTGTGGAACGTACCATTACCTTGCTTCCGGCCGGCCGGGTTGGCCTAGCGGTTCTAGGCGCTACAGTCTGGAAACGCGCGACTGCTACGGTCGCAGGTTCGAATCCTGCCTCGGGCGTGTATGTGTGTGATGTCCTTAGGTTAGTTAGGTTTAAGTAGTTCTAAGTTCTAGGGGACTGATGATTTCAGATGTTAAGTCCCATAGTGCTCAGAGCCATTTTAACGATTTGAACCTTGCCTCCTCTGGGTGCTCTTCCAGTGTCTTTTGTTTACGTCATAAATGGTTTTCATAGGAACGGTCTTTCCTTAATTCTTCTAAATTGATAGCAGTCTGGGTGTAAGAGGCCGGCTCAAGCTCGAGTGATTTTCCCATTAGAGCAGGTGTTTTTCAACACGCGATGCAGAGAAATACTGGGTGTTTATAATTAAAGTACAGTTGGTTCCACAAGTCCAGTATGGGCTGTAATTATTGTACAGCAAGGATACTTCGTACATATTCTGATGCAGTCATGCAGAACTGATTAACGCAGGAACAAAATTAGTTCCAATTTTGGCCACCAGTTGCTCACAGAGGTTGAATGTAGTCTGCGTTATCGTATGGCATCGATACTTGGTAGATGCGCTATCTTGAAACTGATTTACACTGGAAAAAAATACACTCCTGGAAATTGAAATAAGAACACCGTGAATTCATTGTCCCAGGAAGGGGAAACTTTATTGACACATTCCTGGGGTCAGATACATCACATGATCACACTGACAGAACCACAGGCACATAGACACAGGCAACAGAGCATGCACAATGTCGGCACTAGTACAGTGTATATCCACCTTTCGCAGCAATGCAGGCTGCTATTCTCCCATGGAGACTGTCGAAGAGATGCTGGATGTAGTCCTGTGGAACGGCTTGCCATGCCATTTCCACCTGGCGCCTCAGTTGGACCAGCGTTCGTGCTGGACGTGCAGACTGCGCGAGACGACGCTTCATCCAGTCCCAAACATGCTCAATGGGGGACAGATCCGGAGATCTTGCTGGCCAGGGTAGTTGACTTACACCTTCTAGAGCACGTTGGGTGGCACGGGATACATGCGGACGTGCATTGTCCTGTTGGAACAGCAAGTTCCCTTGCCGGTCTGGGAATGGTAGAACGATGGGTTCGATGACGGTTTGGATGTACCGTGCACTATTCAGTGTCCCCTCGACGATCACCAGAGGTGTACGGCCAGTGTAGGAGATCGCTCCCCACACCATGATGCCGGGTGTTGGCCCTGTGTGCCTCGGTCGTATGCAGTCCTGATTGTGGCGCTCACCTGCACGGCGCCAAACACGCATACGACCATCATTGGCACCAAGGCAGAAGCGACTCTCATCGCTGAAGACGACACGTCTCCATTCGTCCCTCCATTCACGCCTGTCGCGACACCACTGGAGGCGGGCTGCACGATGTTGAGGCGTGAGCGGAAGACGGCCTAACGGTGTGCGGGACCGTAGCCCAGCTTCATGGAGACGGTTTTGAATGGTCCTCGCCGATACCCCAGGAGCAACAGTGTCCCTAATTTGCTGGGAAGTGGCGGTGCGGTCCCCTACGGCACTGCGTAGGATCCTACGGTCTTGGCGTGCATCCGTGCGTCGCTGCGGTCCGGTCCCAGGTCGACGGGCACGTGCACCTTCCGCCGACCACTGGCACAACATCGATGTACTGTGGAGACCTCACGCCCCACGTGTTGAGCAATTCGGCGGTACGTCCATCCGGCCTCCCGCATGCCCACTATACGCCCTCGCTCAAAGTCCGTAAACTGCACATACGGTTCACGTCCACGCTGTCGCGGCATGCTACCAGTGTTAAACACTGCGATGGAGCTCTGTATGCCACGGCAAACTGGCTGACACTGACAGCGGCGGTGCACAAATGCTGCGCAGCTAGCGCCATTCGACGGCCAACACCGCGGTTCCTGGTGTGTCCGCTGTGCCGTGCGTGTGATCATTGCTTGTACAGCCCTCTCGCAGTGTCCGGAGCAAGTATGGTGGGTCTGACACACCGGTGTCAATGTGTTCTTTTTTCCATTTCCAGGAGTGTAGTTCCAATTTTGGTCAACAGACACAAATCGCTCTGTGAAGGCAAAGAAAACACTTGGACGTATTTTCATATGTAATGGATTAGGATCAGGACGTGGGCAGAAAAGGTGAAACAAGTGACAAAGGCAAAATGCTGATTTTGTTATTACCACCTGTTACACATTTTGTTCGACATGAGCACTGGAGACGCTGATGACATGCTGTACAGCCCCACATTAAACCTGGTGCGCTGAATTGGAACTAATTTTGTAAATCGGTTCCGCTTAGCGAATCAGAATATCTACCAAGTATCGATGACATGCGGTAATACAGCCCACACTGGACCTTCGCACATAGCTGCACTTTAATTATAACCACCCCTTATTAAGAGACTTGGCAGGAAGCAGCACACTATAAGCAGGAGGCAGAAATGGTCAATTAAATCCCTACGTTCTCCTCCTGATTCTGATTAGCCTGAAAGCCTAAATATTAAATAATTTCGTGGGCCGCTTCGAGCCCGTGAAGTCCTCGGGTCTCTTGCGGGTATACGGGGCAGAGGAGGTTTTCTAGAAATGTTTATCTGAAGTCAGCCGTTTGTCGTACTGGGTGATCAACCAAACTATTACGGCGGTGCGAAAACTGTGCATATAATACGTGTGTCGGAAAACAAGCCAGAAATCCTGATGAGACACTTACCAGTTTTCTAAGAGAATGTTGCTTTTAAATGAGGCTGCATGTGGCCAATAGGCAGAAGCTGTAGGCTACAACAGATCGCAGAGCCAGGATCACTGGCGTTTCAGCGAAGGAGACGGACTAAGCTGCGTCCGCTGAAATTTGCGAGCTTTTTATGTCACTCTTTCCCTGTTGAACCCGAACATTTTTTTGTTTTTTGTTGTGGGAATACCGGTCGGAGTTGCAGCTCGGGAGGCGGGGTTAGCGGTCAACACAATCCAGTTCAATGGTCGGATTTCGAAATTTTTCCGAAAATTAATTAGATAGATACAGGGCGTTAATTATTCACTTTGGTATTGCGAATAGTTTAACCCTGTTTCGGGGGTAAAAGCGTGGCTGGATACTTTTATTCTGGTGTTGCCTGATTGTCTCGTTTCAAATTGTGTCGAGCGGATGGACGTGTACGGGTATGGAGACAACCTCATGAATCCATGGACCCTACATGTCACCAGGGGAGTGTTCAAGCTAGTGGAGGCTCTGTAATGGTGTGGGCTGTGTGCAGTTGGAGTGATATGGGGCCCATGGTACGGCTAGATACGATTCTGACTGGTGACACGTACGTAAGCATCGTGGCTGATCACCTTCATCTATTCTTGTCCAGGTGCATTTCGACGGACTTGGGCAATACCAGTAGGAAAATGCGACACCCCACACGTCCAGAATTGCCAAAGAGTGGCTCCAGGAACAATCTTCTGAGTTTAAACACTTCCAATGGCTATCAAATTCCGACATGAACATGTTCAGAAGAGATCTCCACCCCCTCGTACTCTCACGGATTTACAGGCAGCCCTGCAGGATTCATGGTGTCAGTTCCCTTCAGCACCCCTTCAGACATTAGTCGAGTCCATGCCACATCGTGTTGCGGCGCTTCTGCGTGCTCGCGGCGGCCCTACACGATATTAGGGTAGGTGTACCACTTTCTTTTGCTCATCAGTGTACATGTCTCCTTGTAGAATACTTGGCTGGTAAAAGCTTTCTGTCGCATGAACAAATTCTTCTTCCGCGGCGAGCAAAGGATCATTGGTGCGGTATCTCCGGTAATAGCGGGAGAGATGAAGGATGGACAGACGTGCAGTACTCCCCACGAACCTAGTCGCTCCGCCGCTGTGGGCGCGCGAGGCGCGGCCAGGTGGTGGTGCTGCCGTGCAGCGTGCACCGGCAGAGATGTTTGCGGGCTGTGGGAACCGGCTGGCCCCCTCCCCGCGCCAGAGCAAGTGGCGCGTGTGAACGGCGCCAGCCGACCCGGCGCGGCGCCGTGGACCTCCTTCCATTCCCGGCGGCGACCCACTGCACCTGCTGCAGCCTGCTACAGCCACCCACCTTCATTCACACGATACCTGCCAGCAACTGTGCCCTGCCAACACATTTAATGACGAAATAGAACACGTCAAACTGTGACAAAAAATCAGCACTCCCGACTAGTGAAATCTGAGCATTATGGGGCCGATGCTCGTTCTCGATCAGACTTTCGCCGGCCACTCTCTTACCCACTTAGCCATGTGTGCATGTATTACTGACGGATGCAAACGGGCAACCTGTCACAAGGTCCTCCAGATATCTTCCCAACTGTACTCAATGCGGCGTCTGCTGAGATAATGCTCTCTACTTCACCTTTTCTCCCACGGATCTAGTCTCACTGAAGGAAGACATCGAAAAAAATCATAGAAAGCTGGCTTGTTTTGTGTCATCATGAAGCAGGTGACACAGTTTCTCGGAATGGCACATATTGAGAAAAAGGCATTTTTTATTGTGACGAGATCTTCTTTGACGTAATTTCGATGAAATGCTTTCTCCTCCGAATCCCAAAATACTTTACATACATACATAGCGATTAAGTTGGAGAAATCATAGCTCTTACCGGGATATTTAGGTGTTAATTTTTCCCTCGAACCGAACAGTACAGCTTAGAGTTTAAAAGTGGAGTCTTGCATTCTCTGTCAACAACGTGTTCATTGCAGAGTAATTCATATAAGTTTGGAGATGTGAAGTGTCCGTAGTCGGTGGCCTAGTGGCTAGCGTCTTTGCCTCTAGATCGCGGAGTCCTAGGCTAGATTCTCGACCGGCTAGAAGACTGTATATTTGTGCTGTCTTCATCGTTTCATTTCATCTTCATCGACGAGCAAGTTGCTGAAGTGGCGTCAGATAGAAGACGTTGCACCAGGTGGACGAACCATCCCAACTCCCTGCCAGTAATCATCATCATCATCAGCCAGTTCTATCACTTAATGATGTGACCTCTTTTGAGTCGGCGTGTAACAAAGCATTCCAGTAACATCTTCCATTTCTTCCCATCCTGAGCTTCCCGTTGCCAATTGAATCCCACTGTCTTCCTTATATCTCTGTCCCATTGTCTGGTGGTCTTCCTCTAGGTGTTTTTTGATAAACTGGGCTTCAGTCTAGGACTTGTTTAGACCATCTACCATATTTTGTTCGAGCAACATGACCAGCCCACTGCCATTTCAATGTATTCACTCTTTCTATTATGTCGGTAACCTTCGTTGTTCGTCTTATTTCAACTGCTCTCTTACTGTCTTTTTTTGTATAACCCGACATTGATCTTTCCATTCCTCTTTGGGCAACTGTTAGCTTCCTAACAATGAACTCGTTTAATGTCCATAAATTATTACTGGCCATATACATTGGTCAAAAATAGATTTCTTCAACTCAACCGACATCTTAGATTTCAAAACTGAAGAGTGCCTCCTATAAGCTTGCCAGCCCAATTTAATTCGTCGTAATATTTCTGATTTTAAATCTCCTTTCATGTTTATCAGTTGACCCAGATAGGTATATTCTGTGACTCTTTGGAGTTGTGTACTTCCAACTGATGTACTTCCCTGAGGTGTCCACTCATTCATCATTATTTTTGTTTTCTCAATGTTTATTTTTAGTCCAACTTCAGAGTACACTAATGCAAGTTCGTTAACTAATACTTGAAGTTCTTCTATGTCATTTGGAAATAGGACCATATCATCCGCAAACGTCAAGTTGTCCAGTCTTTTTGCGGCCAGTAATACGACAGGATAATTTCGTTTTTTCATTTCGATTTGGAGTTGAGCAAATACCTAGCGAGAATCTTCTTCTTCTGCTGACGCTGCTTCCGTTACGGCGTCTGTAGGACGGCGGGCAGCCTATTCATGGGTTGCATTTTCTTTTTCTTCTCTCGAAATCTCTTCATTCTTTTTCTTCATTTCTCCCTCTCTTCTGCAGAGACCATCAGTATACTCTTCTCTCGTCTGCTGCACTGGCGACGCTCTATCCTTCTGCCAACAATCTCTGGCATATAGGTCGAAATGTACTAGCTTATCCAATTTCCTTTCCCTTCGAACTTGATTCCCAATTCCAACCAATCCTTCGCAACTTCAACGTTCCACCTGATTGATGTCTTTCGACTTGTCCTGTCTATTGTACCCTACACTCTTTTCGTCAGTCTATCGGTATTCGTCCTCGTCACACGTCCGGCAAATCACTCTTTTCAGTTTGATTCCTTCTGATACTGTCCTCATGCTGCGGCACAGTTCTTCTCTAGGTCTCTGCATTCGACTGTTACCCCGTCTTGTGAGGAATTAGTAACAGATTGAATGTTTCAGCTGACTCATGTGGGGTGCTCAGAGGACTCAACGGACAACAACATCAATCGTGATGCCACAGTGGTTAAGACAGTTGGCACATTTTCGGGAGAAGGTGGGTTTAAACTTCCGTTCGGCCACGAAGATTATGTTTTCCATGCTTTCCCTGAATGGATTAAGCCGAATTCTTATGTATCCTTTGATTAGGATAACATGGCTGAATTTCTGTTGCACCGTCGTTCAATCAGAGCTGTCTGATGACCTAGGAGTGGATGCCCGTTAAACACGCGTCTTCTCTCCTACAACAGACAGCATTGCAGCCCTCTAAAGGCCCGTGTTGCAGATTGAGTTCAGTGCCCGTATGAAATTTTACCCCGTTACAGAGCTAAAGAGTAAAAATATTTCGCAGTCATACAGATTTGATTTTCAGTGTTCTGTTGATATTGGAGTATCCTTAGTTCAAAATGGCTCTGAGCACTATGGGACTTAACATCTGAGGTCATCAGTCTCCTAGACGTAGAACTAGTTAAACCTAAGGACACAACACACATCCATGCCCGAGGTAGGATTCGAACCTGAGACCGCAGCTGCAGCACGGGTCCGGACTGAAGGGCCGAGAACCGCACGGCCACAGCGGCCGGCAGTATCCTTAGTCTTTATTCTCTTACATAGACGAGCAGCTACAGATAACAAGTAGGACTTCTTATTTTTAGCTGGGGCATACTTTTTCACAAACAAATTAAAATTTGTTCTTGCCAGTCAGTCTCAACCATTGTTAATTGGAGGTTTGGTCGTAAGGTAGACGCATAAGTGGAAATCCTCTTTGATATCGTCCCCTACGTTTAATTCTTTTTCTTTGAAATTTAAGGAGAAGTGCACGGTGTCGATAACTTGCTCTACAGAAAAGCTTAGTGTATATTCGATGATATACACCTCGAGGTGATCCGAAAATTCTCTGTCGACCTATCGTGGCAGCAAGTTAGCGATATACCGCAATTTTTGCGAAATTCGTGTAACAGTCTATAAGGTTATAAATTTTTAATTCTATTATGACGTATTCGTCCCTTTTAGTGGTTGGTTGGTTGCTTGGGGAAGGAGACCAGACAGCGTGGTCATCGGTCTCATCGGATTAGGGAAGGATGGGGAAGGAAGTCGGCCATGCCCTTTCAGAGGAACCATCCCGGCATTTGCCTGGAGTGATTTAGGGAAATCACGGAAAACCTAAATCAGGATGGCCGCCTTTTAGTGAGGAAAATTTAATGTAAAGAGCAATACCAAATACCCTCAGTTCTTGCAAAAATTTTCAAATGTGTGTGAAATCTTATGGGACTTAACTGCTATGGTCATCAGTCCCTACGCTTACACACTACTTAAGCTAAATTATCCTAAGGACAGACACACACACCCATGCTCGAGGGAGGACTCGAACCTCCGCCGGAAACAGCCGCACAGTCCATGACTGCAGCGTCTTAGATCAGTCTTGCATTTTACAGAGTCCTGCACAACCGTGTACACTTGCCAATGTGAACCATCAGGTAGATTTCGGAGGCCGACACAGAAGTTAAAACTTGTGAGTGCCGCTCAGTTGATAAAAAAATGGAGAATGAGATAGGGAGAGAGAGAGAGAGAGAGAGAGAGAGAGAGAGAGTTGGAGTCAGCCGGCTTTGTCAGCGCTGGCGAGGCAGGCTGTGGCGGCCAGATGCGCCGGGCCGGCCGAGGTCGCGGGCGTGGGCGGGACCGGCTGCTGCGCTGCGCTGAGGCTGCGGCTGTGGCCGTGTCGCGCTATCGCCGCACCTGTCGCCAGAAGGCGCGCCCGCAAAAACTACCGCCGCGCCGCCACATGGCCAGAGTCGCCTTACACTGCAGCAAGGCACAGCACGGCTTTCTCCTCCGGGCCGCCTCCAGCACACACCCGTCCCCTGTCCTGCGTCTTCACACACACACACACACACACACACACACACACACACACTGTGCAAACCACCGTCAAGTGGGTGCCAGGCGTTAAGTCTTCTTCCCGCTCCTTTCGCAAGAGCTATTGCTTATATATCCCTGCGCATGTTGTAGTGTGCCTAACTTTATCCTTGCTGTCCCTACGAGAGCGATACGTAGGTATCTAGTCACGTTACTGCGACCACCTCTCAAAACCCTGAATGCCCGCCTTTCGCAGGGCGGACCGCTGCGAGACGTGCAAGAAGAGAGTCAGCGAGGTTCTGGACTGTACCGACAGGGACGTAGAACCATGCCTACTCGAGTGACGTGGCCAGCTGCGCTATAAATGGTTCAAATGGCTCTGAGCACTATGGGACTTAACTTCTGAGGTCATCAGTCCCCTAGAACTTAGAACTACTGAAACCTAACTAACCTAAGGACATCACACAGATCCATGCCCCATGCAGGATTCGAACGTGCGACGGTAGCGATCGCGCGGTTCCAGACTGTAGCGCCTAGAGCCGCTCGGCCACCCCGGCTAGGAAAGTCTGTTCAAAGGTTAGAGGAAGGCAATAGTTTACCACGTCCAACAGGACAATGCCTAATAAAGCACTGTGCTGTTCAAAACAGTATTCGGATTGGTGACTGCTTTACTACTAAGCTAAACAACTCTTTGTGAAAATTAAGTAGACGCACAGAAAAGATTGATAATTTGAGGAACCATATGGGAAATTGCCTTACAGTTGATTAACATAAAATTCGGCGAAACGTGCTTGGTGTATGTTGAAAAACAGTGAATTCGTCGAATATTTCTGTTACAGTCAAGCATTGCGGCATAACTTTGGCTCCACCAACCACTGCCCTCTAGCTTTAAGAAAGAAAATTGAAAGCTAGGTTTACCAAGATTAGTGTCTTAGAGAAATTCAAGTTCATTTCTGCACATGCAATCTGCAAGTCCCCAAAAGTACATGGGACCATCCCGGCATCTGCCTGAACCGATTTAGGTAAGTCACGGAAAACCTAAAGTAGGATGGCCGGACGCGGATATGAACGTCGTCCTCCCGAATGCCAGTCCAGTGTACTAACCACTGCGCCACCTCGCTCGGTGCACAGAATATGTAGCATGATCGTAAAGGACACTAAATCTCTGCGTCGTGACGTGGGGACGCAGATGCAGACTCGTGGGCTGCGGATCCCCCCCCCCCCCCCCCCCCTCCCTCTGGTGACAGAGCAGCCGGAACTGGGTGACGTCAGCGGGCCGCGCCATTCATCACATCACACCAGACACAGCGCAGCCGACCAGCATGCAGTGCGCGGGCGAGCGGGGCCTCTCGTGGCGCCAGGTGACTGGCGCCAGCGTGTACGCGACTCGGGCTTCGTACATCGGAGAGTCACTGTCGGCTCTCACTCCCGCTAACACCGTTGTGCAGCAAATGCAGGAAAAGTGTGCCGCTACTAATTTTTAATGTCGCGACCTTTGACAGGCTGAGCGCAGTGGCGCAATGTTTAAGACACTGAACTCGCAAATAGAAAGAAAACAGCCCAGGTTCTTTCCCTTATCCTCTCCCAGCTGTGCTGGTGCTCCGGCTCTAATGACCACGATGCCAGCGAGAGTTTAACCGTGGAAACACGGCATGGTATCTACAGTATGTACTCAGTCACAAGACTGCGTTTTATTAGCAGGACACTTAGAAGGTGCCACAAATCTATCCTCTCCGTCCGTCCTCTTCTGGAGTAATGCTGCGCCGTATGGCATACTTAACGGATATCACTGACGGACAACATCGAAAAACTTTGCGATATGTAGGTATAGATAATGTATAAACACATTGTAACGATCAATGATGTATCCATGCCTCGACGGGCTAAAATAATGGTTAAATATTTCTATCTCCCTGTGCGGTAATCACGAAATATGCGAGCGTAATCGTTATGGTGTCCGTGGAAGTTTGGAGCTATTTTGGAGCGGTGCTCAGATAGCCGAAGTGGTTAACACGACCGCTTGCAATAAACGGGAAATCCGCTTTCGAGTCTCGGTCTGGCACAAATTTCACGTGTCGCAAACAACCGTCGTCAATGCATATTTGCAAAATGCGAATCCATTTTTCAGTTGTTGCTATCAGATTTGCAGTTGTTCATTTTGTATGTCATCTGAATAAATTTGTTGTTTACTAGAGAAGTTTGAATTTGTAAATAAATTGCAATTATCAAGCCGTATTCGTTTTCTCGTCGTTTTTTGTTGATTTCAGCCTTTTGTACATTACAGCCTTGAATGAGTTAAGGATATTTCTTAGCCGACCGCCCCCCAAAGAAATCATCTTACCTCTCATGCTCTTCGTGATATTTCAATAATAACTCACTCGCACTAACTTGTCTTAAAGTGTCAGTTTCATTCTTTCCTCCCACATAATAGTTTTACTACTTTACTTCGTATTCATCGACATAGCCCACATCCCCTCTTGAAGCGAATGTTCATTTACCTCATTCTTACTTCCACTCCGAGAACATAGTCTCCAGATGCGATGATACCCAATGAATGAAAATGGGCTGCAACCAGAGTGACAAAAACGGAATTAACAACTGAATGAATGTGGCGAATGCAGTACAGTGCAATACGGGTCCTCCACACTCACCCATTCATTCCTATCTCTTTCTTACTACAGATCATATGCACCTGTTGCTATTTGTACTGGAAATGCAGGCTATCCTAGGTCCTATACCTAGTCCGACACATCAGGGCAGAACAGTGAGATTCTGTAAAGGTTCGTCTCCCTGACACATCATTCTTCTTGCCACTGTTTGGAAGTCTAGTACTCAGTACCGTTATCAGATGTGATCGCAAACGAACAGGAGGTCACACACTTGCTAAGCTGATCGAAAATGCAAGCATTTATGTCACATTTGCCGAAGAAAAACACGTAAACAACGGCAGTGCAGCTCTGTTTCAGAGCAGCTGGTTCCGGCGCGGTGAGGTCTCGTAGCTGGCCCGGGGTCGACCTCTGGCCGCGAACGATAAGAGCCATCGGCCGCCTGCCGCGGACATCCCGTAGCGACCCTAAAAATAGCCGCTGTTTATGTTTGAGGCGGCGCCGGCGCATATTTGTAAGAGTAATGACAAAAAGAGGAGAGGAGAGAGGCGGTCCGCCATTATCAGCGAACCACTGCGGCGGCTCGCCGATAGCTGGTCAGAGGCAGGCGTGGCAGGGATCAACATCTTCGGCTGTGGCCTCCAAATCGACCGCTGCGCTCTCCGTTGCGTCTGCTGGTTGGTGGTTTGTGGGGGAAGGGCGTCTAGCCAGGCGAATTGTCCGAGTGCTGGATTCCACGAGTTAGGAAAAGTCATGTTGGCGTAATGGAACGTACATAGATGACATAAGAAGACACGCAGGAAGAACGTGGATATGTAAGTGGAGTCGTAATGAGAGGAAAAAGTTCTTCGCGCAGCAGTGGATGACAGTAGTGGTGGTCATGGCTGTGGATTTGACAATGGTGATAGGTATCAAATATGAGGGGCGTTCACTAAATAATGTAGCACAATTTTTCTGAAAGCATGTTGATTTTATTCGGGATTCAAGTACCCCACATTATTCCCCAATCTTTCGGCTACAAAACCTTATTTTTTAATATAAACTCCGTGCTATGCGACTGCCTTACGTCGCTTTTCTGGGAGGGCCTGTAAGCCCGTATGATACCATTCTATAGATCGATATCGGAACCAACTTCTTGTTGCATCAATCGCCTCCTCATCGTCTACGTACTGCTTGCCGCGGAGGTCCTTCACCGTGACTAACAGATGGAAGCAGGAATGTGCGAGATTCGGCCTGTAGGGTGGATGAGGAAGAACACTCCAGTGAAAGTTTGTGAGCTCCTCTCGAGTGCGGAGACTTGTGTGGGGCTTTGTGTTGCCACGGAGAAGCAGTTGATCGTTGCACCATGAGGGAGGACATCAAACAGAATAACCCCTTCAGAGTCCCAGAGCCGCGCGGGGTTAGCCGATCGGTCTGGGGCGCTGCAGTCATGGACTGTGCGGCTGATCCCGGAGGAGGTTCGAGTCCTCCCTCGGGCATGGGTGTGTGTGTTTGTCCTTAGGATAATTTAGGTTAAGTAGTGTGTAAGCTTAGGGACTGATGACCTTAGCAGTAAAGCCCCATAAGATTTCACACACATTTGAACATTTTGAAGAGTCCCAGAAGACCTTCCGGATGAGGATGTGGCTTTGAACTTTTTCTTCGGAGGAAGGGTGATGTGGTGTCATTCCATGGATTGCCGTTTTGTTTCCGTTTCGAAGTGATGAATCCATATTTCCTCGCCTGTGACGATGTTCGACAAAAAATTATCACAATCAGCCTCGTAACACCTGAGCAGTTCTGTACAGATGCCCCTTGGTTGTTGTTTATGGTTTTCTGTTAGGTGGCGAGGAACCCAGCGTGCACACGTCTTTGAGTACGTCAGCACTACCAGCAGAGATGTCCAGCTGAGCAGCGATTGTCTGATTGTGACCCGTCGATCACCTCGAATGAGTGTGTCCGGACGTTCCAACGTTGCAAGAGTTTCAGCTGCTTGCAGCCGGCCGGCAGGCGTGAGATCGGACAGGTTTGCGAGACCTTGTTGCGATGATGACAGTCGCCTCGTCCAACGACTAGCCGTGCTTTTGTTCACTGCCAGGTCTCCGTAGACATTCTGCAAGCGCCTACGAATGTCTGCGATGCTCTGGTTCTCCGCCAAAAGAAACTCAGTGACAGCTTTCTGCTTGCAACGCAACTCTGTTACAGGCGCCATTCTGAACGCTGGGTATAGCGCCGCCACCTATCGTAACTTCATGAAACTATAGGCGCTGAAACGGGAATATTCCACGATGTTCCACAACAAATTCCTTATTTTTCAACCGAAATTAGCCGAAAGAAGTCTGACGCATTATTTATCGTACATTATTATCGATGAAGCACTAAGCTCAATAAACTGCATGGCAACTCTGAGATGTCACCTTGTAGCGACTGCCGCACACGAAAGCAGTCTTCGCGTATAGGGTGTTCCAAAGCCTTTCCATCAAACGTCTAGGGGTGATAGGTCACGCCATGGGGACAAACCCTTATTAGAGACAAAATGCTCGCTGACGATTCCCAATGACTCTAGGTGTCCTTCTGTATTGCTTATGTCTTTCAGCTGCGGCGGGTCGTAGGCATTCTGCGGTGTAAGTATGCCTTGTGTGTTGCCTATACTCCTGTCATCTGCTCCGCATGAAAGGGGATAGGTCCAGTAAAATTAAAGAACTTGATTCGCTTCCAAAATCTCTTCCTTATCGAAGAGACATTCATTCTTAAGGTTTTCTTGTTGAAAACCACTTTATAAATTTACTGCTGCGGGTAGTACACAGCATACATCATTAGTAAACCCTGCTGGTTCGGTGAAACCTCGTCGTCCCACTGCCACCGAACAGTAAAGGACGCTTACTGTTGCCGGGAAGCCTCGGTGAAATGTTCGTCTCCGATAAGACATGCCCCAACACTCGATATTTCACCCCTTGCTGCAAAGACTTTCAAACACCCTGTATAGTAATGTAAGTATGCGGAGTATCGCCGCGGTAACACCGAGTAAAATATTTTCGGGCTTCCACCTGCGTCAAATGGTTAACATGCCACTAGCTTTCGATCAAGTATTTCTGGACCATTCTCATTAGGCTTGATAATGGCCCAGGAGCAACAAGGGAAAGCACACGTGATTTTAACCACTTGATGCGACAGGAAGGCCAAGAACATTTTATTCGCATATAGCCAACTTCCTATATCTTGAACGCTGTCAAACAGGACTTACGTTCCGTATTAGATGTCTATGTCGACAAGACAACGACTTATAGAAAGGTAATTAAACTTTGGACCCACGGCCGTGTTTCGACTCATGAGCAGCTAATCACTAAAATGAAAGGACAACTTCGCTTGATAGTGTTCAGATAGCGTTTCATTGCTCTGTGTGCTAGAATAAAGTTTTTCATATTGTCATTTTTTTATAGTAAGTCACCTTACATAAGTAGCATTCATGGCGGGATATGTTTGAATACGAGCCGGGACTTAGTGGAGGTGGATTGGTGAGCGGATGGGTAGTCCTAGGTCTCGTGACTGGTTGGGGCAAAATAATGGTGTTTATGAAAACATTCAACATCATGCTTCTCATACGGCGCCAACTGTTACCTTTTCGTAAAAAAAGGATTGTCCTCCTACTAACGCAACAGAACCATTGCACAATGACAGGAAGAAAATCTGACGGGTTTGCTGTAATGGTCTGCTCAAAGTTCTGATCTAAATACCATCGACCACCTTAACTAGAACTACTACTGCGTGCCAGACGATCTATCGACTGTTACTCACGTTCTCGCATCGGAACGAAGTAAAGAACCTTAATGGTCGCGGCAGTGCTAGCAACTGAGTTCCTATCACTGTCGACTGGAATTCGTTAACTAGTGTCTTTAAACGAAGCTAGAAGTGTTCTGTACGTGGTAAACAAGCTGAAAAGGGTCCAGCCAGTTGTAGCCAGAAATATAACTCAGACTTCTCTAAAATGTTCTTTGAAATGTTGAAACAATGCAAATTTTCGAATTATGGATGGCACATCTTCCAAAAGAAATCGAGTTCCAGAAATGTTTTGTAGATATCCCGCTCGTTCTTCCCGGTAATACGATTTCTCACTATTGCTTGAGACAAGTATCTTACATGAAATGAATAAACTATAACATATTTCGTACCGATCGTGCACTTTTGTTTAAGAGATCCATATACAACACTTTTAAGAAGACTGCTCGCAATGCATTGCAAATATATGGTCCTTCTTTTAATTTAACTTTGTTGCTGTGTGAGGAGGACGCTATATGGCACCAGTGAACACTATTTCGAAGCAATTTCATGAGATGTGACAGCAGTTTGCTTCAAAACATCATCTTCAACTCGAAGTGAACACAGAAATTGTTCACCGGTGGCGCTTGTCCCCTTCTCATACAAATACCCTGGCTGCGCATCCGTAATAGAGACACAGAGATAATTTGCGGAAGAGTGGATCGTCGTGAATGATTGTTGCATTGCTACTAACACTCATATTCATCCCCTTTGTAGTGCAACGCACTGTCCCTCGGCGATTCGCATAGACTAACAATTCAGCACGTTCGATACAGTAGTTGCACAATCGTGATCACGCAGTTTTCATAGTCATTCACGAAACAGTTAACGCAGTTAATACTCTCTTGCGCTTACCAGCGTATCGTTACCGTACTGTGCAGTAGAAATTTCTTCCAGTTTCACTTCATCTTGACTCAGAATTTTATGATGCAGAGAAGTTCCGCGCCAATAGATACACTAATTTTACCTTGCCCGTTTACTCATTCGCACATGCGCAACCAGTCTCACAGTGAGCACCTCTCAGAAGAAGCAAGACACTGTACAATCTCGTACATGTCTGTGGCATTCCATGTGTTGAATTCTTTTAGGGTATAAACACACTGAGGTGACAGATGTCATGGGGTACCTGCCAATATCATGTCGGACCACCTTTTGCCCGGCGTAGTGCAGTAACTCCACGTAGCATGGACTCAACAAGTCTTTGGAAGTCCCCACAATTGCGAAAGTGTTGCCCGTGCAGGATATTGTGCTCGAACTGAAATTGCCGAAACATTTGCTCGAATTGTCGAGATCGTTCTTCAAATAAATCGTCAACAATTGTGGCCTGGTGACATGGCACATTACCATTTTTAAAACATCCATTGTTGTTTGTATCTTGAAGTTCATGAATGACTGCAAAAGCTCTCGAAGCAGCCGAACAGCCAGGGAACCAGTGCATTGCATGTAAACACAGCGTGCACCATTAGGGGGCCACCAGCAGCTTGCACAATGCCTTGTTGACGGTCTGGGTCCATAGCTTCGTGGAGTCTACGCCACACTCGAAGCCTGCCATCAGCTCTGAAATCGGGACTCATGTGACCAGGCCGCTGTTTTCCAGTCCTGTAGGCTCCAAACGATATGGTCACGAGCCCAGGATAAGCGCTTTAGGCGATGTAGTACTGTTGCAAAGACGTTTGAGACGGTCGTGTGCTGCCATAGCCCATTAACGCCACATTTCACCGCACTGTCGTAACGGATACTTTCGTCGAACGACCGACATTGATTTATGCGGTTATTTCACTCAGTGTTGTTTGTCTGTTAGCAGTGACAATCCTACGCAAATGATAGTTTCTTCACCTCTGTGTAAAGATTGGTTTGTCTTTCCTTAACCTATCTTCTAAGGTAAGTCGTGGGGTCAGTATTGGCTAGCGTCTTCCTACACTTCTCCGGAATCCAAACTGATATCTTCCCCCAAGGTCACCTTCGACCAGATTTTCCACTCTTCTGTTAAGCGGCAGTAAATGCAAGCCTTCCTTCCACGTATGTTTACTAAGCTGCGCATGTGAAAGCCGCGTCACAGGGGACACTCCTGACGACAGGAGGCAGAGACTGTACAGATTTGCTACCCTCCCTGCACTGAGTTCTTTTACGTGTACAGCACGTGCCTTTCTGGACGGAGGAAAAGCTCGAATAAGAGCTACGGTACGGCGCGTGCCGTGCGCCCTCGGGTTGAGTGCGGCTGGCGCGGCGCAGTCCCGCTGTGCGCGGCTTGGCGCCAGTAGCAGCGGCGGGAGTGTGTGCAGGTGCGGCGCGGAACACCTGGCAGCGCTGGCGGTCGGCCAGGCGCCGCAGCGCGCGGCTAAATCTGCCCACGTAACCAGAGCCCGCCTGGAGCTGACTCACGGCGCCGCCGCCTTTACTGGCGCCAGCGCGGGGGTGCGCGCGCGCGCGTTGCCGCCAGCTCGTCCTCGTCCACCTACTGCACTGGCTGCGGCGCACCTGGCGTCCCTCAAGGCTCCGTCCTTACTCCCACAATAGACACGTACTCGGGAGCATCGCCGCTGCAATCCCCTTCCGGGCATCCCTGCTGATTCCCCACATCACTTTAGGCGAACTGGAGAAACTGATTGAAGTTTCGTGAAAAAGAATTCGTCACAGTGAAAAACGTCTTTGGTTTAATAATCAAAATATCCACGGGTGTACTGCCGGTCTATAGTGTCCAACGGGCACAATATTTCGGCGATCAAACATGTTGCCATCATCAGGTGAACTGACGGACTGAGCTCCTGTGAACGTGCCCGCACGGAGATCGCCGAAATATTGTGCCCGTTGGACACTATAGACCGGCAGTACACCCGTGGATATTTTGATTATCAAATACGCCGGGAGAAACTCAAGAATCACGTCTTTGGTTTAATGTTTATCATCACATGTCGCTATCAATAATCGTGAAATTGTCTCAACTATTTTGTCGGCCTAGACACTCTAGACACTTCAGTCCGGAACCGCGCGACCGCTACGGTCGCAGGTTCGAATCCTCCCTCGGCCATGGATGTGTGTGATGTCCTTAGGTTAGTTAAATTTAAGTAGTTCTAAGTTCTAGGGGACTGATGACCTCAGCTGTTAAGTCCCACAGTGCTCAGAGCCATTTGAACCATTTGATTTTCTCACCTATTTCGTGATAACACAAGAAACACCTACACTGAAGTTTTTCGATCTCTTCTGTCAGTGCTACTAGCGTCCGCGGAAGAAAGTAGCTATCACTAATTTCGACGAATTACATCCTCAGGAATGTATGTGAGATGAAATGTTTCATTCCTTGTGCTAGCAGACGCAAGTGGTCGGAGGGCATCTTGTGCAGTTCGAAAGATATCTGGAGCAACGTCTGTCAGGTTGTACCTTTGAATCTGCCCGTGTAGCGTGCACAGATGGCTAAGTCGACAAGAATGTGGCCGGCCAACGTCTGATGCCTTTGGTCGAGAACGAACATCGGCCCCGCACAAAGATTTCACTTGTCAGGAGGCTCATTTTTGTCCTAGTTTAACGTTCTTTATTTAGTCTTTAAATGCATTGGTAGAGCCGATTTTCTTCGTATCCTTACCAATTCGGATGCTCCATGCCTAATGACATAAAAGACCGCACACATGAGCGGCCTATTGTAGCATTCCGTTGCCATACCGCGCTGTATGTCGGTAGATCGCGCGTGTGTGGGCTAATATGAGACCGCACTGACTATTCAGAATAAGCAAGCAATCTGACGCATCACATGTGATGTGTGCCAATATAGCTGCACGTGGTTGTGTTGGTTTATTTCGTTTCCCTTTGCCTACGGGAAGCAAGGATTTTACGTTAGAATTTATCGTTATTCATGGACCACGAAACACTTTCATAAGTGACGTTCAAGGTGTAGTTGCCACTTATATTAAGAGGGCATAAATTGATAGTCTCAAATTTTTCAGTGCGCTGCATTTTGAAGATTCTGCTGTAAAAATTGCAATTTGTGGAATGTTCATACCGAGCGATTGTAGGCGCTTCAGTCTGGAACCGCGCCTCTGCTACGGTCGCAGGTTCGAATCCTGCCTCGGGCATGGATGTGTGTGATGTCTTTAGGTTAGTTAGGTTTAATTAGTTGTAAGTCTAGGGGACTGATGACCTCAGCCGTTAAGTCCCATAGTGCTCAGATCCATTTGAACAATTTTTCGATAGTCGTCTTCAGCTCTTGGTCATTGTTAAAAGCGCTGGCGGGAGAACAGGAGTTTCTTGAGGTGCAAGGATAGCAATAGCTGGGAGCAAAATCAGGACAGTATGCTAGATGACCAAACAGCTCCCAGCCGTACTGCACAAAACAGTCTCTGGGCGCCGGCCCGTAGCACTGTCATGGAGCAGCAAAACAACTGCAGTAAGTATTCCACACCTCTTGTTCTGAATGGTACATCGCAGTTGCCACACTGATTGACAGTAACAATCGGCGTTCACCCTTTCGCCTTCTGGGCAGGAAGTCAATGAGCAGAATGCTCTTCCTGTCCCAGAACACCGTGCGCATCACTGTCTGCATCGACACAGTCTGACTGAATTTCGTGTCGACCGGAGATCGACTGTGACGCCAATGCATTGACTGCTGCTCGGTTTCCACGTCTCATCGCCTGTGACGATCCTGCCGAGGAATTCGTTGCCGTCATCATGATTCCACTGCGGAAATATCAGTGCCGCTCCAAAGCGTTTCGTTTTGTGCTCGGGTGTCAGGTTTTTTGGCACCCACCCGGCACACAATTTCTTGAACAGGAGGTGCTTAGTGACAATTTCATGTAACAAGGATCGCGATGTCTGCGGAAAATGACTGCCAAGGGAAGGGACGGTTCTCCAGAGTGCGCTGCGGCACCAGCTCAACCAGGTGATCACCGATGAGGGACGGTCGCACATTGCGCTCTTCATCATGGACTCTTTGGCGACTGTGTGGAAAAAAGCGTACTCCAGCGACGCACCATCTGTTTGCTCATAATGTTCTGCCCGTAGATATGACAGAGCTGACGATGAATTTTGATGGTCGCATTGAGAAACCTTGTCGCTGAGCGAACCTCGCAGGGAGAACTATTAAATGACGCCATTTCGGGGCACTACTGCCGCGATATAGGCACCACGCTGGACCACTCCGGCCTGCATTTGTTGTCACGTCATAGATATGTTTCGCATGCGCCATTTTCCCGGCTAAATACGTCTGCTTTAAAGGAAACAACATCGGGAAACTTACTTTCTGGATGTACATCGTATGTGCGATCGCAGCGCGCTCCAGCGGCAGTTGTCAGCTAGCAAATCACAATGTTTACAAAATGAACGAGCTTAAACTTCCTACCTTGTCTCTATCAAAACGCACAATTCCGCCCTTGTCCATATGCTAGTCATGTTAAAACAAGACGGTGGTAAATATCTTACTACAAGTGGTGCAAGCTGTCTTGTAGGTAAAGCCAATCGAACAGGCTCAAATGTTCAAATGTGTGTGAAATCTTATGGGACTTAACTGATTAGGTCGTAAGTCCCTAAGCTTACACACTACTTAACCTAAATTATCCTAAGGACACACACACACACCCATGCCCAAGGGAGGACTCGAACCTCCGCCGGCACCAGCCGCACAGCCCATGACTGCAGCGTCCCAGCCCGCTCGGCTAATCCCGCGTGGCCAACAGGCTCACTCCTCAGAGACGGAGAGAGAGAGAGACAAAGAGCGCTTATATTTACGTAGCATCGAATATTATTGAGTATACTTCTATTAAAATAGTAAGAAGCTATCAGAACCTATTAGAAAACACGAAGGTTAGTAAATAAATATCTGAACTCAGTGAGACTCGCAAACCAGCAACAAATTACCTCTTACCTCACAATTCTGCGTTTCTACTGTTTACGCTACACCGACCGTACTTTGCATAATGCCATCTACTCAAAACATTAATCCAGTTATGTTATTAACAGACATTTAATTATAACAAATTGTACCAAGAACAATGGGTTCAAAATGGTTCAAATGGCTCTGAACAGTATGGGACTTAACTGCTGTGGTCATCAGTCCCCTAGAACTTAGAACTACTTAAACCTACGGTAGCAGGCTGGAATCCTGCCTAGGGCATGCATGTGTGTGATGTCCTTAGGTTAGTTAGGTTTAAGTAGTTCTAAGTTCTAGGGGACTGATGACCTCAGAAGTTAAGTCCCATAGTACTCAGAGCCATTTGAACCAACCTAACTAACCTAAGGACATCACACACATCCATGCCCGAGGCACGATTCGAGCCTGCGACCGTAGCGGTCGCGCGGTTCCAGACTGTAGCGCCTAGAACCGCTCGGCCACTCCGGCCGGCTACAGTGGGTTTTTGATGGATCTTCGATGTGCTGTTGACATGAAAGGGTATTGTTTCATAATAAGAAAATTACAATAATTCTTTAACCACCAAAATGACGTTTCCCGTTATTTAGTTAAAACAAATTGTACAATTAACGACGGTTTTTCGAGAGATCTTCGACTTGCTGGTGCTTAGTAACGGCATATATACGTTTTGGCTTCAGCTGAAAGCCAATATGGTTTCGCGCAGCTTTGATCTGCAAAGAGGCGGCGTCATGTGACGTAAGTAGCGTTCTTCCATCCCGTTGGTCTACGCTCAAACACACATTCAGAATATTGGCCATGTGCCGGCCGTGGTATTCGTCCTCTTCCTTCTCTCATCATCGTACAGCGCAAACAAGACTCTGCGCTATATACATAGCCATTAGTCACCCACATTCATCAGATACGCCGGGTGGTTATAATTAAAGTGCTGCTACCCATGGAGGCCCTGTGTGGGGTATAATTATTGTATGGCAGTGAAGCTTGATGGATATGCTAATGCGTTAGTGCAGAACCGATTTACTCCGGGAAACATATTGCTCCAGTTTTGGCCACCAGGTGCAAATCTAGCACTATAACATCTCGTCGAAGTCTCCGGTGCTCATATTGAACAAATTGTGTAAGTGGCGGTTAATACTAAAATCAACGTTATATCTTTCGTTCCTAATTCATTACATATGCAAACATTTGCATACGTCTTCCTTGCATTCACAGAGCCACACTTGCACCTGGTGGTGAAAATTGGAACTAATATTTTTTTTTTTTTCCAGAGTAAATCGGTTCTGGACAAACATATCAGAATATCCAACGAGTTTCGCTGCCATACAATAATTATAGCCCACATTCGATCTCTGTGAGTAGCTGCACATTAATTACGATCACCCGGTACTTACAACATAACTGTCAGACACCGTAGAGAAAGGGACCGTTTCCGATTAGGCTGCTGAACCTATCTTCGGGAAAACCAAACTGTATTGCCGCAGTAGCCCTTACTTCGCTTACAAAGAAATCCGCACGAAGTTAACGCCAGTGTTGCTCTTCGCTCGCCCTGTTTACGAACAGTAAGGGACGGTATGATGTATTGCTCGCCAGCCTCAACACCGGCTCGGGCCTAGAGATGCGAGACCCGCAAGGTGCTTCCCTGCAGAGAGCGGCCAGCAGCTGAAGTAAGCGCGTGCGGCGCTGTTTGTGTGTGGCCCGCCGCACATCTGGCGGCGAGTCGGCTGCCTATCTGCTCACGGCCGCCGCTTGCGTCATGCCATGCCAGATAACGCGCCCTGCGCAAATTCTCAATGGCACCAGCGATACCGCCGTCTCAGAGCATGCCTCGCCGGCACGCGAACCGTCAGGCTCGTAGCTACCTGCACATTTTCCCTGCACGCTTACCTACACTCGTCCAGATTCCTCAGGTAGAGTTGCTAATCGTGTGCAATAGTCAGAGAGTGGCAATTCTAATGTGCCTGATAATGGAAGCAAGACATCACAATAATTCAGACACTTGTGTGAAGAATTTGTCGTTGGGGAGAAGACTGAAGAGGGGTCCAATCGAACTCCTGAAGGCAGATGGTGAGTTACTGAATAAGAAATAGCCCTTCCGGTTCGGAAAGCGACATTAACAACCTGGAGACCAGTGTTCTAAGCCGATATTGTTTCATACTGCCATCCAACGATGCCTTACAACAGGAATTTCATAGCAGAATCTTGTGTCTCGCCCAGATAACGACATCGATTCCGCCATGGAAGATACCGAAGTTGTCAAGTCAGAAGCTGTGGGGTACGGCAGCTCACAATAGACGGCGCTGCCGGTGGATCACCTGGTCCTGCCACCTACAGGCCTCGATGCCCCTGTAAGCAGCGGCCAGAAGCTCGACGGAGATAGCGATGGTCGAGTGAAAATTGGACCAACGAGATGTATGGGACGTGCGGCGTACGCCACAGCACGTGACAATACAGGTCTCTAAGTTGCAGCGGCTGTGTCCACCGGGGAGCGACTTACTGTTCGTGACCACTCTAATACTTCATAGCTGCGCGTTTAAATAGACCCACGCTTTCCACAACATGTAGGAAAGTTAAGGATGATCTTGGGTACATGTTCTTTGTCATTCTAATTTTTCATCTGGCTCCAGAGGTAGGGATATACTGTACAAGGTGATCAAAAAGTCAGTATAAATTTGAAAACTGAACAAATCACGAAATAATGTAGATAGAGAGGTACAAATTGACACACATGCTTGGAATGACATGGGGTTTTATTAGAACAAAAAAAAAATACAAAAGTTCCAAAAATGTCCGACAGATGGCGCTTCATCTGATCAGAATAGCAATAATTAGTATAACAAAGTAAGACAAAGCAAAGATGATGTTCTTTACAGAAAATGCTCAATATGTCTACCATCATTCCTCAACAATAGCTGTAGTCGAGGAATAATGTTGTGAACAGCATTGTAAAGCATGTCCGGAGTTATGGTGAGGCATTGGCGTCGGATGTTGTCTTTCAGCATCCCTAGAGATGTCGGTCGACCACGATACACTTGCGACTTCAGCTAACCCCAAAGTCAATAATCGCACGGACTGAGGTCTGGGGACCTGGGAGGCCAAGAATGACGAAAGTTGCGGCTGAGCACACGATCATCACCAAACGACGCGCGCAAGAGATCTTTCACGCGTCTAGCAATATGGGGTCGAGCGCCATCCTGCATTGTGGTTCTAATAAAACCCCATGTCATTCCAAGCAGGTGTGTCAATTTTTACCTCTCCACCTACATTACTCCGTGGTTTATTAAGTTTTGAAATTTATACTGACTTTTTGATCAATCGGTATATCGGGCAAGGCGACTAATGTGACGACACAAGTTTGTTGTGTGGCTCGCATTTCCCGCGGGCCTGAATGAAGACTATAAACGTCATCAGGTTACACGACATTAGAACCTGGCTGCATGTTACTGGACTGAGCTATAGATTCCTGTACGGATTGTTTGTTGCTAGGCTGACAACGATTTTGCGAGGACTTACTGACTTTTTCGCATCATTCTTCCACAATTAAATTTCCTCACACACCCCGCCCAAATTCAGTAAGGTTTCAGTGAGCTGTAACTTTTTTGTGATTCAGACTGAAATTTTCACTCTGCAGTGGTATGTGTGCTGATATGCTTCCAAACTTCACCCAGGAGTGCAAGTGCCGGAAGTTTCCTATGAGCTTTTGTGAGGTTTGGAAGGTAAAAGATGAGGCCTGACAGAAGCATAGCTGTGAGGACATTTCGTGACTCGTACTTGGATAGCTTAGATGGTAGAGCACATGCCCGCGAGAGGCACACAGTTTCATTGCCATTCTGAAGTTGATGATACGTCAAATTGAAACTTGTCGCTGATTTTTAAAGGCCGAGCGGTGCTCCCGGCGCTGCGGCCGTGTGGCGCGGTGAGTCGATCAGCGTTATCGGCGATAAGCGGGCGCGCAGCCGGCGTCCAGATGTGCGTGTCTGGCGGCAGGTGGCCCCGACACGCCGCCGCTGTTTATATTTGCCCTGCCGCATCGCCTCGCCCAGCTCGCCTCGCTGCCTTTTATTTCTGGCGCACACCGCCGTGCCATCACCTTGTCGCGCTGCCGATCGCTCCAGACTTCGTGCCAATCGGTACTGAGCCAGCCGCACCGTGCGACAATAATAGATGGCACCGAGGCGTCGAGTTGCTCGAGCGGCTACGATCGGAATACCCGAGAATCCAAACCCGGGCTGTTGCGAAATTTTCCGACGGCGTTCAGCGGGGCTTGTAGCGGTTCCGAGCTCTTCGCTCTCGAAGAATGGTAAGCATCTCTCCTCTGTGAATTCCTTTTCCACGCTTTTATTTTGGGACTCTACACCCAATAGGCGCTGTGACGAGTAGAAATTGACCACTTATTCAGTTCGGAGATTCGTTCGCTACAGTTTCTGATCAGCTCGTTCTTGACCGAATGTCGAATCCTTCTCTTTCTTTCTTGCCTCTACCTTTCTTCCTTTCTATTCATGCTGAGCAGAAACAAGATGGCCACAAATTTACTGTGGAAAAACTGATCACTTCACCTAAATGGTAGGACAGCTCCTTTACCATTTTCACGCGCGCTTGCCTACACTTGCGATACTATCCGAGCTACTGTCCATATGTTATTACCTCGAAGTCGACTGGGAATTACCCTCGTAACCCCACCCCCTGCCCACAATAACAACAGATGTACTAACCCACACTAGCATGCTCGACTCGAGGTGCAGTTCCTGATCATCACGAATAAAGACTAGTTTTTGAAGTTCCGTCTACAACGAGATCACTATAGACGCAGCGCAGTCTCTCTGTTCGCTACAATGGGGAAAGAAACCTGCCGTACTTTTTTAAAGGAACCATCCCGGCTTGCGCCTTACCCGATTTAGGGAAATCACGGAGAACCTAGATCTGAATGACCAAACGAGAATTAGGACAGCCGTTCTTGTGAACACATGTTATACAATTCCGATGTTTTATCACTGGGCCTCACTCGGTCTTGATCATCTAACTGTATCGGGAAGTCGTGGGTTACACTAAAAATTTATCCAGCATGATGCCATGCGGATGGAAAGGTTCAACGAAGTGGGCAACTATGATTAGTATCGGGAGTACTCCCGTCTACATCTACGTCTACATGATTACTCTGACATTCACAATTAAGTGACTGGCAGAGGTTTCGTCGAATAGCTTTCTTTTGAGCTACTTCTCTACCGTTCCAATCTCGAGCAGCGCGGCAAAAAAAGTTACACTTAAATTTTCCTTGCGATCTCTGATTTCTCTTATTTTATTATGATGGTCATGTCTGCCTATGTAGGTGGGTGCCAACAACATATTTTCACACGCTGAGGAGAAGTTGGTGATTGAAACATAAGATAATGCCACAGCAAAAAACCCCTTTTAATGACTCTCACCCCAATTCATTGGCTCTCTTTCCCCTATTTAGCGATAATACAAAACGAGCTGCCCTTCTGTGAACTTTTTCGATGCATGCCAAAAATTTTCGAGGCTGTTTAATAAAAAATAGAGAAAACTTAAGACGGTGGTTTTAATGCTTCAGGTGTTCTACTAGTGTCCCGTGCTCGAGCACAAAGCACAGGAAGTTCATACAATCGTGAGAAATTGTCAGAAACGTCCTTCGTTCTGATGTTGTGCAACATTCATGACACATTCTCACATTCTTCGGTCTTGGCGAACCATCAGAGAGCCACTTTGCACTTTATCGTTTAGTGGTAGTTTCGTGTTGATAACAAATTTCTCAGAAAATAATTACCTGCTTTTTGCATCCAGTTAAGTCGTGGCAGACGTCCACGCGTCGTTTTAGTTCGAGAGTCAAGGTGTGCGGATCAAACTTTGCTCACTCTTTTCTCTTCTTCATAACATTCTGAAGAATACAACGTTGACAACCTACGGCCGCGCGTCCACTGCTTGACAGTGCCTCCTCTCAACTGGCTGATCGGTTGCACACCTGTTATTTACCGTTGATAGTTCAAGCTACTACCGTAGTCACTGCGCTGACGTCGCTTGTGAGAGAGGAATAAAGTCAGTTTCGGGACTTCCTGGTCGTACTGTGAAGGCGACATGCCGGCTCAAGAGTTCGTCCTATCTCTTCTCTTTATCATTGCCATTAACAACTCAAATACAACAGTACACTCTACACGTACTTATCACATAAATGGCCCTTTAGGTTTAGATGGTGCAGTCTCACGCACTCCAGCACTCCCATTGATATTTCGTGGGTACATATCTCTCTATCTTTCGACTCCCACTTACCACGGAAGCTTTTCGTGGTTCTGTCAAGGATTATCTCATGCTAGATAACGCAGGTTGCTGCAGTACTCCGTGCAGATGTGACCAGTAGTATGTTGGCCAGACAACGCGAACTATTTGTCTGATATGTGCCCAATATCCACGGTACACCCATCATTTACAGCTGTGTTGGATCATCATATCTATATTGGGCACTCCATACACAACGAGAATGAAACAATATTGACGACCTCTTTCTTTCTGGACCATGTTGTTTAATAGGCCCTGGAATAATTTATTCTGCTGAAATGGTGGTATTCGCCAGAACAAATGTTTTGATGAGACACTTCCCTCGAATGACTCTGAAAGAGATTGCGATGGCGACGCCTCAATAGAAGATTTTAAATCTCAGTGTGGTTCGAGTTTCTAACGGCAGGATCCGTTATACGTCAAGTTAGAGGCTTTGTGTACTGAACTTCCTTACCGCCCAGCTAACGAGACTGAAATACTAAATATGTGGCTGTATGTCCAGTGACTCGGCATGCCGGTTGGAAATGTGGTCTGTCAGTTGACCTATTCGGAGTCAACCGCAAAGATATTTATTTCAATGGTAACTGCTTTCGGTCAGTTTTTTTACCCTGGTGCCATGATGGTAGGTGGTGGCGGTTGTTCAACTCCACGAATGTCAACTGAGGATGGTCAAAATCTGACCCAAACGGCTTACCATCGAAATTAATGTTTTTGCGGTCGAGACTGTTTGTGACCGTTTTTGGAAGTAGAGTTGTATGACTGCTCGCCCAAACTTAATATATCCACAAGGGGTACAGCGACAACGCTGGGACACTCTACATTGCGCGTTCAAGCGCAGCGACATATCGTCCATAGCGTGGCGTGTCTGCCTTGAACGTACCGCGCCAGTATGCAGGTGCAGTGAGATTCGAATCCTGGTTCACCAATCCTGGTTTAGGGTTGCCTGTATCACTTCCGATGGATGCAGTAAAGTGGTTCACGCCAAAAGCCCATTTTGTTCCCTATCTGCGCCCAACTGAGCTACCTCATCATTTTGATTTAGCTCGATGTTGGCGCTACGTTAAAATCTTTCTTCTATCGTCGCGTTCGTCTGAGCTCAGAGAATATTGCTTTTATGTATGCACTTAAAACTGAGACAGGTGACAGTGCTAGCAATGGAGCTTATGTAAAGCATGTCAGGGTGGAGGGGAGGGGGGCGGATACAAATGCAGTCGTTATCGTAATGCGGAAACATACCAATGTATCTGACACCCAAAAGGGCATGATCATTGGTTTTGGGGTCAAAATGTCTAAGTTTGTAAACTGTTGGCATGTCGCCGTGGTTAAAATATACTGTGCATGGAAAATGTCGCTATCCAAAACCGGCGCCGAGGCACAACGGACCATAGATGACACGCAAACACCCTGCCGAAGAGGGAGCATTATAGTGTGCGGAATATTTTCTGGAGTGATCTCGTCGTTCTCTAAGGCACAATGGGTCAAGAGAAGTTTGCATTTATCCTTGGGGACCACGTGCACCATCCCTACATAAAGGTTGTTTTCCGTCAGCGCGATGGCATTTACCAACAGGACAATGTAACGTGACGCACAGCTCGCAGTGCACGTGCGTCGTTCGAAGAGCACCAATATGAGTTTACCGACTACCTGGCACCAGCCCCGGATTTAAGCTGAATGGAGAATCTGCGGGACCACCTCGATCGAACTCTTCGCGCCATAGGACATCTAACGAGGAACCTACAACAGCTGGCCACGGCAATAGCTCTGAGCATTATGGGACTTAACTTCTGAGGTCATC
Organism: Schistocerca gregaria; assembly: GCF_023897955.1. NCBI lineage: Eukaryota > Metazoa > Arthropoda > Insecta > Orthoptera > Acrididae > Schistocerca > Schistocerca gregaria. The sequence continues at coordinate 750,609,481 of NC_064921.1, forward strand.
AGCCCCCAGAACTTAGAACTACTTGAACCTAACTAACCTAAGGACATCACACACATACACGCCCGAGGCAAGATTCGAACCTGCGACCGTAGCGGTCGTGCGGTTCCAGACTGTAGCGCCACGGTCTCAGCATGGATCCACATCTCTGTCGGTACCTTCCATAACCGTACTGATGCTCTTCCTGCACGTCTTGCACTGGTCCGCATTGCGTAGGTGTTTCTTTATACAGGCTTTCAAAAGGTGGTCACATTAATGTGACTGAATAGTGCACGCAATTTCTTTATCACGTAAGATTCTACTTTTGCATGAATAATGAGCCTGCCACTGGGTGTTACAGGTATCACCTGTCTGAAAACATGACACACACACACACACACAAACACAAACAGGAATGCCACAGCTGTGGCGGGTTGCAGCCTACTGGGGGAGAGCGGCCTGTGTGGCGTTATTCTTTTGCGACATCGTCGTCGTCAACGGATAAGTGTGGAGGGACCTGCGAGCTTAAGTAGCAATACCAAACCTCCACAGGGAAAAGAAAAAAAAATGCCCTTAAAATACTCTAAGTTGAACTCTGTGGTTATGTCTAAAACGTTTAACATAGCTGCTAAGGTTCAGTGACCGTGTCAGAATTATATTAGAACAAATAAGCCCTCGGTCACAAATTTGCGACCGAGGGCTTATTTGTTCTAACATAATTCTGTGATGTCTTCTTTATCGAAACCGCACACGGAGCGAGTTTCCGTTGTGGCTGGATACCGATGGGTCAGCTGGCATTGCGGAGTGACGGCATGTTCCCTGTTGGACGCCACCGCTCTGGGCGCTGTTACTGTGGCGGTGCTTACTACGTGGCGAATGTTCTGCGTCTGGCGGTAGCCTGTGTTTCGGTTGCGTCTTCTGTTGTGAGCTAGACTGTGGACGCTCGTGTATCAATCCCTTTAATGCGGAGAGTGAGTGTCGTATGACCTCGCTGAACAGCTGCGCTCGCGCCTGTGTGTGTGTGTGTGTGTGTGGGGGGGGGGGGGGGGGGGGGCTTAGTAGGGCGATCCAAGAGAACAGCACATCAGCGCAGTGCACCGCGTCGAAGGAAGATGTGCTTCGTCACTTTCCATGCTTCGTATTGTAGGAGGAAGTCCAGCTGTGAGGGCGACTGGTGAGCGCCTCCGTAGCTCATTCTGCAGAGCTTTGGGCCACGAAAGGCACAGGTTCCGGTTTCGAAACCCGGCCCGGAACTCTGCTAGATGTTATCAGCGCGCACTCCACTACAGAGTGAAAATTCATTCCGGAACTATTGCTGGGTTTTGGTTTGGTAAGGAGCCTGTAGAGGCACTGTGACTCTCAGCCCGGACATGTTAGGACGCAGCGGGAAAGCTGAAGGGGACGTACGTAGGCGGCAGCGATTAGCCCCGCCGAGCGCGCCAGCTGCTGCGCTGCGCGGCCAACAGGGCGTTACGCAAGCGCGGCGCCGGCGCCGGCGCCTCTGGCTGCCCGACCCCCCTCCCACTACTCTCCCCTCTCCCCCAATCCACTATCGCACCCTCCCCACCCCGGCCGCCATGCTCCTGCTTCTTGTCCGTGGCTCGTCGTGACTCAGCGACAGTAAGCAGAACGGGACTGCCGCGGGCCACCAGCGGTCGCGTCTCTATCACACCCGATGGTAGCGACGCACGGGCCGAACGATTCCGAGGGCAACCGAACAGCTACGATTTACGAAACGACGCGGCAGACTTGCCTGGACCACGTCTGCCGCTGCCAGCTCTGTTCGTGTTGCCGATAAATTTCTTGCTTGTGGTGTACTCGAAGTAATGCGAAACTCGTTACCTAACTCTGAGCTGGAAACGAGTTATTTGCTAACGAGACAAGATTTATTTAATGTCGTACACAAGGAGCTGGAAAACTCAGACTTATCAAAAATGCGAAGGAGGAATTTTGGAGTGTGTTAATCACTGTATTGATGGAATACACCGTTTCTTAATCTGTAACTTTAAACTTACCACAGTAAGAGGTATAGGATGTTACGTGGCAAGAATTTCCCTGTGTGCCCGTAATATCCAGAAGAAATGTCCTAGCGCAGCCGTTATTTTTCGAGTTCGCAGTGGGTGACGTTCGGAAACTTTCACAAAATTTTTCAGGTCACACTTGGCGTACGTTCCTGCATTTTATTACAGATGCAGTCATCTACAGTTTTTACGAGTGTTGCGTACTCTGTAATGCTTCCGAAAGGAAGTGCGAATGTGTCCGAACTTGGTGACGTGCGACAAGCACATTACTGACCCCGTTACACTTTGAGAAATATTGTGCTCTAAGTACAACATTTGCTCATAAGTAAAATTGTGTCCCAGGTTGGGAAACGACAAGTAAAAATATTTGGGAGTAGCAGTGTTACTAAGTGGAAAGACCAGATAGACTATGTTATGGGTAGAGTTTTAAAACTACCATTGGGCACCGTAGACCATGGAAGCGGAAATGAGCGTTTGGCGTCGTTGGGCGGGAGGCCCCTAACGGGGCAGGTCCGGCCGCCTTGGTGCAGGTCTTACTACATCCGACGCCACATCGGGCGACCTGCGCGCGGGATGTGGATGAAATGATGATGAAGACAACAGAACACGCAGTCCCTGAGCGGAGAAAAGCCCCGACCCAGCCGGGAATCGAACCCGGGCCCTTAAGAAGGCAGTTCGTCGCGCTGACCACTCAGCTATCGGGGCGGATTCCGTAGACTATTATAAGTAAGCACAGATTATGGTAGTTTTCTTAGTAGCTTCGGTCATTTGAGGTCGTATTCGCAGTATCTGTATGCTAGATGTGCAGCATACCTATCGGGCGTTACCTCATAACGAATGCTTTGTGTACGTGATTATTGCCTTACGAGATTCCCCTAGAAATCGGAAGCCGTGAACCGTCTAGCAAATGAGTGGGGCTATATAAATGGCCAAGTAACATACGGAACATTTTTGTTCTACGTAGTTATCCTCCTGTCTCTGTTACTTAAAAACAAAAGTGAAAATATCAGTGTTTAGTTTAGTTTTATTCGAAAATTGTTGATTTGTAACATGAAAAGGAGGGATGCTGCAGTAAAAATAAAGAAAACAATACAGATTTGTCATGTAGCGCCAGGAAACGTAATTTACTTAAAGACAGACGAAATATAGAAACGCAGAACAAAAATATATCAAACGCCACTTCATTACTTCGTCGATGTATATAAGACACGTTTTGTTACTCATAAATTGCTTTCGCTTTTTTTTTACTTTAGTCATGGTGCAACTCCCCCTATTGAGTACAAAAACAAGTTTCGCATATAAACTGTACTTGCGTCAAAGGTTACATAAAAGCGCAGAAGTTACGCGTTCAACCAATTTTCATTACTTATAAAATGCAATTTGTATTCTGTAATTAGATCACACTAAGTGATATTAAGTTCTGAACGACCGAACAAAAAAAGAAGGGGAAGTCGTTGGTTCAGAGTTCCTCTCTTACACATTCATTTATTCCTTTCCCTACCAATGCTATCAATACTACCGATAATCCTACCATTTACTACCGAATCGTAGTATTGGTAGACCGATACGTTGTAGGTAATGTAAATGGCATATCAAGATTCCTTACCAGGATATTGGAAAAGTGGAGTTTGCCTACAAAAGAGTTTACGTACAAAACACTCGTATGGATCGTGCTTGAATATCGCTCAACTGTACTGGACCAATGCCAGATCGGACCAGCAGGCGACATTGAGCGTTTACAGATAAGGGCGGTTCGAACGATCGCAGGCTTGTTTTAGTGACAAGTAATCGTAACAGAACTCTTCAGAAGTGTTAACTGGCAGGTATGTGAGGAAAGATAGCGGAAAATTAGCGCAATCCGCGAAGCAAACTTTAAACTTCAAGCCACCCACTTCAGTGATTCGCAGAGTACAGGTTTGGAGAAGTAGGATAGTGCACTACCATTTCTGGATGGAAAGTGGAGGAGCCCGTGACGAGTAGAAACTCTGAAGCTGTCTGTGAGACTTGCGTGTATTGCTTGATTGGTAACGCGTTGCTCGCGAATGAAAGCGATCCAAGTTCTGTTCGTAATCACAGCCCAATACACAGCCTTAAATTGTCACACACAATCTGATACGTTGTGTTTTCACTCGCTTCAGTTCAGATGAGTAACACGTCTTACAGCTTGTGGTTATGTGAAAGATCAACAAATTTTAACATAAAATAAGCAAACTAAAAGCTTTCACAGAACAACATAACCTTAGGATTATATCTAGAACAGTATGATAGGCTACTGTAACAGTATCACTATGTTCGTTGTTTAGAAATTTGGATTCTTCGCAATGTATGAATTAACTAGGCTGGGCAGTAACCTCTGTGCTTGGACGTAAAATAGAAAACGCAAGACAGATAGAAGAAAAATAAAGGCTGGTGTAATAAAAGCACAGAAAAATGATGACGGGACGGAAACTGAAGCACACTTTGCGACGTACACTACACATAAACAGGCGAATATAAAAGAACGCGTCTTTCTCTCTGGTGCCAAGTTTATGACGTAATGAAATTTCGCGACAGATGAAACTGTCTACTTGACTATGACTTGAAACTAGATGTTTCCCTTATATGGGAACCCGTAATCTTGAAATTACCAGTATCTAAACAGTATTTTTCTTACTTTCACAGGACAAGAGTGGGTCGAATAAACATTGGGAGGGGCTGCTCACAGGTTGTGGCGTTCTCTTAGTTGCTCGACACTAGTGATTTCTAGCTAGGAAGCATAACGACGATCGCGATGATGGAGGTCTTAGCTGTGAACGTGTACCTACCTCGTCACAGCGGAGCGGCGGCAGCGCAGGTGGCTGATTACCCAGTATTTATGCGCTGTTTGCTGATGAGGCCGGCGGCGCTCCCGGCATATGAGGGATGCCTTTTACGGAAGCGTACGCGGTTAACTGCTGCAGTCGGGCTTTCTGGAAGATGACGGTATGATCACACGATCACCGCTTCCCGACCCACGTCTCTGAGGTGAACGTCAAACCGCGCTGTGCGTGTAACTTCGTTAAAAGTGATGTCAGATCGCAAAATTTTGTCCCTGGCCCTGAACTTTAAGCAAGACTGCCAATATTTGTGCCTTTGAAATATTGGATGTCGCATGTAGCTCGGATGGTACCTTACACTGTACATTACCTCCATCTCGCCTTTCGTCCTCCCTCTTTCTCTGTCGCACACCTTCCGCCGTAACTAGTTGGGCAACTCCTGTTTGCTGTCAAGGACCCGATGAATGTATCTCTCGTACAGCACCCTGTGTAAAGATGAAAGAGTGTTTTACTTATGTTCATTTAATTAATTACTTACATATAACTTTGAAGTTTCTTCCAATTCCTTTCAGAGACAGAGCGTGTGAAGAATCACTGCTAATACATGTTTGCGTAGGCTGTTACTGGTCGAATTCATTCTTCACGGTATCTATGCGACACATATGTACGTGGGTTGGGGAACATAGCCCGCCAGTTTCGAGACTGGATTAATAAAGAATAGATAAAAGTTAAGACCCTGGTTTTAATGCTTCTTGTATTCCACATAGTCTCCTCGCAAAGAATGTTCATGCAGCCAAGTGAAACTGTCGAAAACGCCCCTCTCTTGGAAGTTGTTCATCTCGTACGTCGCATTCCACACCTTCTTCGGTCGTAGCGAACCATTAGAGATCCATTTTGCTCTTTGTCTTTCGTTTCGTAGTATTATGATTACACATGTCTCGTCACCTTCATTACTTTTCCGAAAAGAATTATCTGCGTCATGCGATTCATTGAAGTCGTGGCAGACGCCAACGCGTCGCTGTTTTTGTTCGTCGGTGAAGGTGTCTGGAACAAACTTTGCACACACTATTCTCTTCTTCACAATATTCTGGAGAATATCTTTAACATTTAATTTACAGATGTTCATTTCGCTGATCCGTTGCCGTTTGAAACACGACAACGCTGACACACTACGGACGCATGTCTGCTCCTGAACACTGCCTGCACATGACTGACTGGTCGAATGCCCATCTGTTGTTTATAGTTCATAGGTCGAGCTTCCACAGGCTGCATTCATGTCGCGTTTACGCAGGAGTAAAATCATTCCCGGAACTCTTCGGGTGGACAATTTACATATTGTCTCCACGAAACCAGCTTTTAGAATCTTCTAAATACGTCATAGTTAAATTTTGGAGGTGTTCTCTCTAACTGTCTGCCTTTTGTGTTACCCTTTGTAAACGATCGATGTCGCGAAACACATGTGGCTCACACAGATTTGAACAATATTTCAGTGTAGACCGCGTAAGTCTTTTGTAAGCAGTCTCTTTCGAAGACTAGAGTACAGACTAAATCAAAGTTTGCCATTTTCCTTGTTTAAATCTAGGTCCACGAATTCGTTTAATATTCTGTCTCCGCCTTTTGGTACACCAAAATATTTACTTAATACGACGGTCTACTTGTGTCTGTGTCAAAGGGTACAAAATTTTTAAGTCTTCTCAAATGTATAGTTTTACATTTCTTTGCAGAACTAGTTGCGAATTGTTGAACCAGTATTATATTGTAGTAAGATATAACTGAATACTGCTCGAATTTTTACCGCATTTCAGTTGTAAATTTTGTGCTTTGTGGTCATATCATATACATTCTTAAATAAATAGATGTATACTTGTATCCAGAATTCTGTTTAGAAGTGAAACCAAAAACGTTCATAAACCCCAAGTCGGTTTGAACGCCACAGTGCTTAACTAGGCACGATCCCACTTGGGATAATGCCCTGCTGTCCTCCTTCGACCTTACAACTGACTTAGCCATTTATAGATGACCTGCTGTTTAACGAGGACACCGAACCACGATGCAGTTCGGCATTAAGATTAGTAGAGACGAAAGAGGTGACAAATGACGGATAAAAATCCTATGACTGACGGGGGATCAAACTCAAGACCTTCAGACCAGTACATGTGGCAGTTTAACACTGTACCACCGAGAGTCGCTCTTAAATAAAGCGTCTAAAATCTTTTAGATCAAATTGAAACAGATGATAGTGGGTTCGCAACAGATTACACTGAGATAGGGAGTTAACGGTCGGAAATGCATATTTGTTGTATTATGGACATACACAGTGTACGTCGCATAACACTGTAGCTCGCAGATGAGGCCGCCTTCACCCGTAATGCTGCTTTCAACAACCGCAACAGCCATGTATGGAGTAAGAACAGGCCGGCCGCGGTGGTCTCGCGGTTCTAGGCGCGCAGTCCGGAACCGTGCGACTGCTACGGTCGCAGGTTCGAATCCTGCCTCGGGCATGGATGTGTGTGATGTCCTTAGGTTAGTAAGGTTTAAGTAGTTCTAGGGGACTAATGACCACAGCACTTGAGTCCCATAGTGCTCAGAGCCATTAGTAACAACAGTCTCCACGCCACCCTCATCGGTGGCCACCAGCAACGATTCTCTGTCAATGTATGAGCGGGCATTGTCCAAGATCTTCTAATAGGACCTTATTCACTACCTGCCCGTTTGACTGGTCCCCGTTACTAGGTGTTCGAGATGTGGGCCACAGTTCTTGGAGACAGTACCCCTTATCGTACGTGAAAGGTTGTGGTTTCAAAAGTACAGAGCAGCAACCCACTTCGTTTTAATGTCCGCGAGCACCTGAACAATACGTACGGTGTCGTTGGTTTGGAAAGGAACGTCGTGCCCCACGGGCACCGCGATCGCCGTAACTCACACCTCTTGATTTTCTTCAAAAGATGGTTCAATTGGCTCTGAGCACTATGAGACTTAACTTCTGAGATCATCAGTCCCCTAGAACTTAGAACTACTCAAACCTAACTATCCTAAGGACATCACACACATCCATGCCCGAGACAGGATTCGAAACTGCGACCGTAGCGGTCGCGGGGTTCCGGACTGTAGCACCTAGAACCGCTCGGCCACCGCGGCCGACTCTGGATTTTTTCGTCTGGGGATCCCTCTAGACGTTGGTATATGAAATTGCCGTAGAAATGGATGAAGACATGCTTGCTAGGGACCAAGCTGCCTATCTCCTGGTACAACGGACATCAGGGATCTTTGAGGGAGCGTGCGGCGGAACTTCATGCGGCGTTGCCATGCGTTCATTGAGACTGGCGATCGTCACTTCGAACAGTTACTACGAGCTACTTTGTTGTTATGTGGCGTACGCTGTGTGTGTCCATAACATAACAAAAATATGCATTTCCGACCATTGGTTCCATATCTGAATATAATCGTTCGTTTGAACCAAAACGTTTGATGTCTCAAATCATAGCAGTGTATAAATATGCCTGATATCGTTGACGGTAGAAAGCGCTGTCTGTACGTCTGAATGTGCAGTATGAGAGGGTCGCGTACTGTTGCTCGTAGTCATCGATACAAAGCAGCAGCTTACAGTGGGGTTACAGAACCTGCAGGCTCGATGCTCATGGGCGAATATCATCCGCGCGTCAGTGACCACATCGCGGCATCGCAGCCATAGTCGTGCAGCAGTGCTAGACTAGAGGTCAACGGATACGGACGTAGATAGAAGAAAGCAGGCAGTGTTTGCTTATTAAGTTTATGTGGATATTAAGGAACGCAGCGGCTGGCTGTGGACTCACCCACTGCATAGCTCACGGATACAGAAACGAGTCTTCGCTTCACTTTGATGAGTTAACAGTAAAGCTGCAATCACCATCAAAGAAGAGACTACGCGATGAGTCTTTCTATACCACCTAATCTAATTTTTCTTGAGACCATGCACCGTAATTTTCCCCTCCTCCAAGAAACAGATCTTTAACTACCGTATAAGTCGTGCCCGGAGATATGTGGAGCGCGCATTTGGAATGTTAACTATTAAATGGAGAATATTTCGCAGACCTATCAGTGTTAAACTGGACTTTACGATTTGCATAATCAAATATTGCTGTGTTCTTCACAGCTACTACCGTTCAAGGGATGGTTTTAACATCTGAGTCACCGAGGGCACAGATGATAGTGCGACTGCAGGGACTTACTCCTTGCACGCTCCCCGTGAGACCCACATTCCCAACCTAATGTCCACACACTACATTCGTAGTGCTCCTACCCATTACAATCACTACTCGCGGCCTCGGTGGTTCAGATGGCTAGAGCGTCTGTCAGGTAAGCAGGAGGTCCCGGATTCGAGTCCCGGTCGGGGCACACATTTTCAACTGTCCCTGATGTATGTCGCCTGTCGGCAGCTTAGGGTCTTGATTTAATTATCACTTCAGTTTTGGTTTAATCCTATTATGTTCGGTAATAGCAATTTCAAGTAGAAGGCAGAAAACTTGTTGAGAAAAGTGCTACATGACGTTCAATAAACCTCAGAAATTTTGAAACACATTGCTGCGCTTTTCTGCCCCGTCCCTAGCGAGAGTGCAGAGAAATATGCACACACTCTGAGACAGGCAGGTAGTCATTATTCTCGCATTGCACCCGAAGGGAAATGGGGGAGGTACCTCCACATACAAACAAAAACAAATATCTGATGCTACAGAGTAAGCATTGATTCATGGCGCGCGATTAACGATGCCTCCAGAAGCGAGGGCCAAGTTGCCTTACATGGCCCTGTCCGAGAGCGGCGATTTGTCTCCCTTCTTATATAAGACTGCTGCCCAATTAATAACACGCCCGTGGCGTTTCTGATCGTGTGTGCTCAGAAGCCAGACATCCCATCGAAACAGATTACAACAATTGGCTAACGTGACCAATACCCAGGCGTTTATTGCTTTACTACCTCCTTCACACACGTTATTACGAAGAGAGAAACAACTTCTCTGTATAATCGCTCAGCGACATTACTTTTCTTGTTAATAAAACTACACCCTCGTCCAAATTTCTGAAATTTCCTTGCTCTGAAATGCTGATGCGACTCAGAATAAACGTAATATCGTCTTTTCTTTCGCTCCCATATATCCCCAGTAATGACTGACATGTCGGTAGAAAGCAGAAATAACGCAACCCAAAGATCAGCTGATAAATCTTTATTTTTTCTAGATCGCAAAAAGAACCCTTCCACTTCTGGTGACCGCATGGGCAAGATCAGTATTAAGAAATCTGTACAAACTAGTCGGGCCGTCAGTTTAGGGCATTATTGGATCAAATTCCAAGGCAATATGCGACACCGATTACGAATTTACAAAGAATCACATTTAGTGGTTGCAATGATATCCTACCCTGTCCGAAAATTCAGTGTAGTAAATAAGCTGATAAATGGGCTTATCGTTGTTCGCCAAGCTCTTTGCTTGTGAGGGGGAAACTACAGTGACTGTGAGAGTAGCGGTCACTGTACTAGGTGTCGGATAAATGACGCTAACTTCAGTTCTGGTAACACTCCTCTACGTGTGCCTGATATATCGTGGATTGCGGAAGCATGCTACTTTCACCCTTTTTTTCATTTACACTCTGTTCTTGTTCGAGATGCACTCCACTCATTTCAACACATGCTGCATCGATTTTCTTACTCTGACCAGCGCTCTACGTGCATCGCCATTCTGACAGGTTCTTTAGTAAACTCCTCCACACTTGAGTATCATAAACCGTATTAGCTTGGTATGTTCTTACTGGCAGGCGAGATGGACACATCGAAGTCCCACGACTACAAATTATATCTGCCGATTGGGCTACCCGTGTACCCCACTTATGATATGCAACGTGGCGTGTTGTGTCTCAGGTTAACACATTAGCAGTGAAGTGCAGATTCTCGTAAATTATCCATATAAATTTCTCTTTTTGCAGTGACATCTGCGCGCGTCCCTCTTCATTCTAGAAGTCAACACCATGTTACATACGTTGTAATTGCACGATATCTGGCATGCCAAGTTCTCTGGTAAGCTGACAAATTAATTAACTGCGGGTTTGCCGGCCGGCGTGGTCGTGCGGTTAAAAGGCGCTTCAGTCTGGAACCGCGTGACCGCTACGGTCGCAAGTTCGTATCCTGCCTCGGGCATGGACGTGTGTGATGTCCTTAGGTTAGTTAGGTTTAGGTAGTTCTAAGTTCTAGGGGACTGATGACCACAGATGTTAAGTCCCGTAGTGCTCAGAGCCATTTGAACCATTTGAAGTGTGGGTTGACACTGCGTGGTCTCCAATTCAGCCACGCTTACGTGATCCGATGTCCCTACCCATGCGTTTTATGCAACCCGCAACACCTTCAAATAGCACGCACGAGATTTTCATGTTCTTTCGCCTGGTACGTGAAACCTCTTAGTCCTGTAGAAGAAAATGAACAGATTTTTTTTGCCAGAATTTATTGTGGTAAAATTTTGTATTGGGACACATTTTCGCTAGGGGCCATAGGTTTCGCATTATTCGAGAAAAACGTACAGATGTCACCTTCAAACCTGTTTGAATAACTCGAAATCCATGGCTTCCAGCGAAAGCGTAACTCAGTGCCAGATTTCAGTTACACAAATTTGCTACAAAAAGGACCTGTTCGTTTATTTCTGCAAAATTAATAGTTCGGACGTAGTAAGTGAGAGAATATGAAATTCTCGCGTGTGGTTTTCGAAGGCGTTGCCTCTTGCATAAAACCTATCAGTAGGGGCAGCTGAATCACCCCGTTTAATCCCTTGAGTCCGATGGAGTTGGGGTGAGGAATGCGAGTGCCAATTTGAAATGACAGGGCTGAGAAATGCTTGTCGAATAAAGAGTGGCTTATTTAAAAATTTTGGACGTTATGAATTATGCAGTGTAAACCATTCTCATACTATTGAACACCTGGATTAAAAATGAATAAAGATCAAACTGTATTTAAATCGAAACAGAGACATCAGATAAGTGGTAAGCACACATCCAATGTAGTAAACCTCGCCGTGCTGACTTGTATGTAAGTTTAGCTGCCATTACAGCTTTGTGTGAAACATCGATAGGAACGATGCGTGAGTGATAGTAATAAGCAGTTGGTCGGTACGCAGTGACGTGTGACGCTGTGGTGCTGTGTTGGCAGATGTCTGCGGCGTCGGCGTCGCCCCCGGCGCTGGCCCCCGGAGCGGGGCGGCGTCGCAAGAGCTGCGCAGCCCGCGAGGGCGACGCGTCGCCCGCCGGCAAGCGCGCCCGCCACTTCCGGCCGTGGCGCGCCACGCCGCACCACGCCTCCGAGCCCGCTGCCGCAGCCTCCGCCGCCCCCGCCGCCCACGAGCACGACCGGCTGCCGCCGTCGCCACCCCCCACCTCCGGCGAAAGCCGCCTGTCGTCGCCGCCGCCGCGCTGCGACCTCACGCCGCCCACGTCCAGCGCGTCGCCCACGCCGCCGCCGCCCCCCGCCAAGCCTGACTCGCCCGCCCACTGCTCCAGGTAAATGCGTTTCCTTAATGGTACAAGTCTCCGACGGAACACACCGAATCACATGCCAAGTAGGAGAACCGCCTAAACAGGCACTGTTAAGCTAAAACGCTTTGCCAATTATAGTTGTTCTATACCTATATACTAGGTGATATCCAGATGATCCAGAAATATATTAACATTTTCATGTCTTGTGTAGACGTTATTTTGCACCATCATCTTCAAACCCTTCCCGTCGGGAATGAAAACCCGATCCCTGCCCTTGTGCCATTTTTGAAATGCGTCTTGGAGTCTGTATTTGTTACAGTGTTTAGTACCTTATGCGCTTCCACTTACTCCTCAGATGTATCAAATCTGTGTCCCCATCAACATGATTTTCATCTTGAAAAAGAGAAACTAAGTCTGGCCAGTACAGCTGTTAGCGAACGGCTGTTGTCTCGTCTTCAGTCAAAAATTACTGAATAAAGTAGGCCATAAGCGGTGTGCATTGTCACGGTGGAGTACCCAGTCATTTTTTCGCTACTTATGGGGACGTTCTCCCTCAAAAGTCGTAGAACATTGCAACGGAACATTTTGCTGACAGTCTGACCAGGAGGCACAAACTCCATAAACAATCCCACCAATATACTGTGTGACCCAAATCTCCGTTAACATTTAAAAATGCACGAATACACGGCATAATGTAGGTAGAGAGGTAAAAATTGACACACATGCCTGAAATAACGTGAAGGTTTATTGAAACCAAAAACGAATGCAAAAACTGCCCAACAGATGGTGCTCGATAGCAACACGTGTTTAAAATGAGCTTTACTGAAAGAGGGAGTCAGATCATCTCTAGCCTGACTGATAAATACCCGCTGGAAGGTCCGTCTTTTGTGCAGGATGGCGCTCTACCCCATATTGCTCAAAGTGAAAGATCTCTACTCTCTCCCATTGTTTGGTGAGGATCGCATGCTGAGCTGCCACGTTCGTCACGCTTGGCCTCTCAGGTCCCCAGACCTCAGTCGGTGTGGTTATTGGTTGTGGGGTCATAACTCCACCGCGATAATACGGTTGCTTTACGGATGCTAATAGACGATGTGCAACGGCAATTTTCCACCATACTTTCTGATACTTTCGACTACAGGCATTGTTGATTAATGGCGCCCGACATGTTGAGCATTTGTTATAAAGAACACCGTCTTCGCTAAAAATCATTTGTTATGCTAATTATTGCTTTTGTATCATATGAAGCATCTTCTGGTAGTCATTTTGTGCACTTTTTTTCTTTCAATAAAACCCCATGTCATTTCAAGTGTGTCTCTTCTTACCTTTCTACCTACATTATTCGGTGAAGTATTGAATTTTCGAATGTTAACGGATTTTTGCGTCATACTACACAGAAAAGTTCCCTGCAGACGTCAACGCTGTACTGTTTATGACTATCTTGAAGCAGTCATTGAACAAACTATCCAGCATTACATATCATATTGAGCATCTCAGGTAGAATACATCCACAAGCACCAGAACGTATTCCCTAGGTGTAGCAGAAACCTTGCGTGGTCCACCTTTGTACACACAGAATGAGATCTCTACCGAGCGAGGTGGCGCAGTGGTTAGTACACTGGACTCGCAGTCGGGAGTAGGACGGTTCAGCCCCGCGTCCGGCCATCCCGATTAAGTTCTCCGTGATTTCCCCAAATCGCTTCAGGCAAATACCGGGCAGTTTCCTTTGAAAGGGGACGGTAGACTTCCCTTCCCATCCTTCCCTAATCCGATGGGACCGATTACCTCCTTCTTTGGTTCCCTCCCCCAAATCAACCAAACAATCAGATCCCTGACTTTCAGAACTTTTCTGGTGAGGTGCCAGTTGATGATCGATCGGAAAGACAGTCATCATCAGTCGCTGTTCGTCCTTTTTTGGAACGCTCACACTAGTCGCGTAACTGCATCTGAACTATAGCATTAGCCCCGAAAGCTTGCTTCATTCTTTAGTTTGTTTCTGCTATGGTATTCCAAAACTTTACACACACACGCAGCTGTTTCAGGTCAACCATCGCAAACCCGTAAATTCAGAGAAACATAACGAATAATTTAAATATGCTAATTAACAACTAACAAACCATTCAGGTCACAGCCAATTGTTACAGTGACTCAAGACGTATGTGAGGGGAGACACATAGCGGTAATGCAGTGAATTTGTGACCATTTGCGTGCAAAATTCTAATTTCGGGCCTTTGGGATACTACCTCGTACTGGCTGTTTGTTTCAATAGTTTGCACTCGATATAGGCCTGGATCTATCTCTGCCTAGTCCAACATTTAGGCATCATTATTAATGGTTCAAATGGCTCTGAGCACTATGGAACTTAACAGCTATGCTCATCAGTCCCCTAGAACTTAGAACTACTTAAACCTAACTAACCTAAGGACATCACACAACACCCAGTCATCACGAGGCAGAGAAAATCCCTGACCCCGCCGGGAATCGGCTTCTGTTTCTTACACAACTCCATTCATGCGAAGATCACTAATCCAAAATGTTTCCATTACGCGGTGGCTGTCGATTTAGCTGCTCAAGACGGTTTTCGGGTAATGTGTTCAAAAGTAATTTACACGACGGCTTGTCTGTACTAACTGTAATGAATCCATACATATACCAATCTGTGCTAGGTAGGTTGAAGTCGCCTCCGACTAATATAGCATGATCCGGGTACTTCTGCGATACACAGTGTAGACTCCCTTTGAATGATTCTAGAACTGTCACGGTGGAACATGGTGGCCGGTAATAGCACTCAACAATTAACTTTATTTCTCCTAGCCCTGTTACAGGTGTCCAGATAACTTCACAATCACACTCTACTTCGACCTCAGTAGACACAATATTTTTGTCTACTGCAATGAAGACACCACTTCCTACGGTGTCTAATCTGTCTTTCCGATACACGTTCCAACCCCCACTAAATATTTCAGAACTTCCTATCTCAGGGTTTAGCTCAGTACCGAGAATAATTTGCGGGCCACACGCTTCCTGGAGGGCAGTAAATTCAGGATGTTTATTCCGATCACTTACGTTTGATTTGGTTGTAGCACACCATCACTCCAAGGAAATTTCATCATTTGGGAAAACAAGGAGTGAAAGCTAATGTAAAATGTATCCTAATGTGAACTAGCCGTCTGAACCTTTCGGTTCGAAACCGGCAACGGCACTGTTTAAATACATAAACAGCATTGTAAAAAGTGGCTGTTTGAAACTGTGTTCTCTGTAAGAGTCAACCTATATTTTGTACACAGCCACTGGCTCAGAATGTCAGTTTCCGACAAAACAGCACTTCTTCTCTTTCTGTCTCTGTAATCTGATAACTTACAACACCTGTGGCTCTTGCAAAAAGTGTCAACTCTTGGCAAAAATGACATTCCGTTTTCGGGGAAGGTGACTGACTTATTATTATAAGGCATTATTTTTTTAAAATTTAGGACACAGTCACCTTTAGTTGCGACACAGTCATAAGCAGTTTCAGCACACAATGGCCATGTTCAGATGCTACAATGTAGAACAGAAAAGCTTTTAGCATGTTAAATGGATAGATGTAGTGAATAGGAGCAGATGCAAAATTTAATCTTGTGTAACTTCATTCGTTATTTATCCAGATTCACAAATATTTTATAATCCTGAATCATCGTTAGAATTATTCGGCACCATTTTTTGCATCCCTTTTTCCAACTGTGATTGATACCAGATGTTCGTAACACCATCAATTCCACAAAAGGCAAGCTTCTCTAAAAGAGTACCATGACCTGCTCAGTCTAATGATAGGGACAGCTTTTTAATGCTAAGTTAGTGGAAATCTACGACGTGCTAAGTGAACTGCTTCCGCTTCACTGTCACTCCACTAGCCTGGAGCCCCTCTCCAGACTCCTCCCTGAACACCCTGCTGAGTGCGTGCCTCCTTTTGTGACCGCAGGCTGGGGGCCGCACAGACGCCTCCGCCGGCCGCCCTCGCTTCCTTGCAGGACGCCGACTCCCGCCATCAGATCACGCCGCCCACGGCGCCGCCCATCCTGCTCAGGTAATCTTAAATATATTTATATACACTCCTGGAAATTGAAATAAGAACACCGTGAATTCATTGTCCCAGGAAGGGCAAACTTTATTGACACATTCCTGAGGTCAGATACATCACATGATCACACTGACAGAACCACAGGCACATAGACACAGGCAACAGAGCATGCACAATGTCGGCACTAGTATAGTGTATATCTACCTTTCGCAGCAATGCAGGCTGCTATTCTCCCATGGAGACGATCGTAGAGATGCTGGATGTAGTCCTGTGGAACGGCTTGCCATGCCATTTCCACCTGGCGCCTCAGTTGGACCAGCGTTCGTGCTGGACGTGCAGACCGCGTGAGACGACGCTTCATCCAGTCCAAAACATGCTTAATGGGGGACAGATCCGGAGATCTTGCTGGCCAGGGTAGTTGACTTACACCTTCTAGAGCACGTTGGGTGGCACGGGATACATGTGGACGTGCATTGTCCTGTTGGAACAGCAAGTTCCCTTGCCGGTCTAGGAATGGTAGAACGATTGGTTCGATGACGGTTTGGATGTACCGTGCACTATTCAGTGTCCCCTCGATGATCACCAGAGGTGTACAGCCAGTGTAGGAGATCCCTCCCCACACCATGATGCCGGGTGTTGGCCCTGTGTGCCTCGGTCGTATGCAGTCCTGATTGTGGCGCTCACCTGCACGGTGCCAAACACGCATACGACCATCATTGGCGTCAAGGCAGAAGCGATTCTCATCGCTGAAGACGACACGTCTCCATTCGTCCCTCCATTCACGCCTGTCGCGACACCACTGGAGGCGGGCTGCACGATGTTGGGGCGTGAACGGAAGACGGCCTAACGGTGTGCGGGACCGTAGCCCAGCTTCATGGAGACGGTTGCAAATGGTCCTCGCCGATACCCCAGGAGCAACAGTGTCCCTAATTTGCTGGGAAGTGGCGGTGCGGTCCCCTACGGCACTGCGTAGGATCCTACGGTCTTGGCGTGCATCCTTGCATCGCTGCGGTCCGGTCCCAGGTCGACGGGCACGTGCACCTTCCGCCGACCACTGGCGACAACATCGATGTACTGTGGAGACCTCACGCCCCACGTGTTGAGCAATTCGGCGGTACGTCCACCCGGCCTCCCGCATGCCCACTATACGCCCTCGCTCAAAGTCCGTCAACTGCACATACGGTTCACGTCCACGCTGTCGCGTCATGCTACCAGTGTTAAAGACTGCGATGGAGCTCCGTATGCCACGGCAAACTGGCTGACACTGACGGCGGCGGTGCACAAATGCTGCGCAGCTAGCGCAATTCGACGGCCAACACCGCGGTTCCTGGTGTGTCCGCTGTGCCGTGCGTGTGATCATTGCTTGTACTGCCGTCTCGCAGTGTCCGGAGCAAGTATGGTGGGTCTGACACACCGGTGTCAATGTGTTCTTTTTTCCATTTCCAGGAGTGTACTTACCACTGAGGCGAAATTTAAAATTACCGTTTCTCTAATAGTATGGAGAATTTTAAAAAGAAACAATCTCTTTGAGCTTTGTGTTAGAGAATTGCCACAGAGCCCTTACTGGTTTTCAAATAGTTTCAAGCTACTACGAAGACCACAATGTGCACGATCTTAAATCATTACAAAAAACTTTCAAGGTAACGTAACGTGCAACATAATAAATCTATTCAGCCTTTGAAGCAGGAAAGGGAAATTTAGCAAATCTGCAAGCATGAGTAATTCTTCACAAGAGCAACCAAAGAGAGGCCCGAAACAAATAAAAGAGCTGAAACCCATGGATTAGAGAACGCTTGGCCTTTCATGGTACCAGTGCTTGGATCCTATCAAAATGAATGCGGCGGTCTCCTGGATGCAAAACATGTTCCGCAGGTCTCAAGTACTGGCAGCCAAATGTGGATACTATGAAATTCTATACAGAGAGGCAACAGAGACTCTAAAACACCCTAGAAGTTTCAACAGGAGAGAGGAGGACGTAAAACTGAATATTTGGATTCTAGTGCTGCAGAGGATGTGTACGAGTCTTCCACTATAGGGTGATAGCAACAGCGGACGAAGGAACTCGACAACAGCAAACTGTGGCCTGATACTATAAACATGTGACGTCACGCCACAGAGCGAAAGCGCGCGTGAACGGAATTTAGCTGTAGTCAGCAGCGAGCCAGGGTGTCAGTCGGACTCTCAAAGAAGCTACGATACCCCTAGAAAATGTCATCCGTAGATGGTGAGGTAACGTTGGTTATAAATGTGAAATCCATTCGACCACTGCATAATAGCACGGAACATTTTATTAATTGTACACTACTGGCCATTAAAATTGCTACACCACGAATATGACGTGCTACAGACGCGAAATTTAACCAACAGGAAGAAGATGCTGTGATATGCAAATTATTAGCTTTTCAGAGCATTCACACAAGGTTGGCGCCCGTGGCGTCACCTACAACGTGCTGACATGAGGAAAGTTTCCAACCGATTTCTCATACACAAACAGCAGGTGACCGGCGTCGCCTGGTGAAACGTTGTCGTGATGCCTCGTGTAAGGAGGAGAAATGCGTACCATCACGATTCCGACTTTGATAAAGGTCGGATTGTAGCCTATCGCGATTGCGGTTTATCGTATCGCGACGTTGCTGCTCGCGTTGGTCGAGATCCAATGACTGTTAGCAGAATGTGGAATCGGTGGGCTAGGGAGGGTAATACGGAACGCCGTGCTGCATCCCAATGGCCTCGTATCGCTAGCAGTCGAGATGACAGGCATCTTATCCGCATGGCTGTAACGGATCGTGCAGCCACTTCACGATCCCTGAGTCAACAGAGGAAGACGTTTCCAAGACAACAACCATTTACACGAACAGTTCGACGACGTTTGCAGCAGCATGGACTATCAGCTCGGAGACCATGGCTGCGGTTACCCTTGACGCTGCATCACAGAGAGGAGCGCCTGCGATGGAGTACTCAACGACGAACCTGGGTGCACGAATGGCAAAACGACATTTCTTCGGATGAATCCAGGTTCTGTTTACAGAATGATGATGGTCGCATCCGTGTTTGGTGACATCGCGGCGAACGCACATTGGAAGCGTGTATTCGTCATCACCATTCTGGCGTATCAGCCGGCGTGATGGTATGGGGTGTCATTGGTTACACGTCTCGGTCACCTCTTGTTCGCATTGACGGCACTTTGGGCAGTGGACGTTACATTTCAGATGTGTTACGACCCGTCGCTCTACCCTTCATTCGATCCCTGCGAAATCCTACATTTCAGGAGGATAATGCACGACCGCATGTTGCAGATGCTGATTCTCCAGATGTCTCACCAATTGAAAACGTCTGGTCAATGGTGGCTGAGCGAGTGGCTCGTGACAATACGCCAGCCACTACTCCTGGTGAACTGTGGTATCGTGTTGAAGTTGCATGGGCAGCTGTACCTGTACATACCATCCAAGCTCTGTTTGACACAGTGCCCAGGCATATCAAGGCCGTTATGACGGCGAGAGGTGGTTGTTCTAGGTACTGATTTCTCAGGATCTATGCACCCAAATTGCCTGAAAATGTAATCACACGTAAGTTCTAGTATAATATGTTTGTCCTATGAATACCAGTTTATCATCTGCATTTCTTCTTGGTATAGCAATTTTAATGGCCAGTAGTGTAATACAACCTGAAAGACTCGCAGTATGTGCTTTATTTGGGAAATGATCAGTGTCAGCTCGAAACTGGGGCACTGCGAAATGCTCGTCTGATTCTGTATAAAAAATATACAAATTTGTTTTATTAGAGGTGTATGTAACAAGTGCTTCAATATTGTAGCAGTTTCGTATACAATAGTTAGTGCTGCCTTTCCAGGAGAGTAAGAACCGAGTTGATGTGCCACAGGCTACCTCACACGCTGACACCTCCCGACGGCGCGGACGGCCCGTCGCTGAGGCATTCACCGCCGCCTTTGCCGCCTCCGCCCACGCTGGCGCCGCCCCCGCAGCTGCTGCTGAGAGTGCCGCCCACGCACCCGTACACGGCGCTGGAGCTGCGGCCGGCGCCGCCACTGCCGCTGCCGCCGCTGGGCGCCGCCCCGCCGCCCCCGCAGCCGCGGTTCGCGCCGCCCAGTCCCGGCCCGTCTGCCGCCGCCGGCCGGGCGCCCGACCCGCTGCAGAGCGAGCCGCTGTCGCTGGTGCTGCGCCACCAGGCGGAGCCGCCGCCCCCGCGCGACTCGGCGCCGCCCCCACCCACGCTAGACCCGGCGCCCCAGCCCTCGCAGCAGCAGCAGCAGCAGCAGCAGGCACCGCGCAACTACAAGAACATGACGCGCGAGCGGCGCATCGAGGCGAACGCCCGCGAGCGCACGCGCGTGCACACGATCAGCGCGGCGTTCGACACGCTGCGGCGCGCCGTGCCGTCGTACGCGCATGCGCAGAAGCTGAGCAAGCTGTCGGTGCTGCGCATCGCGTCCGCCTACATCGCGACGCTGGCGCGCCTCGCCGGCTACGACTACAGCCGCGACGGCAGCCGGCCCGGCCTGGCCGAGTGCGTGGACCAGGTGTCTCGCACCATCCAGACCGAGGGTCGCCTGCGCCGCAAGAAGGACGACTGACGCCGGCCGCCCCCGCCCCCCACCTCTAGTCACGACGCTGCTGCGGCGCACCCCTCCGGCGAGCGTACGCCCTAGCCGCCGGACCTCTCAAAGCTGGGGAGTACCAGTTCCTAGGCGGCAACTCCCACCCTGCAATACCTTCCTTCACACCTGCTGCACAACCGTTCCTTAACAAAAAAAACGAGTCGAACCGTCTCTTCTGGGTTGTGAATTCGCCAGAGAAGCTGGCTCGCCAGAAAGCAATCGTCGTCAACCTACTACTTAAGGGAACACCTTGAGGTAACGGTCGCATCACGAGAAGTGCTTTCACAAATGCTGTAGGACCATTTGGCAATAATACTGCGGTACCAGTACGTGCCTCAAGAGGAGACGTCTAATTACTGGCCTGACAGTGCTCAGCGTGCAGTACTTTAGCTCCACATAGAAATATGTGACAAGCTCGGCAGCAGTCGACATATGAAAAATAGCGACAACAGTACAGAAAGGAGAGGACCAGGGTCTATCAAGATGGTCATGAAATGCTTGAGAGGCAATGTCAGTTGCCACAACAGACGCCATCGCACAAGAAACTTTTCTGCAGCCTCGCAGACAACATCTGATTAGGCCACATCAAAGTTTATAACTGAATTTCATGTATGTACAGCTTGTAAGAAACTGTCTTCATCGTTCATCATCTAGTAATGGGATGCACCAGGTGTATTCGTAATTTTCTGATGAAAACTTCAGATCTTCTTCTAGTCATAATTCTACGATAGAACACCTCAATTTTTCCCCAGACAGTGATACCAGATATGGACGTTTATGACGACGCAGCTTGTTTACAGAATTGATTACAGCCTGTTGGGACCCAAACAGCGCAGTCTCTGCTCTCTACAACTCAGTTAATCTGCATATTCTCATTACGACAGGCTGTGCAACAGTAGTCCACTGGTGACGTCAGCCTTACTGTTGAAGACCTTAGTGACAAGTTCACGCCTCGCAAGAAAATACTATACATTTAACTTCGTAACGGACAGGTGTCCTCAAATGAAGACAATTGGAGGCAGTTAAGAATATGGATACATTTTCTGATTGTCTGATCGCAAACGACGTGAATACTGAATTACGCATATGAAGACTTGGGTCAGTCCACAAGATCAGCACTGATCAACTCGTGCACTTGTTCTTCTGGAGTCCTGACTGCCTCAGACGGCGTCGTCCTATCTTACAACCAACTTTCCGGTGAAGACTAATACTTTATAAAGTTATTTCGAAATAAAAAAAAGGGATATGTGCGTTGAAGAGAGAGCAATATTCCCACGTTACAGATTTTATTCCAAATAATAACAGACGTCTCCATAGATACAACATATGAAGCGTAACATATCTTAAGAGAAAAGATGCCAGATAGTGAATCACACGAAGTGGTCTGCAACAGTAGAAATGTGTGAAACATGTAGATCTAAGAATACCGTCATATTACAAGAAAATTAAAAGACTTTACCATTAATTGTCGAAAGACTTACGACGCAGAACCCTTGCGTAACAATAGATCTGAGGGCCATTATACAGAGTTGGAAGAGTTGGATCTGGTAAACGCTTGTAGCAGAATGTTGTCCCATTTGGAATAACTGAATGTAATACGGTTGGTGAACATTCGTCTTATGTGAAATCAAATGAAAGACAGAAAAAGCGATGACAACTGTTTTATAAATTTGGTGCAAGACTGCTTCTTGTAAGCTGAAAAATAAGATTAGACTTATTTAAAGGGCTAAGCGAATTTTCACCAACGTTAATTGCTACGGGAGTAGCTACAATATATTTCGATAACGTGGAGAGGAATCGCAAGTTTTAATGGTTTCAGTAGAATATTTCTTGAGCGATGTCTCTTACTGCAGTCTGTAAATAGCTGAATATTGGCGAAGACTGTTGGTCCTACAGCAACTGAAGAAAACTACCGTTATTGCCTGCAGGCTTCTAATATCCTAACTATTCAGGTTTTTTTTTTCTTAATTCGTGTAGAGGACGTCATGAACTTTTTTCTGTCTGTCTACAAGAATACGCCGCACTTAGTTGCAGTGAGGTCGTACCTAACGATCCTGGCTTAGAACTTTCCTGATCAGTGAAGGAAGTCTGATGTGAAGTCGTCCCTCTCATCGACTGAAATTACTGTGTAAGAGTGTCTCTCTGAATGTAAGTGTTTTATGTGTTTGTGCAACTGCTGTGACAAACAAGGACAATATCCTACCATCCATTCCTAGCTGTGTATTGTGTTAATAGACTTCAGATCTATCCTGTAAATCAATAAGTTGTAGCGTCGGTGTTGTTCCGTAAGTTTGGTGTCATAGAATCTTAGTTCAGTGTCACTGCTAATATTTTCTGTTACGCACAGAATGTTCTCCGCTGTGTGTTCACTATTCCTTGGTGTAGCTCCACGCTGGACGTACGTACGTTAATGAAATGGAGTCGAAACGACGTCAGTCGGAAAGCTATATTGTTAAAAGTACCTGAGAAGATGCAATTTGTAGATAAGTTGTGTGAGTCTGTATATAATTTTAATAGTTTCTAGAATCTACTAAAACTATAACAAAACACTAATAGTACGTAATTTAAGGAAAAACGAGAAAATATGTGTACTAAACTAATCGCTGTAAGCAATGTATTGCTCACTAAATGTTGTTTTATTGTGATAGTGCCTTGTGGATGGGCTTCAGTGCGGCTCCGTAGGACTGTAGCGAAAGGTGTGCTTCCTCACAGATGAATGAGATTCGTCGGACAGGAAAGCGCCATCAGACAGAAGTTATTTGAGTCTGTGTACTAAGTAGTCCAAGGATACCAGTATTCAACCGCTTACAAAATGTGCCAAAATTATTACTTTTTATAAGATAACTAATATTTGTGCCAAATTTTAAGATTATAAGAATATTTCCAACTTTTTTTTAGAGAAAGAAAAGACAGCTATTTTCGATACGTAAAGGCTTTATCAGAAAGTTGAAGTCGTCTCGAACAGTCAGCGGAATAGTTCAGGAGATCGCAACACCGTGGAAAAAAATAAGCCACCCTTGATTTCGATGGAAAAGGAATGAGTTTGTGTTATTTTGAAGTTGCGGTTCGGCTGACAGTCCGAGACATTGTATAATTTGTTTTTGATTCGAGAAACATGATAATAAGCGGAAACATGTTCAGAAGTCAATTTCCGTGCCAACCCTATCATTCCAACTCGGAGTTTTCTTTCGAGGTAATTTACTCCGGAAACACTATTTCCTTTGAGGCATTCTTGAAAAATTCTCACGAGAAATAATGATGTCCTTTTTACATTTGCTGCTGCCCCTACAGTTGGTTTTCCTGGAGTACTGTGCCCTTTTCACCTGTATAATGTAGAAACCATGGTCCTGTGTCATATTGTATTTCACGCTCCAGTATCTGTTGTACATCACTTGTTGGTGCTGTGCCAGATCGTTGTGCAATGCTGTATTAGGGATTAGTACTGCTGCACAACGCTGTAGAATGACTATTGCAGTAGAGCAGGGCGCAGATTAAACTATGTTGCTACTTTTTAAGTTGCCTCCCTTTTACTGTACACAGTAGAGTATACTGTGCAATGTAGTATTGTAAAACCTTTCTAAATTTGGTTACTGTGTATCCTGAATTTTATTACATTGATCTACACTGTAGGGCTGTGTGATATGAGTTGTAGTGTGTGTTAGTTCCATAGAACTGTACACTATGGTGCTGGACTTGTCATTGCTGCACTGTTCTGTTGCGCTGACTGATGGCTCACTTGGTATCGGTATGTTAACGTGTTATGCTGTTAGGGAGGCATGGGTGCTATGTACTGTTTTTGTGTACTGCCGTCCTGGTCTTTGGCCGGGCCAACTACAGACAATAATAAAGCTGCCTTCTTGAAATGACAAACGCTGCATTAATTTTAGAAGTAAAACCTACACTCACTTCCCTGTATTTCCTACATACTGCTCCTTCAATCTGTTGGAGGCAAGGGCCACTCTACTGCTTGGAATGTTCAACAAACCTTGTTGGAAAGGTGAACAGGAGTCCCAGCAACATACTCACAGCTTCCAGACACTAATTGTAATTTACACATTACACCGCTGAGAGAAAAATTGTGGGATGATCACAGTGAAGTAACATTAAATTAATATAAACATCATTTACCATTTGCAGATGATTACGTTATAGGTACCATGTCTCTTTGACCCTCAGAGAAGAGTTTTGGGATGTAAAAAGAACTGAGGTGTACATTTCATTGAAACACAGTACAACAGGATGCTTTTAATTTGTGAAACAATATAAAAGTGGTAGTTTGAATTGTACAATAATCAAAATCATAAACACAAAAACTTAACACATATCAAATTAGAGCATATTCTCAATTAGTCTAAGAGGATTGTAGAACAGTTCTGTAATTCGTTCTTAAAATATCTGCTATATTTCCCGAAAGAAAACGAGACAGAACCAAATTACAAGGTAAAAGACAAAGGAGTTAGAGGTATAAGCCAATTTACAATATAGACGTTTACAGACATTCTCAAAAGGTGCACTTGGAAGGAGGACTACAATACAAAAACATGAATGACAGTTTCTATAAAGTTTCGTCACTTTCTTTGATACTCGTTTCCCACTGACAAACAGAAAGCACAAATCAGTACTAATAAGCAACCCATATGGATAGCTAAAGATATTAGAGTACCGACTAGATTGAATTCGAAGCCGCGCCTTAAATGAAAAGTGAGTCACAATCCTGTTCAATAATTTCACCAAAACACTACTAAAAATCACTGTAGAACCCATCAAGCACATTAACACCATATGTTACACAGAGACAGCAGGAATTCTTTAGGTAACATGAATGCTATGTGGTGAATTGGGGAAGAAGCATCACAGCAAAAGGTGAGTGCTGAAAATAAAAAACAAGATACTTGACATCGCTTGAAGCTGTTGAAAAGTTTTGTACCTACACTTTTGACGTCTTCATGAACTGATACTAAACATCTGAAGTCTTTATATAGAAGTGTCAAGCCCAAAGGAGAAATATTTAAGAAAAAAAAGACGAAAGTATAATATTAGAAGAAAATAGGTAGTGTCGTGAAGTCTGTACCAACTACAAAAGAAACAAACAAACACACACACACACACACACACACACACACTATACTATATGTAAAATGAGTTTGTGTAGTTTCACGGAAAAGTGGGTGTCACACTACAAAGGTTCGTGGTTTAATCTCCAGTCATTCCAAGGATTTTTTACACTTCTATCAAATGTCAAAATGATTTATTAATGTGAAAAATGTGAAGTTGCTTCGTGATTCTTAGTGCACGTTGAAATAGGTCCCCCTATGACTCGATTGTTACATTAGCTCCTAGGTCAGAGGAAGAAAAAGGCGTCCTAACTTCAGTAGAAACACGCCTAGTTAAAGACTACATTACAGTGTTCAAATTAACTTTCGTGTCGAGAAGACTAATTTGCATTACTTATTCACAAATAGATTTGTAATGGTCCTTAACATGTGTTTACGTTAGTATTTTCAATAGTGATATTGAATATTTAGAAACTGAAAAGATAATATCAATCAACTATACAAGGAATTAAAATAAAATGATCTCGATAAGAATATGTAATGACGTAGCGCCATACTGCTGTGAGTTAACGCAAACCCAATGTAGTGTCGACTTGAATGCATTCTCTCCAACAAAGGACGTTAAATATGTTTCCTACCTTTCTGGTGAAATACGTTGGATTTACAGGGCACTGAAAAATTGAGACTAATGGAGGAAAAAAGTCGTTTAATGTTCCTGAGACTAAGAAAATACTTGCGGTAAACATTTACAAGCTAGTGCTCTTAACAAGTGTTCTTATGTCAGGGGGGAGTTGTGAAACGTAACTAAATTAATGATGAAAGTAAACTGACAATGAAATAGATTGTGGATATACTCATCGAAAACTATATCCTTTTTACGAAAGACGGTACACTAAAATAATCTCAATTTCGACAATCTGATGTTACTGAGGGCTGCGATGTTCTAAGGTACGTTATAAATAGTGCTCTCGTTTAAACTGTGACATGCAGTGCAAGCTCTGAAGCAAATTATTTAAAATAGGAAAAAAAAACTTACGTGTCTAGGCCTTAGCACACACGATTAAAAGGTCCTCAACTTTTAAATAAATCAAAAGTGGGTAGTGAAACACTGAATTACGAAATCTCAGCAAAAAGAAATATTAGAAAAAGCGACAGTAATAATAAATATGCAACATAAGGATTCAATTTACAAAGCTTAATAGGGTATAGCATCGCTTGTCTGGTAGGCGGCATGTATGTGTGTTTCCGACTCGCCTGCCCCCAGTAAACTCTACCTGGAGTGGAGAAATTAATTAGGACTCCTAATTGCGAGCGTGATGATTCAATTCACATAATCCAATTACAACTCAGCAAATTAGTTCCTGTAGGGACCAACAGTTTTACAAATAAAAGTTAAGAAAAATCGTAATTAGAATCTGGGGAGAACATAGGTGTTGTTCTGCGACTTGAATACTTCTGCAATTATTGTAGAGCTCAGAAAGACGCACAAGGCTGATAAGTAAATATTTTTATGACATCAAAAACCTGCTTAACGTGGGTTATTTGAACAGTTGTTGAACCGAGCACCATTCTGGTTTGCCATATCAACAGAGGGAGACACATAATACAGGAGCCGTATTTGGTGGTCACCTGTTTGCCTAGATGTTGCGTGCCGCACTGCGATGAAGCTGGCAATATTCCCGGCTGCCTATAACAACATTGGCGAGTTTGTTACTGGTGTCGACTAACAGCGTGATTTTGCAGTTTCAAATCAAATTTGCTTTTCTGGCCACAAGATGGCATCAAATAACGACTCACTTAACAGTCATTGCACGCATGTGAACTCGGCTAACACTGAAGGACAGGTACCGTGTCCCATTCCCCTTAATCATACTTACATACGGCAATACTTACGTGCCAAACCTGAACACATCTGTGTTGCCATCGTCCAGATGATCACGATTGTCTTTAGTTTTCAGACAGACTGAAATTAAGTGTTGATTATTCCCAAGTAATTTTATCGGAACTTCATGAAACTATAGGGGCTGAAACGGCAATATTCCATGACATCCCACTGCAAATTTTGCATTTCTTGCAATCCAAATTGGCATAGAAGAAAAATGTTTTGTATCACTTATTGAATACCCCTCGTACATTTTGATGTACTCTAATATCAATGCTTTTCCGTCTCATTTAGAACTCATTTTGATCACAACAACAACAAACCTAACATGACCTAACTTCGTTGGTCTGTTGTAGCATGCGAAAGTTTTTCAAGGGTATTGTCGGTACTGGTCACGGACGACCCAATTCCAGGCACCACAACAAGTTTCCATAGTTCTTGACATTTTCAATATTATTGCACAACGTCTCAGACCAGTCCCATTGACCATCTAGGGGCCGCTTTAGTTCTTTGTGGAATGGTACCACTAAAAAAAAGGCAAAAAAATTATCCAAATTTTTTACTTAAATCTGCATTGTTTATAGTGCCCATTGCGGCTTCTAAAAAAGTTAACGTTTATACTAAATTTGGTTCGAGTACTGCTGTGTACGTTAACCAGCTTTTTTCCTACTTTGCGATGCATGATAGTAGCGTCCAGCATCGAGCATGGTGCAAGAGTGTGTTCCTGCAACATATGGTAAGAAGAGGTACTGGTAGACAAGCTTCAGATGTACGAAGCACTCCTGTTGGCACAGTGTTTCTGTTCCCTTTACTTGAACAATAACACTAGTTACAAGTTCGGTAAACGCTGGGGTTTGGTGCATAACACAGACTTCAAGCGTTCTGCTGTTACGTAAAGAAAGAACACTGTGGATTACTGCAGGTCCTTGAAGGAATTCCAAGTTTGCCGTAGTGCTACGAGAAATCCAGCCAGAGACAAATACCGAACGTAGTCCTCCAAGCTCGCAGAGGGCAACCGGCACGTATGTTGTCAGCGTGTGGACTGAAAGCGACACTGGCTTAATGTGTAAGTGTGGGCAGCATTGTGCATCTCTGGAAATCACGCCACGTGACCTGATGGGGCTGGAACCGTAGGGGGGGGGGGGGGGAGAGGAGGGGGAGAGGAGGTGTCTTCCATCCGCTGGGGTGTGTCGCTGTCTGCTATGAGAATGTGGCGCCGCCGCTTGTGGGAGCGAGAAAATATACTCTTGCCATATGTGTAGCTACAGGAACTCCAGCATACCAAGATGAGTGTCTGTGATTCTGAAACACCAACATATAACAAGAGGCCACTTACATTTTCTGTTAACTTGCTTAAATTACTCAGTATTTACAACATGTTTTAGGATGCAATATCAGTATCAGCCAAAAAACGACCAAACAAAAACGTTTTATACGAATATGCATAGAATTTTCCTCTTTTGCTATGTGCTGCAGCCTGCTCAGTTCATCTGAAACGGCTGTCTTATTGTCGGGTACTCACTTTTATCCAGTGCTGTGGCTGTCTGGATTCTGCTGTCCACTGTTTTATAGCAACAGATGAAGTTGAATACATTTCGAAAAAACAGCCATTTCAGATGGGCAGAACAGCTGACAACAAGCGCCAAGAGAGAAAAATTTAAGTGAATTCACGTTAAACGATATTTTTTGCCTGAAGATAAGGTTAGATGTCGAAACATATTGCAGTCCGTAAATATTATAAAAATGGATTAGTGTGAGTGTGTGTGTGTGTCTTCCACATCTCCTCCTAACCCACTAGAGCGATTTCCATTAAACATAGTGCACATATCCCTTACTGTCAGGCAACAAACTCTGTGTGTGTAAGAACCACCTGCTTTAGGAGATATGACACCATAAACAATGAGATTCGTGGGAAACTGCTGCATCATGCATGACATTTAAATTTATTACTTCTTTGTTACTGACTCTTCTCCTTCTTCTTCTGCCTTTATCCCATAGTGAGCGAAGGGTCGGCAGGGTTAAGTACGAAATTGGCATGGTTAATTTGAAGAGGTGGCCGGGTGCCGTTCCTGCCTCCACCCCATACCCCCGGGAACGGAAGTAGTGTACCCCAGCTGTCTGCATATAGTGTAAATCGTGAAATAGTGTAAACGTGTTTTTAATGTCTGCGAATCGTGTAACTGAGGGGGGACGTGGGGACCAGCCCAGTATTCACCTAGGAGGATGTGGAAAACCGCCTAAAAACCACATCCAGGCTGGCTGGCACACCGGCCGTCGTCGTTAATCCGCCGGACGGATTTGATCTGGGGCCGACGCGCCTACCCGAGTCCAGGAAGCAGCGCGTTAGCGCTCTCGGCTAACCTGGCGCGTCTTCTTTGTTACTGACTCTATTCACAACATATTTCCCAGACAGTATCCACAAATGCCGTTGGATGTACCTACAGAAATCAGTTGTTGTACGACACATTGTGCAAGAGATATGACGTCAAAAACAATGAGATGCGTGAAAGAAATGCCGCATCATGTATGAAGTTTTAATACATTTTCCGTTTACCACTAAGTTACTCCTACAGTAGAGCCACCTTAAGGAAATCATTGTCACCTGGCAGCGCTTTTGACGGCTTTTAACTGCCAAGCACAAACATCTGTAGGCGAAAACAATAAGCGACTCAAGCGCTATGAAGAGGCATTGCCATGGAGGCGTTTACAAAATCGCGTTGTACGTATTTCTTTGTACGACTGTTTCATGATTTCAAAGGTGTCTTCACAAGTACGTGGGAAATGAAAATTTTTCGATGTTACACTTCAAACACCGTTCATTTTTTGTTTTCGTTTCTAAGAGAAAATTGAAAAAATGAATACACGACCAGTGTCGGGTTTGTCAGGTGATGTTAAATAATTGATATAAGTTAACAATGAATTGGGAAACGTAGCAGTCTCAGAAAAACCTGTTTATAAACTTTAACAGTTAGAGTCGATTAACAGCTAGTACAGCTTTGAACTACATTGTTCCTTGCCCCGACTGTTTGTTGAAAAGCCGTTAGACGTCAATTCATCAAAAAATCCGTAACTTCGGGCAACAGGAGATGGTTAGCTTCTGACTGCCATATACCACGCAACCGCATTCCTCTCTCGATGCCAGTTACATTCCGCAGGAGATGTGGTGCCCTCGGGGAATATAACGTTGTGCTCGAACAAAGGATTATAAAAAGTAACAAGAGGCGCGTACCAGAAGCAAGCAGCATTACGTAGCGTCAAAGCGCGAGTCTGACTGGGAACGCGGGTTCCGGAGGAGATAAGCACCGGCCCTGAGGAGAAGACGGTGGTTTGCGATACCGCAGATTGCAGTCTTGTGCTGGAACAATGGCTCTATCCGCCGCTAGCTACCGATTCTGTGTGCTCATCAGAAATTGCCGCGTTCTCCAGCTTTCGGAATGGGCGCCGTAAAACACGATGTGGAACGTGCTCCGTTCTGATGTTAAACTGGTAGGACTTTGTTTCACTTCCTGAATTACGTCGTTCATTTGCTCTCTGAGTCTGTTTGTTGTTAATTTACCCAGAGATTATTTAACGATGAGACATGTGAGCTTACTAGGACAATGAAATGTACACTACTGGCCATTAAAATTGCTACACGAAGAAGACATGCACATGATAAACGGGTATTCATTGGACAAATATATTATTCTAGAACACATATGTGATTACATTTTCACGCAATTTGGGTGCATAGGTCCTGAGAAATCAGTACCCAGAACAACCACCTCTGGCCGTAATAACGGCCTTGATACGCCTGGGCATTGAGTCAAACATAGCTTGCATGTCGTGTACAGGTACAGCTGCCCATGCAGCTTCAACACGATACCACAGATCATCAAGAGTTGTGACTGGCGTATTGTGACGAGCCAGTTGCTCTGCCACCATTGACCAGACGTTTTCAATTGGTGAGAGATCTGGAGAACGTGCTGGCCAGGGCAGCAGTCGAACATTTTCTGTATCCAGAAAGGCCCGTACAGGGCCTGCAACATGCGGTAGTGCATTATCCTGCTGAAATGTAGGGTTTCGCAGGGATCGAAAGAAGGGTAGAACTACGAGCCGTAGCACATCTGAAACGTAACGTCCAATGTTCAAAGTGCCGTCAATGCGAACAAGAGGTGACCGAGACGTGTAACCAATGGCACCCCATACCATCACGCCGGGTGATACGCCAGAATGGCGATGACGAATACAAGCTTCCAATGTGCATTCACCGCGATGTCCCCAAACACGGATGCTGTAAACAGAAGCTAGATTCATCCGAAAAATGACGTTTTGCCATTTGGCACCCAGTTTCGTCGTTGAGTGCACCATCGCAGGCGCTCCTGTCTGGGATGCAGCGTCAAGGATAATTGCGGGCATGGTCTCCAAGCTGATAATCCATGCTGCTGCAAATGTCGTTGAACTGTTCCTGCAGATGGTTGTCCTGCAGATGGTTGTTGTCTTGCAAACGTCCCCGTCTGTTGACTCAGGGATCGAGACGTGGCTGTACGATCCGTTACAACCATGCGGATAAGATGCCTGTCATCCCGACTGGTAGTGATACGAGGCCGTTGGGATCCAGCACGGCGTTCCGTATTACCCTCCTCAACCCACCGATTCCATATTCTGCTAACAGTCATTGGTTCTCGACCAACGCGAGCAGCAATGTCGCGATACGATAAACAGGAATCGAGATAGGCTACGACCCGATCTTTATCAAAGTCGGAAACGTGATGGTACCCATTTCGTCTCCTTACACGAGGAATCACAACAACGTTTTACCAGGCAACGCCAGTCAACTGCTGTTTGTATATGAGAAATCCGTTGGAAACTTTCTTCATGTCAGGACGTTGTAGGTGCCGCCACCGGCGCCAACCTTGTGTTAATGCTCTGAAAAGTTAATCATTTGCATATCATAGCATCTTCTTCCTGTCGGTTAAATTTGGCGTCTGTAGCACGTGATCTTCGTGGTGTAGCAATTTTAATGGCCAGTAGTGTAATTAAAGGTTAACTACGTTATATACGGAAAAGAATCGCATCACCAAGAAGGAAATGTGCGACGTAAACGAAAGTTGCTAGGTGTATTTCTATGAGAATGAAAATCACGTTTGCCTTAAATACACGCTGTAACAGTCGGGTGTGAATTATTTGAGGGATGGAGTTCCATGCCTGTTGCTAAAAAATGATTCAAATGACTCTGAGCAGTGTGGGACTTAACATCTGAGGCCAGCAGTTCCCTAGACTTGGAACTAATGAAACCTAAGTAACCTAAGGACAGCACACACATCCATCCCGAGGCAGGATTCGAACCTGTTACCGTAGCAGCAGCGCGGTTCCGGACTGAAGCGCCTAGAACCGCTCGGTCACCTTTGAGCTTAGGCTTAGTGAGTCAATGTTAGTCAAGACTGCCTTTAAGTCGACGAAGACACCATTACCAACAGCTCACTGAATTTGAATAAGATCTTGTAATACCGATACGATAGGCTGGATGTTCCTGAAGCGACACTGCAGAAAGACTTGGCAGGAATGTTGCCACTGCATATCTTTAATGGCGGCGGTGGTGACTGGAGGTTCGGTCGCAAGGAGACTGGGCTCTGTACTACCACGTGGCACTAGCGAGAGGGAAGACTGTCGTGTTCAGCGTATGGCTGTGGCGCATCGTACTGCATGCAGCAGCAATTTGAGCAGCAATTGGCAGCACAGTGACAATACGGACTGCTGCAAATCGGTTACTTCAAAAACAGCTCCAAGCCAGACACTCTGTAGCGTGCATTTCATTGATCCCAAACCACCGCCATTTGTGACTTAAGTGGTTCCAACAGGATTACTCTCGCCCACATACCGCTGTTGTAACCCAACACGCTCTACAAAGTGTCGACATGTTGCCTTGGTGTGCTCGATCACCAGATCCGTCTCCAATCGAAAACGTATGGGACATCATCGGACGACAACTCCATTGTGGTCCACAATTAAACTACCCTTGTTTCGAGAGCCCAAGTGCAACAGGCAATCCGGCCTTTTGTGACCGAGCGGTTCTAGGCGCTTCAGTCCGGAACCGCGCTGCTGCTACGGTAACAGGTTCGAATCCTGCCTCGGGATGGATGTGTGTCCTGTCCTTAGGTTACTTAGGTTTAATTAGTTCTAAGTCTAGGGAACTGCTAGCCTCAGATATTAAGTCCCATACTGCTCAGAGTCATTTGAATCATTTTTTTGCAACAGGCATGGAACTCCATCCCTCAAATAATTCACACCCGGCACAATGCATTCATGTCTGTATGCCCGGATTCAATATTCGACAGTTACACTGGTTATTATTGTCCCAGCATTTCACATTTGCATGCCGTACCTATCGCTTATATTAGCCTGTGATCTTGCAATGTTAACTACTTAAATATGTCACCAAGACAAACGTATTTCTGAAATTTCGTTTCCCTACATTATTTTTTTTGTGTTGGATTTGTTTTCTGGCGTTATGATTACTTATAGGTCCACTTCTACAATTATTGCTATATTACAGGTAAAGTGAAGGTGTAGGGGGAGAAAGGAAAGGAAAGGGAAGGGACTGTCGATGTCAGCTGCATCGGGACTTGACACGGAAACAGCGGCGACGAATGAAAATATGTGCCAGATCAGGTCTCGAATCCAGGATGTCCCACTTACTAGGATATTGCCTTAACCACTCCGCCACTCGAACGAGTGTTTATCGCAACTGCACTGACAACCTCGGCACGTCTCTTGGCTGACCTACACTCACACCTAGCTCCACCTATCTGCAGTCGCTGCCCATGTCGTCCATGCTCGGTACTCAGAGATTCTCATAGCAAGTCAGACGTAGGAGTGTATCCGCACTGAAGGACGTGGATACATTCTCTATTGAGGCGCATCAGTTATATAAATGCGTGGTATCTGTTCTTTCACACATGTTCGAATTAACAGACTACACATATGCATATAATTATTACTACGCCGTTTCATACACACATTCTTGCAAAGAAACTGGCTGATTATGTCGAAGTTATTGGTTCACTTGTCGTTACTGGTCACTGCACACACACACACACACACACACACACACACACACACACACACACACGAACTCCAAATCATGCCGATTCTCTTGCCTTTTCATGACGTTCTTCATCTTTGTCAGAAAAACAGTCACACATTCTAAGGCTAAGTGCAAATTGAGACGCGTATAGCACATGTGACGATACACAACACTACAGCACGATGTGCTCGTTCCGCATGTGCCGCGCTCGACCTGCGCGTATTGAGATGCCAACACATAGTTTGCACATGTCGGTTGGAGACGCTCTGAGCTGACCGAATCTAAGCGCGTGCATCCTGTAATCTTTCGCAAACGATTTTACAGAAACTACTCTGTAAAAATATTTGATTTTTGCCTTACTTGTAGCGTTGTATGACAGCTTCTTCGTGAAGTGCTCACCCCCCGCTAATGATCATACTTATTGTGATGTACATACACTCCTGGAAATGGAAAAAAGATCACATTGACACCGGTGTGTCAGACCCACCATACTTGCTCCGGACACTGCGAGAGGGCTGTACAAGCAATGATCACACGCACGGCACAGCGTACACACCAGGAACCGCGGTGTTGGCCGTCGAATGGCGCTAGCTGCGCAGCATTTGTGCACCGCCGCCGTCAGTGTCAGCCAGTTTGCCGTGGCATACGGAGCTCCATCGCAGTCTTTAACACTGGTAGCATGCCGCGACAGCGTGGACGTGAACCGTATGTGCAGTTGACGGACTCTGAGCGAGGGCGTATAGTGGGCATGCGGGAGGCCGGGTGGACGTACCGCCGAATTGCTCAACACGTGGGGCGTGAGGTCTCCACAGTACATCGATGTTGTCGCCAGTGGTCGGCGGAAGGTGCACGTGCCCGTCGACCTGGGACCGGACCGCAGCGACGCACGGATGCACGCCAAGACCGTAGGATCCTATGCAGTGCCGTAGGGGACCGCACCGCCACTTCCCAGCAAATTAGGGACACTGTTGCTCCTGGGGTATCGGCGAGGACCATTCGCAACCGTCTCCATGAAGCTGGGCTACGGTCCCGCACACCGTTAGGCCGTCTCCCGCTCACGCCCCAACATCATGCAGCCCGCCTCCAGTGGTGTCGCGACAGGCGTGAATGGAGGGACGAATGGAGACGTGTCGTCTTCAGCGATGAGAGTCGCTTCTGCCTTGGTGCCAATGATGGTCGTATGCGTGTTGGCGCCGTGCAGGTGAGCGCCACAATCAGGACTGCATACGACCGAGGCACACAGGGCCAACACCCGGCATCATGGTGTGGGGAGCGATCTCCTTCACTGGCCGTACACCTCTGGTGATCGTCGAGGGGACACTGAATAGTGCACGGTACATCCAAACCGTCATCGAACCCATCGTTCTACCATTCCTAGACCGGCAAGGGAACTTGCTGTTCCAACAGGACAATACACGTCCGCATGTGTCCCGTGCCACCCAACGTGCTCTAGAAGGTGTAAGTCAACTACCCTGGCCTGCAAGATCTCCGGATCTGTCCCCCATTGAGCATGTTTGGGACTGGATGAAGCGTCGTCTCACGCTGTCTGCACGTCCAGCACGAACGCTGGTCCAACTGAGGCGCCAGGTGGAAATGGCATGGCAAGCCGTTCCACAGGACTACATCTAGCATCTCTACGATCGTCTCCATGGGAGAATAGCAGCCTGCATTGCTGCGAAAGGTGGATATACATTGTACTAGTGCCGACATTGTGCATGCTCTGTTGCCTGTGTGTATGTGCCTGTGGTTCTGTCAGTGTGATCATGTGATGTATCTGACCCCAGGAATGTGTCAATAAAGTTTCCCCTTCCTAGGACAATGAATTCACGGTATTCTTATACCAATTTCCAGAAGTGTATTTTAGTAAGAAACTGAGCAAAATTCGAAAAGTTTGCAATGAAGATTAGAGGGCGCTACGATTTTGTGTTTGGCGCGTGTTACACCATGTATGAAATTTAGCTTTCATAATCAATTTTTCATTAGATTAGGGAGCAGATGTCTATCTGTCTCCGATCTCGGGAAAATGGATCCTATGTTGCGCGTTCACTCCTGATCTCTAGGCCGCGAGAATGAAATGTTCACATCTCTCGTATATCCTAAACCGCTCGAGGCATCGAGACGAGATTCGGCCCATGACAGCACTCAAGAAGGGGAGTATTTCGCCAATTCGTAAACACACAGAACTTTCTTATCTATGGCGATATACCAGAAGCCATACTTCTTACTTTTTTTCCTGCACTGCACTGACTATAATTTTTTAAGAGTTTCGACAGCTAGTAAAAGTATACGTAGTATAGTTTAGTTGCATGAAAATAAACATGGCATTTGTTGTCTTTTGTTATTGCAAACCGACACAATGAGGTTTTTCGTAAGCTATTGAGCTCTCT
Source organism: Schistocerca gregaria (assembly GCF_023897955.1). Lineage (NCBI taxonomy): Eukaryota > Metazoa > Arthropoda > Insecta > Orthoptera > Acrididae > Schistocerca > Schistocerca gregaria. Next base: position 750,646,816 of record NC_064921.1, read on the forward strand.
CTTCGCCAATTACTTCTTTAATGAGACACTCTGTTTCAGAATTCTGTCGCAATAGCTGTTGAAATTTGAGTTTGTGCAAAGTACACTGTGTTTTGCAAAACAAATGGTTCAAATGGCTCTGAGCACTATGTGACTTAACATCTGAGGTCATCACTCCCCTAGAACTCAGAACTACTTAAACCTAACTAACCTAAGGACATCACACACATCCATGCTTAGAGGCAGGATTCGAACATACGACTGTAGCAGTCACGCGGTTCCGAACTTTGCGCCTAGAACCGCTTGCAAAAGAAGTAGAGCTAAACCTGTCAACAAGAGAAATGTGACCGTTACTCATAAATGGTGATGCTCCTTCGAATGAGAAAAGGTTAACAATTCACACAAAAATAAATCTCCTGTTCTGTTGGAATTCTGGTTGAATCCTCATAGCCCATTGTATTTTTAACACTGGATGACTGGAATGGAAACTTAGCACAGAATTTTAGTCCTTTTCTTCATCTGAGCAGTATTAAAATAATGACAAGCGTCCCTTCAGGCGGAATGATATGCACATGCCAGATGCTGGTTACTCACGCACGGCTTTGCCAAACTGACAATAATGATTCGCGAATAAGATAGTAAAATGGTTCAAATGGCTCTGAGCAATATGGGACTTAACATCAGAGGTCATCAGTCCCCTAGAACTTAGAACTACTTAAACCTAAGTAACCTAAGGACGTCACACACATCCATGCCCGAGGCAGGATTCGAACCTGCGACCGTAGCGGTAGCGCGGTTCCAGACTGAAGCGGCTAGAACCGGAGGCCACAGTAAAATAGTAGTTATTGAGAAAAGTAAACAACTGATCCGTCGTACAACACAATGGTCAGTGTATTATCAGCAGCTGAGAATAATTCGCGGGATAGGAATGCGGAAGCTAGCCAAGCGTTTTTTGTGAAGGGAAGAGTTCACGTCTCTCGAAAAACGATGTCATGAAAGTAGATCTGCCTTTGTCAACAATACATGTCAACCAATTAAATATATCAATCGCCATACTCTTTCAGGATACTCATACCTTCAGAATAATACCGACCACTTCTTAATTTGTGTAGCCTGCTGTTAATTAATCAATGCTGACAGTGTGTACGCAATCACTGAAAAGCTTTCTCTTGTCACGACGAGCCAATTAGAACACTGTTATTCGTGACGGCTTCTCTATTGTTTCTAGCTTGCAGTGGATATATGATGTCCACATGTACGTAGTATAATGTCTCTTATGACATACATATCTAAGTAATGATATAGTGAAGCTTACGTACTTCACATCTTGGACATTTTTTACCAGGAGCGCATATGGATCAAACTGTGGAAATTACGCCTTTTCGACTTTTTGTAACAGATCTTTGACAGGAAAGCATGACTTGCGAATATTCCTTATTTCCTTACTCACTACCCTCTCGATGAATCCGTCAGTCCCTTCTTATGATTTGAAAACATTGTGGAGACAGAGGACAGAATCCCAGCGGCTAACGGTTCATCAGGCATTGAAATGTTCATTGTTCTTCACAAAATAATAAACAAAAAAGTATACAGATATATGTAACTGAAAATTATTACGTACTAACGAAAAGAGATGGAGCTCTTAAACGGCGAAAAACGAAACACTACGCAGTGACAATGAAATTCAGTGTAGTGTAAGGCCGTATTTCTCAGATGGGCAATACTTCCACTTCCCATATGCGCCATGCCGAAGTGAGTATATGGCAGAAAAGCCTCGCTCCTCCCGCAGTGCTAGGGTGGCGCGTGGCGTGAGAAACTGTGCCGCAACCACAATGCCGCGAGACCTGGCGCAGGCGCATGTCGCGTCCGCTTTGCGTAGCGTCCAAATCTGTGCGGTCCTGTTTGAACCTGTGAAGTTACCCAAATGCGCGGTGCGCTGCACCGCGCCACATGCGCTATACGCGCCTCAATTTGCGCCTATCGTAAAGACTGAGGGGGATCCAAAGCGTCATTGCCGTTTGCTTAGTACCATGTTGGCCCACATTTGGAACGCAATATGGCAGCGGTTTTGCGCGCCACGGGTACGACAAGTCCTTCGTAGCCTACCCAACGTGTATGACACCAGAGTTTTACACAAAGGTCACTCAGTTCCCGCGATTTACGGGAAGGTGGTTTGAGACTCGTAACTGACGCCCGATGGCGTCCCAGATGTAATCCATAGCGTTCAGATCAGGAGGCAAAGACATCAACGTCAGTTGATTATTGTTTTCCTCAAACGACTGCTGTACGAGTCTGGTCTTGTGACACGCACAGTGATCCTGCTTGAAGGTGTCATGGCTGTCGTGTAAGACATCAAGCATGAAGGAATGAGTGGGTTCGCAATAAAGTTCACGTAGTCCACAGCTCTACATCTAAATCTACATGGATACTTCGCGACCAGGGCGGACGTTGCAAGCACATCGACGCTACGACAGAGAGCGACGTCCACGTCTTGGCTACCGCCGGCGGGCGGGCGCGGATGGTGGAGAGAGAGGCCCGCGGGGGGAGGGGATTTAAATCGGCCGCCCGCCCTCAGGAGCTCACTCCGTCAGCGCACCTGACGATGGCGACATATCTGATCGCCGAAGTATTGTGCCCGTTGGACACTATGAGCCGACAGCATACCCGTGGACTGTTCAAGCAACAAATAGTCGGGAGAAACTGAAGAAACACAGGTTTTAAATTGTAAAACATTTCCAGGGGCAGATGTGGACGCTGACCATAATTTATTGGTAATGAACTGCAGAGTAAAACTGAAGAAACAGCAAAAATGTGGGGATTTAAGGAGCTGGGACCTGGATAAACTGACTAAACCAGAGGAGAGAAATACAGTAGATGAAGAATGGGTAGCAGAGGATAAAGTGGGTAAAAAGACAAGGGCTACTGAAAATCCTTGGTAACAGAAGAGATATTGAATTTAGTTGATGAAAGGAGAAAACATAAAAACGCTGTAAATGAAGCAGCCGAAAAGGAATACAAATATTTCAAAAATGAGACCGACAGGAAGCGCAAAATGGCTAAGCACGGATGGCTAGAGGACAAATGTAAGGAGGTAGAGGCATATAGCATTAAGGGTAAGACAGATACTGTCTACCGGAAAATTAAAAAGACTTTTGGAGAAAAGAGAACCACCAGTATGAATATCAAGAGCTCAGATGCAAAACCAGTTCAAAACAAAGAAGGGAAAGCAGAAAGGTAGGAGTATAGATGGTCTAGACAAGGGCGATGTACTTGAGGACAATGTTATGGAAATGGAAGGGAGATGAAGATGAAATGGGAGATATGATACTGCGTTAAGAATTTGACAGAGCACTGAAAGACCTGGGTCGAAACAAGGACCTGAGATTAGACAACATTTTATTAGAACTACTGATAGCCTTGGGAGAGCCAGCCACGACAAAACTCTACCATCTAGTGAGCAAGATATGTGAGACAGACGAAATACCCTCAGACTTCAAGAAGAATATAGTACTTCCGATCCCAAAGAAAGCCGGTGTTGAGAGGTGTGAAAACTACCGAATTATCAGTTTAATAAGTCACAGCTGCAAAATACTAACGCGAATTATTTACAGACGAATGGAAAAACTGGTGGAAGCCGACTTCGGTGTAGATCAGTTCGGATTCCGTAGAAATGTTGACCCTACAACTTATCTTAGAAGATTGATTAACGAAAGGCAAACCTACATTTCAAGCATGAAACTACTTGGCAAATTAAAACTCTTTTCAGCACAGAGACTCGTACTCGGTTTTTCTGCCTTTCGCGGGCAAGTGCTCTACCATCTGAGCTACCGAAGCACGACTCACGCCCCGTTCTCGCAGGTTTACTTCTGCCAGTATCTCGTCTCTTACCTTCCAAGCTTAACAGAATCTCTCCTGCGAAATTTGCAGAACTAGCACTCCTGGAAGAGAGGATATTGCGGAGACATGGTTTTGCAACAGCCTGGGGGTATGTTGCCCGAATGAGATTTTTTCACTCTGCATCGGAGTGTGCGCTGATATGAAACTAACTGGCAGATTAAAACTGGAGGAGTGCTAGTTGTGCAATTTTCGCAGGAGAGCTTCTGTGAAGTTTGGAAGGTAGGAGACGAGGTACTGGTGGAAGTAAAGATGTGAGGACGGGGCGTGAGTCGTGCTTGGATAGACCAGTTGGTAGAGCACTTGCCCGCGCTCGACAAAGGTCCCAAGTTCGAGTCTCGGTCTGCCACCCAGTTTTAATCTGCCAGGAAGTTTCATATCAGCGCACACTCCGCTGCAGAGTAAAAAAGTCTCATTCTGGTCACATTTCTAGCATTTGTAGACTTAGAGAAAGCTTTTGACAATGTTGACTGGAATACTCTCTTTCGAATTCTGAAGGTGGCAGGGGTCAAATATAGGCAGCGAAAGGCTATTTACAATTTGTACGGAATCCAGAAGGCAGTTATAAGAGTCGAGGGACATGAAAGGGAAACAGTGGTCGGGAAGGGAGTGAGACAGGGTTGTAGCCTAACCCCGGTGTTATTCAGTCTGTATTTTGATCAAGCAGTAAAGGAAACAAAAGAAAAACTTGGAGTAGGAATTAAAATCCATGGTGAAGTAATAAAAGTCTTGAGGTTTGCCGATGACATTATAATTCTGTTAGAGACAGCAAAGGATGTGGAAGAACAGTTGAACGGAGTGGACAGTATTTTCAAAGGAGGATATAAGATGAACATCAACAAAACAAAACGGGGATAATGGAATGTTGTCGAATTAAATCAGGTAGTGCTGGAGGAATTAGATTAGGGAATGAGACACTTAAATTAGTAGATGAGTCATCAATGGAAGTGAAGGATGGACAATAAGTAGTTTAAATAAGAAGAGAATAGAAGCTTTCGAAATGCGGTGCTACAGAGGAATGCGAAGATTAGATGGGTAGATCACGTAACTAATGAGGAGGTACTGAAGAGAATTGGGGAGAAGAGGAATTTGTGGCGTAACTTGACTAGAAGAAGGGATCATTTGGTAGGACACATTATGAGCCATCAATGGATCACCGATTTAGTACTGGAGGGAAGTGTGGAGAATAAAAATAGTAGAGGTAGACCGTGAGAAGAATACACTAAGGAGATTCAGAAGGGTGTGGGCTGCAGTAGTTACTCGGAGATGAAGAGGCTTGCATAAGTTAGAGTAGGATGAATACCTGCATGAAACGTGTCTCTGGACTGAAGACCACAACAACAAAGCAATGCAATTCCTCAATCTGTGAGAGAAAAGTGCATAATGGGAGCAATAATAGCACACTCAAATATGCTGTAGCACATTATGTTTATGTTTTATAAATAAATTGTAATTATGTAGAGTAAAAGACATCGTATTGCTTCTCAGGTATTCAGCTTTACCAAAACGTTTATAAGAAGAGTGGCACAACTCTTGATTCACACCACTTTATCTGAGAGGAAACGTGGTATTCCAACTTCTAGGGACTATGAAAAGGAATTTAACGTGGAAGTAAGTTATATGTCTGTAGTAAACGTAGTTATAATATTTTATTTTTACATTTCATCAAATGAATCACGAATTATTGAAAAACATGAATTTACTTTAAACGAAACGAAAACCATTCGTTTCTCAGAAGTAGGAAAAAAGTGAGTTATACCACTGTGGCTCTGAGTGGCCCATATTAGTTTCGTGTGTAAGTTGGCAGTGTTTTTCATTTCCATATTGGTATTCCGGTTGCTATGGATTTATTTATGGATTGTCGTTTTTTTATTTGCAGTTCACTATATCTATTTGAATTTACATATTGTTGTTTCGTCATTTGGAGATACTGAGTGCAGCTGTGGAGGCTAGAAAATGGAGTGCCAAATGGAGAAATCGAAACATTTCCGACATATTTGCCTGTTTGAGTTGAATAGAGGGAAAGATACCAGCGGAGGTATCCAGAAAGACTTGCGCCCTGAACAGAGCCCGCCCGACAGGAAAATGGGTTTCTCGTTTTAAGGAGGATTGTTTCGACAAAATGTGACACTCCATGTTCAGGAAGACCTTTAGTCTCCGATGAAGATCGTTTAAGTGTATTAATCCACAATGATCCATGTCAGTAACTCGAAAACTGGCAGATTTCATGCGTCTGTGTTCGTCCCACCATAGTGTTTATTTGCGTGCGGTGGGGAAGGTTCAAAAATCGGTTGTACGGGTTTCTCATGCTCGAAGCCAAAATCACGAAAATCAGCGGTTGACTGTACATGCAGCTCTGCTTGTTCGTCATCAATTGGCTCCTGAACCACACAGATCATTCCTATCCTGTATCGTTACTGGTGAAGAGAAATGGTGTCTTTTTTGCTAACATGAGGGAAAGAAAGGAATGAAAGAAGCCAAACAAGGCAGCAACTCGCAGCACAAAGACCTGTGTGCATCCACAAAGAGTTCGGTTGATAAGTCATTCTGCACCCACCTTATTCACTTTATCTTGTGCTCTCAGATTTTCACTTTTTTCACTCTCTGTTGAACAGCTTTCAAGGAACTTCCTTATGGGATGAAACATGCCTCGACGAGTTCTTCACCTCAAAACTACGTGATTCCCACAGACGCGGAATCGAAAAGTTACCCTACCGTTGGCCAGACTGCTTGAAAGGTCTCTGTTGGATTCCTTTCATGTTAATTTCTTAAATCTGTTGTCATTTATGGCATAAATTCCTCTTCTAAATTTACTGTGGTGTTTCTGACCATCTGGGCGGAGACTGAACAGTGAAACGTGTTACTTTTACACATAAACAAGAACGATCTGTCACACTACTACACTTTAAAACACAGTTTATATGTAATTCATGTCACACAGTCTCAAACGGAACCTACATCCGCTTTCTTTTATATACTGTATATGATAAGATACTGTCATCCCCCTTCCCTTCTGTGTGAGAGGATGAATGAGCAAATGTATTTCTAGTTGCATGCTTGATGGTAGCAGACAAGCCTCTCTGCTAGAGAACTGTAGGACCAACGTTGGAACAGGTAGCTATGCTTTCTAAAAGCAGAGAGGTTTCTATTCTTAGTATGGTCCTGTCCGTCCCTTGTCATGTTGGTATAGGAAGCTGCCTCTCTGGTCACTTCCGTTTGTATCTGTTAAGCACTCTCGGTAGGAGCGCAGGTCAGTCTGTCCGCAGCGAGCGTCTGAAGTGGTAAGATCTCTGGCTAAGTGCGTCTCTGATAAGTCCGTAGGACAATGGATTTCTTAAGTTCAGCCTAACTGAAAATTTAATTAACTTTATTTCAGGTTTAGCTCTAAAATATCTAATGTTTTCTTAAATTGCAATGCAGTGTAATTCGAGTGTGAAGTTCAGAATATCTTCCGGTAGTTGCTTTGTCACTACTTTGTGAGTAAAGTGGAACCACGTGTTGATCAGTAACTCTGACAAAGATCATCAATCTTAAATGCGAATGTGCGTGAGATTATAACGTCTCGTCTTGACAATATTTTTCAATATAGGAACTTTTCTTTATGTTCAACCCACGTGGGGTGTACTTTGTGAGACCAGTACCATGTGCTTATACAATTGTTTCACCCATCAGGTTAATAGTAAGATGATAGTAACAAGTTCGAGGTTTTTTTTTTGTAAATTGCATTTAGATGTAATTTATTTTAATTATCAAAATTATTGTGGAGTTACACTCTTTGTGTAAACCAAGCTGACCACTTTAAGCATGTGGTGTAAGTATCAAAATAGCCCTCAGCTATTCTTTTCGGGAAGATTTCACAGAGAGTTAGTATGGATTTAGTATACCGGTGTGTGGTAATTTTCATGACGGACAGTATTGCGCTACGAACGTAACTTCTTTGGGTGAAAATTGAATCGTTTGGTTGTGGTTAATTTCCTCTTGCATATGTTTCAACGTTCTTCGTGTGTTATTTTATGAATGCCGTGTTGTATGTAGTCTCCCAATCTTGGTTTCCTATTTGATGTGTTCCGTAAGATTACCAACTCACATTTACACAACCCTAAATAAGGCACCAGTTTAGTTATGAATGAAGTTTGATATGCTGAAATTTTTCGAAAAAGACTGTCGTGTGAAACCCAGCTCGCGCTTTTCGGCCACGAGACTCAGAGGGCCATAGACACGGGTTCACAGGTAGATGCCGTGTTTCTTGACTTCCGCAAGGCGTTCGATACAGTTCCCCACAGTCGTTTAATGAACAAAGTAAGAGCATATGGACTATCAGACCAATTGTGTGATAGGATTGAGGAGTTCCTAGATAACAAAACGCAGCATGTCATTCTCAATGGAGAGAAGTCTTCCGAAGTAAGAGTGATTTCAGGTGTGCCGCAGGGGAGTGTCATAGGACCGTTGCTATTCACAATATACATAAATGACTTGGTGGATGACATAGGAAGTTCACTGAGGCTCTTTGCAGATGATGCTGTGTTGTATCGAGAGGTTGTAAAAATGGAAAATTGTACTGAAATTCAGAAGGATCTGCAACGGATTGACACATGGTGCAGGGAATGGCAATTGAATCTCATTGTAGACAAGTGTAATGTGCTGCGAATACATAGAAAGATAGATCCCTTATCATTTAGCTACAAAATAGCAGGTCAGCAACTGGAAGCAGTTAATTCCATAAATTATCTGGGAGTACGCATTAGGAGTGATTTAAAACGGAATGATCATATAAAGTTGATCGTCGGTAAAGCAGATGCCAGACTGAGATTCATTGGAGGAATCCTAAGGAAATGCAATCCGACAACAAAGGACGTAGGTTACAGTACGCTTGTTCGCCCACTGCTTGAATACTGCTCAGCAGTGTGGGATCCGTACCAGATAGGGTTGATAGGAAAGAGAGAGAAGATCCAACGGAGAGCAGCGCGCTTCGTTACAGGATCATTTAGTAATCGCGAAAGCGTTACGGAGATGATAGATAAACTCCAGTGGAAGACTCTGCAGGAGAGACGCTCAGTAGCTCGGTACGGGCTTTTGTTAAAGTTTCGAGAACATACCTTCACCGAAGAGTCAAGCAGTATATTGCTCCCTCCGACGTATATCTCGCGAAGAGACCATGAGGATAAAATCAGTGAGATTAGAGCCCACACAGAAGCATACCGACAATCCTTGTTTCCACTAACAATACGAGACTGGGAGAACCGATAGAGGTCCTCAGATACCCTCCGCCACACACCGTCAGGTGGCTTGCGGAGTATGGATGTAGATGTAGATGTAGATATGCTGTTGTCGACGGTGGTGCTGACACAGACGCGTGCCTTAGTGCAGTGACGAACCGTGGACCCCAGGGTAGGGAGCAGGAGTAGTGGTACAGTGTGCCTGCAGAAGGGAAGCCAACAGCAGCATAGTGTGCCGACACAGGGCAAGCGCTGCCTGGACAATTAGTAAGGACCAGATAGATTCCTTGCAGTCGACAGACGTTCGCCAGGGAACGGTCACAGCGGCTTCTAGCCTAGGTGCAGCCAGTACTTCTGCACCTAAAACATGCAGAATCTGGTAGTAGCAGATATGTGACATTCGAGACATTGGCGTATCGTCTGGTGGAAAAGCGTCACATCACCGTGTCGTCGTAATTCTCTTCACTATTCTTTCGCCTTTGGACTGGTTACCTCTTCATCGAGAATCTCTTGTTACAGCAGTTTAATAGACCGTGCTGAAAAGTAATGCCTCAGTATTTTTATGTAAAAATTCTTAAAGCTTTAAAATAAAAAAAGTTATTAACATTCTGCATCTGTATTCTTCATGTCTACATATTTATTTCGCAACGTAGTCTCCCTGGCGACGAACATGTTTTTCCCAACGAGAGATCAATTTGGTGATGCCGTCGTTGTGAATGTTTGACTTTGTTGACAGAGTCACAATCTCATCTCTGCTAGCACCGTTTCATTGCTGTCAAAATGAAGTCTTCAAAGTTCTGTTTAAGTTTGGAAACAGACGAAAGTCGGATGGGGCCATGCCAGGAGTGTATGGAGAATAATCGATAACAGTGAACCTAAGGCGTCGGATTGCTGCAGATGTCACAGCGCTTGTGTGTAGTACGGCGTAATCATGCTGAAGGAGGGGGTTCCCCATGCGTGGACGAACTTTTCGAATTCGAAACTCGATTACAGCACGTTTTTTCTCACGCATCGATATAGTCTGGTTACACGCGGAGCGTTCTAGCAGCAGAGGGAGGCAAATGTGTAGAAATGAAGAATAAAGATGTAGAATATTAATAATGTCTGCCTTAAGAGTTTTCACATTAAAAATTCAAAGCCAGTACTTCTCAGAAGTCCCTTCTCACTTTCTCAGGTGTGAAAATAGATTTACAAGAGAGAGTCGTGTAAAATCAGAATCGAATTGTTCCATGTGTAAAATTCCGATTGCGTAATTTCGTCCGAGCTTGTTCTAACACCAGGCTACGCTACGGACGATGCAAGGAAGACGTGCCTAAAAGGCGCTGCTAATTTTTCTAGGAACAAGGACTTGTCAGGCTCTTAATAAGGCGTCTGACGCTGCCCCGAACTGTAGCTGCCCTTCGCTACTAAGGACAACACGCTGTGACAGTCTTCCGTCTTCGCAAATATAAGAGAAGGTGATTTCTGTTCCTTCAGTAAGCAATGTAACGTACCTAGTGGAACAAAACGTTTTGTTTAAGTCACCAGTCTTTCGACTTGTCTTGTGCTGATATTTTCATACATACGTAATTATTACATGCAAAACCTTTTATAATCCTCTATAACTTCTCCCCCCTACCCGACCCCCTCATGAACCACGGACCTAGCCGAAGTGAATTAGCTTGAGTGCGTCAAAGATATGGATAGCTGTAACGAAGGCGCAACGACGATGGAGGTGTATCTGTGGAGAACCCAACCAACCTATGGTTCCAGAAAAGGGGCACCAGCCTTTGCAGTAGGTACATGGTGAACAGTCTAGATGACTGATTTCGTCCTGTAACTATAGCTAACATGGCCTTCTGTGCTGGTATTGCGAACGAGTGAAAGCAGCAGAAAACTAAAGTCGTTATTTTTCCCGAGGGTATGCAGCTCTACCGTACGGCTTAATAACGACGGCACCCTTCGTGGAAAATATTCCGAGGAAAATAGTTCCACTCTTGGTGACGACGTCTTCAGGAAAATCAGAACTGGTGTTCTACGGGTTAAATGTTACGTCCCTTCATCGGGTACATATATTGGAGAACATGAAAAGTGGTTTGGGAGGTTAAAGTTACACTTCGAATTAGTGAAGTGCGGTGGCAGGAAGAACATGACTTCCGAGTACAGGATTATAAATACAATATCAAATATGGGTAATGCAGGAGTAGGTCTAATAATGAAAAAGAAAACACGAATTCGGATAAGCTACTACGAACAGTTTATTGAATGCGTTATCACAGCCTAGAGAGACACGAAGCTAACACCCACCACACAGTACAAGTTTGTGTGCTAACTAGTTTCTCAAATGATGAAGAGATTGAAAGAATGTATGATGAGATAAAAGAAATTATCAACATACTTAATCTAGTTGTGATGGGATATTGGAATTCTATAACAGGAAAAGAAAGGGGAAACTTTGCGTAGAGCTTAATTTTCATCATCTGTAATGCCTGGTTTAATATTTATGTAAGAGGCGAGGAGGAAATGGAAGATCTGAGATAGCTTATATAATGGTAAGACAGAGAGCTAGGAACCAGATTTTAATCTGAATGATATTTACAGGCGCAGATGTGGTCTCCGACCACAATTAATTGGTTATGAACTGCAGATTGCAAGAAGACGCGAAATTAAAAAATCAGACCTAGGAAATTGACAGAAGGGATGAGAGCTTCTGAGCAACCACGACTGAATGAAATGAGGAAAAAAAGAAAAACGAAATGGTTCAAATGGCTCTGAGCACTATGGGACTTAACATCTGAGGTCATCAGTCCCCTAGAATTTAGAACTAACGAACTACCCTAAGGACGTCACATAAATTCATGCCCGAGGCACGATTCGAATCTGCGACCGTAGCGGTCGCGCGGCTCCAGACTGAAGCGCCTAGAACCGCTCGGTCGCACCGGCCGGCAGCAGAAAACGGATAGACGGTTTTGAAAAATGAAATAGTGAAAGTAGCAGGGAATACATAGGTAAAAAGACAATACCTACTAGAAATCTTGGATGTGATTTAACTGACGAAAGAAGGTAATACAATATGCAGGAAATGAAACAGACAAAAGGGAATAGAGACATCTAAAAAGTGTGATTGACAGACAACGCAAGTGGCTAAGCAGAAACGGCTAGATGACAAATGTAAGGCTGTAGAAACGTGCATGACTAGGGGAAAGATAGATGATGCCTGTAGGAAAATTAAAGAGACATTTGGAGAAAAGAGAGGCAAGTCTATGAATATCTAGAACTCAGACAAGCAAAGAAGGGAAAGCTGAAAGATGGAAGGAGTACAGACAAGGGCAACTACACAAGCGATATCACTTGAAGGCAATATTATAGAAAGGAAAGGAGAATTAAATGAAGATGAGATGAGAAATATGATACTACAAGAACAAACTGACAGAGCACTGAAAAACTTAAGTGGAAATAAAGCTCCTGGAGAAGACGTCATTCCCCCAGAATTTCTGAGTGCCAGCCATGAATAAATTAGTCCACCTGGTGCGCAAGATGTATAAGACAGGCGAAATACTCTCTGACTTCAAGAAGCACCTAGTAATTCAAATTCAAAAGAATGCATTTTCTGACAGATGTGAATCTTATCGAATTACCAGTCTAATAAGTCATAGTTGCAAAATACTAGCACAAATCATTTGCTGAAGGATGGAAAAGTGGTAGAAGCCGACCTCGGAAAAGGTCAGTTTGAGTTCCGAATATACACGCGAGGCAATAATGACTCTACCACTTATCTTAGAAGACAGCTTAAAGAAAGGCAAACTAACGTTTATAGTATTTATAGATTTAGGGAACGCTGTCGGAAATGTTAAATGGAATACTCTCTTTGAAATTATAAAGGTAGTACGGATTAAATACAGGGAGCAAAAGGTTATTTACAACTTGTACAGAAAACAGATGGCAGTTGTAAAGGTGGAAAAACATGAAAGAGACGGAATGAACGAGAAGAGGGCAAGGCAGGGCTGTGACCTATCCCCGATGTTATTCAATCTGTACATCGAGCAAGCGGTAAAGGAAACCAAAGAGAAACTTGGAAAGGTAATCAAAGTTCATAGAGAAGAAATAAACCAACTTCTCAGCAAACCATGACGTGATGTTTTCAATGGGTTAGAGCTCTAGCCAGGGCGGCAGTTGGACACCCTCTGTATAGACATAGGTTAGGACAGCATGATCAACATGCGTTCTTATGTTACCTTGTTGAAAGATAACGTCATGGAGACCTTGAAAACAGGACACAGCCCAGGGTTTTAACATGTCATAAAAAATTAAACAGCTTCAGTTCAAATATCACATATGCAAAGCATGGTTACCAATGGCTTGGTGCAAGGCCTACAGTGTATTTGTTTTAACTTGAGACACTTAAATAACTTGAAAACCAGGCATCGTAAGGGGGAAAAAAAAGGTGGTCATTGAGAAGTTAATATTAGCAAAGGGGATATCTGTCAGTGCTACAACTGACCACGTCCTAACCATCTCTCCTGCGTAGGTGGTGTCAACACTGTATTTTGAAATGGGAACTCCCATTTTTATTGCATATTCGGATTCTCCGCCAAAAAATACGTACGGTTTACTCAAACCATTGTATTCCTCTCGTGGCAGATGGCACTGTAATCGACAAATATCGTGTGTGCCCGATTTTGCTATTAAGAACCGAAGCTTTTGATTATACATTTCATTTACGATGTAAATGTAAACCTTTCTGCTCTAACGCTTTACAGTGATGTTCAATCATTAATGGATGGTGCAAATGCGATTGTACAGTACAAATAATATGGCTAGACATTGACATTTCTGGCAGATAAGGTACTTATATGGTAACGTAGTTTTCTGTTTCCTACAGGGTGGATTGTGCTGAGCCCCAGCTATTGGATGCTTGATTTCGACGACCGTCCTCGAAATCCGCTACAAGGGTGACAGATTTCGGTGTGTGTTTCCACGCGGTCACTTGCGGAATACAAACCTCAACAATTGTGATGAGGTAAAATTGAAACGTCCCCTGTGAAAAATTATACAAGACTGTGCTTGAACTGACACACAATATTTTTAGCGCAACGCAGTCTGACTTTCAAAAATCCCTACAAAAGAATGGCCCTGACTAACATTAACCTATACCTTTCACAAATCACTTACCTCTCAAAAATCTTCGTTACTCGAACTACTGCAATACAGAGAGCGCCACTACTGCCAGGTAAATAAAAGATTCAAACTACTGAAGGCACTAACTATTGATAGGCATAGTTAGCAAATGAAAGGTTTTGATAAAGAACAAACAATGTATTTACCTCAATAGTGTTCAAAAGTCATAATATATATAGCACTTCATGACATCCAGTCTTACAAATTTCAAACTCCGCCATTTCTCTCCCCACATCCACCACTGCTGGCGGCTCACCTCCCACTGCGCAACGCTACGCGCTGTTCACATCCAGCTGCCGCTGCCCAACACTACAATGGCAGACAACAATGCAAACCAGCCACAGACTGCACACGGCACAGCCAGTGATTTTTATACAGAGCGCTACGTGGCGGCGGCGTTAAAAATAAAAAAAACCTAAACAGCCTACATACAAAATGTCCATAAAATGATACTGACAGCCGCACCTGCCATGGGTACATACATACAGTATCCTGTAAACACTCACGCGCTCGCCCCGTTGCTGAGGGCTCCACCACACGGCACGCTTCACTACAGCGCCGAAGATTTATAAACCCGAACACCAAACGTCTCTGCAACATTACTGTCTGGAGTCTGTACTGGCACAGATGGCGAAATGTATGTTGCGTCTGTTACACAGAAGATCATAATAATTTTAATTTATTGCGAGGATGCAAGAAAGCTGGACACTGCTGTTGCTCTTCTTGTCGAACGTGCTGCTGATAGGCGACGGACCGGCCGCTGTGGCCGAGCGGTTCTAGGTGCTTCAGTCCGGAACCGGGCTGCTGCTACGGTCGCAAGTTCGAATACTGACGCGGGTATGGATGTGTGTGATATCCTTAGGTTAGTTACGTTTAAGTAGTTCTAAGTTCTAGGGGATGGATGACATCAGCTGTAAAGTCCCATAGTGTTTAGAGCCATTTGAATAGTGTGAGTAAATCCTAAGATTTTTTTGGCTTAGAATCCGAACATGCATTAAACATGAGGGGTTTCTATTTCAGAATGCAAAGCTGACTCTCCCCACGTGGGAGGGGTAAATAGAAGGTGGCAAGTTGTAGCATGGAAAGATGGCCGGCCGCTGTGGCCGAGCGGTTCTAGGTGATTCAGTCTGGAACAGCGCCACCGCTACCGTCGCAGGTTCGAATCCTGTCTCGGGTATGGATGTGTGTGATGTCCTTAGGTTAGTTAGGTTTAGGTAGTTCTAAGTCTAGGGGACTGATGACCTCAGATGTTAAGTCCCATAGTGCTCAGAGCCATTTGAACCATTTGAACCACGGACAGATCTCCCCTTCACTAACATTAACTTTTCACATGGAACATTGTTGTGTACTACTACATACACCACGGTAATCAGAAGTGGGCTACAGAGTGCTGTAGCAATTATCGTCGAAGGGAAGCTGGACAGCAGCAGAAATGATTAGCGAGCAGTATATACATTAAACAGAAGTTTTGCGTACCTTGTATCTTTCTCCAAGCAATGCGAAGAAACTTTACAGAAGAACAAACAGCAGTGAAGTTCAGCTATTACAAGCAGCAAAGTAGAGAGTATCGTGCATTGTCAGGCTTCCACTACTACTGCAAGAGCGAATTGCCGAAGGCTGACTGAGTCTGAAGACTGCTGAAGACGGCACTTGAGATTGGGCCGTTTGGCTGCCGCCTACCATCCTACACCGAAGAGCCAAAGAAATTGGTACACCTGTCTAATATGACGTAGCCCCCCCCCCCCCCCAATTATCCACAGGCACGCAGAAGTGACGAACACGACGTGGCATGGACTCGACTAATGCCTGAAGTAGTGCTGGAGAGAACTGACACCATGAATCCTGCGGACCTGTCCATAAATCCGTGGGAGTTCGATGGGGTGGATATCTCTTCTGAAAGCGCGTTACAAGACATCCCAGATAAGCCGGCCGGTGTGGCCGTGCGGTTCTAAGCGCTTCAGTCTGGAACCGCGTTGCCGCTACGGTCGCAGGTTCGAATCCTGCCTCGGGCATGGATGTGTGTGATGTCCTTAGGTTAGTTAGGTTTAAGTAGTTCTAAGTTCTAGGGGACTGATGACCACAGATGTTAAGTACCATAGTGCTCACACCCATTTTAACCATTTGAACATCCCAGATATGCTCAATAATGTTCATGTCTGAAAAGTTTGGTGGCCAGTGAAAGTATTTCAAGTCAGAAGAGCGTTCCTGGAGCCGTTCTGTGGCGATTCAGGACATGTGAGGTGTCGCATTGTCCTCTTGGAAATGCCCAAGACTTTCGGAATGCACAATGGATGTGAAGGATGCAGGTGATAAGACAGGATTCTTATGTGCGTGTCAACTCTCAGAGTCGTATCTAGATGTGTCAGGAATCTCATATCACACCAACTGCAAACGCTCCACGCCATTACAGAGCCATTACCAGCTAGAACAGTCCCCTGCTGGCATGCAGGTTCCATGGATTAACGATTTTGTCTCCATATCTGCACACGTCCATCCTCTTTGTACAATCTGAAACGAGACTCGTCCGAGCAGGCAGCATGTTTCCAGTTACCAAAAGTCCAATGCCGGTGTTGACGGGGCCAGACGAGAAGTAAAGCTTTGTGTCATGCATCATCAAGGATATAAGTGAGCCTTCCGCTCCGAAAACCCATATCGATGATGTTTCGTTGAATGGTTCGCACAGTGACGCTTGTTGATGGCCCAGCACTGAACTCTGCAGCAATTTGCGGAAGGGCTGCACTTCTAGCACGGTGAACGATTCTCTCTAATCGGCGTTGGACCCGTTCTTGCAGGATCTCTTCCCGGCCGCCGCTATGTCGGAGATATGATGTTTTACCGGATTCCTGATATTCACAGTACACTCGCGAAACGATCGTACGGGGAAATCCCCACTTCATCGCTACCCCGGAGATGTTGTGTCCCATCGATCGAGCGCCGACTATAACACCGCGTTCAAACTCACTTAATTCTTGATAACCTGCCATTGTAGCAGCAGTAACTGATCTAACAACAGCGCCAGACACTTGTTGTGTTATATAGGTGTTGCCGACCGCAGCGCCATATTCTGCCTACTTTCGTATCTCTGTATTTGAATACGCATCTCTATACCAATGTCTTTGGCGCTTCAGTGAATATTGCGGGACAGAGAGCTCTCGAAGTCGGGGTTGCTGAAGGTCTGGGTCAGAGGGCGCACGTCGCTGGGTCCCCGCACGCTCTCTATTAGTGTCTGTCGGAAATGTGCGTACTCGTTGTCAAGTGTGAGACGCCGGTGAGTGTTGTATCGATCTATACCATAAACATTTTTTTCGTACATGCATCGTTTTCGAGATATGCTATTACCTCAAGTTAAAACAAACATGCTGCATATGAAATGATGAATGCGATCTGGTAGCGTTCTTTATGCGTGGAACCTCCACAAACGGATACGCGTATCGTGATGCTATAGGCTGAACGAAGACTCGCCTGTGTCCAGTGTTGCCATTGGGCGGACCGCTGTCGGCGCACCTCTATTGCCACACGAAGAGAAGCGGCAACAATGGTCACCGTCATGACTGTCCGATATACTTCAGACGTCGTCACATCGTCTGTGTGGGCACCTATCTTGAGAGAATTCTTCCAGAGGCTTTGAAACTATTTTGTCTAATTTCTACCATTATTGCAACAAGTGTTTCAGTTGAAAGGAGTTTTTCCTCTCTAGAACGCTTAAAAACATACACTCCTGAAAATGGAAAAAAGAACACATTGACACCGGTGTGTCAGACCCACCATACTTGCTCCGGACACTGCGAGAGGGCTGTACAAGCAATGATCACACGCACGGCACAGCGGACACACCAGGAACCGCGGTGTTGGCCGTCGAATGGCGCTAGCTGCGCAACATTTGTGCACCGCCGCCGTCAGTGTCAGCCAGTTTGCCGTGGCATACGGAGCTCCATCGCAGTCTTTAACACTGGTAGCATGCCGCGACATCGTGGACGTGAACCGTATGTGCAGTTGACGGACTTTGAGCCAGGGCGTATAGTGGGCATGCGGGAGGCCGGGTGGACGTACCGCCGAATTGCTCAACACGTGGGGCGTGAGGTCTCCACAGTACATCGATGTTGTCGCCAGTGGTCGGCGGAAGGTGCACGTGCCCGTCGACCTGGGACCGGACCGCAGCGACGCACGGATGCACGCCAAGACCGTAGGATCCTACGCAGTGCCGTAGGGGACCGCACCGCCACTTCCCAGCAAATCAGGGACACTGTTGCTCCTGGGGTATCGGCGAGGACCATTCGCAACCGTCTCCATGAAGCTGGGCGACGGTCCCGCACACCGTTAGGCCGTCTTCCGCTCACGCCCCAACATCGTGCAGCCCGCCTCCAGTGGTGTCGCGACAGGCGTGAATGGAGGGACGAATGGAGACGTGTCGTCTTCAGCGACGAGAGTCGCTTCTGCCTTGGTGCCAATGATGGTCGTATGCGTGTTTGGCGCCGTGCAGGTGAGCGCCACAATCAGGACTGCATACGACCGAGGCACACAGGGCCAACACCCGGCGTCATGGTGTGGGGAGCGATCTCCTACACTTTCCTGAATAGTGCACGGTATATCCAAACCGTCATCGAACCCATCGTTCTACCATTCCTAGACCGGCAAGGGAACTTGCTGTTCCAACAGGACAATACACGTCCGCATGTATCCCGAGCCACCCAACGTGCTCCAGAAGGTGTAAGTCAACTACCCTGGCCAGCAAGATCTCCGGATCTGTCCCCCATTGAGCATGTTTGGGACTGGATGAAGCGTCGTCTCACGCGGTCTGCACGTCCAGCACGAACGCTGGTCCAACTGAGGCGCCAGGTGGAAATGGCATGGCAAGCCGTTCCACAGGACTACATCCAGCATCTCTACGATCGTCTCCATGGGAGAATAGCAGCCTGCATTGCTGCGAAAGGTGGATATACACTGTATTAGTGCCGACATTGTGCATGCTCTGTTGCCTGTGTGTATGTGCCTGTGGTTCTGTCAGTGTGATCATGTGATGTATCTGACCCCAGGAATGTGTCAATAAAGTTTCCCCTTCCTGGGACAATGAATTCACGGTGTTCTTATTTCAATTTCCAGGAGTGTATTACTCAAGGTGCGTGGCGAGGCTCTATGGTCCCGTACGGCTGCACGAATATGTCGGCCCTGTCAAGCGTTGTGGGACATTTGACATCCTATACGACGTTCCTAATGGCCATCTTGAACCGTTAGATTCCTTATTAGCATGACACTTTCTGGGACCCCGACCAAAGCGAACAGTAATATCACAGAACTGAGACAGCATTCTTGATAGACTACGATCGTACCGACATGTGCTGGCAGGCGTTTACCATTCTCACGCGAGGCATAACACAGTCTGTTAAACACCAAATGAGATTTGTGTACGAGAAACCCGCTACATAAGCTTCCATTGCACACAAATTGTAGGTGGTTTTACTCCTACCTATTTTGTGTGGTTCTTCTGAAAGACTAATCATTCGCATATCCAAGCATTTAGCACAATTCATGTCAGCTGACGTTTACAACACGCCGCCTTCATGGTGTTGCAGTTTCAGTTCCCATTACTTCCTACATACCAATTCTTACTCACATTTGCCAGGAGACCGTGCTATTAACAAAGAGGTTCTACAATACAGAAAATAATCTTATCAAAAACCTCACCACCAATTTTAACTCTTCAATTTTTTTCTATTAATATTTTTTATTTATTTGTTTATTTAACCTGACAAGATTAGGGCCATCAGGCCCTCTCTTACATCTAACCAGGCATTCTACTTATTTTACAGTCATATGTTTTAGTAGGCATGTTAAACTACATCTAATACAAAAAGTGAGATACACAATTAGAAAGGTACACCTCGAGAAATACATTATTGAAGAGAAAGATTTTAGATAGGAGTGCTGGCAGCAGGGAGTATGAGGGAGACTCATGGTGAAGAGAGGAGAAGAATAGAGAGACATGAAGAAACATAATTAAGGAAAATATAAAGGAAAAGAAGACTGCATAGCTAATAGAGATAGATGAAGTGGAAGGCATCTCAGGAGCAAGATAGGAGACGCTAGCTTTGTTATTTGGCAGATGAGAGGATTGGCCTTGCACATTAATTTTGTGGAGAATTTTATGCGGATGATAGTAGGAAATGCTTCAACTTCTTCTTATAAGCAACAGGAGATTGAATTTTCCTCAAGGTAAGGGGCAGTTTGTTCCAGAGGCGGACAGCGGCAACTGAGAAGGAGTTTGCAAAAGTTTTTGTTTTGTGAGTGGGCACAGTTAGGATACCAGATAAGAGTGACCTCGTGTTTCGATTATGATGGCATGACAGGTTTTTAATCTCTGAAGCTAGGTACTGGGGTGCTTGCGCGACGAGGAGTCGGTGAAGTAGACATAGAGTGTGGTAGTCACGCAGTTTGTCCGGCCGCAGCCACCCTAGCTCGGAGTATGAAGCACTAACATGATCATTCGGCGAATGTTGCAGGTGTAATGCACACAGGCATTCATGGTTAGCTCTAGCCGTCTTTTGTTTTCACTACTCATGCCTTGTTGAATCACATCACAATAGTCTACGTTCGGTAGATCGAGTGCTTGCACGAGCTGGCGTTTCAAGTCCTGTGGGAATATGTTCCGAAACTTTTTGAGAGCATAGAGACAAGCAGACGTCTTTCGGCACACTGCGACTGTATTCTCCGCCCAGTTGAGATGCTCGTCCAAAGTTACACCCAAGTTCTTCACTGTTTTCTGATATGGTATTGGAGTACCTTCGAGCAGAATAGGAGGTAGCCGTTCGCGGTAATCTGAACTTATTAATTTCTGATGGGCTATTAAGATTACTTGCGTCTTTTTCGCATTTAATTTAAGCCCCAGGTTTTTCGCCCATGTCACTACTGAAGACAGATCATCATTCATCAGAGCGATTGCAGTGTTTACGTCTTCAAGTCTGACGCTTAGGTAGAGCTGGAGGTCGTCGGTATAGAAATGATGTTTACAGGAGGACAAAACCGACGAAATATCGTTGACATATAAAGAAAACAAAAGTGGTCCTAAGACTGATCCTTGTGGCACTCCCGAAGAAACATGTTTCCAGGAAGATTTTTCATTTGCGCAGACAACACATTGCTGTCTGTCTTTAATATTGGACGTTAACTAAGGCAATGGCTGTAGAACGACAATTGAGTCACTGCTATCTCGCCCCTAGCAGGGGGAATTAAATAAAAGAATATCTGTTCATAACACACCCTTTCAAGGCATTACTGTAAACTAGATTTTTTTTTTTTTTTTTTTTTTGAAGCGACACTTTTACTTATTAAGCTCATATAAGGAAATTGTTCCTTACAGATTCTGAGGATGTTTCTGTGTTACGTTTAAAGTGGTAGATGCTTAAAGTAAGGAGCGAGGTACTGAGAAGCACACACATTGAGAAACCGAGAAAATTCAGTGCTCCTTATAACGTTACCGCATATAATTACTTGAAATTTTCGTTATATTTTGAATATGACAATCAAGAGAATTAAGCTTTTTTTCAGTAAAGGTTATTTATTGGAACTCTGTCTTGGGCGCTAACGTTATAAGAAAAACAGGGACTCATTTTTATCTTTGATTTAATCTCACTTCTTTCGCGAAAATCAGGAATGACAGTAACACTGTTAACTTCCATTTAATTCAAAACTGCAAATTGGAAACAATTCATTTGGTGTTTCACTAACCGTGAAAAGAAAGTTTACTTCCGTAATAATTTCACTCAAAAAATTGTCAGACTTAGAGGAAAATAAATGACTGCACGTTCTAATGAATGTGGTACGCGCCGGCCGCGGTGGTCTAGCGGTTCAGGCGCTCAGTCCGGAACCGCGTGACTACTACGGTCGCAGGTTCGAACCTGCCTCGGGCATGGATGTGTGTGATGTCCTTAGGTTAGTTAGGTTTAAGTAGTTCTAGGTTCTAGGGGACTGATGACCACAGATGTTAAGTCCCATAGTGCTCAGAACCAGCCAATGTGATACGCAAATAATAATTACACACAAAATGTACGCAAACAGTAATTACACACAAAATGTCTTTTGAGAAAACTCTGAACCAAACGAAAAGCTTCCGTATTTAATTTCCTCGCTTTTTATGAATGAAATCTATTTTTTCCTATCGTCCAAAATGAAAGAGGATCTTCAAATAACATAGTTGTAATATGCAGTTTATTTTTTATGCTTTAATATGCAGTCTGTGCACACAACTACCATTTTGTAATACAGCTCAGAGACAACGATCAAGAAAGACCTAATTTCCAACAAGTCATAATCGTAAGAGAATAAGAGCGCAAACGAGCTAAATAACAAAAGAGCTTTTCCCATTTCATATGCCATTTTGCAATATTCTAACGGTGTTATCTTTGCGTAGTTTTTACCTCAGTGGTAGTTAACAAGATTCATGCATTGCTGCATTGCATGGATGTTTTAATGCGTATTATTAAATATTGTTTCACTTAAAAGCACTAGACGCTATCATTTAAAAATTATTTCTGTTGATATGGGGAAAAACTGGTTAAGTCTGAATGTTATGCCACACCCTGACCGATGTTTATTCCCACACGGCGTCCAGACTGGTGTCGTCTTTTTTAACTTCTGCAAGACATACTTTACAGACGAACATTTGTCACCAACTGGGCAAAATATGAGCTTACCGAATACCGCAGCAGCTTTGTGTTGCGATTCAAGACTTCCAACCAGAAAGAATTCAACAGCTCGTTCTTAAGTGAGAGGTATAGACAGACGTAAAAGTACTTTCGGTTGCCTCTCAGAGAAGTGTTGCAGGACCGTTACAGTTGATGATACACATAAATGATCTGGTGCAAAATGCCGGAAAATCATGATGCTGTTTGCGGATGATGCTGTTCTTTATAGGGAACCCACAACGCTAAAAAGAATTGTAGCCAAATGCAGAAGGTCTTTACAGGATCGAGACATAACATAGGGAGTGGCAGTGAACATTCAGCGTATATAAATGAAGCGCATTGTGCAGAAATAGGCGAAGAAATCTATTATTCGTCAATTGCACGATTGGCTATCAGTCACTGTTGAGAGCAAAAATCTCAACACATCTATAGCATACGTCTGGAGCTGTCTAAAGTGGAGCGTAGAAGCATTACTCCAACGAACTTGCAGAGTAGAAAGATGAAATACAAAGAAGATCTGTATGTTTCGTTGCGGGTTCATTCGGCAGGTGTGGGAGCGTCACAGAGATGCTCATCGAACTCGAAAAGCAGACGCTGCGAGGGACGCTGTGCACCAAGGAGAGGTTTACTGTTAAAATTCTGATAGAGGATGTTTCGAGAAGACTGAGGCAGCCCGTATCTTTCTTCCACGTACATCTCGCTAAATGACAATGACGGAAAAAAATCAATTAAACTCGAGCTCACATGAATTCTACCGTTTGTCCTTCATCCGCTGCGCCATTCGTGACCGGAACAGTAAAAGGGGTATATTACAGCCATGCCAGAAGTACTCTCTGCCACGCACCTTAATGTGGCTTGCGGAGTATAGACGTAAGCATAGAGGTACTTGTCCAGTCACCCCCATGTGGACGGGTTGTTAAAAATGTACCTTCCGTTCAGGGCCGTATGTATTACTGCTGCATCTCCTGGCCCACCCACTAATAATTTTCAGGATGAGTCTAGCTTTGAAGACTCAAAAATTTGGAAAGTTCATTTCATTATTTGAAATATCAAGACCAAATGTCCTTGACGTTCCTAACATTTTCAGGTAAATCATCTTGCTATCACGGACTGTATCAGCATACAGGTACAAGCTGCCTATGTTTGGAAAATGCACCTTAATTGACGTGAATTGCCAACTCCGGGAAAGATAGTACATAAGCGACAATGTTTGAAAGTACCCGTTCTAGAAACTTCATATGACGAAATCCGATGAATATGCGGCGTCCTTTGTTGATGACGACTATTAACATATCGTGACTTATACTTACGAACGAGTGCGATGATTGGATGGATGGATGTACGAGTCTTCTTACGAGGTGGTGGAGAGGGAAAATCGTGGCATTGTAATGACTAAATAGAAAAGGGGGAAGCGCTCTGTGTTTTGGTTAGCTTCGTCGCTCTGGTTTGGTCTTTGTTGCTCCGTTGCCAGGCAACCAACAGCCCGATGGTGGAAATCGTTTCTGCCGGCCTTAAGCGGGCGCGGAAGGCGGCGTCTTCTGAAGTCGCCGCGTGCTGGCCGACAACGGTAATGTCAACTGTGATGTAAGACTACAGTGTCCAGTAGTTTATTCCGAAGAATGACGTCTTGTCGGCGCCGAAAATAAGAACTGCTGTAAGTTTATGGTAAAATTTGTACAACTAAGTCGAGTGCTAGCAAACTGAATTTATCTTGTCTAATTATAAATCTATTTACGTTTTTGTAGTTGCACCTAAGTTAGTTTTTAAATATTCGTCACGCACAGAACGAAATGTTGTAGTCACGTGCAGTCACAAGTCTGGCTTTTAAGTCGCACAGACTTACTTAAAATGACACTTTTTGTAAGATATTGATATTACCAACACATAGACAGTTGACAGCGTTCTGTGTTATTCTTCATTTGCCCTGGCTTTATCGGGTCTAGTGAAGCAGGGGATACAACCCTTCGGCTTTGACCAATGACGTCAGAATTGGCCAGAGAGCATTTATTCTACAGATGAAAGAGCTGACAAGACTGTTCAAAAACAAAGGAATACGAGAGACGAAAAATATAGTTGACATATATCAAGGCAAGTAGTATTTTCACGTTAAAGATGTCGCATGTTTGTGTCGTATTATTTATGTGGAAAATGAAGGGGAAAAATGGGTAGAAAATATTGGTAGCATAAAATACCTCACGTTACATATATATGGGCTGTATCTCGAACCTCATTCGAAATGTATTGCGTAACTGCAGTACGGGATACAAGTTTAGCGTACGTCGATTTCTTCGTTTTCGTTAGCATTAATATCCTGTTGTTCAGCTGAACTAAATAGGTCAACTGAAGCACGGGATACAAATTTTACATGTGTTGTTTCTTTCGCCTCCGCTACCACTAATAGTCTGTTCTTACGTAGATAGTAATACTACCGATGGCAGAAGGAGCTACGTACATAATATTTGTATCCCACACTTTCGTTGACCTATATACATGTACATTGCTAACGGATACGTCGAAATGGACGTACGTTACATTTGCAACCTGTAACTCAGTTGAACTACGCGAAGAGGCAATAAGACGACACATATACAATTTGTATCCCGTACTTCACTATGGGATACAGTTCTTTTTTTCGTCTTCGATGCTAATAGTATCGACTGAAAGTTATAGTTTTGATCACAGCAGTGACAATGGTACCGCATTCTTTAGTTGAGCTATATAGCTATACACGACATTTTTGTCCTGCCCTACAGTTGACATGTATGGGTAAATCTCATCAGTGTTACACATGTCGTTCTTTTCGAATAGGTAGTGTCAGTGTAAAGGTCAATTAGTGAAGGACGGGAGACAAATTTTAGTTGTGTCGCGTGTTTCGCCTTTAATATTGCTAGTACAGATTCGAAAATATCGTACTGATACCAGTGCTGGGAATCGAAAGGAGAACGACAGCTGCGAACTTCCTATTATGTAGTGGAGTACACGAAAACATACGTCACGGTGTAATACAACAATGAAATATGTCAAAATAGTCAAATGCAGTAAAAGAAAAAAAATGAAAAACTGAACTTACCACAAGGGAACATCTTAAAAGAACCGAAGCTCGGCTCGCCTCGAAAGACGTCAACAAAAATCACATACCCACATACACAACAAACAAAACATTGCGAAAACACACACACACACACACACACACACACACACCAACCCCCCCCCCCCCCCCCAATCCTAATGTGAAATTAGCTAACATATTTCGGACGGTACATTTGCCCAACACGTTTAACAAAACATTTAAACGGGCAATATGTTTGGGGAATACTACGTCTCCATGAATATTCATCTAAGGGACTCTGAAGTGTGGAAATCCGTCGTTTCCCCTTCCCTACAAGACGTTTCACAGTTGACCAATAACCCTCTATGCTATTTGTGCAAGCCCCTGTCGATAATGATCTGAGCTCGATATTGTGATTAACTACGAGATGCTGATGACCTCTTTCCCCTAAATCCCTATATGAAGAAAAACCGTCTGAAATTGCAATGGAATCCTCTGCAATGTGATCTTCAAATAAGCTAACCAAAACTTCCTTCTTTCGATTGGGTACTACTCTAAACACTACTTCGTCACACTCTTGATCTGTAACTACAGCCCTCCCAAACCCAAAATCCCACCGGAGGTGGAGTAAATCGTGAGTACGGCGACGAGATACACTTGTGAGGCGCATATGTTCGCCGGACTCTCGACATCGAACATACTCGGCAACGAGACCACACATTTGTAAAAAACAAATCGTGGCGTACATGTCTACGCCCATAGCCTCTCTCAAATAATCCAGGTTCATCGGAACAGGTAAATCCATACCTACAAACGAAAATGAAATACTAAAAATTGCCCTAAAATAAGAAAGTAACAGTCTAAATTACCTCAATATCACTAAGAATGAAATTAAGTACTGAATGAATTGCAAACAACCAATTATTTAAATAAACGCACACGAAGAATATTCTGAGCAATATATAGCGATCTGTTTTAAAATCACATTCAATTATTTTAATATATAATGATAGCGCTTATCCGGAACACAGAACTGTTTTATTATTTATGGTTGAAAGTGAAGACATTATTATCTATGAGTGATGTATGACGTTGTAAGTAGGCTGTTTAGGTTTTCTTATTGGTAACGCCGCTTAGCGCTCGGTATGAAAAATCACTGGCTGTGCTGTGCGCAGTGTGTGTTTAGTTTGCATTGTTGTCTGCCATTGTAGTGTTGAGCAGAGGCAGCTGGATGCTAACAGCGCGTAGCGTTGCGCAGTTGGAGGTGAGCCGCTAGCAGTGGTGGACGTGGGGAGAGAGATGGCGGAGTTTTGTAATTTGTAAGACTGGATGTCATGAACTATCATATATATTTTGACTATTAAGGTAAATACATTGTTTGTACTCTATTAAAATCTTTCATTCGCTAACTATGCCTATCAGTAGTTAGTGCCTTCAGTAGTTTGAGTCTTTTATTTAGCTGGCAGTAGTGGTGCTCGCTGTATTGCAGTAGTTCGAGTAACGAAGATTTTTTGTGAGGTAAGTGATTTGTGAAAGGTATAGGTTAATGTTAGTCAGGGCCATTCATTTGCAGGGATTATTGAAAGTCAGATTGCGTTGCGCTAAAAACTATTGTGTGTCAGTTTAAGCACAGTCGTGTATAATTTTTCTAAGGGGACGTTTCATATGGCGACCCTGCCAGCATACCTCACTGGAATCTTCTGATTTTTTCTTGTAGTTTGTGTAATTAATATAGATTTTGTTTATTGCTAGCATGTAATTGTAGAGAGAATCTCCTTTGTAGTTGTAGTCTTTCATTGTTGTACAGTACAACAGTTGTAGCATGCATGTAGAATTGCACCAAGTATTTCGCAGCTGCGCTTGCAATTAACTAGATATTATTTTCTATGTTAATGTATTTTCTTATTTTTGCTCTTCAAATTGTTTTTTTTTTTTTGTGTTGTCGTGTGAAATATTGTGATAATAATGGCGTGTGAAAAACGTAATACTAGGCTCCAAAGTAAACTGAGAAATGACAGTGAAGACGAAAGCAGTGTGTTAGCGCCACCGAGTAATGAATTAACTAATGTTCAAAGTAGTAATTTGGTAATTGTACATAGGGAAATGGAGCGGGCTGCAAACAATGGTGTAGGCAGTGAAATAAGTAGTGAACAGAGAACAATTATCGATCGATCAGTCGGCAACAGCTCGCCTCAGGATTCCGAAATGACAGGACACATTCTTGCAAATACTGTAGATTCAGGTTTTGCGTCCTCACCGCTTTCTCAAATAAGTCAAGACACATATTCTGTTTTTCAACCTGCGAATATTGCCGGTTCAAATGCATTGCCGAATGGCACTAAGGAACATGTTTCAGTCACCAGTGCATTGTTATTACAATTAATGCAACAAATGGGACAAAAGCTTCAAAAGTTAAACACAATGGAACAAAATCAGAGACAAACACAGCAAAAGCTTCAAAAGTTAGACACAATGGAACAAAATCAGAGACAAACACTGCAAAAGTTAGACGCAATGGAGCAAGAGCTTCAAAAGTTAGACTGAGTGGAACATACGCTTGAACAAACACGTGAAGATTTAACTACTGAATTACATAAAATCGAATCGAAATGTCAAAAAGTCTGTAATGACGTAAAAACACAAATTTGTGAGCATTTCCAACCTATTTTTTCACGGCATGAAAATGCATTACAGAATCACGAAGCGGCCATAAAAGAACTGCAAACAATTGTTCATGAAAATCATGACACCTTGCAAGCTAAAACTGACTCAGTTGCATCTACCGATTCGGTTACGCAACTTGCAAAAACTCAAGAAAACTTAAAGGACACAGTAGATACTCTGAAAATTGGTTCAGAAAGACACATGGAGGACATTAGTTCATTATCAGAGAAAGTAGTTTAACTTTCGGATCAGCTAAATAATTTATCTACGAAGGTAGATGATAATCTGAATGACACAAAACCGGTAGTCTTTAATGACACAGAAGAGTTCGAACAAATTAGGAAATTCAAACAAAATCAGAATCAAATTAATACGCAACACCAAAGAGAAATCCGGGAAGTACAAGATCAGCTGACACAGGTAATACAAGAATTACGTATTTCAGAGGACACTCGCACTCCAATGCGGGAAGAGGGACATAAAAATACGGAACTGCCACAAAATAACAACACAGGGCACTTTGGAGATTATGAAAGAAATTGGCAAAGTACACCGAATTTTGAGATGGAACCGCCGAAACGACGTAACAATGACCGATATGCGACCCGCCGACACGATGATTTTGACTATAAGCTGTTCATTACTACACGTAAATTCAAAACATTTAAGAATTCTGGCAACGACATTCATCCACAAGCGTGGCTCCATCAATTCTCTCATTGTTTTCCTCCCAACTGGTCACTAGAGCACAGATTAGAATTTATGTGTGGCTACTTAGAGAATGAACCAGCTGTAAGAATGCGATCGGTCATTCACGATTGCCACAGTGAAGGAGAATTTTACCATGCCTTCCTCTCAGCATATTGGTCCCAAGCCACACAAGACCGAGTAAAACATGGCATCATGATGACGAAACAATTCGAACAATCTGAATTTTCCAGTCTTGTGAAATATGTTGAAGACATGTTGCACAAGAATCAGTACCTGTCAAACCAATAAACCCCCTTAGAACTCATCTGCATTTGCTTAATCAAATTGCCTGAACATTTACGGCATATTATTTTGGCAGGCCGTTGCAAAGACGACATTGAAGCTTTTCAGGGACTCTTACAAGAATTAGAAATTGACATTGACAATCGCGGAACGCGAAAACAGGAACACAACAATTACAGGTCACATCCGTCGCAATTCCGCGATGAAAGAAATAATAACTGGACACGACAAGGCTATTCTCACAATACAAATCGTGACCAAAACAGACACCACCCGTATGACAACCGTTGGCAGAGTAGTAATAATTACAGGGAAAGGTCACCTCTCCGCGGTAGTGACTATCACAGAGACAATCAGAGAAACAGACAATATGGAAACCAATATAATTATTATCAAGGGAGACAGAATAACTTAAGACGCAACGGTCCAGCGCGCAGCTACTATTCAGGGAGAAATTCTCCACCACTTAACCGACAAGAAAGAAACTACAGGAACTACCGACATGACGACAGACGATATAATCATAACGACCGACCGGAATTTCAGCTGAACTGGCGGGATTCAAACGGAGCAGGGCCCTCTCGACAAGGTGAATTTGTAGAAGTTAGGTCTCCAAATCCCAATAACGGCGCGCGCCAACAAAGAGACAGACAATGACTCGCACCGCAGGCAGCCGCGTGCGCCGGCTGGCTCAGAGAAAAATAACATAAGCTAACCTTGAGCAAAATTCCAGTGTTCCTTACCGACGTAATCACATGATAATTGCTTTTTCAGTTGACAGTCTGCGTACTAGGAAGAGTAAAGGTTTACACCACATTTCACATGTAAAACCGTTTATTGAAAGATAATCAGCTTTTTAACTTTGTCTTTGCCATAAAACATTTCACTTCACATTTCTAGTATGCTTTGTCACACTGAGAAACTGTTAGAATGCAACAATGTTTTGAAGTTAACTATCCAGTCTAGAACGTAGGGAACATTTTTAAACAGAAATTACGAATGCATTGTTATAGTGAACAGACGACACAGTGTTGTTATTTGTACATTCTTGCTTGTTAGTTGCACGATTACGTAACGACTATAAGGCTCACATACTTAGAACATTTACCAGTATTGCTAATGAGATTTTAATGCAACATTTTGGTTTACTTGAAAATACATTCTGGATTTAAAGTACTTTCTGTGAGATACCAGATGACACAGTGGTTAGTTTATGTGACAGCTACACGATTTTATCACGACGCTACTAATGAGTGACAATTTACAATGTTGCTTTTGCGGTTTATCTGTTTTATATCTGCATAGTTTTTCTGAATTGTTCTGGAAAAGAAAACATGTTTTGGTATTAACTTTTGTGGTATAGTTACAATGAGACAGCCTTTTCTGTAGCACAACAATACGTACGGTACAGTACTTACTTCATCACGGCAATAAGCGTAATAACTAATATATCTATACGCAAAGCATTTCACTTTTGTTTATCATGAGGTAAGTACATTGACTTCTGTAGAACTTAGCTTTCGGAGGACGATAACTACGACACTTCCACAGAGATTGTCTTACAGCAAGACGCACAGTTAGCGCTACAGGACACACATTTAACTATTTATTTTTCAACATATTTGAATTACAAAGAAAGTTTTCGTGATACATTTCATTCCATTGCTGTAATCTGTAACACCTGTGGATTTAATTACATTAATCCTCAGGGGGTTACACGCTTACTTTGTGTACCATGTGTGTGGCAAGCACAAGGAGCCCTAGCTAGTATGGTATTTGCTTATACAACTTTACACATCGGTACCATATTTCTCCAACACAGAATTACACAGCTACCTGGTTATTTAACAGGGAAACAAACATTTTTTTTTGGTACGTCAGTGACAGATGTTTACGCAATTACACAGTTGGACAACTTCACACTTACGAAATTGTATTTTGTCTGTACTTTGTGAACTGTTCATATTTTTTCGAAACCATTGTGATACTATTAGAGCTTTGAATGACATATTTGGTATGGGATCATGATTTTTAAAGTACGTTTGAGGTAGATGACACTTTTGACATGAGCACAGATTTTTTTTTTAGGTTTTGAAATAGGAAGCCACGACGATTTTGAGATTTAGCTGAGGTTTTATGATGTTATGCTGATGATGTGTATTACGCTGTTGTGGTATGTTTATGATCAATAGGCTGATGCTATGTGAGGAATTTGATTATGCTATGTATTTCTTATGATTAAATATTGAAGAAGTGTCGACAAATATTTATATGTGTAATAAAGCAAGGAATAAAGAGTAGTGGTTAGGGACTCTGGTTTATGCAAAAGGTTGTTGGAAACCAAGAATCGTACTTTAAGAGTTATGAAATGTATGTAAATGCGTGAATGTATTACAATGCCGATGAAAATTTTTTGGACACTATTATATTTAAAGGATTTTGTTTCTACAGATTTGTAACGCAAATTCTCAACCTGTGAAAATATTTTTATATGTGACTGTCACTGTAGCGGAAACTGATGTCGTAAATTTTTCAGTAAGAAAGGTAAGTGACCACCTGCACGTAATGCGTCGTGGGCACCCAGCTGCGCGACAGGCGCCTGGAAAAAAAGCCATTAGTGTATGCCTGTCAGAGGCACAGGTGGAGAAAAAAAAAAGAGGCCATTATCCTCGCTATTGACATTCCTTTGTAGAAAGCATTGTAAATACGACACCCTCAAACTTGAAAACATGATTACACTGTAGATTTCTTAATTTGTGATATTTACTGAACTGAAATGATGAGAAATGTTTCATGTCTATTGTCTTGCTACCTGGAAGATTGTTTACTGCATTATGAAATGCCTTATGGCTAGCGAATGACGTTTCACGATTTGCTTTGCCTTTTTTGTTTAATATCTAGTTTCTTGTTGCAACGCAGCATTGTTTAAATTAAAATTTAATACATGTACTAATATAACTACTTTCTGTCTACAGACCCAGTAAAGAATCATTTTATGATGTACTTCCTTAGAAAAGAGAGCACAAATAGACATTTCCCTTCACAGGACTTACAAAAATAATTTTTTTTTACGATTTGGTAACTTATCTGCTAGCGTATGTTCTAGTGATGCATCACTCTAGTGTTATGGTGTGACATAGGTATTACACATTTTTACTGTAACATTTTTTCTGCTTCAGCTTTGTCACGTTTAGGTATAAGTTATTACATTTATTGCTGCTTGCTTTGCCTACTTGCATTTTTTTGTCATTGCTGTTTGTATTTATTGTTTTGTGCTGCTGCATTGCCTCGTCCCTTAGTTTAGCATATGAGCTCAGTAGGTTTAAGTTAGCTTAAGAGGGGGTAACCTATATAAGAGAATGAGTTGCGATGAATTTGAAAAAAATGCGCTGAGAGGTTATATGAGAAAAGTACAAAAGCAGGTATAGAGAGGACTTTTTGGAAATAATGAGGAACGAAGGGAGATCTCCGAGAAGTAAAGAAAGTTTTGTTTGCAAAATACTGCAGTAAAACAAACCCTGCCCTTTCCTTGTGTTATATCCCATTATGTGTGTGTGTACCATTGGGCATTTGTGTTCTTCCTGTCTTTATATGCTCATCTGATAAGACTTATGTTGTAGAATTTTCTAATATTCAGCTACAATCACTATGATGAGGAATACTGTTATCCTCAAATATAATTTGCATTAATAATATGTCGTTTTCTTTGTAAATATGTTTAGAAATTATTTATTCTGTTCTGTTTTAATGCTCATGTGTGAAGTTGATATTTCAAAAGTTATTCTGATCTTTTATGTATGTACTTATGTCGTAAATTTGTAACACTGATGTATTTGCTATTTCGATTCTTTTGTAAATCCTGTACTACTGCTAATGTTATCTGTGTTGTTATGTTCTTTAATGATGTATTTTGTACCTTTGTCATTGTATTCTTATGTTATAAAATTGTAATTGACACCAGTTCATCAAATTAAGTAACTTGTAAATTACATTTCACTGCACACGTTTCTGTTGGTCATAGTAGATGGACAATATGTGTGAAGTAGGGACTGATGGTGTTTGCACGTGTGTTAATAATTCAGTAAGGGACTGGATAACAGCATTGCTGGTTCTAAGGACATTTCAAAAACAATTTTTGTGAGTACACAAGTGGTGGTTATGGACTTGCTATATTATCCGCAAGACTCTTCAATGGTGATTGTGCGCCTGCACAGTCAAACAGATGGCTGCTGGCCATCTCTACAAGGACTACAGTGGGTCTACACCTTTGATGACCCACCAATACCATTATTTCTACAAGGACTGCAGTGGGTTTGCACCTCTGGTGGCCCACCAATACCGTAATCTCTACCAGGACTACAATGGGTCTACTCTGTGACGACCTGCCTACCAATATTCTTTAAAACTTCGACTGACTCTGCTGTGGGTTTGCTCTGTTGTGGCCCATTACCTGTCTGCATGTCAAGAGTCAGTACTGTCTTTCTGTTGAAAGGACAACACTACTTCTTCAAGACTGCATGGAAATCCACTACTTCCAAGTGCAATTTTTTTTATTGCTCAGTCTTTGAGAAAAACACTCAATTTTACTGTGATGAACGATCAGGACTGTCTTTATGGACTCTGAGAAAATTTTAGCTTCTGACCAACATTGTATCAAGAAGTGTGTGTATTTGATATCTATGTTATTGTAATTATGAAAAATTTTATCAAATCATTATTGGCCAGCGCCCAAAACAATTTGTAAAATTTTTATGTTGGGAGCATTGGGGCTATGTAAGTAGGACGTTTAGGTTTTTTTATTGGTAACGCCGCCGCCACGTAGCGCTCTGTATGAAAACCATTGGCTGTGCCGTCTGCAGTCTGTGGCTGGTTTGCATTGTTGTCTGCCATTGTAGTGTTGAGCAGAGGCAGCTGGATGCTAACAGCGCGTAGCGTTGCGCAGTTGGAGGTGAGCCGCCAGCAGTGGTGGACGTGGGGAGAGAGATGGCGGAGTTTTGTAATTTGTAAGACTGGATGTCATGAACTATCATATATATTTTGACTATTAAGGTAAATACATTGTTTGTACTCTATTAAAATCTTTCATTCGCTAACTATGCCTATCAGTAGTTAGTGCCTTCAGTAGTTTGAGTCTTTTATTTAGCTGGCAGTAGTGGTGCTCGCTGTATTGCAGTAGTTCGAGTAACGAAGATTTTTTGTGAGGTAAGTGATTTGTGAAAGGTATAGGTTAATGTTAGTCAGGGCCATTCTTTTGTAGGGATTATTGAAAGTCAGATTGCGTTGCGCTAAAAACTATTGTGTGTCAGTTTAAGCACAGTCGTGTACAATTTTTCTAAGGGGATGTTTCAACGTCATTGGTCAAAGCCGATGGGTTGTATCCTCTGCTTCACTAGACCCGCTTTATCTGTACCAGCATACAGATAGTTGACAGTGTTCTTTGTAATGGTTGATAAATGCTAAGTTATAAGAACGTTAGTTTTGCGTTACTCTGTTCAGTTGCGTACTTGGAGTATTGATGGCTGGTAATTGTCTCTCATCATTTGAACCGGCTTTAACTACACCATCGGGGAGCACTGAGCCCTTGTGAGGCCAACTGAGGAGCTACTTTTTCTATTGGGAAGTAGCGGGTCTGGTCACGAAAACTGACAACAGCCGGGTGAGAGGTATGCTGGGCACATGCCCCTCCACATCCGCGTCCAGTGGCACCTATGGGCCGAGGATGGCACGGCGGTCGGTCGGTGCAGTTGGGGCTTCAAGGCTTGTTCAGACAGAGTTTAGTTTCGTTTTAACTATATCATCATACATACAGTTGATATTGTACTGGATAATGCTTCATAAGTGCTAAGTTATAAGAACAAAAATTTTACATTGCGCTCATGAGTTGCATATATGATTTTCTTTTTTTGACTGGTAAACTGTTTCTCATCGTTTTGTGAGCACAGAAATTTACTACGTACAGCCGCCTGCGCACTGGAGGTAAGAATAGGGGAAATCTCCATTCTCAATGCATTTCAATAGAGTGGACGTTTTCTCCAATCCTAAACTATAAACTAAAAGACAATTTTACTGTGAAATGGAAACAAAATAGTTCCAATTTATTTTACGACAGTTGCACGCAGTCATATTTAAAACATAGGAGCAAAGACATATGCTGTACCATTAACAAATCTTCTATAAAGTAAGTTAAAATCCTCCTTGTATATCTTGAGATATGACTGGTGATACTAATGCACGCAATGTGTAATTCTTCCGATTTAGGTGCTTTGAAAATAGCCAAAGGCCGATATTGTACAGTCATAAATCAAATAAATAAAATGTCAACTGAAGTTATCACAAAATCGTTTTAAAAAAAGACAGCCTGTTCGAAAGGGCACACTTTTCTGATGTGTGAAACCGATATCTGCTGCTGCGTTACATTCAGTCCCATGTAGCTCCATCTCATACACTGTACCATACTTGCGCCCTCTTTGACATGCTGTCCACAAGTCGGACGAGGCATTGATTCTCAAACCTGTCCCATTCGATAGTCGCACTTCTGAGGCCAACCAGTGTGTGAAGAGCTTACCTGCGACGATACACAGAAGGTTCAGCTGTTGCCAACCATACTTAGACTTGTTCTTGACAGCACATACTGTTGACCATTACATTTGGTTGATTCCTGCCTCTTAGTTCAAAATGGCTCTGAGTACTGAGGGACTTAACTTCTGAGGTCATCAGTCCCCTAGAACTTAGAACTATTTAAACCTAACTAACCTAAGGACATAACCTAAGGACAACATACACATCCATGCCTGAGGCAGGATTCGAACTTGCGACCGTAGCGGTCGCGCGGTTCCAGACTGTAGCACCTACAAACTGCCTCTTGGCAGGACGTTTGACACTATTCTCACGATGTGACATTCCTGTCACATATCGCTATGTGATATTAATTCATTTTCTGTAGCTAACTCGCAGTTATTTTAGTGAGTATACTAAAGTGGTACACTTGGAAGGACAGCCTTGCACTGGCCACACTGCGGTGGTGTCTGCTGGAGACGTCTCTATGACTCCTTTTTTCGGTAGAAGGCAATCTGTGCACTTCATCAGGTCAAAAGTTCTCTGAGGATACAGGCAGTTGGGAAATGTTCTGCTCTTCTTGCTGTAACGTTATCTTTGATTTCACATGCTACCCAAATAATATCTCGTTGCGCTTACCCCAGAAAGTCTTCCACACTTTTTGGTACATCCCCATTGTTTTAGCACCATTTAATAATTCGGTGTGAGTTGTATTGAACTTCTCTCTCTGTTAATTTCATTGTGATTTATACCAATCATTAGAGCAAATAAATAAGTGCTAATCACGGTTTTTACTTAGATTTCAAGATACTTTAACTTATCTTACAAGTAGTCCTGGTTAGTCAACTCATAAAAATTAAATGTAGCATGTTGTAGGCCTGTTCGGTTCACCTCACAGTGTCGGCGTTGTTCTTGTGCGCAGTGCCCCACTACAAGAATATTTTGTAAAATCAAGGAGCATTTCACTTGCTCGTCTTGCGTCAGTACAACGTAGTTTTAGTTGTTATCTTGTGACACAAGAAGCTTTGCAGTCGCCCATCTTGTGCCACTATAGGATGGTTTTTTTAAGAAGCAGGAGATAATTTCACGTTATCCCTGATCAGGATAACACTTTTGGTTCCTTTGAGTTTCCC
The DNA here is from genome assembly GCF_023897955.1 of Schistocerca gregaria. Taxonomy (NCBI): domain Eukaryota; kingdom Metazoa; phylum Arthropoda; class Insecta; order Orthoptera; family Acrididae; genus Schistocerca; species Schistocerca gregaria. The sequence goes on from NC_064921.1 coordinate 750,684,134, forward strand.
ACCGTTAGGCTGGTATAGTGAAAAACATCTTGAGGTACAAAACTTGTAGCGATCATTTTCCATACAGGTATGTTTGGACCAGCAGCTGCAGCATATTATAGCGTAGCGTATGCAAACTTTTTGTTACGTACCGATATTTCATATGAACTTGTATTTTGCGGGATTTTATTGAGATTTGTGTATTGCATGTGAGCGTTTTGTAGTTTTGTGTGAAGAGATTCTTGAGTGTAGGTATATTTGGTCATGTTAAATTTCGTGGGGTAATTTTCAGTGTTAACTCCTATATACATGCATAGGGCTAGACGAGAGCGGTCTAGAGAAGAAAGGAAAGTTGTTAGCTAGGAGGATTTGATGGGAACAGAGGAAGTCGTATCGGGATTTTCTGCGCGAGAGGCGTCGGCAGCTGTTGCGTTTTCTGAAACCTGGACAGCCATAGTTGCAAATCAACAGAGCAGGACTAGCGAGATTTGCGATACTGAACTGATAGTAGCACAGGGCAGTTCAAATTCTGGAAAAATGGGAGATATTTCATTTTGGGAAAAGCAGAGGCTAGACGAATCAGAATCAGGTAGAAACTAGCAGAGGAAGATAGTAAGCAAGCCGAGGAAGATAGGAAACAAGCAGAGAAAAGAGATATTGAAGACGTGATGGGCAGGAAACAGTTTAGGAAAGAGAAGGCTTTCGCAAATTATACGCACTCTGGAAGAAACGAACAATTCGCTTTCTCAAAAAGTGCAGGCTCTGTAGGAGCGCAAAGACTCTGAAACCAAGGATCCGTGAGGTTATCTGAGACAGAAGAGTCTGCCTCATTTAAATAAGGGTTTGAGAACCTGAGAAAGGGAACTGAGCTGTTACGAGTTGCGGGGCCATTACTGCCCCTGGGAAATGGTAGGATAAGAGTCGATAAGGAGCGGCATGCTTCTGATAAATATGTGTCTAATGGTACATCGTCAGTGACGCAGAATAGTCACTGTAAAGGAAATATGTTTGTCAATGAGGTCCATATCCATCAACGGACGAGACTTTGATGGTAAACACTTATTTTCACTAATGACAATTCTCACCTACACTGCAGGTGCCGACCTACATATTAGGACCTGAATGGGCAGTTTAAGAACATTGTGCTGAACTCCAGGTTAGAATTTATGTATGAGTAGTCTTATGAGCGAAGAAATAATCGCGGAAGTTTTGCCAGTCACCAGACACGGTACGATTATTACATAACTTAAGCCTAACGCCATGAAATTGTACTGGTCAGGTGAAAACAGAACAGGATACGATTAAGTATCGTAGAAGTCTTTCCACTGGCAGCGTTATGCTTCCAATAGTATCTGCAGTATCATCACGAGATTTTATAACTTTGTTAGTATCTCGACCATTCAGACAGTAATGGCGATTCAACTCTTCATTAATACAGCGTCAACAGAACATAAAAGATGCCATCTCTGTACTGATGCGCATGACATGGAGTCACTTAAGCTGGTTTTAACGGATGTCGACAAGACAAGAGAACGAGCTAAATATTGGAGCCAAATCCATACAGAAACTCACAAGATAATTAGTGACGACTGGTGAAGCCAGGAAAACTAGCAACAGCAGCTGGCCTCAAAATGAGAGAAACAACTGGCGCAATCAAAAACGCATTACGACGGGAGAACACACTCGAGAAACGTCATACAAGAGCCACCATGGGTTCAGGGAAACTGAGGACTGGAAATTATTGAAATCAGGTCCTGAACGTAATCAACAAGTGAAGAACGGAAAGTGCCTTACTTTTAATTTATGTTATCTAATTTGTGTTTGTTGTGTAAGTTATTTAGAGAAGTTCTCCTTAACCATAAGTTCATGTTTGTGATTAGCAGTACGGTTTTTGACTAATTTGTATCATGATTTGACTTGTGGTTACTATATTTTATACATATACATGTGACATTTAGAAGTGTGGAAAGAGTAGAGAGATAGGCTTATCTGAATTAGACGCCCTTCGCAAGATCATTCTTGTTTTTAAATTTGAGTGCAAGCCTACGTCTGCTGGTCACAAAATCACATAGCACGATAATTGTTGATTGCACAAGCGTAATGCTCGTTTCATAAACGTTTCAGATTGAACTGCAGTCACAATCACAGAGGAATTATTGGTGGATCCTGGCAACGTTATTGTAGTTTTGTTTCAGAAATACGAAGAACATAAAGTAGCAAAGCGTGGTGTCATTCCCTAAAATTGTTCTTCTTATGGTGCCTCACCTCTTTGTTTTGTTTCTGGATGTCGAGTACACGTGCTGTGTGCCACAAATTTTTAGTGAAGTATTGAACTTTCTTTGGGGAAAGCCATTAGTTTCAGCCATTCGTAGTAAAGTTTTGAAAGTTTAGCGAACCACAGTGTTTTGCAAGAGGTGAACGTGCCTAGCATGAGATGGATTTTGTTTTATTCATGGTCGTAGGACGCACTACAGATGTTATTGTGAGTTTTTTGGTTTACCGACAGCTGCAAAGAATGCCTTGCGGTACTTGCTGAATTGAATTTTATGATTTGTTGGGTACCAGTTTTTGCTGAGCGATCTCGACCATGTTTTTTGTTAGGTATTGTGTACTCCTTTATGTTATTTTATGTATGTTCATCAGTGTGAGCAGCAAAAAGATATTGTTGATTTGCATTTATACCACCCTCTTGGAACTTGATGTATAACATACATTCCGCTGTGATCACCAATTGGACAGATGTATAGTTGAGCATTTGTCGAATAATTTGTTGAGATTAAGCTTTTTTTTTGGGGGGGGGGGGGGGGGGGGGGAACAAGATTTGTAAAGTTTTTTGAGTACCGAAGATTTTTTCAGTCAGAAATTCAAAGTTAACTTTTGGTGCAGTAACCGCAAATTAATTTGCATTAAAATGTGGCAAAATAACCAGAGTTAAAGTCTTTCATTAAATTATGAATGGCTGCGCTTTCTCATTCTTGAAAAAAAAAAAAAAACGTAGCGTGTTGTATTGAAATTGAATGAATGACCAAACTTTTTTCATTGAAGTTACAGCTGCTTCAGAGGCAGGCGAGTTGCAGGGAGGCACAAGAAGTTGGCCAGGTGGCAAGCACAGCGTGTGTCTGTATGAAATGAAACTGCGGTGAGGAATTCGCTACAGAAACAGGTGAAAGATCTGTACAGATATGTATGAAGTATATTAAATATACGTGAAATACATGAGACATGCGCGTGCTATGGCAACGGGCCTATTAAATCCCTGCATCGATAGCGGCCAAACTGGTACAAATATTACTTAACAGCTGGAAAGAAATATGTGGCGGTGATAACTTGGTGATGGAGAGAGAGGGTGTGGAGGAGGAGATGGACAGGGAGGAAGTAGGGGGAGATGGACATAAACAGGTGACCGTGGGAGGTGGACAGAGAGAGAGAGAGAGAGAGAGAGAGAGAGAGAGAGAGAGAGAGAGAGAGAGGAGGAGGTGTAAGGTGTCAGGCAAATCCAACACCTTCTGTGAAAACCCTGACATGATAAGCAAATCCAGTAGTATGTCACATAGCTCCGAATAAGTCGTGACATTAAATTAACCAAAGTAATACGAGTAACGAGTGAGCAAATGGAATACCACACACTAACACAAGAATGCCTAAATGCATGTCGTACCTTCCCACCGTGAGACCGACGCAGCTCCGAGGGGAGAAACAAGAACAGAAGCCGAGAGCAGAACCGTGTTAAGCTGTCTCTGTTACGTCAATGACCACCCCCCAGGCCATGTTAAAAGCTAGAGCCCTCCAGAAAAACAGTATAGATCTTACGATAACACAAAAAGGGCCACACCACCCGTCAGTTTTAGCGTGAGACTTTTTCACGTCTCTGTTACGTCAAGGACCACCCCCCAGCCCATGTTAAAAGCTAGAGCCCTCCAGAAGAACAGTATAGATCTTACGATAACGCTAAAAGGACCACACCAGCTGCAGGTTTTAGCGTGAGACTTTTTTGCGTCTCTGTTACGTTGCAAACTTTAAAAACATTGCCCCACCACGAAAAGTATAACGTTTCTCATTGGATAGACAGAATTATTGTAGGCGTAGCTTAAGGTTAACATTGAGACCCTGATTGGTCAGATAAAAACACAGCCAGATAGTTTTTTTTAAACCAACTTCGGTAAATTGTAGTAAGGAGAAGTTAGGAGAGAGTTAGTTCCGAGACGGCGAGCTGGATGGCTGCTGCGCCGGCCGCCGCCCCCCTGACGAACACCGACAAGGTAATGAACGCACGCGATGCCGCATTTTTGAGCGCATAAGGCTTCACTCAGAACTGCAGAAGTCTCATCCGTTACACCCCCTTTTTGCGTAATACTACTGTCGAACGTCAATTAAAGCTCATGGTGTTCACATTTGCCACTTGAAGTAAAAATCTGAAACGCGATGATTTTTCTGTTATATAGTAATTGAGAAGCCACATCAGCCACTGTAATTTACGACAAGTTAGATAAGTTATTAAAGATAACTGAGGGTCACTGTAGATCATTTCGAGAGTTTTCCTCTTTTGTGAAACTTAATTTAAACCTAGATTATAGATGTGATATGGCATAGGTCATCCTTCGATCCATTGTAGAACTTGGAAACCCATTCAGGGAATATTCGTTCACATTTTTGTTGAACGCAGTTGGTTTTTACCATCCTGTATTAAAACACTTCCTTTTATCATTTAGAAACAATGTTTTGTGAGGAGAACAAAATTTCCAATGGTAAATTTAACTGCTTTTTCGAAATTATTTTACCAGCTAACTAAAAATAGGAAAGCCTTGAACCTCTTCCACTAAATTTAGTTGGTATTAAGATTCTTTTACAGGGAGTGCAGTGGAGCTGACGCTAAGATCATTTAGTATTTGGTTATATCATCGCTAGTCTCACTGAACTCTTCTGAATTCTACATGTCATGTGTGGTCTGGCGTCTCCTTACCAGCAACAGGTCCTAGGTTCAAACTAGTCAATTCCCTAAAAAAACACGCTCAGAGCGTCGTTGCGCGAAAGTGGTAGGGAGACACGATATAGAACAAACAGACACCACCATCAATGTTAGAAAGGGAATAGACACCATAAGGGAAGAGGTGAGGTAGACAGAGAGAGGGGAGGAGGAGATTAATTGAGAGAGTGGAGAGAAGATGTACACAGAGAGAGGAGATGAGGAGATTGACAGAGAGAGGGGGAGGAGGTTGACGTAGAGAGGACGAGAAGATGAACTTAGAGGAAGATGGACTTAGAAGGGGGAAGGGGGTGATGGACAGAGGGAGGGGGAGGAGCAGCTGTACAGAGAGAGTTGGGGGAGGAGCAGATAGACAAGAAGAGAGGCAAGAGGAAATGGATAGAGAGTGGGTGGAGGAGGAAATGGGTAGTGGGGAATGGAGGAGATGGAGTAACAGAAGATTGGAATAAATGCTTACCCCGACCATGGTGGATACTCAGCTAATAAATCATATAAAAAACATGGAAGTATTACATAACAACAAACATACGATAAAAAATTATGAAAACGAAAAAATTCATTATCAGTATAATAAAGGAGCTATTTTGTAGTCAGTGTAGTACTAAGGAGCGATTGTAATGAAGTAAAAACAGTAATTCGTTAAAAATGAATTTAGTTCAAAGAGTTGGAATTTATTCATTTGTAGGCAAAACGTTATTCCGAAATCGATTTGACTTTACAAATATTTGTTCCTTAACCGTAGTGCAGTTGAGTGTCTTGTTGACGTCTGCCAAGAAGTTTCAACTGGCGTGATGTTAAACAACTTTCCAGCAACCTTATCCATGGCACAGTAATTATTGGCTCTCCTTGTAATGAAACGTCTTCCTCCGTAAAAATTAATGTTTGGAACCGTCCACAGTAATTCATAAGCCCGGACTTCCACGCACACTGCCGGGTACAACAGCACTGACTGTTCGTCATCGTTCAATAAAAGAACAATATCTTTGATATCTCTCTCTCTCTCTCTCTCTCTCTCTTAAATGTCGACGTTAATGTTTATAAATGGGTACTGTCTCCTATGGTACGTATTCTACTGTTTTCATGTTACTTAAAACGTTAAAAAAAATTGAGAATGTTTTACTGAAAAGCAATAGAAAATTGTAACAAAATATAAATAGTTTCAGACTCCACTAACAATTGGCGCTGGTTGCTGCTTTTGTAAAACATTAGTGTACATACTACAATACTTCAAAGTAAACTACGCAACAAACTGTGAACAAACGAAAGAAAATTTAAACTGTGTGTTAATGTCTTGAATTTACAGTGTCGTTACAGACTTTCTGTCGTGTTTGGGTTTGACTACGAAGAGGGACAGAAACAACGGAGACGCTGAAACATGATTCCAGTGAATTTCCTGAAGAGCACCTAGGGGGCACGTAAGCCTTACATCGCTATCTGCGTGACGGGTTACCATTAGGACTGCAGTTGCCGTGAATCAATGAGACATTGGTGATGAGGTTTCGGGTTTACCGCAGGACACTGGCGAAATCCCTACGTCGGCTTCACAGTCGTAACTCTAGAACAAATACCCAGTAGCCTACGACTGACAAAAAAAAAAAACACGCTTCATTCAGAAGGATTAAAGCTTTATCCCTCATCACCGACGTGGCTGTCCTCTCCATATATATCTGATATCTTGCTTCTATACAGCAGCGAGCGAGTATTTCTGCCACACAGCTAAGACTACCCATGCTTTGCACATTTTTATATAGTTATGTTTTATTTCTTCCACTATTATTTCTTGTTCTTCTCTTAACCAGTTAGCACTTTCTCCAGATTTAGTTCCATCTGTGCTGCTACGATGCATTTCTGTTATTGTGTCACTATTCACATTCGACGAAAACGCAATGATGAAATTATTTAATACAATGTTAATGAGTCTCACATTACTGATATGTCATATTTTCATTGCCATTTCTGTTTTTTTTTTTTAAGTGATGTAATGCCGGCAGCAGTGGGCGAAGCGGTTTTAGGCACTTCATTCCGGAACCGCGCGACTGCTACGGTCGCAGGTTCGAATCCTGCCTCCGGCATGGATGTATGTGATGTCCTTAGGTTAATTAGGTTTAAGTAGTTCGAAGTTCTAGGGGAATGATGACCTCAGATGTTAAGGCCCATGGTGCTCAGAGCCATTTCAACCATTTGAACTGATGTAACACTTTGTTTCTTCTTTTCCTCTCAATATCTCTTCATCTGTTCGTTGTATTTCTTCTTTAGTAGAGCTTGTAATTTCACGAGGAAGCTTCTCACTAAATTTTTGTTTGTTAATCATGGCTCTAAATTTTGTTGTATTTGAGGAAAGTGGTCTGCTGGTATCCTTTGGGTCCCATGAAATAAGACAATCTTGATTGCAAATTGTTTTATCTATTTATTGGCAATGACGCGTTTTATTGTTGAGGAGCATCTTCAGATTAACATAAGAAGTAATGTGGTGAGTCAACATCCGTCCGTTAATGCCAGCATTGGCATTAAGATTAAAATTATAACAAAACGTTGCTCTATAATCATTAGGCAAATAAAAGCACAAGGGACATAATACGTAGCCAACTGCTCTCCGGCATATGCAATATGGATCGTTGCCTACAGCCGACGAAATGTAAATACACTGATCAGCCAGAACATCATGACCACCTATCTAATAGCCGCTATGTCCACCTTTGGCACGGATAACAGCGGCCTTGGTAGATCTTTGGAGGGAGTTGTAACCACATCTACACACACAAATCAGCAAATTCCCGTAAATTCGGGGGAGGAGGGTGATGAGCTTTGACGCCACATTCAATCAAATCCCAGATGTGTTCCTTAGGATTCAGATCTCGCTAGTTGGGAGGCCAGCACATCAACTGGAGCTCGCCACTGTGTCCCTCGAACTCCACCACGCTCCTAGCATTTCGACATGGCGCATTAGTTTGTTGAAAAATGCCACTGCCGTTGGGGAACATGATCGTCATGAAGGGGTGTACTTAGTGTGGAACCAATCAACGATACTCTGTGGCCGTCATGGTGCCTTGCTCGAGCTATTCCGGACCCATAGATGCCCCCGTGAATGTTCCCCAGGGCATAACGAAGCCACCGCCAGCTTGTCTCCGGCCCGCGGTACAAGTACCAAGGAGTTGTTCCCCTGGAGACGACGGATTTTGGCCTCCCATCGGTATGATGGAGAAGGCATCGGGACGCATCAGATCATGCAACCCCCTACCACTGCGCGAATGTCAAGTGCCGATGGTCACGTGCCCATTTCAGTCGTAGTTGCCGATGTCGTGGTATTCCCGATTTCTCATACACAAACAGCAGTTGACCGGCGTTGCCTGGTGAAACGTTGTTGTAACGCCTCGTGTAAGAAGGAGAAATGCGTACCATCACGTTTCCGACGTTGATAAAGGTCGGATTGTAGCCTTTCGCGATTGCGGTTTATCGTATCGTGACACTGCTGCTTACGTTGATGAGATCCAATGACTGTTAGCAGAATATGGGATCGGTGGGTTCAGGAGGGTAATACGTAACGCCGTGCTGGATCCCAACGGCCTCGTATCACTAGCAGTCGAGATGACAGGCATGTTATCCGCATGGCTGTAACGAATCGTGCAGCCACGTCTCGATACCTGAGTCAACATATGGGGACGTTTGCAAGACAACAACCATTTGCACGAACAGTTGGACGCCGTTTGTAGCAGCATGGACTATCAGCTCGGAGACTATGGCTGCGGTTACCCTTGACGCTGTATGACAGACAGGAGCGCCTGCGATGGTGTACCCAACGACGAACCCGGGTGCACGAATGGCAAAACGTCATTGTTTCGGATGGATCCAGGTTCTGTTTACAGCCTCATGATGGTCGCATCCGTTTTTGGCGACATCGCACATTGGAAGCGTGTATTCGTCATCACCATACTGGCGTATCCACAGGCGTGATGGTATGAGGTGCCATTGGTTACACGTCTCGGTCACCTCTTGTTCGCATTGACGGCACTTTGGACAGTGGACGTTACGTTTCAGATGTGTTACGACCCGTGGCTCTACCCTTCATTCGATCCCTGCGAAACCCTACATTTCAGCATGATAATGGACGACCGCTTGTTGCAGGGCCGGTACGGACCTTTCTGGATACAGGAAATGTTCGCCTGCTGCCCTGGCCAGCACATTGTCCACATCTCTCACCAATTGAAAACGTCTGGTGTATGGTGACCGAGCAAGTGGCTCGTCACAATACGCCAGTCACTACTCTTGATGAACTGTGGTATCGTGTTGAAGCTGCATGGGCAGCTGTACACACCATCCAAGCTCTGTCTGACTCAGTGCCCAGACGTATCAAGGCCGTTATTACGGCCAGAGATGGTTGTTCTGGGTACTGATTTCTAAGGACCTATGCACCGAAATTGCGTGAAAATTTAATCACATGTCAGTTCTAATATAATATATTTGTCCAATGAATACCCGTTTATCATCTGCATTTCTTCTTGGTGTAGCAGTTTTAATAGCCAGTAGTTTAGTTTCGCCACAGTTCGCCGCCAGTCCTGTTTTACCAGTCTGCCGAACCTACGACGCCCAACACCTGTAATGAGGGGAGACCGACCAAGCCAACGACGCCTGGACGTGGTTTCAGCCTGGTTTCGCCAAGTGTTGAAGGCACTCACCACAGCACTCCTCGAACATGCGACAAGTCGTGCATTTTCCGATACGCTCGTGCCAGCCCTCCGCGCCATCGCTGTCTGTCTTGGGTCGAGCTCTGATAGATCGAGCGCCTTCCCAATTCGGCCCTCGCGCTGTACTCTTATTCATATAAATTCCATTTTGTCATGTTGGCGTGATAGTTTTCCTCATAAGATTTCCTTCTTTTTTTCAGTTTGAGATCTGAAACCTCAGGACCACGTGCCAATTTCAGTTCTTCATATTCTGTTACTTTTTCTTCCCTTCCCTCTAGTATTCCTTCACCCTTTCATTGCATTCCTTATTTTTCTTCAGTCCATTCAGAACCTATTTTATTTTCTTCTATGCCTTGGAATCCTTTCCTCTGGTAACACATTTATTCTTAAACTGTCCGTATCTGTCATTTATTTTCTTATAATGTTGACAGCGAGGTCACCGAGTGCCATTTGAAGGTTATCTGTCTAATGGCTTCCAGACGCAACAAGAGTTTGATTTTCAGCATTTCATATAATTATTGACAGAATTCAGAAGTTTAATATGCTGCCATAGTCCACTCAGTAAAAGGTATAATCTTACCTTGTAAGTTTAACACAATAAGTTAGAAATTATGCCCTGAGGCAGCGAAACTCACGGCGCGCCAAAAATACGCCAAACTATACTCATCCAGTGTTTGAGCACTTAGTGACTTGCAACAAACTTTCCACATAATTCAAATCCTTATGATTTTTTTCTCGCTGACACACCCACAAAATAATGTAAGATAAAAAAGTTCATGCCTTTCCACATTTTAGTGTTCGTGAAACTAGACTTCAGCAACAGGCATGCAGACATGACGTTTTACATCTACAAGCCACCTGACAGTGTGAGACAGAGGATACTCCTGTTACCGTTAACTGACCACCGCCACCCTCGCCCTTTCTGTGTTTCAAGCGTCAATGGCGTTTGGGAAGTACAATTGTCGGTAAGCTCTGTATTGGCACTAATTTATCAAACTTTCAGATCCCCGTCATTTCAGGAGATCTTTGTAGGAGGAAGTAATATGTTCTACACCTCCTGCAAAGCGCTCTCTCGAAATTTCAATAGTATAGCTCTCCTTGATGCACAACTCCTCTCTTGTATTGCCTCCCAATAGAGTCTGTTGAGCATCTGTGTAAATCTCTCGCGCCGACTGAACGATTTCGTGACGAAACGCTCCGCTCTTTGTTGGATCTTCTCTATTAATGAACAATATTTAAGAATCGGTGGTATAAGCGCCTTATATGCCGCTTCCTTCAGGGAGAGTTACAATTTCGTAAGGTTCTTTCTATGAATCTCAGTCTGGCATCTGCTCTTCCACTATTTGCTTTATGTAGTCATTCCGCTTAAGGTCGCTCTGGGTAGTTGCTCCTGGATATTTTACAGTAGATGCTGTTCCCAGAAATTTGTCATCAATAGTGTGGTTGTATAGTAGTGAATTTCTTTTTGCATGTATGGGCAGTATACTAAATTTATTTACGTTCAGGGCCAACTGCCAGATTCGGCACCATTTATCAACTCTCTGCAGGTCATTCTGCAAATCGATACTGCCTTCCGGCGTTGCTACTTTCTTATAGACAACCTCTTCATCTGCGAACAGTCTTGAAGCGCTTCCGACGCTTTCTATTATATGATTTATACGCATTGTAAACAGTGACGGTCCTATCACACTTTCTTGGGGTACTGCGGAAATTACCTTCACATCTTTCGCTTTTGTTAAGAGCGACGTATTGAGTTCTGGCTGCAAGGAAGTCTTGAATCCAGTCACAAATCTGGTCCGATGCTCGGTAAGCTCGTATTTTTTGTTCAGTAAACGGCAGTGCGCGACGGTGCGAGATGCCTGCCTGAAGTCAACCAACTCGCCATCAACCCGAGCGCCGTTGCCTAAAGAGCTATGGATCTCATAGATGAACACAGCGAGCATAGTTTCTCAAGATCTCTGTTTGTAGAATCGACAGTGATATTTATAGAGGAGATTTTCGTTTAATAATTCTACCACGGTCTGACGTCAACCATATAAGCCTAGTATTATGTGCATTGATCTACGATCCTTCTTGGAGACGGGAATGAGCAGCGCCTTTTTTCAGTCGCTAGGCAGGCTTCGTTGCTCCAGGATATCATGAAAAACCGCTGCTAGAAGGCAAACAAGTTATTTCGCACAGTTTTTGTAGAGTCTTACCGGTATCTCATCGGGTCGTGTTATCTTTCAACTATTAAGAGATTGCAGTTGCTTTTCTATTCCGCGATAGATTACTCAGCATCGTATTTCGAGGTTCGTACAATGACTGAAAGGAGGGAGCGTATTACGATCTTCCGTGGTGAATAATTTCCGAAGACCGAATTCATTATTCTCTTTTATCTACCGTTTCAGCGCCTGTATGGTCACTGAATGACTGAACAGATTATTTCGAACCGTTTACTGATTTTACGTAAGTCCCAATAGGGCTTTAGTCAGATCGCTTGCCAAAATTTTACTTTCAAATCCACTGAACGCTTCTCTCATCTCTCTCCTTACGCTCATTTTCGCTTCGCTCAGATTTACTTTCTCTGCTAGGTTTTGACTTCTCTTGAATCTTTGATGAAGCTCTCTTTGTTTACGTAGCAGTTTTCTAACACGGCTGTTAAGACCTTGCTTGGAACATTCTTGTCTAAGGCTTACTGAACAAAAGTTTTGATTTTTTTTTTTTTTTCCTTTTTGCTCCACGTCTTCATCGTCAGCAATGAATATCTGAAGTTGACTACTCAGATACTCTTCAATTTGTATACTGTCTCTCTTGCTAAGCAAAAGTATTTTTCTACCTTCCTTATCATTCCTTGTAATGCCTGTAGTCATAGTTGCTGTCACTACCATCACCACTGATACTTTCCTCTACTTTAACTGGTTCAATGATCTCAATTCTGCGTGTTGCTAGAAGGTCTAAGACGTTACCTCCACGAGTTGTTATCTAATTATATGCTCGGAACAATTTTCGGAGAAGATATTCAGAATAATGTCACACGAATCCCTGTCTCTGGCACCAGTTTTGATAGCACGACTCTCTCAGTCTATGCCTGGCAAGTTGAAGTTACCCCCTATTGCAAAGGCGTGATGAGAAAGTTATTAACGATATTCTGGAAGTTCTCTGTGAAGAGCTGTGCTACCCACTACAACTCATTACCCAGGCGGTCTACAAAAGCATCCGATTACCATTTTTGACGGGCGTTTGATGCTTAACTTCACTCAATTTGTTGTTGTTGTCTACAGTCCGAAGACTGGTTTGATGCAGCTCTCCTTGCTACTCGAACCTGTGTAAGCCTCTTGTTCTCCGAATAACTACTGCAACTTACATCCTTCTGGATCTGCTTGCGGTATTCATCTCTCGGTCTCCCTCAACTATATTTGCTCTCCAATACTAAACTGGTGATCCCTTGGTGTCTCAGAATGTGTCCTATCATCCGATCCCTTCCTATAGTCAGGTTGTGTCACAAATTTCTTTTCTCCCCAGTTCTATTTAGTACTTCCTCATTAGTTACATGTTCTGCCTATCTAGTCTTCAGCATTCATCTGTAGCTCCACATTCCGAAGGATTCTATTCTCTACACTGTTTATTGTCCATGTTTCACTTCCATACATGGCTGTACTCCATACATCTGATTTCATTCGCCCACATTCCATTTACTTATTTTGCTTTTGTTGATGTTCTTCTTATATCTACCTCTCTAGACGCTGTCCATGCCGCCAACAGCTCTTCCAAGTCCTTTTCTATCTCTGAAAAAATTGCAATCTCATCGGGAACCTCAAAGTGTTTGTTTCTTCTCCCTGAAGTTTAGTTCCTTCTCCAAACATTTCTTTGGCTTCCTTTACGGCTTGCTCAGTGTAGAGATTCAATAATATATGGGATAGGCTACAACCATGTCTCACTCTCCTCTAAACCACTGCTTCCTTTTCATGCCTCTCGACTCTTACAACTACTGTTTGTTTCTGTACAAGTCGTCAATAGCCTTTCGCCTCCTGTGTTTTACGCCTGCTACCTTCAGAGTTTCTAAGAGAGTATTCTTGCCAAAATTGTCAAAAGTATTCTCTAAGCCTACAAATACTATAAACTTAGGTTTGTCTTATCTTAACGTATCTTCTAAGATAGGTCGTACGGTCAATATTGCCTCGCATGTGCCCACATTTCTCCGGGATCCAAATTTATATTCCCGAAGATCGACTTGTGCTAGTTTTCCATTCTTCTTTAAAGAATTCGTGTTAATATTTTGCAACCATGACTTATTTTGTTCGGCAATATTCACACCTTTCAGCACCTACTTCCTTTGTAAGTGTAATTACTACATTAGTCTTGAAGTTTGAGGGTATTTCGGCTGTCTCATATATTTTGCACACCAGATGTAAGAGTTTTGTCATGGCTGGCTCTCCCAAGGCTATTAGTAGTTCTCACGGAATATCGTCTGGACTTAGATCTTTCAGAGCTGTGTCAAATTCTTCTCACACCGTGTTATCTCCGAGCTTATTATCATCTACGCCCTCTTCCATGTCTGTAACATTTCCTACAAGTTCATCCACCTTGTAAAGACCCTCCGAGCTTATTATCATCTACGCCCTCTTCCATGTCTGTAACATTTCCTACAAGTTCATCCACCTTGTAAAGACCCTCTACATCCTGCTTCCACTTTTCAGCTTTCCCTTCTTTCCTTAGGACTAGTTTTCCAATTGGGCTCTTGATATTCATACAGCTGCTTCTGTTTTCTTCAAGAGCCTTTTTAATATTCCCATAGGCAGTATGTATGTGCCCCCTATGCTTCTAAAACCTTAGAATTGTCCTTTAATGTATTACTTCTTCATTCTTTTAAAAATCAGCTGTGGGAGTAACTGATTATATTACTAACTTACTGAGGATGACTAGCTGGATGTAAGAGAGGTTCCAAAAGCCTATACTTCCCAGGTGTAGCGACCCTTTTTTCTATCCCGACTTCCGTATCTTGCATAAAGTAGGAATGTTAATTTATCTATACATTGACTGGTATTGAGGGGTTTTGTTTTATCCCGGCTAGTTCTTAAATTAACCCCAGTGAGTCACTACACGTATTGTCTTCCCAGTTTTGAAGGAAAAAACCATAAGTAAATTAATACTAGTGTTTTCAATAGATTCTCTTTCACTTGTTTCAGTTACTAGTCTGCAGTTTATTCTTGGTGAAAATCACGTAACCTAATTGTTTATGAAAGTAAATCGAATTTGAATAGTTTTGCAACCAGATATGAGACGCACGATTACGGCTGCGGCAATTTGTTTGTGGTCGCTGAGCACGATGAAGTGACGCGCCGAGGCGGCGGCCGGCAGCGCGTGACGTAACCCGGCAGCCGGCTGGCCGGCCGTGCGTGTGCGTGTTCGGCGTGGCGCCTGGCCTCTGCCTCTGCATCTGCCTTATCCGGCGGCATCGCGGCGGCGGCGGCGGCGGCGGCGGCGCCTGAGGTGCGTGGCGGCTGGGGAGGGGGCAGGGGGGGGGGGGGGAGCATACCGCAGCCAGCACCGGCGGGGTCGCCGAGGGTCACCTACTGGCCGACAGCCAGGGCCGGCGGCTGCACTCGCCGCTCTGCCCTCGCCCTCACAACCACTGCAGCTCCGCTATCGCTGACGTCAGCGAAGTGTGGAACACCACGCACCGAGCAGTTACTCAGTTGTCTGCCACAGAGGAAGTTTAGGAGTGAAATATCAAGTCGTGTAACATACCGTTTAGGGGTCGTCTGCAAGGAAGTGCACAATATGACGAAATAAATCTCGGGTTAACAGCGTTGTATGAGTGTGCATAGGACACAATATTTCGGCAATCGACCACGTTGCCATCATCAGGTGCGCTGATGTACTGACTGACGGTGGGCCAGCGCCATGTATATATAGGACAATCCCCCTCCCGCTCCTCCCTCAGGCGCTTCCTACAGCGTCCGTTCTTCCGCCGTCTGGACGCTGTGTCCTAGGTCTTCTCGTTCAGGGGGATCTGCCGGCACCGCTCTCGTTATTCTTCCCTCCTCCCTCGAAATCAGTACACCGTGGGAAATATCCTTTTTCTTCTTAATCCGGGTGATCGCGGGTTCCCACGCCTTGCCAAGCATGTAACCGCTGTCACTATTTAGATGTGGTTCACTTACTCTGATCTCTATGGCTTCTTTGATGACACAGTCCCAGTATTTGGAAGTCTGTGCCAGGACTTTGGTTTGATCATAATCCGTACTGCGGAGTTCCGACAGGCATTTCCCAGCGATTGCAGACTTACTGGGCTGTTGCAGTCTAGTGTGCCGTTGATGTTCTCGGCATCGGTGCTCAATGGTACGAATGGTCTGCCCTATGTATACACTACCGCATTGGCAAGGTATCTGATAAACCCCTGATTTACGTAGGCCAAGGTTGTCCTTGACACTATCGAGAAGGTTCTTGGTTTTGCTTCAAGGACGGAAGACGGTTTTCACTTGGTGTTTACGTAAAATGCGTCCATTTTTTTCCGAATAAGGCCTCACCAAAAAGAATAATAGCCAAGGCCACCTCCTACTGAGGTATGGGATGTAGAGCCTTCCGAATTTCACATTCCTTGTGACTGTTCGTCCGAAACACTGTCTGCATATGGTCCGATTCTTGTTGGAGACTGTCCCTGTAAGAGATGGTGTGAGCTCTGTTTATAAGAGTTTTGAGCACGCCATTCTTTTGTGCCGGGTGGTGGAAGCTATCCGCATGTAGGTACAAATCGGTCTGCGTCCTCTTCCTACACACGCTGTGGCGCTAAGTGCCGTCAGCTCGTCTTCCAATCAAAACATCAAGGAAAGGGACAACCTGGGCCTACGTAAATCAGGTGTTTATCAGATACCTTGCCAATGCGGTAGTGTATACATAGGGCAGACCATTCGTACCGTTGAGCACCGATGCCGAGAACATCAACGGCACACTAGACTGCAACAGCCCAGTAAATCGGCAATCTCTGGGAAATGCCTGTCGAAACTCCACAGTATGGATTATGACCAAACGAAAGTCCTGACACAGACTTCCAAATACTGGGACTGTGTCATCAAAGAAGCCATAGAGATCAGAGTAAGTGAACCACATCTAAATCGTGACAGCGGTTACATGCTTGGCAAGGCGTGGGAACCCGCGATCACCCGGATTAAGAAGAAAAAGGATATTTCCCACGGTGTACCGATTTCGGGGGAGGAGGGAAGAATAACGAGAGTGGTGCCGCCAGATCCCCCTGAACGAGAAGACCTAGGACACAGCGCCCTGACGGCTGGAGAACGGCCGCTGTAGGAAGCGCGCCGGCCGCGGTGGTCTCGCGGTTCTAGGCGCGCAGTCCGGAACCGTGCGACTGCTACGGTCGCAGGTTCGAATCCTGCCTTGGGCATGGATGTGTGTGATGTCCTTAGGTTAGTTAGGTTTAAGTAGTTCTAAGTTCTAGGGGACTAATGACCACAGCAGTTGAGTCCCATAGTGCTCAGAACCATTTGAACTTTTTTTTTTTTTTTTTTTTTTTTTTTTTTTTTTTTTTTTTTTTTTTTGTAGGAAGCGCCTGAGGGAGGAGCGGGAGGGGGATTGGCCTATATATACATGACGCCGACCCACGGCCGGTCAGTACATCAGCGCACCTGATGATGGCAACGTGGTCGATTACCGAAATATTGTGTCCTATGCACACTCATACCACGCTGTTCACCCGAGATTTATTTCGTCATAAAGTACGCCTGGAGAAATTGAAGAATCAAGTGTACATACAATATGCTTTCTTCGCGCTGCAGAAGATTTATCGACCTCCTCGATTTTATTTCTCTAGTGTTTAGGTTTTCATGGTTGTTATCTTCCTCAGACACGTTAAGAAGGAAAGCCAATGTGTGCTCGGTGCGTTTCCCACGAGGTCTCATGTCTGTTCGACATCTTGAATGAGACCTCCTGGGAAACGCAACTGGAAAGATGTTGAACAGACGTCTTGAAGGTAGAGGCTGCAGCATCATATGTGCAGATAGCTTAGCCAGTCTGGAGGTTATCGGGTTTTCTTTTTCTTAATTTTGATTTCTTTCTACTTAAATTTTCGTCTCCAGTATTCATACACCGACGACTGTGGTCTACAAGCCAAGCAGAATTATTGCCACAGTAGAAGCTGTTTGTTCAATTAAAATACGCTGACTCACATGCTGTTTTTTTAAATGTTCTGTAAATATGGAAAGAAATTTCTTCTGAGGACAAGATGGCTAAATATTATTTATTTCACGGCCACCGGTTTCGACAGAAGCTTGCTGTCATCTTCTGATCTTCTGATATTTGAAGTGTATACGTATGAATCACATAGTAGGAACACATTCCATTTATACACTGAAGAGCCAAACAAAGTGGTACACCTGCCTAATATCGTGTAGGTCCCCCGCGAGCACGCCGAAGTACCGCATGGACGCGACTAATGTGTGAAGTAGTGCTGGAGGAAATTGACACCATGAATCCATTAATCCGCACGAGTAAGAGGGAATCGAGATCGCTTCTGAACAGCAAGTTTCAAGGCATCCCAGATATGGTCGATAATGTTCACGTGTGGGGAGTTTGGTGGCTGGCGGAAGTGTTTAAACTCAGAAGAGTGTTCCTGGAGTCACTCTGTAGAAATTCTGGACGTGTGGGTTTGTCGCATTGTCCTGCTGGAATTGCCCATGTTCATCAGACTGCACAATGGACATGAATGGATGTAGGTGATCAGACACGATGCTTATGTGCATGTCACCTGTCAGAGTCGTATGTAGATGTGTCAGGGGTCCCGTATCACTCCGCCGGCCGCGGTGGTCTCGCTGTTCTAGGCGCGCAATCCGGAACCGTGCCACTGCTACGGTCGCAGGTTCGAATCCTGCCTCGGGCATGGATGTGTGTGATGTCCTTAGGTTAGTTAGGTTTAAGTAGTTCTAAGTTCTAGGGGACTGATGATCACAGCAGTTGAGTCCCATAGTGCTCAGAGCCAATTGAACCATTTTTGAACCCGTATCACTCCAACTGCAAACGTTCCACACCATTACAGAGCCTCCACCAGCTTGAGCAGTCCCCTGCTGACATGCAGGGTCCATGGATTCATGAGGTTGTCTCCATACCCGCACACCTCCATCCTCTTTGTACATTCCGGAACGAGACTCGTCTGAACAGGCGACATGTTTCCAGTCATCAACAGTCCAATGTCGGTGTTGACGGGCTCAGGTGAGGCGTAAAGCTATTTTGTGGTGCACTCATCAAGGGCACACGAGTGGGCCTTTGGCTCCGAAAGCTCGTATCGATGATGTTTCGTTGAATCGTTCACACGCTCACACTTGTTGATGGGCCAGCACTGAACGCTGCAGCAATTTGCGGAACGGTTGCAATTCTCTCACGCTGAACGATTCTCTCATCCCATCGTTGGTCCCGTTCTTGCAGGATCTTTTTCCGGCAGCAGCAATGTCAGAGATTTAATGTTTTACCGGATTTCTGGTATTCATGGCACACTCGTGAAATGGTTTTACGGGAAAATGCTGACTTCATCGCTACCTCGGAGATACTGTGTCCCATCGCTCGTGCGCCGGCTGTAACACCACTTTCAAACTCAAACTTTGAAACCTGCCATTGGAGCACCAGTAACCGACCTAACAATTGCGCGAGACTCTCGTTGTCTTATTTAAGCGTTGCCCATCGCAGCGCCATATTCTGCCTATTTACACATCTCTGTATTTGAATACGCATGTCTATACCAGTTTCTTAGGCGCTTCGGTGTAATACAGCATAAGCACATTTGTTTATCTTTAATAACAGGAAAATATAAAACACATGTAATCACTGAAGTAACATACGAGTAAAATGTCACGTTCTAAGCCAACAACATCAAGATAGGAACAATTCTCACTTCTCAAAGTGACATTTTACTCCTATGTCGTTTCTAGCGACTACATTGGCGCTCTTTGTATTTTATATTTTTGTGTTCTTATTGCTGACAAACCAATATGCGTACGCTGTATTATGAGCGGAATGTAGTCCCGCCGTCACTCATAAGTATGCACTTTATATTTCCGAAGATGCGTAGATGAGAACAAACTTCTATTGAAACTAGTCATCGTGAAATGAATAATATTTAGCTATCTCGGCTATAGAAGAAATTTCTTTCCAGTAGGTCGACAGATCGCTTCCATCATACAAACATGTGCAACCTATATGTCTTGCAACTGAATGAGAAAGTCAAATCAGATTGAAAGGGGATGCACCGTGCATCATAAAGCTGGCAGAGGAAATTCCCTACACTGAATTACACTTGCAGCTAAGTAAGATGTCTCTATGAATGGAAGCTGCACTTGACTGTAGGCAAGGGGATACACCTTGCATCATAAATCTCGCAGGGGAAACAGCCAGCTTTGAAAGAAACCACCGTGGTGAGGGACGCCCCAAACTCACAATGCAGATAACATCTCCAGGCTGTACCGGAACAACAGGGGCTGTTTCTAGTGAGCTGAGTGTGGTCAGGAGATGTGTTCCACTTTTGTCAGAGTCCCGGAGGAGCAGCTATTGTGGGCAGAACCGCAGGCAGTTAGAATTCGTCGAAATGCACGAGCCGCTAAGATACGATCGTAGAGAGTGAAATGGGACGGCAAAGTTTAGAGCACCTTTGAAAACCATGAGACATCAACGCTGTGCTCGGGTCCCATAAGACAGAATGTTTAAGGAAATTAAAAAACAGCTACCACTGGTTAACCTAAATAATTTAGAAGACCGGGTAAGAAATATGGCTGTGGTGACAGAGAGACAGAGAGAGAGAGGGAGAGAGTAGGATGCAGCTTTGGAGCGTCATGCATAGCGAATTTTGCAACTGGTTAACCACCGCAACTATCGTCTCATCATAACCCTGCCAGCTTACAGGGACAATTCAGCGATCATAATGGACACAGGAGGAGGAAACGTTCCAAAAATTGTCACAGGACTCATCACCCAGATTAATGAGTAAGACATCGGAGCTTCTCAAACGGTCATCATTGGAAGTATCATTCGAAATGTCATCCCTCAACCATCTTTACACCATCTACATTTTATGGCCTTCCAAAAGTTCATAAGAAGGAGGAAACGTCGTGAGCCCCACTGGATCGCTAACTTACAGACACGCGAAACATCTAATCAGTTTCCTTACTCAGTACATTGGTCATTGTGATACCATAGCAAGAATATGACCAACTTCATCAGCCGTATTAAACGTCTGCGCCTTGGAGAATAAGCATCAAGATCAGGTTTGGGTTTGTGTAACTATTCCCGCATGCTCCCATCAAGGACTATTGATCTGCTCTCCCAGTTCTTTGTAGATTTATTTAAGCTCATTCTGACATCAAAGTTTTTTTGTATGGTAAAGAATATTTTAACTTGACGAATGGAGTGCCGATGGGAAGCTTGTTAGCTCCAGTTATAGCCAATTTTTTTTGTGGAATACTGTGAGGGAAGCGCCCTGGATACTGCTCCTGCAAAGTATAGATGCCTTCATCTGTACGCTAACTACACGTTCTTAGACTACATCAACAGCATCCATCACCACAAGTTCACAATGAAGGTGGAGACGGACGACGCGTTGCCGTTCATTGGTTCAAATGGCTCTTAGCACTATGGGACTTAACAGCTGTGGTCATCAGTCCCCTAGAACTTAGAACTACTTAAACCTAACTAACCTAAGGACATCACACACATCCAAGCCCGAGGCAGGATTCGAACCTGCGACCGTAGCAGTCGCATGGTTCCGGACTGCGCGCCTAGAACCGCAAGACCACCGCGGCCGGCGTTGTCGTTCATTAAAGTCATTTTCTGACGTAAAGGAAACCAGTGTATGAGTCACAGAGGTATACCGAAAACCCACCCACGCGGACCAGGATCTGCATGCCACCAGCAACCACCACCCAGCACAGTAACTTTCTGTTCTGATTACCTGAAAACCTGCAGAAAGAACTCGGCCATTTACGAAAAGTGTTCGCGGAAAGCGGGAACAACAACCACAAAATTTCTAAAGCCATTACACCGGAGACTCGCAAATAGAAGGCCTCCGAGAAGGGAAAAAAGGGTGTGTTTTTGGTGTTCCGTGGCTTAGTAACAGGAATGACTCACCGGCTACTAAAGATGCACTCTGCATGCCTCCAGCAATAGATCTTGAGGAGTGTGAAACACGGCCTCAGAACGCCAGGAATCTGAGTTTCATTTTTACGCCTCCATTGTAGCAAGTTTCAAGTTCTTATGTTACAATTTAAACAAATTGTTTTCTACGTCGTTTAGTGAGTCAAAAATGCATTTTTACTCAGTGGGATGTTGAACTGCGTCCTCTGTACGGAGACAAATACGATACAAGAGAGAACAATTTACCCTCATCAGCTCGCTAAATAAGACTTCTTGTGACGAGCTTCGCCAAATATAATTAGCTGCCATTACAACAGACTTGAGAATTTGAATATTATTGCGTCCAAAGATCTTAAAGTCCGATTGACTTATTTATAACTAGACCACGGATTTTTAGATCGTAAAAAAAGTGTGTTTTAGGCACCTAAAATAGGCTCCTTCAGTAGTTCATTTAGGCTACATAAAACCTAAAATAGGCTCTAATAAAAATGATGCAGAGAATATAAAAATAAATTAAAATACACAGTGTTGACAGTATGAACATCTTATTAGTCATTAAAATAAGGAGAATTCATATTTACACAGTTACAGAGTACAGCAATCTAGAACATTAATGTTGAACATAACTCCAAGTATTTTTGAGTTCCTGCAAGATAAAGATGTCAGTAAAAAAGATGTGGCAATGGTTTAATTAATACATTCGTAGTTTCACATATTCTGACCATAGTTGGCTTCACAATAAATAACCAAAATCTTTTCTAGTTTTTCTAGTGAAAAACTGTGGCGCTTGTCAGTCAGAATCAATTTATACGCTGAAAAAGAACGTTTTACATCAACAGATGTGACAGGGGAGTACTTCATTTTCGGTACATGTTGGACAGGAATGCTGCAGTCAGGAGTGCTGGATTTTCCACTAAGTATGTCGACAGCTGCACACAACTCCTTCAGGCCAGTGTTCTACAAAACCGTTTGCATTTTTGCCCGTACTTTTTCCATTACTTAATTTTTATTTTGACTTCTTCGAGCAAAGAAATATTGTCGTAGATAGGTCTCCCTGAGCCTTCTAATTGTGAAATTATTCTTGCCATAAATGTGTAGTGGGCCTTAATGTAAGGTAAGTCCCATTTTAAAGAAGAATCTTTGAGTAACTCCATTGCTGCAGTTACGGATACAGCATCATCCGGTATATTTTCAACCACCTTCTGCACAGCTGAGAGATATGTAGTGTAGTATTCTGCTGCTATCAGCCACATGCCCTAGCGGGTGACAACAGGCTTTGGCGGCAATGGGACGTCTGGAAGCTGTTCTTTGAATGCCTGTATTCTTGATGGTGCCTTAACAAAAATTTTCTTCACCATAGATATTACTTATTTACTTAAGGAAATTGTAGCCTTACTTGCTCTGCTATGCGGTTGATCCCATGCACTACATAAGTTACGTGCAGCATCAATGGGTAGAATACTTTTAATAGTTGAAACGCTCTAATCATATATGCAGCAGCATCAGTGACGGCCAGAAGCACCTTATTCTCATCCACTCCTTTTGGGTATAGAACCTTAAGCCCATTGTTCACCAACTGTGCTATTGTTTGTTGGTTAGTTTTTGCAAGCTGTTTTGAGTAAATCAAATGAGCTGTGGACGGAGCATTTGGAACCTAGCTTGCCCATAATCAAGTTTGCAATGTAACGGCCAAGACTGTCAGTAGTTTCATCCACAGAAATCCGTACACAAGATTCTCCAACATCTCGGATTCTGTGCAATGCAGCATTGTAAGCTGAATCCACATAATTCTTACGTAAAGTTGACTCTGCAGGAATAGACTGATGGCAGTACTTCTCAAGAAAACCTCTGAAAATAGGGTTTTCTAGTTTCCGAAAGGGGATGTTTGCTGCCACAAGTGCATGACACAAATCACTGCAGAACGTGTTTTTTTCGGAGGATTCACCAGATTTATTGGTTAAAGGAGTTTGCTTCAATTTTGACTTTCGTTCAACATTAGCTTTATGTGCGATTCTATCTGCATGCTGAGTTTAGTGAGATTTCTTAACACTCGAAACCTAATACGAGAGAAAAGGGAAATGCAGTTTAGAATCGCATATATAAAGGGTATTTCGTATTACTAAAGGATAGCGATAAAAAAGAATCCTAAGTGACAGGAAAATAAGAAGTCTAATAAAAACATCAAATAACCTCCTTGTGGCATGCTTGGCAGAAAATAATTATCCCATCTGTTGAATAATACGGAAAATCTTGCAGCCACTGCCTTATATGAGTAGACTTTGAACTAGCTGTTTTCGGCTTGGCGTAGTATTCTCACCCAGAAACTAGAATTTATTTTGCACTTGGAACGCCAGTAACACTTAACACGTCGGTCGCTACACGATGTACTGATTTGTTTTCGTTGGGAAAAAGTGAACGATGACCTGTTTTCTACTGCGTTCATGGGAGTGGTAGGGGAAGTACCGTACTCGTTGCTGGACATATGGCATCTGACAGATGGCCGCCCCTTCTGAACAAGCGAATGGAATCTACCGGTGCTTCAGATGGAAACATCCCACTACTGGCAAATTATTTTTCGAATCGGAAAATTCACGTATAATACCTTTCACGAAACAGAGTAGCTTGATAGAACTGCCTGTAGACAGCAGCGAGAAAATGCGCGAAGGGCAGTAATTTAGCTATAGAGGGCGTCTACGATTAACGTTGTGATTTTTTAATTCGTGCTCAGCTTAAGGCCTATGAAACCGTTTCTTTGTGAAAACACACAGCTGGCCAGAATCCTACGAACGAAATATTTTCAAATATAACAATTAGTACTCCCACGTTCGATTCTAATGTGTAACTCAAGTCTTTGACCGGTTCCCATTCGCTCAACGAAGGTAAGCACTATCGCGCTCGGCGCGTACTTGGATGCACGACCATTCAATTGTGCCGACTGCTGTTGGTGGTAAGGAAGCAAAGGAATTGTAAACAGTCTGTAACGGCCTTCGACGAGACGTAGAGCCCAAAGTTTACTTCCTTTTTCTAATCTTTGAAAACACAAGAACTCTATGTCAGATTAACGAAATAGGAACATTTTAGGGTTTTGATGCCGAAATAGGCAAAATTTGGCGTCAACGTTGAAATATACAATTTGAAGTCCTATAGAACTAACGGTATTCAGTTTAGTTAGTGATGAAACGCATAAGTACCAACATATACGCAAATTGGAGCTTAGGAAAAAAAATAGGTTTTAATCTAAAGATCCGTGATCTATTTTTTACATATGAATAATAAAACACCTATAAAGAGTATTTGGTATTAACGGGGTTAGCGATATAAAAAAATAAAAAAGACCGAAGTGTTAGGCAAATACACTCCTGGAAATTGAAATAAGAACACCGTGAACTCATTGTCCCAGGAAGGGGAAACTTTATTGACACATTCCTGGGGTCAGATACATCACATGATCACACTGACAGAACCACAGGCACATAGACACAGGCAACAGAGCATGCACAATGTCAGCACTAGTACAGTGTATATCCACCTTTCGCAGCAATGCAGGCTGCTATTCTCCCTTGGAGACGATTGTAGAGATGCTGGATGTAGTCCTGTGGAACGGCTCGCCGTGCCATTTCCACCTGGCGCCTCAGTTGGACCAGCGTTCGTGCTGGACATGCAGACCGCGTGAGACGACGCTTCATCCAGTCCCAAACATGCTCAATGGGGGACAGATCCGGAGATCTTGCTGGCCAGGGTAGTTGACTTACACCTTCTAGAGCACGTTGGGTGGCACGGGATACATGCGGACGTGCATTGTCCTGTTGGAACAGCAAGTTCCCTTGCCGGTCTAGGAATGGTAGAACGATGGGTTCGATGACGGTTTTGATGTACCGTGCACTATTCAGTGTCCCCTCGACGATCACCAGAGGTGTACGGCCAGTGTAGGAGATCGCTCCTCACACCATGATGCCGGGTGTTGGCCCTGTGTGCCTCGGTCGTATGCAGTCCTGATTGTGGCGCTCACCTGCACGGCGCCAAACACGCATACGACCATCATTGGCACCGAGGCAGAAGCGACTCTCATCGCTGAAGACGACACGTCTCCATTCGTCCCTCCATTCACGCCTGTCGCGACACCACTGGAGGCAGGCTGCACGATGTTGGGGCGTGAGCGGAAGACGGCCTAACGGTGTGCGGGACCGTAGCCCATCTTCATGGAGACGGTTGCGAATGGTCCTCGCCGATACCCCAGGAGCAACAGTGTCCGTAATTTGCTGGGAAGTGGCGGTGCGGTCCTCTACGGCACTGCGTAGGATCGTACGGTCTTGGCGTGCATCCGTGAGTCGCTGCGGTCCGGTCCCAGGTCGACGGGCACGTGCACCTTCCGCCGACCACTGGCGACAACATCGATGTACTGTGGAGACCTCACGCCCCACGTGTTGAGCAATTCGGCGGTACGTCCACCCGGCCTCCCGCATGCCCACTATACGCCCTGGCTCAAAGTCCGTCAACTACACATACGGTTCACGTCCACGCTGTCGCGGCATGCTACCAGTGTTAAAGACTGCGATGGAGCTCCGTATGCCACGGCAAACTGGCTGACACTGACGGCGGCGGTGCACAAATGCTGCGCAGCTAGCGCCATTCGACGGCCAACAGCGCGGTTCCTGGTGTGTCCGCTGTGCCGTGCGTGTGATCATTGCTTGTACAGCCCTCTCGCAGTGTCCAGAGCAAGTATGGTGGGTCTGACACACCGGTGTCAATGTGTTCTTTTTTCCATTTCCAGGAGTGTATGAAGCATGAGCGCATATAAAATAGCCACCTTGCTGCACGCTGGGCAGAAAATATTTTTTCCATCTGTCGTATAGTGTGGGAAAACTTGGAGCCACTGTCTTATACGATGAAATAGGCACTTTTTAGTACATTAAAGCCGAAATACGCAAAAATAGGCACTAACGTCGAAATAGGCTTTTTTAGGTCCTATAGAATTAACGCTATTAAGTGTAAATAGTCATGAAACGCATAAGTACAAATTTTTATGCAAATAGGAACTCAGGAACAAAATAGGTTTTTACCTAAAATCCGCGGTCTGTTTATAACTATACAAAGACTGCATGCTTGTAGCAGTGTAGACTTTCTTGTTCGAAGCAATAAAAAACAAATAGTTAAAAACAATTCTTCCTCGTTTACTTCTCTGTTTATTAATCGTTTCAGGATTCTATGTTCCCAGATAAAGTGGTTGCAGAGACGCGGAAGTAAAGTTACCTGTTCTTTTATTCTCGCTCTTCACCCATACAAAAAGACGACGTGGTAATTAATTAAGGAACATTAGAGTAGAGCTTGGGATTTATGGCATTATATTATCCAAGCCAGATAATATTATCGTCATGCAGATATTTCTTGCTGCCACAAGCGATACAGTAGAAGTGGTAACAACGTGTTGCTATGAGGAGGCGAGATACAACGAAAGTGGCGACAACGTGGAAAGGACTACTGGAGCAAGTAGAGCCAACAGACGTACAACGAACATTTATTTTTTATTATAGTTTTAGTTATTTACATTATAACTGCTTTACTGTTCGACAAATACCTAACACATTTTGGAAATTTTGTTGCATAGACTACAGAGATCTGGATGAGGACCAAAAGTATAAAAATCTGAAAAGCAACATCAAAATCCAAAAACTAACTCACTTGGATTCGGCAGACAAGTTGAAAAAATTTCATCTCTATTTTGAACTTCACAGTAGCAAGCCCCGCGCCGAGCATGACAGTTGAAATCTTCTTCCCCTTTTATTGGCATTTGGAAATAGCTTTAGCATGCAGAATTTAATTATGTGCAGTAATTTGCACATTTATTGAATTTAAATAGATTATTTAGTGCTTGAAGCATTTACGTTCCATTGTTCTCCATAGCGCTACGAAACTGTCTTGATATATTGATCAGCCATTATTCCACGCAATTAGCATGGAGGGCTAACTTAACTGGATTCAGGGATACTAAGTATGTTAAATACCATACAGAGATTATTTTCAATTATTTTGTGAACTGACGAGTGTACTAATTTTGCCTTGGATTTATTATTTTATTTTTATTTATTTATTTATTTAACCTGATCAGATTAGGGCCATCAGGCCCTCTCTTACATCGGACCAGTATTCCACACATGCAGCATTTCACACATCAGAGGTACCTCATGACCATAGTTTAAATGAGAATATTAGCTTACTCTAGTGACAATATGAATAAAGAGTAGTGACTAAAACCTAATAAAGTAAATGCGGCAGTATTTTTACAACAGGTGCTCTACATACAGAGTATGATAAAAGCAATAATAATAACAGTAAAAAAAATGTAATGATAAACATGACTAAGACTTAATAAATTAAATGCTGGCAGTATTTTTACAGCAGGTGCTATACATACAGATTATGATAAAAGCAATAATAAGCAATAATAATAACAGTAAAAAAAATCAAATAATAATGACAAACATGAGAAGGATTGGCAATAGTAATGAAGGTTTGTGCAGTTGTACATAATATCTTGGTGTGTAAAGTAGATGTTTACTAGTTTAGCGTGTTTTGAGGAATGGAGATTTAAGGAGGGGGAAAGAGGGAAGTAATGAGGTGAAGTGCATTCATGTACAGAGGAAGGCATTACTGTTGCTTAAGTAGATACGTCATTAACTGTTTTTTGAAGCTGGACATGTTTTTAAGTTCTCTAACATAACGAGAGAGGTTATTTCAGAGTCGGGTTCCCGCTACTGTAATGGACTTGGAGAAGGTGACTGAGTGGAACTGAGAGGATTTTATTATAATGGGAACGTGTGTTTCTGTCATTTTGTTCCGACGTAAGAGTTAGGGACGAGGAGAGATATGAGGGACAGTTTACATTTATAAGGCAGTAGATGAGACAGAGTGTATGGAAATCTCTGCGTTTGTCTGCACGCAGCCAGGACAATTTTGCATATACTGGTGAAATGTGATCAAAAAGTCGAACGTCACAGATATATCGCACGCAGGCATTCATGACCAGTTCTAGACGTCGTGAATTTTCCTGAGAGAGGCCTTGTAGGATAATATCGCTGTAGTCAATGATTGGGAGTATAAGCGTTTGTACTAATTTCTTTTTCAGATCGAAAGGGAAGAGTTTTTTATGTTTTTGTAGGACATGAAGGGATGCTGATGCTTTTTTGCTCACTGCAGTTACGTGCTCTGTCCAATTTAGATTTTCATCTATTATTACTCCCAAACTCTTTGGTGAGGGAGAGAAGTTAATATTTGTTCCATTTAGAATAAGAGGTGGTAAGGATTCCCGATGTTTTGGGCTAATGAGCTTAGAGTGACCAACAAGTACCGCTTGGGTCTTAGATGGGTTTAGTTTTAGACCTATGTCCTGTGCCCATTTTGACAGTGCATCAGGGTCAGTATTGAAATTTTCAAATGCTTTCTTGAGATTGCTTGGTTTCGCACTTAGATACAACTGAAGGTCATCAGCATACATATGGTATTTACAATAGGTCAGAACCGATGACACGTCGTTGACATACAGAGAGAAGAGTATAGGACCTAATACTGAGCCTTGGGGAACGCCTGACACTACATGCCGCCATTGTAATTTTATATCCCCAGATAGGACGCGTTGCTGACGAGACGTCATGTATGAGCGAAACCATTGCACTGCACTTAGTGAGAAATTTAGACCGCTAAGTTTGGCCAGTAAGTTGTCGAAGTCGACAGTAACAAATGCCTTGCTGAAATCTAAGAAGCAAATGATAGTCGCTTCCTGTCTGTCCATGGCAAGTTTCAGGTCATCTGTCACCTTTATCAGAGCAGATGTTGTGCTTCGATGTTTACGGAAACGTGATTGGTATTCGTCTAGTAGGTTGTTAGTAGTGAGGTAGATGGTTAGCTGGTCATGAACTATATATTCTAAGGCCTTTGATAATGCAGGAAGAAGGCAGGTTTACGTAGTTGTATTGTGTCAAGGACGGCTGTAGAGGGTTCATCAGCTTCCCAACCTCAAATTACATCAGAAAGTATAGCGGTACAAATTACTCAAGAATAAATAAGTGGCACGTTAGAAAATTAGTAAGTGGGAGGTGTTGTCACTCGCACTAGTCAAGAAACAGACTCGTAGCACCACCGATTACACTCGTATTGTAGAAAAACTTGACGCAATAGATTTATGCTGCTATGCATATCATTTTTAATACAAAGAAGTTTTCAGGCCTAAATATAACCTCTGGCCATGCTCGAGGGGAGCGGTATAGGACCATTGCTTTTCAATGTATACAGGGTGGTCCATTGATCGTGACCGGGCCAAATATCTCACGAAATAAGCGTCAAACGAAAAAGGCACAAAGAACGAAACTTGTCTAGCTTGAAGGGGAAACCAGATGGCGCTATGGTTGGCCCGCTAGATGGCGCTGCCATGGGTCAAACTGATATCAACTGAGTTTTTAGAAATAGGAACCCCCATTTTTAATTAAATATTCGTGTAGTATGTAAAGAAATATGAATGTTTTAGTTGGACCACTTTTTTCGCTTTGTGCTAGATGGCGCTGTAATAGTCACAGACATATGGCTCACAATTTTAGATGAACTGTTGGTAACAGGTAGCGTTTTTTAAATTAAAATACAGAACGTAGGTACGTTTGAACTTTTTTTTTCGGTTGTTCCAATGTGATACATGTACCTTTGTGAACTTATCATTTCTGAGAACGTATGCTGTTGCAGCGTGATTACCTGAAAATACCACATTAATGCAATAAATGCTCAAAATGATGTCAGTCAACCTCACTGCACTTGGCAATACGTGTAACGAAATTCCTCTCAACAGCGAGTAGTTCGCCTTCCGTAATGTTCGCACATGAATTGACAATGCGCTGAGGCATATTGTCAGGCGTTGTCTGTGGATCACGATAGCAAATATCCTTCAACTTTCCCCACAGAAAGAAATCCGGGGACGTCAGATCCGGTGAACGTGCGGGCCATGGTATGGTGCTTCGACGACCAATCCACCTGTCATGGAATATGCTATTCATTATCACTTCAACCGCACGCGAGCTATGTGCCGGACATTCAGCATGTTGGGAGTACATCGCCATCCTGTGATGCAGTGAAACGTCTTGTAGTAACATCGGTAGAACATTACGTTGGAAATCAGCATACATTGCACCATTTAGATTGCCATCGCTAAAATGGAGGCCAATTATCCTTCCTCGCATAATGCCGCACCATACATTAACCCGCCAAGGTCGCTG
Organism: Schistocerca gregaria; assembly: GCF_023897955.1. NCBI lineage: Eukaryota > Metazoa > Arthropoda > Insecta > Orthoptera > Acrididae > Schistocerca > Schistocerca gregaria. The sequence continues at coordinate 750,715,144 of NC_064921.1, forward strand.
ATGTTCCACTTGTCAAAGCCATCTTGGATCTGCCGTTGCCCAATAGATCATATTATGCCGGTTTACGTTACCGCTGTTGGTTAATGACGCGTGCTAAAAGTCTGTCATCGTCCCGTAATTTCTCTTGTGACCAGTGGTAGAACTGTACATGACGTTCAAAGACGTCGCCATGCAATTGCTGGTGCATAGAATTATGGTACGGGTGCAATCGATGTTGATATAGCATTCTCAACACCGACGTTTTTGAGATTCCCGATTCTCGCGCAGTTTGTCTGCTACTGATATGGGGATTAGCCGCGACAGCAGCTAAAACACCTACCTGGGCATCATCATTTGTTGCAGGTCGTGGTTGACATTTCACATGTGGCTGAACGCTTCCTGTTTCCTTAAATAACGTACACATCCGGCGAACGGTCCGGACACTTGGATGATGTCGTCGACGATACCGAGCAGCACACATAGCACACGGCCGTTGTATATGTTGATCACAATAGCCATACATCAACATGATATCGACCTTCTGCGCAACGCCCGCGTCTCGTGGTCGTGCGGTAGCGTTCTCGCTTCCCGCCGCCGGGTTCCCGGGATCGATTCCCGGCGGGGTCAGGGATTTTCTCTGCCTCGTGATGGCTGGCTGTTGTGTGCTGTCCTTAGGTTAGTTAGGTGTAAGTAGTTCTAACTTCTAGGGGACTGATGACCGTAGATGTTAAGTCCCGTAGTGCTCAGGGCCAGTTGAATTTTTTTTTTTTTTTTTTTTTTGCCCAGTGGGTAAACGGTCCATTTTAACACGGGTAGTGTATCACGAAGCAAATACCGTCTGCACTGGCGGTATGTTACGTGATACCTCGTACTTACGTACTTATACGTTTGTAACTATTACAGCGCCATCTGTCACAAAGCGAAAAAAGTGGTCCTACTAAAATATTCATATTTCTTTGAAATATGAATAGCGCCATCTAGCGGGCCAACAATACCGCCATCTGGTTTCCCCCTTCAAGCTTGACGAGTTTCGTTCTTTATAGTTTTTTCGTTTGATGCTTATTTCGTGAGATATTTGGCCCGGTCACTATAAATGGACCACCCTGTACAGTTGCCACTATTTGAGTTTCAACCCTCGTAATTTCAGTGAGCACACGAATCTCGTACCGATAAGCGTCACGTCGCACGGCCTTATTGCAACGTGAACCACGAGTAAGTGTTTCCTCCCACCACAGTCCCACGAGTGATACTGTAGGATAGCGGCGGGGAGGCGTCACCGTGGGCAGCTGGGTGGGTCCCAGGTGGCAGGTCGGCGAGGCGCTTGATTACGAGGCAGCTACGAATAAAGGGAGCAGGGTGAAGGAATAAAGGGGCGGGGGGGGGGGGGGGAGTCTGGGAGCTGGCCACTTCATTGGGCTGTCTCCTCGCCTGCGTTCGCCGCGCTTCCTACACAAGGGAATACTTTGCAGGGTCCTGCGTTGGTGTGGCAGTTGCGGTGGTCGCGGTGACTCGTGTCGTGTTCCACTCGGGCGCTCACAGAGCGAAGTGACGATATCGTTATGTTGCTGTGAAGCGTCCCTCCGTCTTTCGGAGTTTCATGACAGGCGAAGGCTCGTGAGCGCCCAGTGCAACTTCTTGGGACGAGAAGCTTTTGCCCCATCGTGAGAGGGAAGATAGGTTGCTGTGCGAAACGGCTCTGAAACAGTATGAAATTTTCACTCTGCAGCGGAGTGTGCGCTGATATGAAACTTTATGGCAGATTAAAAGTGTGTGCCAGTCCGAGACTCGAACTCGAGACCTTTGCCTTTCGCGGACAAGTGCTCTAGTGGTAGAGCACTTGCCCGCGAATGGCAAAGGTCCCGAGTTCGAGTCTCGGACCGGCACACAGTTTTAATCTGCCATAAAATTTCATTTCAGCGCACACTCCGCTGCAGAGTGAAAATTGCATTCTGGAAACATACCCGGCGCTTTGGCCAAGCCATGTTTTCGCTATATCCTTTCTTTCAGGAGTGCTAGTTCTGCAGGGTTCACAGGAGAGCTTCTGTTAAGTTTGGAAGGTAGTAGACGAGGCACTGGCAGAAGTAAAGCTGTGAGGACGGGGCGTGGCTCGTTCTTGGGTAGCTCAGCTGGCGCCGGCACGGTAACTCACCGTGTTTGTTCGGAGAACTGGTTGGTATCTGTAATAAAAAAACTGAGTGGAAGGTACAACACACGAACTTGAACGGATGTCATGTGACGTCCGCAACGACCAAACACAACAATCAACAACGAACAAAAAAAAAAAAAAAGACATTCATGTGCTCATGCCGGCACGTAGGCTCAGCGTGTCGGTCAGAGAGCTGATGGGCCTCTGTAACAAAAAAACTGAGTAGAAGGATCAACAAACGAACTTGACCGGATGTCATATGACGTCCGCAACAACCAAACACAATGATCAACAACGAATGAAATGAAAAAAAGTTGGTAGAGCACTTGAAGTTGGCAGAGCACTTGCCCTCGAAAGGCAATGGTCCCGACTTCGAGTCTCGGACCGGCACACAGTTTTAATCTGCCAGAAAGTTTCGGCTCTGAAACAGTTTAATGAATCACATCAGGTTTACACCAAGGTTCACCACTAACAGACATCCCAGAACAAGAACATCGTCTGCAAAACATACTTTTGCTCGTTAAACAAACTTTGTTGATGTTAAAACTTCCTGGCAGATTAAAACTGTGTGCCCGACCGAGACTCGAACTCGAGACCTTTGCCTTTCGCGGGCAATGCTCTACCAACTTCAAGTGCTCTACCAACATTTTTTTTCATTTCATTCGTTGGTAGAGCAATTGCCCGCGAAAGGAAAAGGTCCCGAGTTCCAGTCTCGATCGGGCACACAGTTTTAATCTGCCAGGAGTGTGCACTCCGCTGCAGAGTGAAAATCTCATTCTGGCTTTGTTGATGTTGTCTTCAGTGGAAAATTGTTCTATAAAGTTCTCCAGGTTATTCTATCCTGTGTAAGCCTCATTATTTCAGAATAACAACTGGAATTTATATATACCTGACATTCCTCCAACACAGTTCAGAAAGTCTGGCTATTTTTACAACCCAACAAAAAACTATCGAAACAACTGAAGAAATCCTAACGTCTGGTCTAACCGTTTTAAGTCAATATTTCCTTAAATGGAGATTACACTTCCTCTTAAGGAGTGCTTGACACGAACATCTGGTGTGCTCAAAAGGAGAAACAACGTTCTCCATAAACTCTATAGCACTCGTTGGGGATCGTCAGCAGACACTCTTCGAATATCAACACCCTGATTGATATTCTCAATAGCAGAGCACGGTGCTCCTGTCTGGCTCAATCACACATTCTTACCAATTGTAATCGAAAGAACTTCAGTAAATTTATTTATCAAGTGATTATACGACCTACCCATCTTGAGCCACCTCCTGATATCAGGCGGAAGTACGCGCTACTGCGAGAATACCAAAAGATTGCCGATAACACCGACTTCCCAATACTGAATGATGTATTCCCTGAGGTGTGAAAAAGAATAGTCCAGACATCCCACTCTCATCACAGCCAGGTCTCTCATGGAAATTGAATTCAACTGAAATTGAGTTCAATAGCACTGATGAATGGAAACGGTTCTGACAGCAAAACTGTCCTCCACAATGCCTTGAAACTCCCTTGCATCCAAAAGAAAGTCCTCCGGATTCGACCAGCCTCCGGCAATTTGGACTACGCTGAACCCCATCCGAACAGGCAGTAGAGGATGTGCATACGCTCTTTCAAGTAGGACAGATCTTCATCACCACTGTGACTGTGGTGCGGAGTTATTCACAGTTGCCCATGTTGTATAAACATATTCCACACTTTCCTACAACAGTCCTTTCGAAAGTTTCCTGTCAGCGGCAAGTGGAGTGATTAGATACATAAAAGAGCTTGATATCCGTATATAGCTGTTGTCACTTGTGCTTTGTTATAATGGAGAGCTGTATTTAGATGTTGACATGTAGTGGTTTTGTAATATTTTTATGTGTATTGCTGTGCGATAATTAAATAACGGTAGCCTATAGTGGATTGGTAAAAATATGGAAATACCGCGAAAAATACCTGCTTGAACATAAATGTGGATGGTAGCCAAGCTTCCAGCTCGCACTGTTGTATTTGAAAGTGAACAGCTACTATACAATCTCCTCAAGACGTTGTAAGAATTGTTCGTTGTTACAACAATGTTCTACGTAGCTATGAGTGTAATTGTGGCTGATGCTAAGTGAATTCAAACATGGGAAAATTACTGGTATTCGTATGGTGGCTGCTTCCGTAACCAAGGTAGCCGAGGTGTTTGGTGTTTCAAGAGGCACCATATCGAAGGTTTACACCGTATACAAGGAAAGCGGGAAAACGTCACCCACTAAGTCACTATGCGGACGAAAGTGTACGTTGATTGATCGTGGAAGACATTCACTGAAGAGCGTCGTGACGAAAAATGCACTACTGGCCATTAAAATTGCTACAACAAGAAGAAATGCAGATGATGAACGGGTATTTACTGGACAAATATATTATACTAGAACTGACATGTGATTAAATTTTCACGGAATTTGTGTGCATAGATTCTGGGAAATCAGTACCAAGAACAACCACCTCTGCCCATAATAACGGCCTTAATACGCCTGGGCATTGAGTCAAACAGAGCTTGGATGGCGTGTACAGGTACAGCTGCCCATGCAGCTTCAACACGATACCACAGTTCATCGAGAGTAGTGACTGGCGTATTGTGACAAGACACTTGCTCTGCCGCCATTGACAAGACGTTTTCAATTGGTGAGAGATCTGAATAATGAGCTGGCCAGGGCAGCAGTCGAACATTTTCTGTATCCAGAAAGGCCCGTACAGGACCTGCATCATGCGGTCGTGCATTATCCTGCTGAATTGTAGGGTTTCGCAAGGATCGAATGAAGGGTAGAGCCACTGGTCGGAACACATCTGGAATGTAACGCCCACTGTTCAAAGTGCCGTCAGTGGGAACAAGAGGTGACCGAGACGTGTAACCAATGGCACCCCATACCATCACGCCGGGTGATAAGACAGTATGGCGATTACGAACACACGCTTCCAATGTGCGTTCACCGCGATGTCGCCAAACACGGATGCGACCATCATGATGCTGTAAACAGAACCTGGATTCATCCGAAAAAATGACATTTTGCCATTCATGCGCACAGGTTCGTCGTTGAGTACACCATCACAGGTGCTCCTGTCTGTGATGCAGCGTCAAGGGTAACCGCAGCCATGGTCTCCGAGCTGATAGTCCATGCTGCTGAATCGTCGACGAACTGTTCGTGCAGATGGTTGTTGTCTTGCAAACGTCCCCACCTGTTGACTCAGGGATCGAGACGTGGCTGCACGATCCGTTACAGCCATGCGGAAAAGATACCTGTCATCTCGACTGCTAGAGATACGAGGCCGTTGGGATCCAGCACGGCGTTCCGTATTACCCTCCTGAACCCACCGATTCCATATTCTGCTAACAGCCATTGGATCTCACCAACACGAGCAGCAATGTCGCGAAACGATAAACCACAATCGCGATAGGCTACAGTCCGACCTCTATCAAAGTCGGAAACGTGATGGTACTCATTTCTCTTCATTACACGAGGCATCACAACAACGTTTCACCAGACAACGCCTGTCAACTGCTGTTTTGTGTATGAGAAATCGGTTGGAAACTTTCCTCATGTCAGCACGAAGTAGGTGTCGTCATCGGCGCCAACCTTGTGTGAATGCTCTGAAAAGCTAATCATTTGCATATCGCAGCATCTTCTTGCCGTCGGTTCAATTTCGCGTCTGTAGCACATGATCTTCGTGGTGTAGCATTTTTAATGCCAGTAGTGTAAGAGCATGATAGCTGCGCAAGTCGCTGCAGAACTGAATGTCGCACTCAAGAATGCTGTCAGCAGCAAAACCACACGAATAGAGCTTCATAAGCAGGGAATTTCGGGACGTGCTGTAATACGAAAACCACAAGTCAGTGATGCAAATGCTCATATAGGACAATGTAGCGCCGAAGCCATAAAACCTGGGCTATGGAACAATGGAAGAAAATAATTTGTTTGGGTGAGCCTACTTTCAAACTGTTTCCAACTTCTGGCCGAGTTTAGACCCTAACGGTGAAACTTGGCGGGGGTTCGGTGATGATTTTGACAGCCGTATCGTGATGTTCAACAATTGTTCCAATGGCTCTGAGCACTATGGGATTTAACATCTGAGGTCGTCAGTCCCCTAGAACTTAGAAATACTTAAACCTAAATAACCTAAGGACATCACACACATCCATGCCCGAGGCAGGATTCGAACCTGCTACCGTAGTAGTCGCGCGGTTCCGGAATGAAGCGCCTAGAACTGCTCTGCCACACCGGCCGTATCGTGGTATTCCATGGCGTCCATGGTTACTCTGCGAAGTCGCTTTACTGCCAAGGATTATGTGACCATTGTGACTGATCAGTTCCCTCACATGGCACAGTGTTTGTTCTCTAATGCTGATGCTGAGTTCGAAGACCACATGAGACCTTTTCCCACAGCTTGCATAGTCCAGGACTGGTTTTGCGTGCACTAGGTTGGATTTTCGCTCCTTTCCTGGTCAGCACAGTCGCTTTATCTCGATGTTATTTAGTGTTTGTAGTCTGCTTTGGAGAGAAGGGTGCGTGTTCGCTAACCACTTCTAGCATCCTTACCAACTAACTACCAAGAACAGTGGTATAAGATTCCCTCGATAACCATACAGGACCGGTATTTACGAGTGTCCATTACGAGACGACAGGAATCTGTTTTGAATACCAACGGTTTTCTTCCACCGCTTTAGCCATAATAATGTGTTTTCAGTGGTTCCACATTTTTATCCATCCCCGTAACCCTTTTGAACCTGATTGCTATATTTATTCGTTGGTCCCCTTTTATAATTTTTATCCCGCACACGTCCCTCGTGTCCAGTTTTCCAATATTGAGCCAGTTGTCAGTACTAGGTAGGTGCACGTACGGAGGCGTTTCCAGTTAATTTTTTGGCAATCATCTTCCACAGGAACAGTTATTTATCTGTTTTTAGTGCGTAGCACTGTTCATGGAGTATATTTCTGATTTTCTAAAGGGTGATCTGAAACAATCTGAGAAGTTTGTAAGGGTACTGCAGGCGAGGCTGTGCTGAAAAATAATTGCCGGCCGCAGTAGCCCAGTTCAAAGCCACAATCACGATAAAAATGAGCTTCCTCCAAACGTTTTTCCACAGAATGAGAATTTCACTTGGAAACATCCCCCCAGGATGTGGCTAAGCCGTACCTCCGCAATATCATTTCTTTCAGGAGTGCTAGTTCTGCAAGGTTCGCAGGAGAGCTTCTGTAAAGATTGAAAGGTAGGGACGAGGTACTGGCAGAAGTAAAGTTGTGAGGACGGGCCGTGAGTCGTGCTCGGGTAGCTCAGTTGGTAGAGCACCCACCCGCAAAAGGCAAGGCCCCGAGTTCGCGTCTGGGTCTTGCACACAGTTTTAATCTTCCAGGAAGTTTCATATTTCCACAGATTCTTTGATAATCAAATCCCAGGTGGACCTCGTCGGTGTCAAGACTTCCATGACAGAATAATCCGTATGATGTGCTGTGGAAATACATGCTGGGCCGCGAAAGGCATCCTTCACTTGCTGTGGTTATAGTCTCACGAATGTAGGCTTTCCTACACTGGTATGGTGTTCTTTAAACCCTACTCTTCTACAATTCCAGATCGTCCTTAATCGAACCAAGAAGACTCCAAGTCTTTGTAAGTGGCTGGAAGATTAACGTAATGTTCCGTAGGATTCTGCCTAATTTCGACAAGATATTGCCGTCATATGGGAGGAACGCCATTGATTTGAACGGTCTAGCGGCAATTTTATTGACATCTGAATTTGAACTCTGCGAGCCAACATTCCGACAGAGTTTCACCATTACACACGCGCCTGCGCGCCATATATGGAGCAATAATCGAAGAAAGTGCTAAACTTGACAGAGTACGCTCATGTGGAGAGTGCCTTTGAACGTGCGTCTCGGCACAAATTTTTAATGCACAGTTAGCGACGTGAGCTAGCAATCTCCAGTGAGAAACACTCACCTAAGGTGGCTGAATGGCTGTCAGCCGAAACATTGAGCCAGGTTCAAATGGCTCTGAGCTGTATGGGACTTAACATCAGAGGTCATCAGTCCCCTAGAACTTAGAACTACTTAAACCTAACTAACCTAAGGACATCACACACATCCACGCCCGAGCCAGGATTCTAACCTCTGCAGCAGCATCGTTCCGGACTGAAGCGCCTAGAACCGCTCGGCCACAGCGACCGGCTTTTGAGCCAGGAAGTTGTACTGCACCACACTACAGACGCGACTACCCTCGTAGAAACAACCGAACGATTAGACACTACAGAGGCACACTGACACATAATTGGAGAGCAGCGTCGCATAGCAGTAATCAACATCATAGTTTCGCTCAGTGTACTCGAGGAACACAATAGAAGAACGTGCTATGTTAACTCTGCTGTTGAAGTACGTCACTCAACTTCACAAGTAAGACTATGCCTAATGTGCTGTAACTATTGGGCGTAAACTTCTGTAGTGGTAATATCGTCTGTCCAGATGACAACGTAGACACTTTCACTTGGATGTTGAAATTCTCTCGATACAGCCCAAATTACGTACCACTAGGAGGATGTACAGAATTTCCACAGACCCTATTTGTGCTTTTACATGCTAGTCGTAGCTACAAAAATATGATTATAATGACATCAATAACGCATATGACTATCAAAATATCTACAAGGTTCGCACTGATAGCTACCAGCAAAGAAGATGCCAGCTTCAACGGAAAATGTCAAGCACTATAGTGTAAATTAGATAGAAAATCATGTATTCGACCTCACCACTCACAGCCACAAATTTTCCAGTGTGTAACTCTACTACACGAGTATGCACCTCATTAAGCAAGGTCGTAACAGAAATGTTTAACTCTTTTTTAAAAAATGCGAACTGTCGTGCTCGATAATACCGTATAAATGTCTTTCCAATCAAAATCACAACCAGATTGCATAGAACTAGCTAATTGCAGTGTGCTAGTGTGTACTTTTAAATGGTATTTATTTTACGCCGCTCTTTCAAGAGATATAATTTACTCTCCTGTTTAACTGACGATATTAATCAGAGAACTTCGCTACTTAGTAACCGCCATGGGGGTAAAAAAGAAAGAATGGAGGTGGCGCTGCGGACTTACGCTGTACGTTGTTTTGAAGCCAAAGTGGGCACAAATTCAAGTAGTACAAAACATTAGCAGACTATCGTTTACGAGTGCTTCTTGTTAATTATTTCTGTCGTGTGTCCACAATAACTGTTTCAAATACTAAAGCTCATAAGCTTACATGACTAACAGTGTCAGGAACGCAATTCGGAACGTTTTTCTGTTCTTAAATGCGCATTTTCTCTAGTAATACGACACAGTCATAGTGACAACACGGGGAAGTGTCACCGCGGTGGACTATAAGGATATGAATGCGGTGACCCTAATGTTTCAGGCTAGATAAGATCGCTGACATGGGCTTCAAGTTTCTAACTTCATGTTCTTTTTCTACCTGCATGGCAACCACGCTACGACAATATCGTTGCATAGCTCGATTATGAATGTATTGATTCTTTTTAAAATTCTTGCCCTCTCAGCAATAAGTGAATTATCTTTCTTTCAAGAATTAATTATCTTTCCCTTTAAATAAAATCCTGGAGATAATTTCTCTCCTCTTTAACTTAAGAAATATGCAATAATTTCTCTCTTTGGAAATTAACAATTCCTATTTCTTTGGTAATTAATATCTGCTTTTTTTAACGTTGCAGACTTTATCTAATCTTTCATTTCCTTCTACCACTTAACTTTACGGTATTTGCAAATCATTCATTTGCTACAAAAGTAAACTTCACTTTTAAAATATCATCGGGGCAATTTAGAATCGTAACACTTCTTTTATTTTTAAAACAGAAACTGTTCTGTCTTTGTTGCCTTGTATAGATACAAGTCAGCATTGATTTTCGAATGCAGGCCAATCAAACAAACCCCTCTAAAGCGAAAAATTAAAAAAAAAAATTAAACAAAAAACAGGCTGTCGATGCCACTTTTAAACTGCTTGAATTTTTAAAAAGACAAAACATCCCACATCAGGCGTTGACTTTCCACGGACCCAGAACTATTGAAATTATTTAAAACACAGTAATAGCATGACATGAGAGATAAGTAGAGCGTCCTCAGTAACATGGTTCTTGCTTTGTCGTTTAGAGTTTTATAGAAAAAAACTACTAAACTCGAGACCGCGCGTGCAGATCTTCTACTGACTTACAAAGGTAACACAAATCGTGAATCTGTATAAAGATTTCCAAACCTTAACTAAAATACATCGACGCTCACGCTGAAGTCGAAAAATAATTCCCAATACCATATCGCAAAGTCCCCATTTTCTAAGTGCTTACTTTCACCTTCAAGTCCACTAATACAAGACCGCAGAGTCACTATTTCCTTAGTGCGTCCTTTCTCGACCTTCAAATTCAAATAAAAATTTCTCGTCATAACTTCATTACACTACGCGATCAAAAGTGACCGGCCATCTGGCTGAACTTACAAGTTCGTGGCGCCCTCCATCGGTAATGCTGGAATTCAGTATGGTTCTGGCCCACCCGCAGCCTTGATGACACCTTGCACTCTCGTAGGCATACGTTCAATCAGATGCAGGAAGGTTTCTTGGGGAATGGCAGCTCATTCTTCACGGAGTGCTGCACTGAGGAGAGGTATCGATGTCGTCGGTGTGGCCTGGCACGAATTCGGCTTTCCAAAATATCCCAAAGGTGTTCTATAGAATTCAGGTCAGGACTCTGTGCAGGACAGTCCATTACAGGGATGTTATTGTCGTGTAACCAGTCCGCCACAGGCCGTGCATTATGTACTGGTGCTCGATCGTGTTGAAATATGCAGTCAGCATCCCCGAATTGCTCTTCAACGGTGGGAAGCAAGAAGTGCTTAAAACATCAGTGTAGGCCTGTGCTGTGATAGTGCCAAGCAAAATAACAGGGGGTGCAAGCCCCCTCCGTGAAAAACATGACCACACCATAACACCAACACCTCCGAATTTTACAGTTGGCGCTAGACATGCTAGCAGATGACGTTCACCAGGCATACCCACACCTTGCCATCGGGTCGCCACATTGTGTACCGTGATTCGTCACACCTCAAAATATTTGTTCCCTGTTCAATAGTCCAATGTTTAGACTCCTTACACCAATCGAGGCGCCGTTTGGCATTTACTGGCGTGATGTGTGGCTTATGAGCAGCCGCTCGACCATGAAATCGAAGTCTTCTCGCCTCCCGCCTATCTGTCATAGTACTTGCAGTAGATATTGATGCAGTTTGGAATTCTTGAGTGATGGCCTGGATAGATGTCTACCTACGAGGTGTGATTGGAAAGTACGAGGTGCATTCAAGTTCTAAGGCCTCCGATTTTTTTTCTAATTAACTACTCACCCGAAATCGATAAAACTGGCGTTACTTCTCGACCTAATCGCCCTGCAGACGTACACATTTTTCACAACGCTGACGCCATGATTCCATGGCAGCGGCGAAGGCTTCTTTAGGGGTTTTGACCACTGGAAAATCGCTGAGGCAATAGCAGCACGGCTGGTGGATGTGCGGCCACGGAGAGTGTCTTCCATTGTTGGAAAAAGCCAAAAGTCACTAGGAGCCAGGTCAGGTGAGTAGGGAGCATGAGGAACCACTTCAAAGTCGTTATCACGGAGAAACTGTTGCGTAACGTTAGCTCGATGTGAGTGTGCGTTTTCTTGGTGAAACAGCATACGCGCAGCCCTTCCCGGACGTTTTTGTTGCAGTGCAGGAAGAAATTTGCTCTTCAAAACATTTTCGTAGGATGCACATGTTACCATAGTGCCCTTTGGAACGCAATGGGTAAGAATTACGCCCTCGCTATCCCAGAACATGGACACCCCATCATTTTTTCACCACTGGCGGTTACCCGGAATTTTTTTGGTGGCGGTGAATCTGTGTGCTTCCATTGAGCTGAGTGGCGCTTTGTTTCTGGATTGAAAAATGGCATCCACGTCTCATCCATTGTCACAAGCGACGAAAAGGAAGTCCCATTCATGCTGTCGTTGCGCGTCATCATTGCTTGGCAACATGCCACACGGGCAGCCAATGGTCGTCCGTCAGCATTCGTGACACCCACCTGGATGACACTTTTCGCATTTTCAGGTCGTCATGCAGGATTGTGTGCACAGAACCCACAGAAATGCCAACTGTGGAGGTGATCTGTTCACCAGTCATTCGGCGATCCCCCAAAACAATTCTCTCCACTTTCTCGGTCATGACGTCAGACCGGCTTGTGCGAGCCCGAGGTTGTTTCGGTTTGTTGTCACACGATGTTCTGCCTTCATTAAACTGTCGCACCCACGAACGCATTTTCGACACATCCATAACTCCATCACCATATGTCTCCTTCAACTGTCGATGAATTTCAGTTGGTTTCACTCCACGCAAATTCAGAAAACGAATGATTGCACGCTGTTCAAGTAAGGAAAACGTCGCCATTTTAGGTATTCAAAACAGTTCTCATTCTCGCCGCTGGCGGTAAAATTCCATATGCCGTACGGTGTTGCCATCTCTGGGACGTATTGAGAATGAACGCGGCCTCATTTTAAAATAATGCGCATGTTTCTATCTCTTTCCAGTCCGGAGAAAAAAAAATCGGAGGCCTTAGAACTAGAATGCACCTCGTATTAAGAATGGAACTGCTACTCCTTACTGGTTTGGCAGGCAGGTACATGGAGGGCGGTCAGTGAATCATTGCCTTGTCCTTGAACGCCCTCTGACAGGAAACTGCGTTTCCTTTATTCAGCTCGTTGTGGCAGCTAGCTGAGTGAGGTTTGTTAGGCCGTGTTGCCGGATTCTGTCTGCGTGAAAATTGACGTAAAAATGGAGCAACGAGTTTGTGTGAAATTTTGTTTTAAAACCGAGAAATCAGCTACTGAGAATTTCTAACGATTGAAACAGCTTTTGGAGATAATTGCATGAGCCAATCAAATGTTTTTGTTTCGTTCAACAAGTATAAAAATGGTCGCGAATCATCTGAAGATGAACCACAGACCGGCCATTCTTCTACCTCAAAAACGAATGAAAATGTAGTGGAAGTTCGCGACTTAGTGCGCTCTGTTCGTAGAGTTACAATTAGGAAAATGGCTGATAAACTTAATTTAACTTTCTATGCAGTTCAGTCAATTTTAACTGAAGAGCTGAACATGCATCGAGTGTCCGCAAAATTCATTCCAAAACTGTTGTCAAGTGACCAGAGGCAAAACCGACTTAATCGAACTAAAATAAATCAGATTTGTTAAATAGGGTAATAACAGGTGACGAATCGTGGATATATGGATATGATCCTGTAAACAAAGTGCAGTCTTTGCAGTGGAAGACTGCAGGTTCACCACGACCGAAAAAAGCACGACAAAGTCGGTCGAAGGTGAAGACAATCTTGGTGACTTTTTTCGATTCTACCGGTACCGCGCATCATGAATTTATCACTGGAGGACCCCAGGAATACTACAAATGTGTCCTTGAGCGTCTGCGCGAAAAGGTGCGGAAGAAAAGGCCTGCATTGTGGAAAGACAGGAGTTGGATGCTACTCCATGACAATGCTCCGGCTTATCGTGCCTTCCCCATCGTTGAATGTTTGACCTAATTCAAATCTCCTGTGCTTCCACAACCGCCATATTCCACTGATTTGGTCCCTGAAGACTTCTACTTGTTTCCTAAACTGAAATTCTCGCCGAAAGGGAAGCGATTTGACTCGACTGAAGACATCCGGGCAAATACGGAGAGTGTCCTTAACACACTTCAGGAAAAAAAAAAATTCCAGGAATGTTTCCAAAAGAGGCAACACCGTTGGAGTCGGTGTGTTCAATCATAATGGGACTATTTTGAAGGAGATGCATCACAGTAGCATGTACGTACTACCATTGTACAATGACAAGCCCATTCGTAAAACTTTCCAATCACACTTCGTATTACACATTACGACCCTCTTCAAATGTCGGCAGTCTCTGTCAGTCAACAGAAGAGGTCGGCCTGTACGTTTTTGTGCTGTGCGTGTCCCTTCACGTTTCCACGTCACTATCACATCGGAAATAGTGGACACTGGGATTTTTAGAAGTGTGGAAATCTCTCCAACAGAGGTATGACACAAGTATCACGTTCGAAGTCCGTGAGTTCCGCGGAGCGCTCCATTCTGCTCTCTCACGATGTCTAATGACTACTAAGTTTGCTGATATGGAGTACAGGGCAGTAGGTGGCGGCACAATGCACCTACTATGAAAAACGTATGTTTTTGGGAGTGTCCGGATACTTTTGATCACATAGTTGATCTCCCACAACGAAATGTAAAATCTCCAGTCAACGGATCGCCTTCTAGCTACACTTGTTCAATAACTGTTTTGGCATTAAATCACCAACCACGAGAAATCAATCCTAAGCTACAATGTACCGTAGCCATAATTGATATCTCACACAAAATTCTAAGGTCTCACACAAATCAGTCACTTGACCCTTTTCGCCTCACAAAGGGAGATCAGTTTGATTACAGATCTCCATAAATATCTTTTAAAGAAGCCGTTAACAACCTTATTGAAATCTCCTGAACGACTGTATCGTTTGACTCAAACACTCCCGAATCTACCCCCGATGATTCGGACTGATCTTAGTCGGCTATCAACCAACAACGACTGACTTTCTCATGGGACAAACCAAGAGCCACTGATGATGACAAACATTGCATTCCAGTTGTCCCTTTTAACAATAGCTGGTCTTTCAAAGGGCTGTCGCTGAAGTCATGCAGTGGCCCGCGGCACCGGAGATGTTGTTTTTGCCGGAAGCCGCAAGTGAGCAGTCGTTCGTGTGTGGTAAACTCGTTGACTTTGACCGGATTTTGCTGGTCAGACTTTTTCAGCACGGCAGTCGTTGTTTGGTGTTGGTATATTTCCCCATTTGTAGCGGGCGTCAGCTTTTCGTTCATGCCCAGTGTGTATGCAGTTTAAAGTTGCCCACACTTTGCGTGACTGAATGCAGCCAGGTGGCTTCTCGTTTATGATGAAGTTTTGGCATTTTGATGGGCAGTGTTCTCGCCAATGTTGTTTCCAGAGATTGTGGATGTCAGAGTTGGAGATCGTTATCTCTTTATCAGTGAGTGTGGTGGTCTTCTGGACTTAAGTCATCTGCGCTCCAGGTCAGCTGTACCATTATGTATGGGTAGATGAAGATTATTAATTACTTTGCTGTATTCTCTGAATAGAGCATTTTTCCGCCGTATCTCTGGTGGTGGTATATGGCTCAAGATTAGCAACCACAAAGTGTGGGTAGATTTGATTGTGCTGCTGATGACGTGCATTGTGTCGTTTAATACCACACCATTCCTGTTTGCCTACAGGCTATTAGTAATTCATACTGGAGCGCAGTATTCTGCCACTCAGTAGACAAACCCATCTGCAGATGTGCAGAATGTGCCTAATGTGGAGCCCGAAGTAGTGCTGCACAATTTATGGATGATGTTTCTTGTTCTCATTTTGCCTGCAGTCTTTATGAGGTGCTCCTTGTAAGAGAACAACCTGTCCCAAATAACTCTTAGATATTCGGCGTAGTTCTCATAGTTAAGGAGATTCCGTTCAAAGATAACATTGATATCTCTTCTTGCTGAGTGACTGCAAAGGTGGAAGCATGATATTTCGGTCTTGTTCGGATTTGGCTGCAGCCTCCATTTGCGAAAGTAGCCATGCAGTGACTTCAGATCGTAGTACAGGGTGTCTTCAGTGGCCTCAAATGATACATGTTGTGGAGCTAGGGCACGGTCGTCCTCGTAGTCAAACTTCCTACATTGTTTGAAACTTCCTGGCAGATTAAAACTGTGTGCCCGACCGAGATTCGAACTCGGGACCTTTGCCTTTCGCGGGCAAGTGCTCTACCAACTGAGCTACCGAAGCACGACTCACGCCCGGTACTCACAGCTTTACTTCTACCAGTATCCGTTGTTCCGAATGTCGGAAATGTACAGACTGAATATCAGTGGGGCAAAGACTGAGCCCTGTGGTAGCCCATTATTTAGTGCCTTGGTGGAGCTCTTTCTTTCTCCAGTAAACACTTTGATGGCCCCCCAGAAAGCATGTAATCGATCAGTCTGATAGTATTGCGGCATGGAATTACTTGAATTAGTTTCTACAACAGCCCTTGTCTCCACACAGTCTAAGGCTGCGCTCATTTCTGAGAATGCAGTTGATGTTTTTTTTTTTTTACTTTTTCTGGTATCCTGCCTCTATACAACGGTGTCAGGGAAAACACTAGGTCAATGCAGCTTCTATTATGTTGGAATCCTACTTGTTCGTTTGGGATTGATTTCAGTATTTTTAGGCTCAATCTGTTATACATGAGTCACTCGAGCAGTTTATATATGGCACTCAGCAGTGCGACTGGTCTAGAGCTCTTTGGCTGTTCGCTTGATTCTCTTGGCTTAAGTATTACGATCATCTTTCAGTTTTTCCCTCTTTGTGTTAAGCTCCCTGTTGTCAATACATTTGTATAAAATTCTGCAAGTAATTTTTTGGCATACTTCCCACTCTGAAGACGATTTCCAGGTGTATTCTATATGGTACAAATGCCTTTCCTGGCTTGACGTTCTTCAGCGCGTGTCTGATTTCAGTAGTGGTAAATTTGAAAGAATATTGATCACTCCCTCCCCCCTCCCCTCCCCGCCCCATGAACTATGGACCTTGCCGTTGGTGGAGAGACTTGCGTGCCTCAGCGATACAGATGGCCGTACCATGCTTGCAACCACAACGGAGCGGTATCTCTTGAGAGGCCAGACAAACGTGTGGTTCCTGAAGAGGGGCAGCAGCCTTTTCAGTAGTTGCAGGGGCAACGGTTTGGATGGTTGGCTGATCTGGCCTTGTAACAATAACCAAAACGGCCTTGCTGTGCTGGTACTGCGAGTGGCTGAAAGGAAGGGGAAACTACGGCCGTAATTTTTTCCGAGGGCATGCAGCTTTACTGTATGATTAAATGATGATGGCGTCCTCTTGGGTAAAATATTCCGGAGGTAAAATAGTCCCCCATTAGGATCTCCGGGCGGGGACTACTAAAGAGGATGTCGTTATCAGGAGAAAGAAAACTGGCGTTCTACGGATCGGAGCGTGGAATGTCAGATCCCTTAATCGGGCAGGTAGGTTAGAAAATTTGAAAAGGGAAATGGATAGGTTAAAGTTAGATATAGTGGGAATTAGTGAAGTGCGGTGGCAGGAGGAACAAGACTTTTGGTCAGGTGACTACAGGGTTATAAACACAAAATCAAATAGGGGTAATGCAGGAGTAGGTTTAATAATGAATAGGAAAATAGGAATGCGGGTAAGCTACTACAAACAGCATAGTGAACGCATTATTGTGGCCAAGATAGATACGAACCCCACACCTACTACAGTAGTACAAGTTTATATGCCAACTAGCTCTGCAGATGAAGAAATGTGTGATCAAATAAAAGAAATTATTCAGACACTGAAGGGAGATGAAAATTTAATAGTCATGGGTGACTGGAATTCGGTAGTAGGAAAAGGGAGAGAAGGAAACGTAGTAGGTGAATATGGACTGGGGCAAAGAAATGAAAGAGGAAGCCGCCTGGTAGAATTTTGCACAGAGCACAACTTAATCATAGCTAACACTTGGTTCAAGAACCATAAAAGAAGGTTGTATACATGGAAGAAGCCTGGAGATACTGACAGGTTTCAGATAGATTATATAATGGTAAGACAGAGATTTAGGAACCAGGTTTTAAATTGTAAGACATTTCCAGGGGCAGATGTGGACTCTGACCACAATCTATTGGTTATGACCTGTAGATTAAAACTAAAGAAACTGCAAAAGTGGCAATTTAAGGAGATGGGACATGGATAAACTAAAAGAACCAGAGGTTGTACACTGGACTCGCATTCGGGAGGACGACGGTTCAATCCCGTCTCCAGCCATCCTGATTTAGGTTTTCCGTGATTTCCCTAAATCGTTTCAGGCAAATGCCGGGATGGATCCTTTGAAAGGGCACGGCCGATTTCCTTCTCAATCCTTCCCTAACCCGAGCTTGCGCTCCGTCTCTAATGACCTCGTTGTCGACGGGACGTTAAACTCTAACCACCACCACCACCACCACCAGAGGTTGTACAGAGTTTCAGGGAGAGCATAAGGGAGCAATTGACAGGAATGGCGGAAAGAAATACGGTAGAAGAAGAACTGGTAGCTTTGAGGGATGAAGTAGTGAAGGCAGCAGGGGATCAAGTAGATAAAAAGATGAAGGCTAGTAGAAATCCTTGGGTAACAGAAGAAATATTGAATTTAATTGATGAAAGGAGAAAATATAAAAATGCAGTAAATGAAGCAGGCAAAAAGGAATACAGATGTCTCAAAAATGAGATCGACAGGAAGTGCAAAATGGCTAAGCAGGGATGGCTAGAGGACAAATGTAAGGATGTAGAGGCTTATCTCACTAGGGGTAAGATAGATACTGCCTACAGGAAAATTAAAGAGACCTTTGGATATAAGAGAACCACTTGTATGAACATCAAGAGCTCAGATGGAAACCCAGTTCTAAGCAAAGAAGGGAAAGCAGAAAGGTGGAAGGAGTATATAGAGGGTCTATACAAGGGCGATGTACTTGAGGACAATATTATGGAAATGGAAGAGGATGTAGATGAAGATGAAATGGGAGATACGATACTGCGTGAAGAGTTTACAGAGCACTGAAAGACCTGAGTCGAAACAAGGCCCCCGGAGTAGACAACATTCCATTGGAACTACTGACGGCCTTGGGAGAGCCAGTCCTGACAAAACTCTACCATCTGGTGAGCAAGATGTATGAGACAAGCGAAATACCCTCAGACTTCAAGAAGAATATAATAATTCCAATCCCAAAGAAAGCAGCTGTTGACAGATGTGAAAATTACCGTACTATCAGTTTAATAAGTCACAGCTGCAAAATACTAATGCGAATTCTTTACAGACGAATGGAACAACTAGTAGAAGCCGACCTCGGGGAAGATCAGTTTCGATTCCGTAGAAATGTTGGAACACGTGAGGCAATACTGACCCTACGACTTATCTTAGAAGCTGGATTAAGGAAGGGCAAACATAAGTTTCTAACATTTGTAGACTTAGAGAAAGCTTTTGACAAAGTTGATTGGAATACTCTCTTTCAAATTCTGAAGGTAGCAGGGGTAAAATAACGGGAGCGAAAGGCTATTTACAATTTGTACAGAAACCAGATGGCAGTTATAAGAGACGAGGGACATGAAAGGGAAGCAGTGGTTGGGAAGGGAGTGAGACAGTGTTGCAGTCTCTCCCCGATGTTATTCAGTCTGTATATTGAGCAAGCAGTGAAGGAAACAAAAGAAAAATTCGGAGTAGGTATTAAAATCCATGGAGAAGAAATAAAAACTTTCAGGTTCGCCGATGACATCGTAATTCTGTCAGAGACAGCAAAGGACTTGGAAGAGCAGTTGAACGGAATGGATAGTGTCTTGAAAGGAGGATATAAGATGAACATCAACAAAAGCAAAACGAGGATAATGGAATGTTGTCGAATTAAGTCGGGTGATGCTAAGGGAATTAGATTAGGAAATGAGACACTTAAAGTAGTAAAGGAGTTTCGCTATTTGGGGAGCAAAATAACTGATGAGGTTCGAAGTAGAGAGGATATAAAATGTAGACTGGCAATGGCAAGGAAAGCGTTTCTGAAGAAGAGAAATTTGTTAACATCGAGTATAGATTTAAGTGTCAGAAAGTCGCTTCTGAAAGTATTTGTATGGAGTGTAGCCATGTATGGAAGTGAAATATGGACGATAACTAGTTTGGACAAGAAGAGAATAGAAGCTTTCGAAATGTGATGCTACAGAAGAATGCTGAAAATCAGATGGGTAGATCACATAACTAATGAGGAAGTATTGAATAGGATTGGAGAGAAGAGAAGTTTGTGGTACAACTTGACCAGAAGAAGGGATCGGTTGGTAGGACATGTTCTGAGGCATCAAGGGATCACCAATTTAGTATTAGAGGGCAGCGTGGAGGGTAAAAATCGTAGAGGGAGACCAAGAGATGACTACAGTAAGCAGATTCAGAAGGATGTAGGTTGCAGTAGGTACTGGGAGATGAAGAAGCTTGCACAGGATAGAGTACCATGGAGAGCTGCATCAAACCAGTCTCAGGACTGAAGACCACAACAACAACAACAATATTGATCCAAAGATGTGCTGTTTGTCTTAAACGCACTCTTAAGGGCACTAAGTTCAGAGTGTATTGTTCTTGTATGATTTTTGCCCTTGGAGCTCCGGATGTAGCTCGAATGTGAGCTACAATGCTATTTGGAGAATTATCTGTAGAGCTATGATGTAACTTGTTAGCTCCACCTAGTTTTCGGACGAGATACCAGGCCTTTCTGCTAGATGTTTTGAAATGAACTGACTCTACGCTTTCAACCCATGTCTCTCGCCGAGCATCGTCTAGGCTGTGCAGCAGGTCTTCTGCAAGCACAGGGCTTCCACTCGCAAGGAGTCTTTGATACACGATTTCACACTTTTTGTCCCAGCCTGTTAATTACTGTTCGCGGAACACCCTTCTAGCAGCGCCTTTTGCTGCACCTCTGACGGCACCTATGAATCTGTCATAGTTACTGGGAGTTGGGGGAATCCAACCCAAGCATTTATACAGTTCGTCCGCATAGATATGCCACTTTGCTTTTCTGAAACTCCGTCTTAGGCGTTGTATGGTTTTTATTAGTGATATATTAGTTCCAGTTTCGATCGGACTGAATGGTGTACGCTGTGAGGGAACTCCGCTAATACACGTCTTTTAGAACTTAGTGGTGTTTGATTTGTGTCAGTCGTCACAAGGCAGAGATTTCGGTTGTATTCCTTTCTTCAAGCTGCTGACCTGTATGTTCCTCGGTCCTGGGTTTAAAAACGAACATGTTGTTATTGTCTAACCAGTTGATAAGAGCCCCGTCATTCCAATCAGCTGTTGTGTATTTCCACAGGGTTGGTGGCTGTTAAAATGCCCCATGGCTGTTGTAGCAGGAACGGCAGTACTTCTTGAGGCCAGTTAGTGCGTGGTGGCTTGTACACATTACTCACTGACAGTTATCCTATCTTGTCAACAACTTCACGCATGTCGCGCACTGTTGCTTAGCACACATGGGCATTTCTAATCGCAGATTGAACATACGTGGCCATGCTATGGATATGATGACACGTTGCACCAACTAGACTGTAGCCTTGGATCTTGCCTCTCAATTTAAGTTAATCTTCATCTTCAGGGTAAGTTTCCTGAACTGCAACCAGATCCATGTTGTCATCACATAAAATCTTACTTAATGTTTAGCATTTAGCCCAACTTACTTCTATGTTAGTTAGGCAAATCGTGATGGCAGGTCGAAGTGGCCTTGTCCCTGGGCTCTGAGAAGGTCCTTTCCTATAGTCAGACATGCTGGTTTGTCTCATGTCAGTGATAGTCGATGTACATTTAGCCAGGAGATCAACGATCAAGATCGGCGATTGTTTGGCTGCCTCAACGTGACTGTTCTTTAGCATCACCCATGGGAAACATGTAGCTTAGGTATGCTACGGGCGCGAATAGTCATTGTCCTTTATTTTGCTAATAAGATGGGGCTATACCTACAAGTAACGCCGTTTTAAGGAAAGACAAATTTTCGCACATTACAAAGTCTTCCTCATCCGGCTGCATATCCCGAAACTTCCTGTATATCTTATTCCTGTATAACGTATCCTGTATATCTTATTGAAACATATCGGCTAATAATTTACATTATAAAATAGTTATCTCTCAATCTTACTTTTTAGAATGTAACTAAATAGATAATTTACAGAGAACAAATGAGTGAAAGACAGTAAAGAATCTATCACCTCTTACCCCAATTGTATATTAAACCTAAAGCGTTGAAAATGTCCCTGCAACTACGATACGAAAAAAATCCTCCGCAGACACCTACGTCGCCAGCAAGCAAACTCATTGTGCTTCTCACGAAGTGTGACTAGATGTTCACACCTGTCGAGAATCAGCGAGGCCCTGTCACTATTTATTGGGTAATTTACGAAGTTTCCTTCGTATTTGATGAGCACCAGTAGTTCAGACTGAATATTCATTTCTGCCAGTCAAATTCTCCATAAGGCAATCATGTATACGCATGGAATTAGGCTCCTTGCTTGTGCCTTCGTTTCAAGTTAATATTATGGAAATGAGTCGAATATTTTTCCGGAGTCTAGGAATCCATCTCTGCTGCTTTGCTTGGATCCATCATTTTTTGTAAATCCACACGTCTAAGTGGTTCATGGTGTGGGTTCCTGTAGTCATGTCCTAGTTCATGAACCACGGGCAACGTATGAGTGGCCAAGTAAGTGGTCCCGACAGTCGGGATACCAGTTACTTTGGAATAAGGCTGGGCATCTCGGACATATTCTGAGTCGTGGTCACCTTTGTGCTCATACGGCAAAGGCTACCAAATCCACCGGTTAGTCCCTCAACCGTTAGGGGTAAAACCCAATGGTACTCGGGGCAAGTAAGGCTAGTAACCTGCTTCCCTGGTACTTAAATATGATGCTGGCAACAATCAGAGCAAAAATGCCACACGTCTAATATTTGTGTGTGTAAGTATTTTAATCAAGCAAAGGAACAACATGGCATCAGAAGTGGAAACAGCACAAAGTGAAATTGGAATTGAAATTATAGAATGGAAGAGTGAGTATGAGTTACTACTTTGTCCAGGATTCATAGATTTGGAGAAGCGTTTTAATTTCAACAAAATCTGTAAGTGGGACCCTTCAGAAACAAGATTCATCCGCCCTCCCCACCCCCCACCCCCCTCCCGCCCTCATCCATTAAGTTGGTCACCGGCAAAGCAGACTGAAACTTCGACAATGTCTGTCACTAGTTCTGGAGAAAATGAAATTAATCGGAATTACTAACGGTTTGAGCTCGTAAATAAAAACCTGCGAGCGCTACCCATTCATCACAATAGACAGTTTTGCATGTTATATAACATTCTATTAATAATATGATTACTGCGCACAATAGAAGTTCCATCAGACTGAAGACGCAATTTACTGTACCCCTCATTATATTTGTTAAGTAAGGGTCACCTAATTTTCGGAGAGGTTGTAGTAAGTAGGGTTCATAAATGGAAGTCGATTTCACAAATTACTAAACTTCCCACTGATATTATTGGGAAACAAAATATACAGAAATTTAACACGAGAAAATGAAATTAATTATGTGGGATTTTGATGGACATCATGGCCAGATACAAAGAAGAATAGGAGTTCCTCATCAGCGCAACTTGTATGGTCAAGCAAACAAGAGAAATTAGCTGACGAACTTGGCATCCAACATGCCCACACAACGAGATAAACGTGAGATGTTCAGGGTATGGACTCTGAGATATGAAAGCAACACGTCACGGTATAGCAGAAAGTGACTCTTACATCTTCAAACGGCACAGTAAGCATGGGATGAGAGCGAGGCAGAAAATGGTGGTTACCTTGAGACGGCTCCCAGGAAATGAATGATAAATTTCTCTTTTCTCAGCCGAAACTCTGTTAGAGGGGCGGCAGCAAGCTTGAGGTCAATGTGGGAAACGTTAATGTAGCTCGAAGCCTGAAAATAGACTGGAACATTACAAAAGCTTCCCTCATATGGCTTACAAATACACAAAAATTATCTTTACTATTGGTTGACGAAGCATACAGTATCCAGAAGGGGCGGCAAAACACAGCATTGGTAGAAAAGAAAATGCTGTCGGGAAAGTGCTAAATTTTTCACGTTTCATGGGAACAGAAAGGTAGGGTTCTTGTTGACATCCTTGCTGAGAAGACACTCGCTGCGTCAGAAGTCGGCTCTCGGGGGCACCTTCGCGGCCCCGCGTCAGGGGTTAACTCCCGGGAACTTGCAGCGAGCAGGCATTGGGAACCATCTCAGAATTGACGTCCAACTGAAGTAAACCAGTCTGACTGCAGACACACCAAGTAATGAGTTACTGCACACTTTGTATATAAAATGAACTTGTGACCGAACTGACACAAAATGGAGAAGCGGTCTTTGCCAATCACGTTTAAAAATCATTAAAGAAACGTCGGCTGAATATCCTGGTGCAAATGCCAAAGTGAAAAAATGGTGTAATACGCTCTGATGAGCCAAAACTTCATGACTTCTGCCCACTGCGATGTTGATTGCCGCTTGCTGGCGGTATCGGCACCCGTCGCGGTAAGGAAAGTGCACTAAAAGAAGAAAAAAGAAAGAAAAGAAACAACGCATCACGAAGGAATTACCCAAAAGGAACGGAAATCGGTAGGCGTAATTCACATGTATACACAAACAAATACTTATTATTTGAGAAGAATTGAATCATTTATCCAGGAAAAAGCTGCACAGCTTGACCAAGTCAATAACGCGTTGATTCATCTCTGGCCCTTATTCAAGCGGTTATTCGGCCTGGTCTTTGATTGATACAGTTGATGGATGACATCTTGAGGGGTTTCGTTCCACATTCTGTTCGTTTGGCGCATTATATCGTCAAAGCGGTAGATGGATCAAAACAAAATGTCGAGACACTCTGTGACCAAAATGGTACTGAAACAGAGGAGGACAGACTAAAGGCCGAAATACTAAATGTCTTTTTCCAAAGCCGTTTCACAGAAGAAGACTGCACTGTACTTCCTTCTCTAGATTGTCGCACAGATGACAAAATGGTAGATATCGAAATAGATGACAGAGGGATAGAAAAACAATTAAAATCGCTCAAAAGAGGAAAGACCGCTGGACCTCATGGGATACCAGTTCTCCCTCTTCTTGCAACGTGTACCGTAGGTCTCTAGAAGAGCGTAGCGTTCCAAAGGATTGGAAAAGGGCACAGGTCATCCCCGTTTTGAAGAAGGGACGTCGAAGAGATATGAAGAACTCGTTCGTTCGTTGTGGTCTGCAGTCCTGAGACTGGTTTGATGCAGCTCTCCATGCTACTCTATCCCGTGCAAGCTTCTTCATCTCCCAGTACCTACTGCAACCTACATCCTTCTGAATCTTGGTCTCCCTCTACGATTTTTACCCTCCACGCTGCCCTCCAATACTAAATTGGTGATCCCTAGATGCCTCAGAACATGTCCTACCAACGATCCCTTCTTCTGGTGAAGTTGGGCCACAAACTTCTCTTCTCCCCAATCCTATTCAATACTTCCTCATTAGTTATGTGATCTACGCATCTAATCTTCAGCATTCTTCTGTAGCACCACATTTCAAAAGCTTCTATTCTCTTCTTGTCCAAACTATTTATCGTCCATGTTTCACTTCCATACATGGCTACACTCCGTACAAATACTTTCAGAAATGACTTCCTGACATTTAAATCTATACTCGATGTTAACAGATTTCTCTTCTTCAGAAACGCTTTCCTTGCCATTGCCAGTCTGCATTTTATACCCTCTCTATTTCGACCATCATCAGTTATTTTGCTCCCCAAATAGCAAAACTCCTTTACTACTTTAAGTGTCTCATTTCCTAATCTAATTCCCTCAGCATCACCGGACCTAATTCGACTACATTCCATTAACCTTATTTTTGCTTTTGTTGATGTTCCTCTTATATCCTCCTTTCAAGACACTATCCATTCCTTTCAACTGTTCTTCCAAGTCCTTTGCTGTCTCTAACAGAATTACGATGTCATCGGCGAACCTCAAAGTTTTTATTTCTTCTCCATGGATTTTACTACCTACTCCAAATTTTTCTTTTGTTTCCTTTACTCCTTGCTCAGTATATAGATTGAATATCAACGGGGAGACACTACAACACTGTCTCACTCCCTTCCCAACCATTGCTTCCCTTTCATGTGCCTCGACTCTTATAACTGCCATCTGGTTTATGTGCAAATTGTAAATAGCCTTTCGCTCCCTGTATTTTACTCCTGCCACCTTCAGAATTTGAAAGAGAGTATTCCAGTCAACATTGTCAAAAGCTTTCTCTAAGTCTACAAATGCTAGAAACGTAGGTTTGCCCTTCCTTAATCTAGCTTCTAAGATAAGTCGTAGGGTCAGTATTGCCTCACGTGTTCCAACATTTCTACGGAATCCAAACTGATCTTCCCCGAGGTCGGCTTCCACTAGTTTTTCCAATCGTCTGTAAAGAATTCGCGTTAGTATTTTGCAGCTGTGACTTATTAAACTGATAGTTTGGTAATTTTCACATCTGTCAACACCTGCTTTCTATGTGATTGGAATAATTATATTCCTCTTGAAGTCTGAGGGTATTTCACCTGTCTCATACATCTTGCTCACCAGATGGTAGAGTTTTGTCAGGACTGGCTCTCCCAAGGCCGTCAGTAGTTCTAATGGAATGTTGTCTACTCCGGGGGCCTTGTTTCGACTCAGGTCTTTCAGTGCTCTGTCAAACTCTTCACGCAGTATCGTATCTCCCATTTCATCTTCATCTACATCCTCTTCCATTTCCATAATATTGTCCTCAAGTACATCGCCCTTGTATAGACCCTCTATATACTCCTTCCACCTTTCTGCTTTCCCTTCTTTGCTTAGAACTGGGTTTCCATCTGAGCTCTTGATGTTCATACAAGTGGTTCTCTTATATCCAAAGGTCTCTTTAATTTTCCTGTAGGCAGTATCTATCTTACCCCTAGTGAGATAAGCCTCTACATCCTTACATTTGTCCTCTAGCCATTCCTGCTTAGCCATTTTGCACTTCCTGTCGATCTCATTTTTGAGACGTTTGTATTCCTTTTTGCCTGCTTCATTTACTGCATTTTTATATTTTCTCCTTTCATCAATTAAATTCAATATCTCTTCTGTTACCCAAGGATTTCTACTAGCCCTCGTCTTTTTACCTACTTGATCCTCTGCTGCCTTCACTACTTCATCCCTCAAAGCTACCCATTCTTCTTCTACTGTATTTCTTTCCCCCATTCCTGTCAATTGCTCCCTTATGCTCTCCCTGAAACTCTGTACAACCTCTGGTTCTTTTGGTTTATCCATGTCCCATCTCCTTAAATTCCCACCTTTTTGCAGTTTCTTTAGTTTTTAATCTGCAGGTCATAAACAATAGATTGTGGTCAGAGTCCACATCTGTCCCTGGAAATACCTTACAACTTAAAACCTGGTTCCTAAATCTCTGTCTTGCCATTATATAATCTATCTGTAAGCTGTCAGTATCTCCAGGCTTCTTGCATGTATACAACCTTCTTTTATGATTCTTGAACCAAGTGTTACCTATGATTAAGTTGTGCTCTGTGCAAAATTCTACCAGGCGGCTTCCTCTTTCATTTCTTTGCCCCAGGCCATATTCACCTACTACGTTTCCTTCTCTCCCTTTACCTACTACCGAATTAAAGTCACCCATGACTATTAAATTTTCGTCTCCCTTCACTACCTGAATAATTTCTTTTATTTGATCATACATTTCATCAATTTCTTCGTCATCTGCAGAGCTAGTTGGCATATAAACTTGTACTATTGTAGTAGGTGTGGGCTTCGTATCTATCTTGGCCACAATAATGCGTTCACTATGCTGTTTGTAGTAGCTTACTCGCATTCTTATTGTCCTATTCATTATTAAACCTACTCCTGCATTACCCCTATTTGATTTTGTGTTTATAACTCTGTAGTCACCTGACCAAAAGTCTTGTTCCTCCTGCCACCGAACTTCACTAATTCCCACTATATCTAACTTTAACCTATCCATTTCCCTTTTTAAATTTTCCGACCTACCTGCCCGTTTAAGGGATCTGACATTCCACGCTCCGATCCGTAGAATGCCAGTTGTCGTTCTCCTGATAACGACATCCTCTTGAGTACTCCCCGCCGCTCTAACATCGATCAGTTGTACAATTTTGAGCACGTAATATTTTCTAATATATTGACTTTTCCGGAGACTAGAAATCTACTCTGGGAATCACCATTGGTTTCGAAAATGACGATCGTGTGAAACCCAGCTCGCGCTTTTCGTCCAAGAGACTCAAGAGTGCCATAGACACGAGTTCCCAGGTAGATGCCGTGTTTCTTGACTTCCGCCAGGCGTTCGATACAGTTCCCCACAGTCGTTTAATGAACAAAATAAGACCGTATGGACTATCAGACCAATTGTGTGATTGGATTGAAGAGTTCCTAGATAACAGAACGCAGCATGTCATTCTCAATGCAGAGAAGTCTTCCGAAGTAAGAGTGATTTCAGATGTGCAGCAGGGGAGTGTGGTAGGACCGTTGCTATTCACAATATACATAAATGATCTTGTGGATAACATCGGAAGTTCACTGAGGCTTATTGCGGATGATGCTGTAGTATGTCGAGAAGTTGTAACAATGGAAAATTGTAATGAAATGCAGGAGAATCTGCAACGAATTGACGCGTGGTGCAGGGAATGGCAATTGAATCTCAATGAAGACAAGTGTAATGTGCTGCGCATACATAGAAAGAAAGATCCCTTATCATTTAGCTACAATATAGCAGGTCAGCAACTGGAAGCAGTTAATTCCATAAATTATCTGGGAGTACGCATTAGGAGTGATTTAAATTGGAATGATCATATAAAGTTGATCGTCTGTAAAGCAGATGACAGACTGAGATTCATTGGAAATATCCTAAGGAAATGCAATCCGAAAACAAAGAAGTAGGTTACAGTACGCTTGTTCGCCCACTGCTTGAATACTGCTCGGCAGTGTGGGATCCGTACCGGATGGGGTTGATAGAAGAGATACAGAATATGCAACGGGGAGCGGCGCGCTTCGCTACAGGATCATTTAGTAATCGCGAAAGCGTTACGGAGATAATAAATAAACTCCAGTGGAAGACTCTTCACCGAAGAGTCAAGCAGTATATTGCTCCCTCTTACGTATATCTCGCGAAGAGACCATGAAGATAAAATCAGAGAGATCAGAGCTCACACAGAGGCATACCAACAATCCTTCTTTCCACGAACGATACGAAACTGGAATAGAAGGGAGAACCGACAGAGGTACTCAAGGTACCCTCTGCCACACTACATCAGCTGACTTGCGGAGTATGGATGCAGATGTAGATGTAGAAAATTCCGAGTTGGTGGGGGGGGGTCCTGTTTATAATGCTCCAAAATTTCTCAACTGGAGAGAGATACGGTGACCTTGCTGACCAACTTAGGTTTTGACAAGACCGGAGACAAGCAGTAAAAACTCTTGCCGTGCGCGGGCTGAAGTTACTTTGCTGAAACGTAAGCCTAGGATGGCTTACCACGAATGGCGACAATATACACTCCTGGAAATTGAAATAAGAACATCGTGAATTCATTGTCCCAGGAAGGGGAAACCTTATTGACACATTCCTGGGGTCAGATACATCACATGATCACACTGACAGAACCACAGGCACATAGACACAGGCAACAGAGCATGCACAATGTCGGCACTAGTACAGTGTATATCCACCTTTCGCAGCAATGCAGGCTGCTATTCTCCCATGGAGACGATCGTAGAGATGCTGGATGTAGTCCTGTGGAACGGCTTGCCATGCCATTTCCACCTGGCGCCTCAGTTGGACCAGCGTTCGTGCTGGACGTGCAGACCGCGTGAGACAACGCTTCATCCAGTCCCAAACATGCTCAATGGGGGACAGATCCGGAGATCTTGCTGGCCAGGGTAGTTGACTTACACCTTCTAGAGCACGTTGGGTGGCACGGGATACATGCGGACGTGCATTGTCCTGTTGGAACAGCAAGTTCCCTTGCCGGTCTAGGAATGGTAGAACGATGGGTTCGATGACGGTTTGGATGTACTGTGCACTATTCAGTGTCCCCTCGACGATCACCAGAGGTGTACGGCCAGTGTAGGAGATCGCTCCCCACACCATGATGCCGGGTGTTGGCCCTGTGTGCGTCGGTCGTATGCAGTCCTGATTGTGGCGCTCACCTGCATGGCGCCAAACACGCATACGGCCATCATTGGCACCAAGGCAGAAGCGACTCTCATCGCTGAAGACGACATGTCTCCATTCGTCCCTCCATTCACGCCTGTCGCGACACCACTGGAGGCGGGCTGCACGATGTTGGGGCGTTAGCGGAAGACGGCCTAACGGTGTGCGGGACCGTAGCCCATCTTCATGGAGACGGTTGCGAATGGTCCTCGCCGATACCCCAGGAGCAACAGTGTCCCTAATTTGCTGGGAAGTGGCGGTGCGGTCCCCTACGGCACTGCGTAGGATCCTACGGTCTTGGCGTGCATCCGTGCGTCGCTGCGGTCCGGTCCCAGGTCGACGGGCACGTGCACCTTCCGCCGACCACTGGCGACAACATCGATGTACTGTGGAGACCTCACGCCCCACGTGTTGAGCAATTCGGCGGTACGTCCACCCGGCCTCCCGCATGCCCACTATACGCCCTCGCTCAAAGTCCGTCAACTGCACATACGGTTCACGTCCACGCTGTCGCGGCATGCTACCAGTGTTAAAAGAGCTCCGTATGCCACGGCAAACTGTCTGACACTGACGGCGGCGGTGCACAAATGCTGCGCAGCTAGCGCCATTCGACGGCCAACACCGCGGTTCCTGGTGTGTCCGCTGTGCCGTGCGTGTGATCATTGCTTGTACAGCCCTCTCGCAGTGTCCGGAGCAAGTATGATGGGTCTGACACACCGGTGTCAATGTGTTCTTTTTTCCATTTCCAGGAGTGTAGCATGTAGGATATTACCGACATACCGCTATGCTGTAAGCGTGCCGCGGATGACAACCAAAGAGATACTACTGTCAAAAGAAATGTCAAACCAGATCATCGCTCCATGTCGTCGGCGGTATGGCAGGCGACAATCAGGTTGATCAGGTTCGTATTCCATCACTGTCTGGAGCGTGACTAGACATGTTCGGCCTGGGCACTCATTTACTGCAATAAATTTGTTTTCAGCGATGAGTACGCTTCGAACTGAGCCCCGATGATCAGAGTAGCTAGCGGAAGAAGCAGCGATCACTGTTTCTCTGCCCGCAGCTCGTGGTCGTGCGGTAGCGTTCTCCCTTCCCACACACGGGTTCCCGGGTTCGATTCCCGGCGGGGTCAGGGATTTTCTCTGCTTCGTGATGACTGAGTGTTGTGTGATGTCCTTAGGTTAGTTAGGTTTAAGTAGTTCTACGTTCTGGGCGACTGATGACCATAGATGTTAAGTCCCATAGTGCTCAGCGCCATTTGAACCATTTTGAACTGTTTCTCTATCTAATATTACAGTCCTCCACAACGGAAGTAGAAATCATATAAAGTTGCTTCGCTAGACCGAAGAGATCTACTTCTAAGTTACTCGTGATGGCAGCTGTTCTCGATTCGAATTTTGGAATATTTACTTCGTCTTCTTTGGTGAAAGAACTTCGGAAAATCGTGTTTAGTAACTCCGGTTTAGTAGCATAGTTATCGGTAACATTACCATCGTATTTCTCTTATGTCACCCTGGTGATAGTACCAACGGAACATAACACCAACTCATGTTGTTAGTACTTGAGACCAATGTTGGGATGAGTCCTCAAATCAAGGGCACAGACGGTTCCTTTCGAATAACTGTTTGTGTACTACAGGTAACGACTTTACCGCCGGGGTTAAGTTAAAAATTTTGATCGTCGGCTCCTCTTTGCTACTCCGCTATCTCACGAACGACGGCAAGACGTGGCTGCCATTGCGGTAATGCAGGGCAGAGCCGCCTTGCCACGGGACTAACTCAGCCGCCGGTGGCAGGGCGTGAACCGCGCACTCCATTCCTGAGTCGAGACTGGGTCGCTGGAAGGTGAGTCAGCGCGACAGGTGAGTGGCTCCTTGTACGGTCCGCGCGCCGGCGCACCTCCTCGCCTAATCACGCCGCCCACGCTCGTACCACGTTCGGCCTCAACAGGCACTTTGTACACAAGGAGAGCTAAGTCTCCCTTACCGTAGCACTTTACATCGATCACGTGCCGATAGCCCTGTTCACACTGCTCCAACCTGTTAGAATAATCCGGTCGAGCTTTAAAAGTACCTTGTGGTTGGCGCCGATTCGCTTTTGGAAAGACCGCACCTCAAGGGGACAGCTTCTCATAATTCACGAATGGCATCGAAGTCGCGAGTGGGCTACAGCACAACGGACTAGGGCTGTTAGGTGTCCGTCTTTAGCAGGACACTTCCGGAGTTTTACGCCGTGTCTGGCCAAATATAAATACATCCAACATGTTTCTCTTTTGTTTGGCTGTTTAGCGATGAAGTAGTGAATGCCCGTTCGAAGTTAATGACCTAAATGCGAGTAATAAGGAAATGTACCAAAAGTATATACAGATATATGAGGGTCGTTCAATAAGTAACGCCCCACTTTTTTTTTTCTCAGAATGTATGTATTGTTAAGAGTCAGAATTTGGTGACAACATGCATCAACATGTCTTGTCCATGTCCTGTTTTTCTACACGGTCTCTATCACGTTCTATGGCCGTACGCCAACGTTGTGGAGGAGAATGTATTCCCTGGTGGTAAAAGCCACTCCATGGACTGCCTTTTTGTTTCCAGCGCAAAGTGGTGCACCCAGCTTTCTCCCCCCGTAACGATACGTGACAGAGAGGACTACCGAGCGAGGTGGCGCAGTGGTTAGACACTGGACTCGCATTCGGGAGGATGACGGTTCAATCCCGCGTCCGGCCATCCTGATTTAGGTTTTCCGTGATTTCCCTAAATCGCTCCAGGCAAATGCCGGGATGGTTCCTTTCAAAGGGCACGGCCGACTTCCTTCCCCGTCCTTCCCTAATCCGATGAGATCTGATGCCCTCGCTGCCTGGTCTCCTTCCCCAAAACAACCAACCAACCAACAGAGAGGTCTCTCCGTCGGTCACAAAACACTCCAACAATTCAGATCAAATGGCCTTTCTTTGAATCTTGTGGTTCGCTGTGAGCATTCGTGGAATCCAACTTGAGCTCCGAAAGTCTCGATCATTGCAGACGTACTTCCAATGCTGACCGACGACTATAGAGCCAATTGTCGAGCTGTGATGCGCCGGTCGGCACGAATAATGACTTCCGCATGTTTGGAGCTGTGGCTGCGACAGGACGTCCCGAGCGTGGCTGATCATGGAGCTCTGTTTCTGCGTTTCCTGAGGCTGTAACTTTCTTTACCCATCGCCCAGCTGTACTCCTATCAACTGCAGCATCACCGTACACTCTACACAAAGGTTTATGGATGTTCACCACGGTTTCTTTTTCTGCAGACAAGAATTCAATAACAGTTTAGTGCTTGTAACGTGAGTCGTATGTAGACGCTATTTTCACGCTGTCCTACGGCTCTGCAATCGCCAGAACGGTTGGAAACTTCTCCAGTTTCGTTTTGGAAACTGTTATAAGCATCTCGCATTGAAATTCGCTCTGAATTTAGAGCTTCTTTAAAAGATAGCCAATCTTGGGGATTTTGTGTCTGTTTAAACTTGGCATGTTCGTTTCGTTGTCCCTGTATCGGTTTTTATGCTTGTTATTAACTCAGGATTATTTTGGAAACCGTTTACTATTCGCGTGGGCTCATGAACTAACTGCTCGAAATAATTTTCAGAGAATGCGTTTAGCACAATTTCGGATGATATTTTATGCGTACCTCCGGAATTAAACATGTATTTTCGCCAGCATATGGAGGGTAAATTAAAGTCAGCGCCAACTATTATCGTATGTGTCGGGTACGTGTTTGAAATCAAACTCAAATTGTCTTTGAAGCTTTCAGCAACTGTATCATCTGAATTGGGAGGTCAGTAAAAGGCTCCTATTATTATTTTATTTCGGTTACCAACAATGACCTCAGCCCATACTGACTCACAGGAAGTGTCTACTTCAATTTCGCGACAAGTTAAACAACTTCTAACAGCAAAAAACACCCCACCGCCAACCGTGTTTAGCCTATCCTTTAGGAACACAGTTAGGTTCTTCGCAAATGTTTCGGCTGAGCTTATATCCGGCGCTTGGAGCTCTGGTACTTTCCCAACAAAGCTACGACAATTTACAACTGTTACACCAGTGGTATCTACGATCTTCTTGTGTTAGGCCTGCACCCTTTGTGACTCAATCCCTTCCTGTGTTTTCCCGAGACCCTCTAACCTAAAAAACCGGCCAATCCACGCCACACAGCCCCTTCTACCCGTGTAGCCGCCTGCTGCGTATAGTGGATACCTCATCTATTCAGCGGAACCCGAAACCCAACAACCCTATCGCGCAAGTCGAGTAATCTGCAGCCAACACAGTCGCAGAACAGTCTGAGCTTCTGGTTCAGACCCTCCACTCAGCTCTGTACCAGAGGTCCGCAATGGGTCTTGTCGACTATGCTGCGAACGGTCAGCCCTGCTTTCATCTTGCAAGCAAAACTGGCAGCCTTTACCACTTCTGTTATCCGCTCGAAACCAGAGAGAATCTCTTCTGATCCAAAGTGACACACATCATTGGTACCGACGTAAGCAACCACCTGCAGTTGGCTACACCCCGTGCTCTTCGTGGCATCCGGGAGGATCGTTTCCACATCTGGAATGACTCCACCCAGTATGCACACGCACTGCACATTGGTTTTCTTTCCGTTCTTGTCAGCCAAGTCTCTAAGGGGCACCATAACCTGCCTAACGTTGGCGCTCCCAACTTATACCCCTACTGATGACGTAAGGCCCTAAACGAAATGTAATGGGCCCGAACGTGGGAAGAATAAAAATTGATATTAATCGATGGGACGATTGGGGCACGGTACACACAAAACGAGTTTGGAATCTAATAGATGCAGGGGAGCGAAATACTTCGCGTCCACGACGTGCTAAAGGATTCTTTAAAAGCTGACCAATGAAAACGATTGTATTTCCGTTTCTGTGTTCGTAGTATGCAACTGTAGTTATTTTGTAGAAGACCCACTGTAGTCTCTGTATGACGATTAAGACGCCAGATATCGTACCAAGCAGACTACTTCTAGCAAATAAAAAGAAATAAGCATCGACCCAAAATGCAACCCTCGGTCTCCTGCATACTTACCAAAAAATCTGTCCACTGCACCAACTGCTCTACATGCCAGCAGAGATAGTTATCTCACATGTGATGACAGTGTTGCCAGATTGCCAATCTTTAACGTCTATTTACTGCGCGAAATACGCGCAGGACGAAATTTTGTGACAGATATTTACATATTGATAGTATATGAGGAATCGCGCTGCGAAGTCCGAATGTGCGAATTTTTCTTCGCCCTATATTCCTTCGTAGGCTGGACGAGTAATAATAACACACACTGCCGCAGGTACGATAGGCATAGAGCGAGTGAGACAAAGCACACATTAATGTGACCACCGCCCATGTTCGACATTACATCAATATTCATTCACAGATGGAAGGTAGCAGAACTAGCAGTGGATGGTATATAAAGCTTGTCGTTGGGATGCGTAAAACAGTGCAGTCGTTGTAGTGCAGAAATGAAGCGATTTATCTGACGTCCAGAAGGGCATGATCATTGGCTTTCGGCCAAAGGTGGAAGCATTTCCAAAATGGCTAAGTTTGTAACGGTTCGGATGCCGCCTTTGATAAAGCATATCGTGCATAGCAAAATGGCGCAATCCAGAAGTAGTAGGGCAAACTGTGTTGTGGCGCATTTTGCTAGTGCGGGTTGCCTCAGAGGCAAACCTATTGTCCTCCTTTGACTGACAGGTACTTAACCTATTATTCTGCTTTGATTGAGAGGTCCTTAACCTATTGTTCTACTAAAAGGATCCTTCCTTTTGGTGGACAGGCACTTAACCTATTGTTCCCCTGACTACCCCTCCCACTCCCCTCCCCCCTCAGGAAACCTCACCCCTCACTGCTACAGGTACACTTTCAGGTCTGAGTTATTGGAATAGCCTCTCTCACTCTTATCAGTTTGATGGACTACTTAATTAAATTAATCAATTTGTTAACCTCTCCCTCTCTGATAAACTCTCCTCCCCTCTCCCAGCCCCTCTCCTCCCCAGAAAACGGCGGAAATTTCAAATTCCATCAGGACAATGCAACACACCATGGCTAAATCCGTTTGCTAAGAAAATGGCAGGAAAAAAGGGCACTTTGGCTGCCTCCACTAACCTAAGTAATTCGACCTCCACCTCTTCCTAGGAACTGGCTGGAAAAGGACTCAGCCTGTGCTGGACATGATGGGCATATGTCTTTATTTTCAGTCTTAATTTAAATAATCAGAGGGAGTACTGCCATCAAGTATGATCACGCCAAGTTCGAGAGTCCAACTGACCTAGTACACAGCACAGTCACCAGAGGGCGCTGTAGTCCCTTCCATGATGTAATCCAAGATGGCGGTCTGCTGGTGGAGAGGAAGAGTCTCATAACAAGATATTCAAGGTTATGTTGTTTATTTATAAAAAAAACTGTTTGTGGGGGATGGATTTCTCTTGCTCATCATTCTCTGCTGTTTGGAAAGATGTAGGTCTTGTAAGAAGTAATTACACGGGGCAAACATGTTGCATAACCTAATGTTTGGTATGGTACTCTGGGTGTCTTAACCTAATGTTTGGCCCTTTGTCGGCACTTAACCTATTGTTCTGTTAAGTGGTTTGCCATCTCAACCTCATTTCCTTAAACTGTTGTACCGCCTTTGATACCAAATTAAGTAATTAGTTATGTGCTCCCATCATTTTCTGATACATTTTTCGAATTTCACATTCTTTTGGACACCATTTCTGGCGCATTCTTCTCTGTTACTCGCTCCTTAAGCTATTGTACTGTGTTTTACATAAAAATTATGCAAATTAACCAAGTGTTCTGCAGTTAACCTGCTCTTCTGCTCTATGTCACCCACTTCGCACACCCTCCCCTTAACTATTGTAACACTAACACCACGTTGATATAAAAAATGTATACAAATTAATTCTTCACATGTATGTGATTACTTTTTTTTAAATTTGCAGCCTCCTATTGGTTGGTGAAATCGATGGTTTACAGTATGCTCCACACGGTTAAAGTTTCGGGTTTGTAGAGAAATAATTTCCAGTCTATATCTTCAGAATTATGTTGCGCGACCGGTCGGTAGGATGCTGCTATATGCTTGATATCGAGAAGTATTCCGAAAATGGTATGATATTCTGGCAAACCATGCGAAATTATATATGTTCTTGTAATCCCAGAGTCTGGAGATGTGTGTAGAAGAGCGAGCAACCAAGCAGGTCGGGATCGGAAGCAGTAACGCATTTGTGCCGAGGGGAGCCAATCCCGAATTCATAGAACAGTTCTGAGAATGACTTCGGTCTGGTGAGGGTGCTCTGGTCATGCGTCGGGAGTGTATGACCCCCCGACCTCGCGGGAAATATCTAGTGCAGCGAGGAGTATAGCTACGGTGCGTGTGCTTATGCTGTCTATCTTCGCGGTGTATGTACGAGTGTCTGGCGGCCGATAGCTATATGAGTGATGTAAAAACAGCTGCACACTGTAGCAAAGCAAGTGTTCAATTGGACCTGCTATAGTGTACAAACAGGACGGGCAATACGGCTGTAACAATATGACCCCTCAGAACCGCTCTGGATTGGGATCACGTTCTCTTCACCGATGAGTGTCGCATATACCTTCAACCAGACAATAGCCGGAGACGTGTTTGAGGCATCCAGGTCAGGCTGAACGCCTTAGACACACTGTGCAGCGAGTGCAGCAAGGTGGATGTTCCCTGTTGTTTTGGGGTGGCATTATGTGGGGCCGACGTACGCTGCTGGTGGTCATGGAAGGTGCCGTAACGGCTGTACGATATGTGAATGCCATCCTCCGACCGGCAGTGCAAAAATATCGGCAGCATATCAGCATATTGGCAATGCATTCGTCTTCATGGTCGACAATTCGCGTCCCCATCGTGCAAATCTTGAGAATGACTTCCTTCATGGTAACGATATCGCTCGACTAGAGTGGCCAGCATGTTCTCCAGACATGGACCCTACCGAACGTGCCTGGGATAGATTGAAAGGGCTGTTTATGGACGACGTGACCCACCAACCACTCTGAAGGATCTACTCCGAATCGCCCCATGGGACAATCTGGACCAACAGTGCCTTGATGAACTTGTGGATAGTATGCCACGACAAATACAGGCATGCACCAATGTAAGAGGACGTGCTGCTGGGTATTAGAGGTACCGGTGTGTACAGCAATCTGGACCACCACCGCTGAAGGTCTCGCTGTATGGTGGTACAACATACTATGTGTGATTTTCATGTGCAAAAGAAAGGGCGGAAATGATGTTTATGTTGAAGTCTATTCCCATTTTCTGTACAGGTTCCGGAACTCTCGGAACCGAGGTGATGCAAAACTTTTTTGATGTGTGTATTTTCGTTATTTATTATGATGCACCCCAAATAAATGTGAATAATCTTTAATAATAGCCGTAAATTCATATAGCTGTAGAAGGTGAAATCCTAGTGGCAACTGGAAATAGTATTATAGAAATTGTTGGTTACGAAATCCCCAGAGAGTGCAGCGGTTCTGTTAATTTATGCTAAATATTTGATTTTAACTGAAAGTTCGTTAATAAGTTTAGTTCTGATAAACTGGCTTGGGTGAGCCATCTGTAATAGGGGCCCCAACATAAATATTCCAGAATATTGTCAATGTTCTCGAAGAAAAGGCATACTGGCGCAGTAATACACACGTTCTGAGTGCTTTCACTGACCAAAGATAACGACAATATAGTTCCACTGTTCTCTGCTTGTGATAATTTAGAGGAGTAATCTGTCATAGTCAAAGGATACATATCTCTGCCAACTTCACACTTCAAGCATTAAGTAAAAAGACAACTGCGCTGCACTGTAATTAATTGGAAAGAGATGATCACACCGTCACTCATATGCTCTTAAAAAACATATAAAAGAAAATTTTCTGAACACGAATGTTCTGCCTATATTCTTGGAGGCCCTCATACCGTACTTTTAACAGATCTCACTGTGATTGTAATGGCTGGCTATTTGTCAAGAGGGTGAGCGACTTACGTCAGTCACAATCACATGGAAAGCTGAACTGTAGCCTAACTGTACTTAGCGTAATTGCAATTATTTAGTGCAAAAATTGACCACATGAGCTCCTAAGGTCCTCCTAAAAAAAAAAAATTATGGTTAACGTCCTTTAACTGTCCGCCCCAGGTAGCTGAGTGGTCAGCACGACAGAATGTCAATCTTAAGGGCCCGGACTCGATTCCTGGCTGAGTCGGAGAATTTCTCCGCTCAGGGACTGGGTGTTGTGTTCTCCTAATCATCATTATTTCATCCCCATCAAAGCGCAAGTCGCCGAAGTGACGTTAAGTCGAAAAGACTTGCACCCGACGACCGGTCTACCCGACAGGAGGCCCTAGCCACAAGACTTTGTTTTGTGACGTCCTTTAATATAATTTATTAATCTTCAAACAAAGGAAAACACTTCAATGTGAATCATACTCATTTCTTTTACGAAACTGGCATATTTTAAAGTCATTCACTCCAAAACAGTCACGGACGATCCAACATTCCTATTCTAACGAAAAAACTCCCTCAATGCTCTTTATAATTCACCTTCGCATATTTATAGCTTACAACCCGTTATTTAAATGTCCACTCGACTGGATCTGCCCTCCGCCCCCCATCCCTTTCTATTTCAGTCATTCACTACTGACTCGCATGCCTTCGTTCGCCGACAAGGGCATCGACCATGGTATCCTTACATCGACGTCCTTACTTGTTATAAATAATCCAGATTTTGTCAAAAATAGCCTCCATCTTGGATTACATCACGGAAGGGACTGCAGCGCCCTCTGGTGACTGTGCTGTGTACTAGGTCAGCTGGACTCTGGACATTCGCGTGATTATACCTGATGGCAGTACTCGCTCTGATTATTTAAATTATGACTGAAAATAAAGACTTATGCCCATCAAGTCCAGCACAGACTGAGTCCTTTTCCAGCCAGTTCCTAGGAAGAGGTGGAGGTCGAATTACTTAGGTTAGTGGAGGCAGCCAAAGTGCCCTTTTTTCCTGCCATTTTCTTAGCTAAGGGATGTAGCCATGGTGTGTTGCATTGTCCTGATGGAATTTGAAATTTCCGCCGTTTTCTGGGGAGGAGAGGGGCTGGGAGAAGGGAGGAGAGTTTATCAGAGAGGGAGAGGTTAACAAATTGATTAATTTAATTAAGTAGTCAATGAAACTGATAAGAGTGAGAGGGTCTATTCCAATAACTCAGACCTGAAAGTGTACCTGTAGCAGTGAGGGGTGAGGTTTCCTGAGGGGGGAGGGGAGTGGGAGGGGTAGTCAGGGGAACAATAGGTTAAGTGCCTGTCCACCAAAAGGAAGGATCCTTTTAGTAGAACAATAGGTTAAGGACCTCTCAATCAAAGGAGAATAATAGGTTAAGTACCTGTCAGTCAAAGGAGAACAATAGGTTTGCCTCTGAGGCAACCCGCACTAGCAAAATGCGCCACAACACAGTTTGGCCTACTACTTCTGGATTGCGCAATTTTGCTATGCACGATATGTTGTATCAAAGGCGGCATCCTAACAGTTACAAACTTAGCCATTTTGGAAATGCTTCCCCCCTTGGCCCGAAAGCCAATGATCATGCCCTTCTGGACGTCAGATAAATCGCTTCATTTCTGCATTACAACGACTGCACTGTTTTACGCATCCCAACGACAAGCTTTATATATCCTCCACTGCTAGTACTACTACCTTCCATCTGTGAATGAATATTGATGTAATGTCGAACATAGGCGGTGGTCAAATTAATGTGTGCTTTGTCTCACTCGCTCTATACCTATAGCGGCTACGAATCCCACAATATTAACAAATACCCAACCCAGCTCAGAAGACAACTCTAAACACCAAAACATTTGACCCAACATCTGTGACTTTGCTCCATTTTTCAATACAGCAACACACCATCTCATTCACACTTTAAATGATTACAGTTACTGATATCCACACAGATATGATATTATTAGAAACAATAGGTAAACCAATTATGAAACGCAAAATATCACACAAATCGGATACATCACAAGCGTATAGAAAAAAACTCAGTAAGTATATAGCAGCACATTAAGTAATTAATGAAACGTGTGTCTTTGTGTAATTTTATTTAGTTAAGCATGTTAATCATCCAAACATACAAATTACGTTGAGTTTTTGCTTGTCTCATGTCGGCCGCTTTTTCGTCCAGCGTTTCAGCAAGATACATAGTGTTTTTATCTAACTTTTTCTCCGTTCTAGCTGCGTTTCCGTCTATCTTTTCTCCATTGTAGCTATATTAGCATCCACTTTAGCCATAGTGCTTTCAGAAGCGTCTGCGTATCCAAACCTCCTTGGTTTCCATTCTTCTCTGTGTAGATTCTCGTTCTATCTTATTTCCTTTATTTA
Organism: Schistocerca gregaria; assembly: GCF_023897955.1. NCBI lineage: Eukaryota > Metazoa > Arthropoda > Insecta > Orthoptera > Acrididae > Schistocerca > Schistocerca gregaria. The sequence goes on from NC_064921.1 coordinate 750,756,598, forward strand.
GCATATCATCTTGCCGAAGGCACGAATATGGTGTGCTAATATTTTTCGCTTCCTCTGTCTCGTCAACAAAATAAGATTATATTGCGCTAATTCCTGAAATTTCTGAGGTTCCTGAATCTGCATTTACTTCCCTTTTACCCACCACTGTTTCGGTTCCCAGCTCGAATAACTTAGAATTGCTTTCGTTACCGGTCTCGATATTTTTCTCCATGACTTTTACTACTTTAGTCTCGTTGTACTGACTCTTACTTTCTGACACAGTACATTTGTTTATTCAGAATACGCGTGCAAAATATACTTTTATTCAACAATCCTCATATCCGAAATACCACATGTCACTACGTGAGCTAAGCCTTTTGCGACACTTACACGTTTTTCTCGTTGAGAAATTAGCTCATAACAATATCTGTTACCCTCGCCTAGCGCAAAAAAAGTGTTTCAGCGTCTGTCAGGAACTGGCCTATAAAAAGTTTTAATCTACATCTGCATGTATATTACTGCTCTACAATTCACAGTTAAGTGGCCGGCAGAGGTTTCATTTGAACCAAGTTCAGGCATTTTCTCTGCCATTCCGCTCTCGAACGTTCTGTACGGTTACATTCATGTTCACAACCTACAATTCTGTAAACAGTTCTTTGTGTTGACTTCCATTTTCCCGGAAATCAAATGACGTTTGAAAGGCACAGTGTAATAGAAGGTCTAAACATAAATTGTTCTATCGGAAGCGTGTGATTTCCATCTTTGTAAAAAACTCGAAGTTTGCAAATAATTTTTTGACTTTAAAATACTGTGTTTTGTGTTTAGTTGTACAACAGGGTCAACAACTCATGACTCCGACGTGATCAAAAACAGAAACAAATATGATTGTAGTTAACATGAACAGTAATATCCAAAAGGTGAAACTACAATAGAAATGAACAAAGTTTGTGTGAAACTTGCTCCGTTCTGTGCTGAAAAGCCTTATATATGTTTTTATCAGAGCGAGGAGGAGGAGGAGATTAGTGTTTAACGTCCCGTCGACAACGAGGTCATTAGAGACGGAGCGCAAGCTCGGGTGAGGGACGGATGGGGAAGGAAATCGGCCGTGCCCTTTCAAAGGAACCATCCCGGCATTTGGCTGAAGCGATTTAGGGAAATCACGGAAAACCTAAATCAGGATTGCCGAAGACGGGATTGAACCGTCGTCCTCCCGAATGCGTGGGCTAACCACTGCGCCACCTCGCTCGGTTTATCAGAGCTAGCACTATGGGACTTAACATTTGTGGTCATCAGTCCCCTAGAACGTAGAACTACTTAAACCTAACTAACCTAACGACATCACACACATCCATGCCCGAGGCAGGATTCGAACCTGCGACCGTAGCAGTCGCGCGGTTCCGGACTGAGTGCCTAGAACCGCTAGACCACCGCGGCCGGTGTGATGGTAGGCATTTCTCCTCCTTACACGAGGCATCACAACCGCGGAAATACCGACTAAAGCAACCAAACTCACTACTGACTCTTATTTGTTACCACAGTTGGAGCACCGATTTGTCAAAAATATGTATGAAATCTTATGGACAGTGACGAAAAAAAGAAATTTTGTTAGCTACAGAAAGACTGTTAATGACTTTAAGGAAAGTGAAGAAGTCAAGCAACTAATTGGTGGCATGAAACCCAATCAATTGCTTCCGAAAATGAAAGTTTGTGGAGGAACGAAAGTTTCAGATGAAATTTTAAAGTCTATCTAGGTAAACTTCTTGATAGCGGCCGAAGTATTTTAATAATATCCGAAGAAAATGTTGCGAAACTAGGCAGGAATGAAAGTTTCAGATGAAATTTTGAAGTCTATCTGTCTAGGTAAACTTCTTGATAGCGGGAGAAATATTTTAATAATTGACTACGAAAATGAGGGCAAACAAGGGCAAATGGCTGACTGTAGGACGCAAATGCAAAGTACTCAGGAACCCAATCAACTTCAACGGAAATGTCCCCTGTGGAGTGCGATTCTTCTATATGAGTAGAAGACCTTTTGGTAAGAATCGAAGAGCTTCAAAATCCAAAACTAGGAAGCGACAGATCAATCGCGACGTTGTTCTCGTAGCAGAGGCCGTAACACGAACTGCTACTTTGATTTTCGTTATGGCTCAAAATGCGAACCTGAGAAGTGTGTCCAACCTTGGCAATCTACTGGTGAGGGGAACTCCCATCCACATTCACGGTAGCGGCTGAGTGTTCTGCCGCGACAGTTATACCAGACAGCCAACATCGGTTGCTTATTAGAGATAAAACTTCAGGGTTACTTTTACTGGTTGACAACGGTGCTGATGTTTCTGTTATGTCAGCGTGTCTCAAGGATAAGGTTAAAGAGGCAGACAAACTTCGTCCTGCAACTGGATCAGAGTTATTGGATGTTGATTTTGGTTTAAAACGCAGTTTTGAATGGCCTGTCATTATAAGTCAACACAACAAAAGGTATAACTGACGCAGACTACATTCATCAATGCGGCTTAGAAAAAAAAAAAATTATTAGTTGGCACTAATACAGTGATAATAAGCCAGATACTGGCAACAAACATAACTTGCATAGCAGAGCTTGAAATCGGTCGTCTGGGATATGAGAGTAGTAACACAAGGACTGGTTTCCAGTGAATGTGATGTTCAAGGTGTTCAGGTTCATCAGTGGGGACGGCGATGAACATGGAAACTTAAATGTACTGTGAAAGCCATGCTAACGGAACAAAGCTTTCACAGTTTTTTGTAATTAACCCGACACCTTCTCAAAACAGAAAACTCATTCTCGGCAACGACGCAGCCTGCCTGATATGGAATCCTGTTCCACAGGTGTGGAGTGGTGTCATGCGTCGGAGCAAACAGCGCTTTCCCAACTTCCGGCCTCTTCGCTGACAGGGCAGTGTCAGCCTAACCGTGCGAAGAAAAAATGTTCTGCTTGCTTTTCAATTTGTAGTTTACGTCCGACATCGTGAATGACTCAGCAATGCCTCTAAGTTCTTAGGCAAAAGTACTGTACTGCTGATGCTGGACTGATGGATTAGAGTAATTGTTGTAATATGAAGTTGAGAGAGGAGGAGCGACCTGTCCTGATCGGTACGGTAACAGCAAAACAATTGTAAACTAAATGATAATTAATTGAAACCCTCAGCTGCCGACAGGTGTTCTTGATATACCTCGACGGGGACAGCTGAAACTGTGTGCCCCGACCGGGACTCGAACCCGGATCTGCTGCTTACATGACAGACGCTCTATCCATCTTTCTTTCAAATTTTTTTATTCAAAAACTGAATTCTGTTTTTTATGACAAAGAAAATAAAAATCTCTGGTGTTCTAAAATAAATGACGGCCTTCTGCGTATAATAAAAAAATATCTCTGGAAATGTAAATAAGTATACTATTTCGATATCGGGTTTTTGTGTCGTGTGTATCATACTAAATTATTTATTTATTTATTTATTTTTATATATTTGGTGAGATCACAGAGGACGCCCTCCAGGCGAAAAACAAGTATGTACACTACTAGCCATTAAAATTGCTACACCACGAACATGAAGTGCTACAGACGCGATTTTTAACCGACAGGAAGAAGATGCTGTGATATGCAAATGATTACCTTCCCTGAGCGTTCACACAGGGCTGGCGCCGGTGGCGACACCTACAGCGTGCTGACATGAGGAAAGTTCCCAACCGATTTCTCATACACAAGCAGCAGTTGACTGGCGTTGCCTGGCGAAACGTTGTTGTGATGCCTCGTGTAAGGAGGAGAAATGCCTACCATCACGCCGGCCGCGGTGGTCTAGCGGTTCTAGGTACTCAGTCCGGAACCGCGCGACTGCTACGGTCGCAGGTTCGAATCCTGCCTCGGGCATGGATGTGTGTGATGTCGTTAGGTTAGTTAGGTTTAAGTAGTTCTACGTTCTAGGGGACTGATGACCACAAATGTTAAGTCCCATAGCGCTCAGAACCATTTGAACTATTTGAACCTACCATCACGTTTCCGACTTTGATAAAGGTCAGATTGTAGCCTATCGCGATTGCCGTTTATCGTATAGCGACATTGCTACTCGTGTTGGTCGAGATCCAATGACTGTTAGCAGAATATGGAATCGGTGGGTTCAGGAGGGTAATACGGAACGCCGTGCTAGATCCGAACGGCCTCGTATCAGTAGCAGTCGAGATGACAGGCATCTTATCTCCACTGCTGTAACGGATCGTGCAGCCACGTCTCGATCCCTGAGTCAACAGATGGGGACGTTTGCAAGACAACAACCTTCTGCACGAACAGTTCGACGACGTTTGCAGCAGCATGGACTATCAGCTCGGAGACCATGGCTGCGGTTACCCTTGACGCTGTATCACAGACAGGAGAGCCTGTGATGGTGTACTCAACAACGAACCTGGGTGCACGAAGGCAAAAGTCATTTTTTCGGATGAATCCAGGTTCTGTTTACAGCATCATGATGGCATCATCCCTGTTTGGCGACATCGCGGTGAACGCACACTGGAAGCGTCTATTCGTCATCGCCATACTGTCGTATCACCCGGAGTGATGATATTGGGTGCAATGGTTACACGTCTCGGTCACCTCTTGTTCGCATTGACGGCACTTTGAACAGTGGACGTTACATTTCAGATGTATTACGACCTGTGGCTCTACCCTTCATTCGATCCCTGCGAAACCCTACATTTCAGCAGGATAACGCACGACCGCATGTTGCAGGTCCTGTACGGGCCTTTCTCAGAAAATGTTCGACTGCTGCCCTCGCCACTACATTCTCCAGATCTCTGACCAACTGAAGACGTCTGGTCAATGGTGGCCGAGCAACTGGCTCGTCACAATACGCCAGCCACTACTCTTGATCAACTGTAGTATCGTGTTTAAGCTGCATGGGCAAATGTACCTGTACCCGCCATCCAAGCTCTGTTTGACTCAATGCCCAGGCGTATCAAGGTTGTTATTACGGCCAGAGGTGGTTGTTCAGGGTACTGATTTCTCATGATCTATGCACCCAAATTGCGTGAAAATGTCATGTCAGTTCCAGTATAATATATTTGTCCAATGAATACCCGTTTATCATCTGCATTTCTTCTTGGTGTATCAATTTTAGTGGCCAGTAGTATATAATTACCATCAATAACAAACAAAATAAAAAGGGAATTATAAAATTTAAGGGAAACTCCCTCCTGGCAGAACAGACAAATGGCATCCGCGTCCCGCCAACTTGTGGGTAGAGAGACACTGAATCCCAAGGCAGTCAGGCATGTTTCAGGCACGTCTTCACGAAGAATATTGCATTTGCCGATATATTGGATCGAGTCCTGGTATCACTCAATCTCACTGAAATCAGCTTCTCATACCTGGGACACCCCAGCTGCAGGAGGGATCGAAGAAGGCACTACCCAGAAAGTTGGCGTAGTACTGACGGTATCGCGGATGGTGCACGAGAAAAGTAAAGCGATCTTGCAGGAACGTCCAAAAATCAAGAACACTCTTATCACCTTCATGGAACAAATAAGAGATCGAGAGGCCTTTTATCCAGATCACAGCTTTGGTCTTCATACATGGGAAGTACGTCTCGTCTGGGAACAGAAGAGAATTCGGGGTAATGCCATGGAGAGCCGTACGTAGAAGAAAGGCAAGCATCTTCTGAATCTGCTGCCACACCTCTGCGGAAGATCCACACATCAGTCGATGTTCTCCATCTGAGCCACCGAGGACACAGATCAATACCGAGACTGCAGGGACTTATCCCTTGCACGCTTCCCGTGAGACCCACATTCATAACTGTTCACAATCTACATACGTAATGTTCCTAATAGATATTTGCCCATCCACTCATTACTCGCGCCAACTAAGGTGACGATTCCCGTAAGAGTTCGGGCAACCTGTGCGCAGACGAAGGTCAATCGCCGGGTAGCCATTTAACTTATATGAAGATAGTAACTGTTCCCTAAAGAACAAATACCACTGATGACCGTGCAGCTTCTCTAGAATAAATGATAATTAATTGAAACCCACAGCTGCCGACAGGTGTTGAGAAGCTGCATGGTCATCAATGGTTTCTGTTCTTTCGAGAACAGTTACTATCTTCATGTATAGTTAAACGGCTACCCGGCCATTACCTTCGTCTGTGCGAATGCGCATAGTCTGCCTGAACTATACGGGAATCGTCACCTTAGTTGGCTCGAGTAATGAGTGAATGGGCAAATATCTGTTAGGAACATTACATATGTAGAATTGTGGACAGTTGGGAATGTGGGTCTCACGGGAAGCGTGCAAGAGATGGGTCCCTGCAGTCGCGCTCTTTATCTGTGTCCTCGGTGGCTCAAATGGATCGCCTTTGGCTGTGGAGCGGTGCGGTACGTCCCCGGCCGCTCCGTGTCGCGTTTCCGGGTGTGTTGTTGTTTACCGCGCCGGCGCGCTAGTGTTACGTATTGCCGTCACGTTCCTGACACACGATGGCTCTTTCGTATCGGAAAGCCACGATCAAGCTGCAGTTCGACACTACGTACTCTAGACCCAAGGCCCACGAAGTAGAGCGTTTATTACGCGATGTGGTACATATTGATCCTAACGAGCTGATCAGTATCCACTTATCTATTGTCTCCAGCGTCGTATATCTTAAGTTCACTGACGACGAAGCATGTGACAAACTTCTCAGACGCTCGACGGCAGGTTATCGGTTCTGCCACTCAGACGGAAACGTGGGTGTGGTGACGCTTGAACGTGCTGGATTGGGAATCCAAAATGTGCGCGTGTTTGAGCTCCCTTTTGAAGTTCCAGCGGATTTGGTCACCCTTGCTCTTCGACCCTATGGAACAGTTCTCGGCCACACGGCCGAAAAATGGAAGACCTTCGACACCTACCCTGTCCTTAACGGGGTGCGACAAGTCCGTATTGACCTGCATCGCCATATTCCTTCGTATCTCACGATCGCTGGTTGCAGGGCAATAATTATTTACGACGGTCAGCCGAGAACCTGCTCCGGTTGTGGCCAGACGGGACACATGCGTACCGAATGCCTGCAACGCCGTCTCGTGCAGACACCCTCGACCGACCAGATTCGTCCGTCGACACCGACCTCTCTGCCGATTACGTATGTTGCGGCGGCGAGACGGGAGACGCCAGCTGTATATGACGACCCCACTGTATTGGTGCGAGCTTTGGAGGACCCTGCAGTAGCTTCCACGGAGCCCCAAGCGTCTTTCAGTGCTGATGCTACTGATGTCCTTTCGTCGGACCCCGGCGCACCGTCACAACGGCTCGCCGACGGTGCGATGGAAGTTGAAGCACAGGATGCAGCGTCCTCCCCTTGCCCTACGTCGGAAACAGAGGCGCGGCAGCGTAAGCAGAAATCACCCAAGCGTCATAAGAAGCCGCGCAAGACAACCGACGACGTAGAACAGCCCGAGGCGACACCGCTGGATGACGAGGTGCCTCAACCGCTCCACCGCGCCGACACAGGCGACCCTACCGTCTCACACTGTTCGACGTCTTCTCCCACTACCGCTGGGTCTGGACCACATGGGGATGCGGGAGATCACCGCAGCTCCGACACCGGGGATGCACCCTTGCCTCCGTCTGCCTCTCGAGATCCAGTGGTGTCAACGTCCCTGGGCGACTGGGCGCAGGAGATGGAGTTGCAGGATGCGTTTCAGGACCAAGACGATGCACCGATGCCGATGGCAGCGTCTACGCGGCCGGCGACAGACGCCTAGGGCGGCATGAGCACCTCTCGTCGCTGCCTAGCACTTCGCAAGACCGGCGCTCCACGTCACGACTACTGCCCTCCTGTCATACCATGGTCACCTCCCGAGACTTGATGGACCAGGCATACCGCCTCGCCACGAGCAACGTCAATGGCATTACATCTGATGTCAAGACCCGTATGCTGAAGGATACGTTACGCGCTGCGGATCTGGACGTTGTTTTCCTTCAAGAAGTCCGATCAGGACTCTGTCTCGATGCCTACGGATATGACGCCTACACTATGCCTGCAGATGTGGGCGGCGGAGGTACGGCGATTCTACTGCGGGAAGGGATAATGGCCACTGATGTCTCCTATTTACCGTCGGCCCGGGGGGTTGCACTAACGATTGGTACAGTACGTCTGGTGAACTTATATGCTCCTTCAGGCACCGGCAAAAGGAGAGAACGGCGCACCTTTTTTGCCGAAGATATAGCCCCGCTCTTCCAGGGCAATACCGACCACTTGGTAGTAGGCGGCGATTTTAATTGTGTGCTCCGCCCATCCGACCAGGAGCCACACTATACCACCTGCCCGGCACTCCAGGCACTTGTACAGGACTTGGCCTTGTTGGACACCTGGATCATCCAACACGGCGACCGTCGAGCACACACCTACTTTACTAGTCACTCCGCGAGCCGTTTGGATCGTGTCTACGTCACCCGCGGCCTACGATCGGCCGTTGTCGACGCTGAGATGTGGCCGGCAGCGTTCACGGATCACCTCGCATATGTGTGTACTCTCACCCTTCCCCGCCAGCGCGTCCGCCGAAGTAGGGGTCCGTGGCGCCTCAATGTGGCCCTTCTTGATGAGATAAATTGCAGACGCGCAGTCGAGTCCACATGGAGCAATTACCACCGGCGTTTACCCGCCTACCGTTCTGTACTTCAATGGTGGTTACGGTGTGCAAAACCCGCACTGTGCCGAACATTAGTCAGCTATGGACGCGACCGAGCGCGCTGGTATACTGCGACTACTGATTTTTACTATACTGCGCTCCGCGAACTGGCTGTACAACCGCCGTCGCCAGAGCGACAATCAACAGTACAACGCGTCAAGGCACAATTGCTTCGTATCAACGCCGTACGTCTTGCGGGTGTGCGGGTGCGAGCGAGGACGACTGATGATGTTCGTGGTGAACGACCTTCCCTCCACCATATCATTCAAGAACGCCGAAGACGCAAGAGGCAGCTCATTACCGAGGTTGAGACGGAGGATGGGCGACGCGTTGACGCACAAATGGATATCGTCCGAGCGTTCACACAGTCATATAAACTTCTTTACGAGAGGGAGTCCCACATGAATGTAGGGGTCAGGGAAGTCCTATCTGACCTACCAGTCTCTCGGAACCTACTAGATGATGCTACGCTCTTGTCGGCGGTGACTTTGGAAGAACTGCGAGAGGCTCTGTTGCGTGGCTCTCCCAACAAAACGCCTGGCCCTGACGGCCTCCCTCTTGAATTTTACAAGCGGTTCTTTGATCTCATGGGCCCAATGTGGGTCAGGATGTACAGTGAAATCCTGGACGCCGATTTTCAGGTACCATTTGACTTTACTGAGGGTCTCTTGATCCCTGTGCCCAAACCCGGCGGAGGCCGTCGCCCTCTTGATTTTCGCCCGTTGACAATGCTAAACACTGACTATAAGCTGTTGACACGCATGCTCCGTGAGAGGCTCAAACCTACGGTAATGGCGGCCATTCACACTGATCAAACCTGCCTCGGGGGCGACACTAATGTGTTTACGACTTTAAGCACCTATAGAGACGTGGTGGCGCTCATGCAAACTTGCCGCCTCCAAGGCGCTCTTGTTGCGCTGGACTTCGACCATGCTTTCGACCGCGTTAACCATGGTTTCCTGCGTGCTGTTATGGAACACATCGGTGTCCCGCGTCTGACGACGTCTGTTGTGCTTCGATTGATCCATGGGGCTGTCACGAGGATTATGATCAACGGCTGTCGGTCCGCCCCCGTCCGTGTCAACAGGTCCGTCCGGCAGGGTTGTCCTCTTTCTGCCATGCTCTTCGCCGTTGCCCTCGAACCAGCTCTACACGGACTACGGCGACGCTTAGAAGGACTTACCCTCCGTTCCGTAACCTTTCGATGTGGTGCATACGCCGACGATGTGATGTTCTTAGCACGGTCTGGTGACGAAATACACACGGCGTTTTCCTGGCTCCACCAGTATGGGGCGGTGGCAGGCAGTGTGCTCAACCTTCGGAAATCACGCTACATGGAGGTAGGACGAGGAATGCCTGCAGGTCTGGCCGTACCTCTGACAAAGGTCCCGATGCTCAAGTGTTTAGGGATATCACTCCATCGACAAATACAACGCACGGCGGCCTTTACGTATCGTATGGTCTTACGACGACTCCGTTTAGAGGCTCGTCTCAATAAATTCAGATCATTGAACATTTTGCAACGCGCCCAATACGTCAATGTGTACATGGCTTCTCACCTTAACCATTACGCCCATGTACTGCCGATAACGGACACGATGGCTTCCAGGATACAGGCAGTGTTTGGACACGTGGTGAACGATGGTGCTGTTTTCAAGATCCGTTTTGTTACGCTTACTTTATCCTTCGACAAAGGCGGTGTTGGACTCACTCACGTCAAGCACAGAGCGCTGGCACTGTATCTCCGTTCCATGAGGCGACTCTGGCTTTCACCAACAGCCAGTCTCCCCGGCCTACTGACTGAAGAAGTGACCCCACGTACGCTGTACCCACCGGTACCAGTTGGACATTTATCGCCCTCGCTGTCACATATTAGAACGTTTTTCGTAGAGCATAGCTATGTGTTGCGGGTTATATCGGAGACACGGAAACCGACAGCGAAGACTTATTATAGTGCTCTCCAGCACTGGACTCCGGATAACGACATTGTACGGCGCCACCCTACTGTCGACTGGCCACGGGTATGGCGAGCCATCCACGCGCCGTTCCTGTCTACTTTCGTGGGGTCGACGTGGTATGTGGTCGTTAACGAGAAACTTCCAACCCGACAACGGCTGCATGCCATTCACCTAATTGACGACCCTGTGTGCCCCCGTTGCACGACGTTAGACACGGACGAACATAGACTGAACTGTGGCCCCGCGCGTGAGTGCTGGAAACTGATCCGCCAGATCCTGGCCTTCCTGCTCCGCCGCCCCTACGTTTCGATTTTACCCCAAGAACTCTTTCATCCCGACGCTGTCTATTTCCCAATGACCCGGATGAATGCGGTTAATTGGGTACGAGGAATGGCGATACACTACATATACCGCGATGGACACAAAGACGTCCTCGATTTATGGTACTATATGATCGACGAGTTTCTGGTCTTAACGAACAGACAGGATTACCGGAACCTTTTTGCGAACTATTTGGGTTCGTCATTCATGGACCCACCACCCAGCTGGAGTGTGCCGGGTGTGAGAAGACATTAACTTGTAGATGTGATCTTTCCACGATTCCCCTATGGTAACAGAAACAGTCTCTGACTGTGTGCAGCGGCCCCGGGCGCTCCAACGATTGGTAGCTGGTGATGTCCAATGTAATGACGACCGCCCGTTCCTGGCCGCCCGCCTAGCAATGTGACCGCGGCGAGCAAGATGGCCCTTTTTAGTTCACTTTATTGGCAACTTTTTGCGCATGGCTGCCTTGTTTTTTTTATGCATTCTCAAAAAAAAAAAGTGGTTAGCGTTGAGGCCCCATAAGCGGTGGATCGCTGGATGTGGTCCCCTTCGTCAGTTTGTTTTTTATTTATTTTCAACACAGTCATTTTCTTTACTGTTTGTATTACAACTGATATAATGGGAAAATGCAATCGGATGAACTTTTAGTAAATTTACAATGTTATATGGCAGTGAAAAAAAAACTACAATAGAACCACGAAAGTCAATACGCTGTCGGAGACGATATGTCCTGAGACTGCGTGATGTTAGACTGACTAGCTCAGCTTTTTTTTTTCTTTATTGAATTTAAAAAAAATGGATAAAGCGTATGCCATGTAAGTAGGAAATACCGGGTTCGGGTCCTGGTCGGGGCACACATTTTCACCTGTCCCTATCGACGTATATCAACACCACCTATCGGCATCTGAGGGTTTCAATTAATTATCATTTATTCTAGAGAAGCTGCACGATCATCAATGGTTTCTGTTCTTTCGAGAACAGTTACTATCTCCATGTATAATTGTAAACTGTCTAGAGGATTTTTGTCTCATAGAGGTTTTAAAAATAGATAGTGACAAAAGTTCGTAAAACCCCTCATAAGACATACAGAGCTTTACAAGAGAAAAAAATCCAAATATTCAAACATTTAACTTTGAAATACGGAAATGGAAAAAAAATAATATAAGAATAACAAAGATCCTAAGAATTTAGTTCAATATACGTGGAGCGTTCAATAACTAATGCAACACTTTTTTTCTCGGCCAGTTTCGGATGAAAAAAATGAGAAATTTGTTGTGGAACATCGTTGACTCTCCCGCTTCAGCCCCTATAGTTTCATCAATTTCCAATAGATAGAGGCGCTGTACGCAGACTTCGAAATGCTTTCTGTAACGAAGGTGCGTTCCAAGTAGAGAGCTTTCATTGCGTTTCTTTTGGCGGAAAACCAGAGCATCGCAGATCCTCATCGGCACTCGCGTAATGTTTACGGAGACTTGGAAATGAACAAAAACATGGCGAGTCGCTGGGCGAGGCGTCTGTCCCTCATCGCAACCAACAAGGTTGCGCAAACCTGCCCGAGCTCCTGTGTGCCGAACGAGCGCACACAGCTGTGACTCCTGCAGTGTTGGAACGTGCGGACACTCTCATTCGCGGTGATCGACGGATCACAATCACAAACACCCCTTTGCTCAATTGGGCGTCTCTGTTGGTAGTGGTGACACACTTGTGTACCAGTTGGGGTACTCAAACGTGTGTACCCGTTGGGCTTGTCATCCATCCTACAGCCCAGATCTCTCACATTCCAACTTCCAACTGTTTGGGCCAATGAAGGACGCATTCCGCGGGAAGCAGCAGATGGACGAAAAGGATGTTATTGATGCAGCAAGGCGTTGGCTCCGGCGTCGGCCAGTGCAGTGATGCCATGTAGGGGTACAGTCCCTCCCAGTGAGGTGACGTAAAGCTGTCACATTTTGTCATGGTATAAGAATATATGGGGGCACTTATCACGGGATAATTATATATTTTTATTTTTATAATTATATTTTATGATTTTGGTTGAGGTGTCTTTACATACTGTGGGGTAGCATGAGACTTTTAATTAACTTATACCGCGATAACACTCGTACGGACATCGGCTGCCCCGAAGTACGTACTATATAATATTTTTTAAACACAACGCGCGACTCACTGCCTTCTAATAAATAGTCTGCGCGAGCGCCTGCTATTTATAGAAGAAAATGTGCGTATTCTTACGCAAACTGTAATTATTAATATGTGTCTCAGGGGCTACTGGTTATTTATGTACCAAACTGCACAAAGATTAACTGAGTTATTGCTGAGATTATTGAATGGATTTATTTTCAATATTTCTTGTTCATTATTTGCAAGGCAAAACTGGAAAGAATGTCATTTTCCGTTAAGCAGCCAAACTCGAAACGTACTGAAATCATTCAGTATTCTAAATATTACTAGACGAAATCTATTTTTGTGAACTCTGAAACTATTGTAAGATCAAGGTAGAGAAACAAATAAACACAGATAAAAAATGTTTTTCTTTAATCACATTGCTGTTTGTGATTTTTGGTGGTATTATTTAACTTTTTTAATCTTTCTTATACATCGCGCACACATACACAGTCTTCAAATAATTTACAAATCAAAAACCTTTTTTTACATTTAATATTATCACATGAAATTTTAATTATATAATATAGTCAGCGTAATGGCCGACTAAATTCTGCTAGGGGATTTGAGCTCCCTGCACTGCGAAGTTCTGTAAACAATTTTGTTAATTGTAATGAATGATTACTATCATGAGAGGACCCACTAAGTCAATAATGCACACTTTCTCATAACAATTACAAGTATATTTTACTAAATTACAACCAAACTAACATTAAATACCGTCCTTCTATACAATGGCGGTCTTCCGCTAGAAAAAACAGAATAGGAGATAGCTTTCAATAAAACAATAGTCTCTGGTCATGTTCATTCTTATTACATAGAACAAATGTTCTTTTTTAAATCACATCGCTGTTTGTTATTTTTGGTGGTATTATTTAACTTCTTTAATCTTTCTTATACATCGCGCACACGTACGCGCGTATAATTCACACGTGACACAAGCAAAAAAATGGTTCAAATGGCTCTGAGCACCATGGGACTTAACTGCTGAGGTTATCAGTCCCCTAGAACTTAGAACTACTTAAAGCTAACTAGCCTAAGGACATCACACACATCCATGCCCGAGGCTGACACAAGTTATCTTTTACTGAAATGTCAATTTACGTAACATACCGTCACAATTGAACGAAGAAAGTGTTGTAGGTAATAATATGAGGTAGTGGAATCAGGAATGGAACCAACCTGCTTTCAGAAAAAAATGTGTCGCATTACTTACTGAACACCCCTCGTAAAAAGCTTAAAAAAGGAGTAGGTTGTGAGTCGTTACCAACAGGTAGGAAACTTGCCGACTTTCACTTGGAATGCTCAAGGAAAACCTAGATTATGACACCATCAAGCGGTCCAAAGCAGTCAAGTACGAAACAGCCTGGATATGGCTGAAAACAGGTTCTTGCTCTACCTTCAATTCCATGATGTTCAAATTTATTTGGGTTCAAATGGCTCTGAGCACAATGGGACTTAACTGCTGAGGTCATCAGTCCCCTAGAACTTAGAACTATTTAAACCTAACTAACCTAAGGACATCACACACATCCATGCCCGAGGCAGGATTCGAACCTGCGACCGTAGCGGTCGCGCCGCTCCAGACTGTAGCGCCTAGAACCGCTCGGCCTCTCTGGCCGGCCAATTTATTTGGAAACATATTTTCGTCCACCCAGGAACAGCCTATGTCAAGTCACAAAAAATACTAAATGGCTGTACTTCTTTTATCAATAACTTCCACCGTGTCTTACAAAATAGAAAATGCTGCCTGGTCAATTGATATACATCTACATCTACATGACTACTCTGCAATTCACATTTAAGTGCTTGGCAGAGGGTTCATCGAACCACAATCATACTATCTCTCTACTATTCCACTCCCGAACAGCGAGCGGGAAAAACGAACACTTAAACCATTCTGTTCGAGCTCTGATTTCTCTTATTTTATTTTGATGATCATTCCTACCTATGTAGGTTGGGCTCAACAAAATATTTTCGCATTCGGAAGAGAAAGTTGGTGACTGAAATTTCGTAAAAAGGTCTCGCCGCGACGAAAAACGTCTGTGCTGTAATGACTTCCATCCCAACTCGTGTATCATATCTGCCACACTCTCTCCCCTATAACGTGATAATACAAAACGAGCTGCCCTTTTTTGCACCCTTTCGATGTCCTCCGTCAATCCCACCTGGTAAGGATCCCACACCGCGCAGCAATATTCTAACAGAGGAGGAACGAGTGTAGTGTAAGCTGTCTCTCTAGTGGACTTGTTGCATCTTCTAAGTGTCCTGCCAATGAAACGCAACCTTTGGCTCGCCTTCCCGACAATATTATCAATGTGGTCCTTCCAACTGAAGTTGTTCGTAATTTTAACACCCAGGTACTTAGTTGAATTGACAGCCTTGAGAATTGTACTATTTATCGAGTAATCGAATTCCAACGGATTTCTTTTGGAACTCATGTGGATCATCTCACACTTTTCGTTATTTAGCGTCAACTGCCACCTGACACACCATACAGCAATCTTTTCTAAATCGCTTTGCAACTGATACTGGTCTTCGGATGACCTTACTAGACGGTAAATTACAGCATCATCTGCGAACAATCTAAGAGAACTGCTCAGATTGTCACCCAGGTCATTTATATAGATCAGGAACAGTAGAGGTCCCAGGACGCTTCCCTGGGGAACACCTGATATCACTTCAGTTTTACTCGATGATTTGCCGTCTATTAGTACGAACTGCGACCTTCCTGACAGGAAATCACGAATCCATATAACATTCCTGAATCCATATAATATTCCTGTAAAGCGGGGGTGAGGATCACGGGTGAGATTTGGTACCCCGCTACAGGTTGTGCCCCCTAGCAGGGTGGCAGGTTCAAGGAGCCACGGAAAGTCAGAGGAACAGCAGTTACATGGGTTTATATATTCCGCGTAAAAAGTATAACAGTCATAGTGTTTCCCGTTGGAAGTCAGCACCTCTAGATGGAGGCTGATATCAGCCGGGGAAGTGTGCTTAAGTCAATACGTAGCATAACTGGACGGCCAGTGTGTGGCATTGTCCCATTGAGCAGGTATCAGCTGGGGTGAAGTAACATTGTTACCACTCTGGCGTTGTAGTGCCGCATCATGTCCCAGGCGAGACGTCGGCTCGCTGCTATGACAACCTTTGCAAAAGTCGGTAACATTGGCAGGTGCAGTTGCACGACTCAGTGCGGCAAGCACCCGAGCGCAAAAAGTTAAACGGACTCCAGTGCAGGATTCAGCGACAGTGGCTTGCAGCGGCAAACCTGCAGTAGTCGAGAGTGCCCGCACAGGGCAGGTGACGGTTTGGCAGATGGTATGATCCACGTACGAAGCATGAATCTCCAGGAAGCCGCCCTGAAGTCCGCCGGCTGGAAGGCACCATTTCCCTCCTGGAGGCATCATGCACAGGCGTAGCCAGTAGTTCCGCAGTCAGGAAAGGCAGTATCTACACTGAAGCACCAAACAAACTGGTATAGGCATGAGTATTACAATACAGAAATATGTAAATGGGCAGAATACGGTGATGAGGTCGCCAACGCCTATATAAGACGTGTCTGGCGCAGTTGTTAGATCGGTTACTGCTGCTACAGTGGCAGGTTATCAAGATTTAAGTGGGTTTGAACGTGGTGGCGCATATGCGACGGGACACAGCATCTCCGAGGTAGCGATGAAGTGGGGATTTTACCGTACGACATTGCACGAGTGTACCGTGACTATCAGGAATCCGGTAAAACATCAAATCTCCATCGGTGCGGCCGGAAAAAGATCCTGCAAGAAGGGGACCAACGATGACTGAAGAGAATCGTTCAACGTGACAGAACTGCAATCCTTCCTCGAATTGCTGTAGATTTCAGTGCTGGGCCATCGACAAGTGTCAGCGTGAGAGCCATTCAACGAAACATCAATGATATGATCTTTTGGAGTCGAAGGCCGACTCGTGTACCCTTGATGACTACACGACACAAAGCTTTACGCCTCGCCTAGGCCCGCCAGCTCAGAAATTGGACAGTTGATGACTGGAAACATGTTAACTGGTCGGATGAGTCTCTTTCCACATTGTATCGAGAGGATGAACGTGTTGTACGGGTATGGACACAACCTCATGAATCCATGGACCCTGAATGTCAGCAGGGGACTGTTCAAATTGGTGGAGGCTGTGTAATGGTGCGGGGCGTGTGCAGTAGGAGTGATGTGGGACCCTTGAAACGTCTAGATACGGCTCTGGCAGGTCACACATCCTCTCTGATCATCTACATCCATTCATGTCCTTGTGTATTCCGACAGACTTGGGCAATTCCAGCAGGACAATGCGACACCGCACACGTCAGAGAATTGCTACAGAGTGGCTCCAGGAACAATCTTCTGAGTTTAAACACTTTCGCTGGGCCCAAAACTCCCCAAACACGAACATTATTGAGCATATCTAGGGTACCTTGCAACGTGCTGTTCAGGAGAGATCTCCATCCTCCCCACCCATATTCTTACGATTTTATGGACGGCCTTGCAGGATTCATGGTGTGAATTCCCTCTAACCTCCAGCACTACCTCAGACATTAGTCGAGTCCATACCACGTCATGTTGCGGCACTTCTGCGTGCTCGCGGGGGCCCTACACGATATTGGGCAGGTGTACCTGTTTCTTTGGCTTTTCAGTGTAGTATGAACAGGTAGATGAAACATTTCACTTCGATGACTGGCCTGGAACGCGTCTTGTAGCTGGCTGTAGGCGCTGACAGATACTGTACAGGTGAAACGGGCAGTATTTGCAGTATTTATTTGTTGCAGTTAGTCTCCCGCTGTTTTTCCACGTAAGCCATCTCTTCCCATCATGTAGACCAAGAAGATGACCTGGTACCGGGATTGGTTGTATGGTAATCGAGATCGCTGTTCCTACAGTCTGTTTCCGTATTTCTGCTGCGTCAGCAGTGTCACAGCCCCGGTAGTGGTAACTTGTCCCATATAAAAAAAAGAAGAAAAAAAACACAAACAATGTATAGAACGAAATTGTGAATTTGTTGATACGTAGACGTGTTACTGTGAGTGAAATTGTTATGCTGTTTAATTCACAGGTAGGGACCGCTATCTGTTCAGGAGGCAAGCTTTTGAAGTCAAATGGCCACAGAAACACTCATAAAATGTGATTCCCGATTTTTCAGATGCTGTAAGGTATCGCATGATCGAGTACTTATGCGTCGGAATGAGGAAAGTGTAGTAGAGTGCAATAATAGTTTCTTTTCCAAGGTGATTATAATTAAAGTGCAGTAACTCACCGAGGTCCAGTGTGGGCTGTAATTATCGCATGACAGCGAAACTTGGTAGATTTGCTCATTAGTTAATGCGGAACGGGTTTACACTTGTTCCAATTTTGGCCACCGGCTGCAAATCTGGCGCTGTGAATCCATAAAAGAGGTATAGGAATGTTTTCATATGCAATGGATTAGTGACGGGAAAAGGTCAAATAAGTGAGAAACGCATAATTTTATTTCATTATCAACCGCAACCTACACTGTTTGTTCAGGATGAGCACCAGACGTTGATGAAATGCTGCATCCGTAAAAGGACATGATCAAAAGTTGGCCGTAGCTGTTACGGTGGCATCTGAGCAATGTGTTCCTGTTTACTGGCCATCAGACCAGGTAGAGACCGAACGTGTCCCTGGTAAACGCTTTCTTCTAGATATCCGCAGAGCCAAACGCCACATGGGTTAAGATCAGGTGATCTTGCAGGCCATGCATCTGGGAAGCCTCTGTAGAAAACACTTTCGTTCAGGGTTGTATTAAGCAGGTCTTTCACTAGGCGAGCGACGGGAGGTGTTGCTCCATCATGCATGAAAACAGTGATTTCCACACAGAGTACGCTCATCCAGAGTAGGAATCATGTGCTGTACAAGGAGGTCTCTAAAACGCACAGACGTCACGATACATCTGACAGGGTTGTATTTTCGTCAAAGAAGAACGGGCCTAGAATAAAAGTACTTGTGAATCCACATCACACATCCACATATGGAGAGTGCGATGGCCCTTTGTGCACAACACGCGCCTTAACAGTACCAAAATTCGGCAATTCTGTGTTTTTACTGCACCTGTAGTGTAAGATATATCTCGTCACTCCACAGAATATTGTCCGGCCACATGTCATCAACTTTGATCACACCAGAAACCGATAAGCAAATTCAGAACGTTTCTCCAGATCAGGAGGTTTCAGTTGTTGCACCGTCTGACTTGTACTGATACCAGCGTTCTATAGGCCCCAGCCCTTTCCATGCTGTTGACCATTGCATGGACAGTTCTCGTGACGCTGCGCCAGCACTAGCACTACATTGGCCACGTCTATACGGTCAGTTACAACAACAGCAACCTTCCACTGGGATAACACACTTACATCTCCCGTAATGCCACACCAAGCTCACAAGTGTTTTCCAATTTCAGTATCATCATCTTTAAACCATTTAATGGGATGGGACGTCTCCTCAGACATTGCGGTAGGTTGTATTCTCTCAGTGCAGCACCGTAATTGCTGCCGTTGCCATTAAACATTTTGACTAACATCGTACAGTCACTCTTCGCGGTAGCCATATTGTTCACTCACGTTAAGGCTTATCAATCGACAGCAGGGATGTCACACAGTCATACAAACAATGTACAGCGCCAGATTTGCACCTGGTGTACAAAATTGGAACTCGTTTTTTCCCCAGTGAAAATCTGTTCCTTATTAGCACATCCAAACAAAGGAAAGAGCGCCAGATTTGCGCCTGGTGACCACAATTGGAACTATTTTTCCCCAGTGAAAATATGTTCCTTATTAGTATATCCAAACAATGTACAGCACCAGATTTGCAGCTGGTGTCCAAAAATGGAACTAAATTTTTCGCAGTGAAAATCTGTTCCTTATTAGCATATCCAAACAATGTACAATGCCAGGTTTGCAGCTGGTGTCCAAAAATAGAACTAAATTTTTCGCAGTGAACATCTGTTCCTTATTAGCATATCCAAACAATGTACAGCACCAGATTTGCACCTGGTGTCCAAAATTGGAACTAAATTTTTCGCAGTGAAAATATGTTCTTTATTAGTATATCCAAACAATGTACAGCACCAGATTTGCACCTGGTGTCCAAAATTGGAACTAAATTTTTCGCAGTGAAAATCTGTTCCTTATTGGCATATCCAAACAATGTACAGCACCAGATTTGCACCTGGAGCCCAAAATTGGAACTGATTTTTTCCCAGTGGATATCTGTTCCTTATTAGCATATCCAACCAATGTACAAGGCCACATTTGCACCTGGTATCCAAAATTGGAACTAAATTTTTCCCAGTGAAAATATGTTCCTTATTAGTATATCCAAACAATGTACAGCGCCAGATTTGCACCTGGTGTTCAAAATAGGAACTGATTTTTCCCAGTGGATATCTGTTTGTTATTAGCATATCCAAACAATGTGCAGTGCCAGATTTTCACCTGGTGTCCAAAATTGGAAATGAGTATTTCCCAGTGAAAATCTGTTCCTTATCATCATACCCAAACAATGTACAACGCCAGATTTGTACCTGGTGTCCAAAATTTGAACTAATTTGGTCCAGTGAAAATCTGTTCCTTATTAGCAAACCTACGAAGTTTCCTGCCATACGGTAATTACAGCCCACACAGGACCTCCTTGAGTAGCTGTACTTTAATTACAACCACCCAGTAGGAAGCACAGAGCAGTCCAGGAGTGGTCAGTGCTCGAAAAGGCCACTGAATTTCTTGTGCACGGTGCGTGAAAAGGGTACCGTCGAGGTGGCACTGAACTTCCCAATCCGTCGGACAGATGCCTTGTTCAAATGCATTGCTCATAGATATCCTGTGGCTTGGTTGGAGATTTCGGTTCTTGCAACGCTGTTAATAATTTGTACATAGAGGTAGATCACGAGGAATGGAAATACGAATCTTTAATTCCTTGGTCTGCAGTGTAAGATGGGAACCTCAATTCGTTATTTTGTACTTTGTTTGTGAAATAAAATTAAGGCAAGGCTGAGTAGGGGAACAGTTCCCGCTGATTGGCCAATTTTAAGCGCCTATCTAAGGTTCAGAAAGAGAGACATTTGGAGTCGTAGCCTCTCCAATTTGGTTGCTTCCTCTGGGAAGTTGAGAGATCTCAGTTCATTCAGCGAATACGATGACTACGTTTTAAATTTTGAAATAAGTGCTTTTGTTACATAGAGTAACAATTTTTTGCTGATGATTCCTGACAGAATTTCTTTTAAATGCGTGGCACGGAACTGTTTGGTTGTCTTTTATAATATCTGCTGCTTACGGTTCACAGCGTTATCACCGTATGAAGAATAAAATATTAATCGCATCTCGGATCGGTATGGCAATCCATATTATTACTATCCCATCTGTACTGCTGAACACCTACTAACCCACGCAGGTACCCTTGGATAACAGGTGGCGTATCCCATCAAAACTAATCGCAGTAGATGAGATCTGCTATTTGGCCAGCAAAATAACTGAGGATGGCAGAAGTGGAGAGAATATAAAACGCAGACTGCTTAAACAAAGAAAATCATTTCTGAAAAGGAGAAAATTGACAACATTGAAAATAAATTTAAGTGTTCGTAAGGCTTTTTTGAGGGTATTTGTGTGAAGTTTAGCTTTTTACCGTATGAAACGTGGACACTAAAAAGTTCAGACAAGAAGAGAACACAGTCTTTTGAAATCTGGTTTTACAGAGGTACGTATATATAGAAGGCATTCAAAAAGAAACTAGTCGGAGGCATAATTACAGAAGCCAGTACCTGTATGTTAGAAGTATTGAACTTGTTTGTTGAGACACTTGTCCCACTGTGACCCAAGGCGGTGAATGGCTGTCTCATAAAATTCCCGGGGCTGCGATGTTAACCAGTTCCGCACTTACAGCTGGACGTCGTCGTCCGAGGTGAATCGTTTGACGTTCTTCTTTGACCAAGATGGCCCCCTTCTGATTCACTTCCTACACCACGGGACAATACTGAATGCCCAGCGTTACTAGCAAACCTTGGCCACCCTTCACCAAGCGATCAAATCAAATCGACCAGGCAATCTCACCTGTGGGGTCATTCTGCTCAACGACAATGCAGAACCTCATACGGTCAACGCAGTCGCGTCGGTCCTGCAGAAATTCAAATGGGAGGTTCTCGCCCTCCCTTCATACATTCCGGATCTCTACCTGTGATTACGCTATTTTTGGTCCCCTCAAAAACGCTCTTTTCGAACGCCCCTTGTAATTAGACGTGAAGATCGAATAGGTAATGAAGAGGTACTGAATCGAATCGGAGAAAGAAGAAGTAGTTATTCGGAGATGAAGGGACTTGCACAGAATAGACTAAAGTAAAGAGCTGTTTCAAACTAGTCTTCGGAATGAAGAGCACAACAACAATTATTGTTCACCTTATAACTTCTTTGAAGACATTATCCACGTCATGTATGAATGCAGAGTCTCGCGGCGATAACATTGAATAAAATGTTCTCGGGTTTCCAACCGCGTCAATTGGTTAAAACTACACGAGCTTTCGGTCAAGCTCTGCGTTAGCTGAGCATGCGTTAGAAAACGGTCACCACCTAAAATTTGACGATCCCTCTGTCGTGGCTCGCACTAACGGCTTCTGGGACAGTTTAATACAGGAAGCTATTAAAATAAATATTACCACAAACACCCTGAATAGAGACGGTGGCTTACAGCTCAGCACTGCGTGGGATCCAGCGATCGCGCGGTTGAAGAGGGCACATCGAACGCCGACTCAAAACATGCCCATATATAGCAATGTCACGGGCACCTGCGACGTCACCGCCGGCAGCTAGCGTATATAAGGGCGCACCAACAGCCCACTGGCAGTCATAACACTTGACAATGGCCAAGGAGTGCTTGGCCGAAAGCTCGTGTAATTTTAACCAATTGACGCGGTTGGAAAACCCGAGAACATTTTATTCATTATCCACGTCGTTCAAATGCTCTTCAATCATACAATATTAGATTAGAGTAAATTAATACTTTTCATAGAATCATCATCATCATCATCATTTAAGACTGATTATGCCTTTCAACGTTCAGTCTGGAGCATAGCCCTCTTATAAAATTCCTCCACGATCACCTATTCAGTGCTAACATTGGTGCCTCTTCTGGTGTTGAACCTATTACTTCAAAATCATTCTTAACCGAATCCAGGTACCTTCTCCTTGGTCTGCCCCGACTCCTGCTACCCTCTACTGCTGAACCCATGAGTCTCTTGGGTAACCTTGCTTCTCCCATGCGTGTAACATGACCCCACCATCTAAGCCTGTTCGCCCTGACTGCTACATCTATAGAGTTCATTCCCAGTTTTTCTGTGATTTACCCATTGTGGACACCCTCCTGCCATTGTTCCCATCTACTAGTACCTGCAATCATCCTAGCTACTTTCATATCCGTAACCTCAACCTTGTTGATAAGGTAACCTGAATCCACCCAGCTTTCGCTCCCATACAACAAAGTTGGTCGAAAGATTGAACGGTGCACAGATAGTTTAGTCTTGGTACTGACTTCCTTCTTGCAGAAGAGAGTAGATCGTAGCTGAGCGCTCACTGCATTAGCTTTGCTGCACCTCGCTTCCAGTTCTTTCATTATGTTGCCATCCTGTGAGAATATGCATCCTAAGTACTTGAAATTGTCCACCTGTTCTAACTTTGTTCTTCCTATTTGGCACTCAATCCGTTTATATTTCTTTCCCACTGATATTACTTTCGTTTTGGAGATGCTAATCTTCATACCATAGTCCTTACATTTCTGATCTAGCTCTGAAATATTACTTTGCAAACTTTCAATCGAATCTGCCATCACAACTAAGTCATCCGCATATGCAAGGCTGCTTATTTTGTGTTCACCTTTATGCTCATACGGCAAAGACTACCAAATCCACCGGTTAGTCCCTCAACCGTTAGGGGTAATAACCAATGGGACTCAGGGCAAGTAAGGCTAGCAACCTTATTCCCTGGTACTTTAAATATGATGCTGGCAACAATCAGAGCAAAATGCCTCGGACCTTTGGAGGTGACGGAGTCCCACCTCTAACTGACAAACCAGGGACTCCTAAGATACGACTTTTTCATAGAATACGAATACAAATATTCGTAATGTTGTGGAACGTGTGAGTTCAACAAAAGTTTCTTTACATGTCACAATTTTTTAAAATTATTGCCTGATTACTAATTTATATCTAAAAATTCATTTGTTGAGTAGAAGGAGTTGTCATTTAGAAATTATTTTAATTTGCTTTTTAAGTGCCTATTGGCTACGTAGCAGACCTTTGACGCTATTTGGTAAATGGACGAAGACTTTTGTGGCAGCATAATTCGTCTCTTCCTGTGCCAAAGTTAGATTTATCCCAGAATACATAAGATCAGCTTTTATCCTAGTATTGTAACTATGAACATTGCTATTGCCTTTGAAGTGGGATGGGCTATTAACAACACATTTCAAAAGTGAATAAGTGAATCTATATATATATATATATATATATATATATATATATATATATATATATATATTGAAGCTACTGTAAGTATACGCTGTTCCTTAAATAAATGTCAGCAAGTTTATCTTGGGTGGGCTACAACTGTTGTTCTGATTGAACGCTTTGAACGCTTTCGTGCAATGAATACTTCTTTCCTTGTTGATGAATTACCCCAAAATATGATGCCATACGAAAGCAGTGATTGAAAATAGGCATGATAAGCTAATTTATTGATACATTTATCACTAAAATTTGCAATAACTCTAATAGCATAAGTAGGTGAACTCAAACGTTTCAATAAATCATTAATGCGTTTCTTCCAAATCAATCTCTTATCAATGCATGTACCCAAAAATTACGAATATTCTGCCCTAGCGACAGACTTATGTTCAAATTCTGTATTTATTATTGCTGCTGTGCCGTTTACTGTACAGTAGCGTATACACTATGTTTAGTGAGAGAGTGTTCGCACAGAAAATCTTAATATTTTCTGAAAGACATTGTTTACAATTCTCTCAGCTAATTATTGTCGTTTGGGTCTGATTACTGTACGTGTATCATCAGCAAAGAGAACTAGCTTTGCATCTGCATTAATATAGAGTGGTATGTCATTAATACACATTAAAAACAATAAGGCACCCGATGCCGAATCCTGTGGGACTCCGTTCGTCATATCTAGCCAGTTTGCGAATCTACTGATTTTTCCGTTTTGAGTGAACTGTTTATGTCAACATTGTGCACTCTTCCTGTTAAATATAAGTTACACCATTTGTGCCCTGTCCCAG
The DNA here is from genome assembly GCF_023897955.1 of Schistocerca gregaria. Classification (NCBI taxonomy): domain Eukaryota; kingdom Metazoa; phylum Arthropoda; class Insecta; order Orthoptera; family Acrididae; genus Schistocerca; species Schistocerca gregaria. The sequence goes on from NC_064921.1 coordinate 750,781,985, forward strand.
TCACACCACAATACTTAAACTTTTCTAGAAGAATTTCTTGACTTACACAACAAAAGCCTTTGAGAGATCAGAAAAATGCCAAAGGGTGATTTCGATTATTCAGAGCATTTCATATTTAATCAGTGAAAGTAAGTATAGTGTTTTCTGTAAAAAAGTCTTTCTGGAAAACGGACTGACATTTTGCTAGTACTTTCGTTTTACAGAAATGTGAAGCTACTCTTGAATACAATACTTTTTCAAGAATTTTGGGTAAAGCTGTCAAAAATGAGATAGGGCGGTGGTTGTTGGCATCAGACCTGTCCCCCTTTTTTTGCAATGCATTCTACAGTCTATCAGGAGAATTCCCTGTTTCAGTGAGTTATTACATATGTGTCCGAGGATCCTACTTATCTGTTGGGAACAACTTTTAGTACTCTGTTGGAAATGCCATCAGTTCCATGTGAGCTTTTACTTTTGAGAGAGTTTATTATTTTCCTAATTTCAGAAGGAGAGGTGGGTAGAATTTCAATTTTATCAAACTTCATAGGATACTCGCATCCAGTAGAGCTTTACCTTGCCTAATGAAGATCTGGATCCTATTGTCACCACAAGATTTAAAATGTGATTATGAAAAATATTTTAAACTTCTGACTTCTTGTTAATAAACCTTTCTTTCCGTATGGTGGTCATAGAGTCTCCCAGTATTCTGTGCTGTCTTGTTTCCTTTTTATCATCATTCCAAATTGTTTTCGTTTTATTATCAGAGTGCTAATCTAAGATATAACACACATACGTCTGGACTTTTAATAACCTTACTTAATATAGCACATTATTTTTGATAATAATTGTCTGTTTCTGGATCATTACTTTTTTTGCTGTTATATCCATTTCCCTTTCCCGGTTACAAGATATTTGCATGGCCTTAGTAAGCCATGGTTTTTTTACGTGGTTTCTTACGATCATCTTTCACAGCTCTCTTAGGAAAATTGTTTTCATTTTTTCTCACAAACATATAATGAAATGAGTTAATTTTTAAATTAAAAACCCAGTACAACGCACCCAAATATAACTGTTGCAAGCTTTCCCTAAAATTTGCAAATGGTGAATCTTTAAATGAACACATCAATTTGGAGGACTGTTTTGCTTTTTGTATGGAGTTATCTTATATACTGTAACTAACTGGGCTTCATGAGCAGAAAAACCATTCTTCACAGAATAAATGTGTATTTGCTTAACAATGTGCTGCTTCCCTGTACTACCCGAGTAGGAAAATCAGTAACGGATGTTAAACATAAATAACTGAGTAATACTTCAAGGTCGTTCTTCCCATCAGATTCTTTCAGAAAATGTACACTACAATCCCCACAGATAATAATTTGCTTCCCCTGTCTGAAAGATATCACACTAAAGAATCCAAGTTTTTCGAAAATAGCTAAAAACTTCCCCGTGGTGATCTATACACAGCTACAATTATAAAAGAGCCATTATTTAGTTTTAGCTCACAGGCACATGCTGTTTCTTGTTGCTCTACGGAAAAGTTTTTAGGGTCTTAATTTTTCACACTATGATAACTTTTAACATAGATCGCAACTCCTATTTTCATAATGTCTCTACTTACAGCTTGTATACACTTACATTTATTTTTTTCCTATCTCTGACTATACGATGTTCAGACAGGCACAGTACATCTATTACATCCTCAGTTTCTAAATCTTCAAAACAAACAAGGAGTTAATCTGCTTTGTTTTTTAATCTCCTGATATTCTGATGCACTATGCTAACATTATTTTTCACTGTACTATTATGATAATCTTGTGACATTTTAACATGTTTAGTACCAGCTTATCTGAGCTTCTCATTAAGCGTAACTAATTTTAATGTGGGATCACCGGACACTGATGTTAGCCTAAAAAGAGGTACTCCCATGAGTTTCAATGCCCTCCTTAAGGATTTTTCTATCATTCCGGCCAATCTACCAATCCCTTTCCTAATGAGATGCAGGCCACTCCTAGTGAAATCCCGCCTACCAATGTCATCAACAGGAACCTCATTACAGAGGAGTTCATCTGGGACCGATCATATCGCATGAAAGCAGGGACCAATCCCATACTTGTATAGTTCGTTGCAGAAGCTATTTTTACCTGTCACTCTCAATGTTGTAGCCCACGTCCCTATCAATACTCTTTCCTCCTCTACCCACTATAACGACGTGATCCTGTTTTGTAAAGACCTTACACAACGGTTCTGTATCCTCTGTTACTTGGGTTAGACATGCACTGGGCTTGAAAAAGTTTGTGACCTGGCACCTGGCACCTAACTATTAATGCAAAATCTTGCCCACACCTCTTCCGTGGCTACTTCCTAGCAACAGAACGTATCTTCACTTTCTTTTTTGGAAAAGTTGGTTTCCTAATGAAATTCTGTTGAGTTTTAAGTACGTCTACGTCTGTTTAAGAGTCTTCCTTACTTCACTGAGGTTGCAAGGCAAATCTATTTTTTGCGCTAATGATGAAACCATCAGATACTGTTCCTTTTCAGTGGCCCCTGCTCCCTGCTACCACTTCCCTCTCGTATTTACCCTTCTTCACCCTTAACCTCATCAGTTCCTCCCTAGCACTCTGTGGCCGAGCGGTTCTAGGAGTTTCAGTCTGGAACTGCGCCTTTTCCTACGGTCGCAGGTTCGAATTCTGCCTCGGGCATAGACGTGTGTGATGTCCTTAGGTTAGTTAGGTTTAAGCAGTTCTAAGTCTAAGGGACTGATGACCTCAGATGTTAAGTTCCATAGTGCTTAGAGCCATTTGAACCATTTTAACCCTAACACTATCCAATTCAGCCTTAAGGGCTCTCATTTTCCCATCCTGTTCAGCTGTTTTCCTGTCCCTTGAACATACTTAGCAATACACCGGAATGGTCTCATTTACGTTCCCAATTCCCATGCCACTATATTCTCCTCAATGAAACCATTTGTCACAATAGCTGCCTAGCGCTCCAGAACTAACTTTCTTCCGGCAGCTCAAACATTTCGCATTTATGGTTGTTAACAAATTTATTTGCGAAATTTAGCTAAATAATAACGAATATATACTACTAATTACAGATCACAGGAGGCACTAAAGTTTTGTGGAGCGCTAATATAGTATGTACTATTGATATATTAGATTAATGCACTTAAAATTACATTAAACGCGAAACCTGTACACTCGAAAAATTACGCCTAAAATCGCGTAAGCCAAATACGGTCTTTATGCATACACTGTCGTCTCTGACTGAATTATAGTCTCATACGAAAATCTCAAAGTTCTTATTCTATCTCTTTGTACTCTAATCATCTTCCTAATTTTCTCTCGCTTTCCTTTACTGCTTGCGTAGTGTGCAGATTAAATACCATCAGGAAGAGGCTTCAACCCCATCTCAGTCTCTTGTCGACTACTGCATCCCATTCACGTTCTTCGACTCTCATGATTTTGGCCTGGTTTCTATAACAGTTGCAGGTAACATTTCGCCTCGTGTATTTCATCCCTGCTGTTACGAGAATTTCAAATAGTATATTCTCATAGTCACTGTTATAGACCGGAAAAGAAACATAATATTACTTTTTTGGTAGCTGACGATGAAACTTCGTGTAGGCAACGTGGCTGAGAGCGACTAGGGCAAGAGTGGAAGTCTTCCGTCCTTGACGACTACAAGGAAAAACTGTACGCTAGCCGTTTGTTATCTCGTTTGGTTGGCTTCCTCGAGACGATAGTGGCAAGTCGCGGCGCCTGCGTGGCACGCAACCCGGCGTGGCGGCTCGCTGTGGTGGCTGCGGCGGCGGCAGCGTGAGGTCCCCTCTTATCGCGCTGGCGTCGCGGCTGTATGGAGCCGGATGGGATGAGCAGCGCTCGCCAGCCGCCACACGTCACGGGCTATCGGCGTTCTGGCCCCCTCTGTCGCTGCTGGCGCTGGGCGGTGACGCCCTCTGGCCTGGCTCGTGTGTAATTGGGATCAGATCGGGCCACGACTGCACACAAGGCTGCCAGTGGGAACGAATCGGTCGCTCCGCGCTGTTGAGGGCTACACGAACGGACGCATCCGGCACCGAGCACCGTTTTCGATTTGGACTCTCAACATCTCACAGTTAGCTACTGACATTAACATAAATTTGGAAAACACTCTTTTAAAATATAAACGCACAGCGTAATTACCATTCATATACCGGGTGATCAAAAAGTCAGTATAAATTTGAAAACTGAATTAATCACGGAATAATGTAGATAGAGGGGTACAAATTGACACACATGCTTGGAATGACATGGGGTTTTATTAGAACCAAAAAGAAAGAAATGTCCGACAGATGGCGCTTCATCTGCTCAGAATAGTAATGATTAGCATAACAAAGTAAGACAAAGCATAGATGATATTCTTTACAGGAAATTCTCAATATGTCCACCATCATTCCTCAACAATAGCTGTAGTCGAGGAATAATGTTATGAACAGCACTGTAAAGCATGTTCGGAGTTATGGTGAGGCAATGGCGTCGGACGTTGTCTTTCAGCATCCCTAGAGATGTCGGTCGATCACGATACACTTGCGACTTCAGGTAACCCCAAAGCCAATAATCGCACGGACTGAGGTCTGGGGACAGGGAGGCCAAAAATGACGAAAGTGGCGGCTGAGCACACGATCATCACCAAACGACGCGTGCAAGATATCTTTCACGCGTCTAGAAATATGGGGTGGAGCGCCATCCTGCATAGACATCGTTCGTTCCAGCAGGTGTTTATCAGCCAGGCTGGGGATGATGCGATTCTGTAACTTAACTACGTACTTCTCACCCGTCATGGTAGCAGCTACAAAACCAGAATCACGCGCCATCTGTCGGACATTTTGTGAACTTTTTTTTTTCTTCTAATAAAACCCCATGTCATTCCAAACATGTGTGTCAATTTTTACCTCTCTATCTACAATATGATGTGGTTTATCAAGTTTTCAAATTTATACTGACTTTTTGATAGTACGGTATAAAGGCACAGCGTAATTGCCATTCATATACACTGCCGTCCGCCCCGATAGCTGAGTAGTCAGCGTGACGGACTGCCGTCCTACGGGCCCGGTTTCGATTCCTGGCTGGGTCGGAGATTTTCTCCGCTCAGGGACTGGGTGTCGTGTTGTCTTCATCATCATTTCATCTCCATACGGCGCGCAGGTCACCCAGTGTGGTGTCGAATGTAGTAAGACCTGCACCAAGGCGGCCGGACCTGCCCCGCAAGGGTCTCCCAGCCACTGACGCCAAACGCTCATTTCATTTAATATACAATGCCGGAGAAATACACAACGCCTGCAAAGACAGGGTCATTTTATTGTCAAGTGATGTTACAGGTGGTTCACCACAGTAGGAGTTACACTGAGGCGTCAAAAGTAATGGAATAATGATATGCACATGTACATCTACATCTACATCCATACTCCGCAAGCCACCTGACGGTGTGTGGCGGAGGGTACTTTTAGTACCTCTCTCGGTTCTCCCTTCTATTCCAGTCTCGTATTGTTCGTGGGAAAAAAAGATTGTCGGTATGCCTCTGTATGGGCTTTAATCTCTCTGATTTTATCCTCGTGGTCTCTTCGCGAGATATACGTAGGAGGGAGCAATATACTGCTTGACTCCTCTATGAAGCTATGTTCTCGAAACTTCAACAACAACCCGTACCGAGCTACTGAGCGTCTCTCCTGCAGAGTCTTCCACTGGAGTTTATCTATCATCTCCGTAACCATTTCGCGATTACTAAATGATCCTGTAACGAAGCGCCTGCTCTCCGTTGGATCTTCTCTATATCTTCTATCAACCCTATCTGGTACGGATCCCATACTGGTGAGCAATATTCAAGCAGTGGGCGAACAAGTGTAAAGTAACCTACTTCCTTTGTTTTGGGTTTGAATTTTCCTAGGATTCTTTCAACGAATCTCAGTCTGGCAACTGCTTTACCGACGATCACCTTTATATGATCATTGCATTTTAAATCACTCCTAATGCCTACTCCCAGATAATTTATGGAATTAACTGCTTCCAGTTGCTGACCTGCTTTATTGTAGCTAAATGATGAAGGATCTTTCTTTCGACGTATTCGTAGCACATTACACTTGTCTACATTGAGATTCAATTGTCATTCCCTGCAGCATGCGTCAATTCGTTGAACATCGTTTCAGTACAATTTTCCATTGTTACAACCTCTCGATATACTACAGCATCATCCGCAAAAACCCTCAGTGAACTTCCGATGTTATCCACATCGTCATATATTGTGAACAGCAACGGTCCTCAACACTCCCCTGCGGTACACCTGAAATCACTCTTACTTCGGAAGACTTCTCTCCATTGAGAATGGCATGCTGCGTTCTGTTATCTAGGTACTCAGGTACTCTTCAATCCAGTAACACAATTGGTCTGATAGTCCATATGCTGTTACTTTGTTCATTAAACGACTGTGGGGAACTGTATCGAACGGCTTGCGGGAGTTAAGAAACACGGCATCTACCTAGGAAGCCGTGTGTGTCTATGGCCCTCTGAGCTGGTTTTCACACGATTGTCTTTTTCGAAACCCATGCTGGTTCCTACAAAGTAGATTTCTTGCCTACAGAAAAGTCATTATATTCGAAAATAACATGTGTTCGAAAATTCTACAACTGATCGACGTTAGAGATATAGGTCTTTAGTTCTGCACATCTGTTCGACGTCCCTTCTTGAAAATGGGAATGACCTGTGCCCTTTTCCAATCCTTTGGCACGCTACGCTCTTCTAGAGACCTACGGTACACTGCTGAAAGAAGGGGGGCATGTTCCTTCGCGTACTCTGTGTAAAATCGAACTGGTATCCCATCAGGTCCAGCGGCCTTTCCTCTTTTGAGCGATTTCAATTGTTTTTCTATCCCTCTGTCATTTATTTCGATATCTACCATTTTGTCATCTATGCGACAGATGACGGCAGTATCCAGTACAACCGCGTTGAGTAGCCGTGCGGTCTAAGGCGCCTTGTCACCGTTCGCGCGGCTACTCCTGTCAGAGGTTCGAGTCCTCCCTCGGGCATGGGTGTGTGTGTGTGTCGTCGTTAGCGTAAGTTAGTTTAAGTTAGATTAAGTAGTATGTAAGCTTAGGGACCGATGACCTCAGCAGTTTGGTCCCGCAGTCCTTACCACAAATTTCCCAAAAAATTATCGAGTACAAACGGTGATAAAGGATAATGCACTGGCGGAGCCGTCATTTGTACGCGGCTGATTCACGTGAAAAAGTTTTCCGAAATGAGTATGGAGACACGACGGGAAGTAACAGACTTTGAACGTGGAATGGTAATTGGGGCTAGACGCATCGGGCAGTCTATTTCGGAAACCGTTCGGGAATTCAATATTCAGAGATCGGCAGTGTCAATAGTGTGCCGAGAATTCCAAATTTCTACATCTACAAGATACTCTGCAATTCACAATAAAGTGCGTGGCAGAGGGTTCAATGAATCACCTTCAGGCTGTCTCACTACCCTTCCACTCTCGACCGCCACGCTGTAAAAACGAGCACTTAAATTTTTCTGTGCGAGCCCTGATTTGAGGCATTTTCTCCCACCACGGACAATGCAGCAGGCGACCGCCTTTACTTAACGACTAAGAGCATCGGCGTTTGCGTGGAGTTGTCAGTGCTAACACACAAACAACACTGAGTGAAATAAGCGCAGAAATCAATGAGGGTTGAACGACGAACATATCTATTAGCACAGTGCGGTGAAATCTGGCATTAATGGGCTATGGCAGTAGACGATCGACGCGAGTGCCTTTGCTAACAGCACATTATCGCCTGCAGCACCTCTCCTGGACTCGGACCATATGGATTGGACCCTAGGCGACTGGAAAAGCGTGACCTGCTCAGATGAGTGGGTAAGAGCTAACAGCAGAGTACGAGTGAGGCGTAGGCACCACGAAACCATGGATCCAAGTTATCATCAAGGCACTGTGCAAGCTGGTGGTGTCTCCATAATGGTGTGGGCTGTCTTTACATGGAATAAACTGAGTCCTCTGGTCCAACTGGACAGGTCATTGACTCCAAAACGTTATGTTCGGCTAATTGGAGATCATTTACAGCCATTCATGGCCTTCATATTCCCTAACAACGGTGTAATTGTTATGGATGACAATGCACTTTGTCACCGGGCCACAACTGCTCACGATTGGTCTGAAGAACATTCTGGAGATTTGGAGAGAATCATTTGGCCACACAGATCGTCCGACACGAGTCGCATCGAACATTTAAGGGACGTAATCGAGAGGTCAGTTCGTGCACAAAATCCTGCACTGGTAACAATTTCGCAATCATGGACGGCTATAGAGGCAGCATGGCTCAATATTTCTGCAGAGGAGTTCCATCTACTTGTTAAGTCTATGCCACATCGAGCTGCTGCACTACGCCGCCTCAGTGTATAGCAAGGGTAATGGAATGTGGTCAGATTAAATCAGGCGATAACGAAGGAGTTAGATTACGAAATGAGGCACTAAAATTAGTAGATGAATTGAGCAATTTGAGCGGCAGAAAAACTGATGTTGTTCGACGTAGAGAGCTTGTAAAATGGAGACTGGCAATAGCAATAAAAGCATTTCCAAACAGGAAAAATTTGCAAACAGCGAATGTTAATTTAAATGCTAGGAATCTTTTTATGAAGTTATTTATGCGGAATGCAGCGTTGTACGAAAGTGAAACTTGTACGATAAACAATTCGAACAAGAAGAGGAGGTAAAAGATGAGGTACTGGTGGAATTAGCCGTGCGAGTTGTACTTGGGTAGCTCAGTCGATAGAGCACTTCCCGCGAAGGCATAGGTCCCAGGTTCATGTCACGGAGTAGCAGAAACTTCCAATCTGCCAGGAAGATACCCGAGAAAAGAAGCTTTCGAAATGAGACGCTATAGAAAAATGCTGAAGATTAAACTGGTAGCTGGAATAATTAATTAGGGGAGTTCTTTTTCTTTGCGTCGTCAGTCCCCTTGACTGGTTTGATGCAGCCCGCTTCGAATTCCTCTCCTTTGTCAACCTCTTCAACTCAGAGAAGTACTTGCAACCTACGTCCTCAATTATTTGCTGTGTGTGTTCCAGACAGTTTACCTCTGTAATTTTTACCTTCTACGGCTCCCTGCAGTACCACGGAAGTTCTTCCAAGGTGTCTACTTGTTAGTGTCTTTCATATGTTCTTCTTGTCGCCTATTCTCCGGAGGACCTCCTCATTCCTTACCTTACCAGTCCACTTAATTTTCAACATTCTTCTGTAACACCACATCTGAAATGGTCCGATTCTCTGCTGTTCTGGTTTTCCCACAGTTCGACGGCCGGGGCGGACGACCGGTTTTAGGCGCTACAGTCTCTACCCGCGGGACCGTTACGGTCGCAGGTTCGAATCCTGCCTCGAGCATGGATGTGTGTGATGTCGTTAGGTTAGTTAGGTTTAAATAGTTTTAAGTTCTAGGGGACTGATGACCTCAACAGTTAAATCCCATAGTGCTCAGAGCCATTTGAACCATCTTTTTCCCACAGTTCATGTTTCACTACAATAGAACGCTGTTCTCCAAACATAAATCCTCCGAAATTACTTCCTCTAATTCAGGCCTGTGTTCGATACTAGTAGACTTCTCTTGCTCAGGAATGTCTTATTGCCACTGCTAGTCTGCTTTTGATGTCCTCTTTTCTCTGACAGGCATGGCTTACTTTGCTGCTTAGATAGTACAATTCGTTAACTTCACCTACTTCGTGATAACGAGTTCTGTTGCCTAAGTTTCTTGCTGTTCACATTTCAGCTACTTCTCATTACTATCGTCTTTCTTCGATTTACTCTCAATCCATACTTTGCGCTCAATAGACTGTTCTATCCATTCAGCAGATCCTGTAATTTTTATTCACATCCACTGAGGATAGGAATGTCATCACCGAATCTTATATAATGGCTTCTCTGGTGCCTTTACCTTTCCGAAAGCCAAACAGATCGCCGTCTAACACATCTTCAGTTTTCTTGTCCGTTCTTCTGTATATTATTCTTGTCAGCAACTTGGATGCGTGAGCTGTTAAGCTGATTGTGCGACAAATCTCGCACTTGTCAGCCCTTGCAGTCTTTGAAATTGTGTTGATTATTTTTCTCCAAAAGTCAAATGGTGTTTCGGTGATTGGTACAATTACAATCCAAAGTGAATAGTCGTTCTGTTGTCACTTCCCGCAATGATTTTAGAAATTCTGTTGATATGTTGTCTATCACTTCTGCCTTATCCGATCGTAAATTTTCCAAAGCTTTCTTAAATTCTGATTCTAATAATGGAACCCCGGTCTCTTCTATATCGACTCTTGTTTCTGCTTCTATCATGTCATCAGACATGTCTTCCCCCTGGTAGATGCCTTCAGTGTACTCTTTCCACCTATCCGCTCTCTCCTCTGCATTTCATAGTGGCATTCCCATTGCACTCTTAATGTTACAACCCTTGCTTTTAATTTCAGCACAGCCTGTTTTGACTTTCATACATGCTGAGTTAGCCCTTCCGACAATCATTTTATTTTCGATTTCTTCACATTTTTCCTGCAGTCATTTCGCCTTAGCTTTCTTGCACTTCCTGTTTAGCCGGCCAGAGTGACCGAGAGGTTCTAGGCGCTACAGTCTGGAGATGCGCGACCGCTACGGTCGCAGGTTCGAATTCTGCCTCGGGCAATGGATGTGTGTTATGTCCTTTGGTTAGTTAGGTTTAAGTAGTTCTAAGTTCTAGGGGACTGATGACCTCAGCAGTAAAGTTCCATAGTACTGAGAGCCTTTTGTACCATTTGAGAAGCTTCGATTTTTTTACATCGCCAAGGAACCGTAGACATTAGTATGTGGGATGAATTTCAACAGAGCCAACGACCTTGTCGCAGTGGTAACACCGGTTCCCCTCAGATCACTGAAGTCAAGCGCTGTCGGGCTGGGCTAGCACTTGAATGGGTGACCATCCGGTCTGCCGAGCGCTGTTGGCAAGTGGAGTGCACTCAGCCCTTGTGAGGCAAACATAGGAGCCATTTGACTGAGAAGTGGCGCCTGCGGTTTCCGAAACTGACATACGACCGGGAGAGCTGTGTGCTCACCACATGCCCCTCCATATCCGCATCTGGTGAGGCCTGTGGGCTGAGGATGACACGGCGGCCGGTCGGTACCATTGGGCCTTCTTGGCCAGTTCGGGCCGACTCTTAGTTTTTATAAATATCAACGTGATTCGTCAACTCATTCTCAAGGAATAGGATTCTTAACAACTGGACAGTCTGACAGACGGAAAACAAAGAGATCTTATTAAGGTCCCATTTTTACCGACAGCTACGGAACCCTAAAAACAATAAAATGCCACCTAATGGCACGTTGTGCAAGTGATTTTCATTGTGTTGGCAACGCTACTGAAGGCACAAAAGGCAGAAGTGATAAAACTGATTTACTCGCACTTTTGTAAAGGGGAATCATATCATTGAAAATTACTTTCAAAATGTCAAATGTTTTATGATATGATTAGTGTAAAACTGAAAATAAAATAGAGCAGAGAAACAAATGATGCGCCTTCGAATGGTGCTCGAAATTATGTACAGAGAATGAGACTGCATGCCCTACGTAATACAACTGACAAATATACTCCAGTACTGTTTAAAATTATAAGATTTTGAGTTAAACAATGAACCTAAAATTCTTAATTGGCACCTCATTAGCTGTATACGGTTCCGAGCATCATTCAAAGCAGCGTCAAATGTTTCCCTAATTTATTTTATTTCTTACTTCTAGACAAATCGTACCGCAAACATTTGACTTTTTTCATTTTTTATTTCAGTTTCTTTATTGACAGACAAATATCACACCAATGTATCTTTTACCTGCAAGATTTCGACGAGAATTTGTCTCTTAAGTTTTTCTTAGCTACCCTCATTACTCTCAAGCAATGAAACATTGTTGCAAAAATATATCTGACGTTGGTCAATTTGATACCCAATTTGCGCATGTTACTCTCTTCGTATGACCGTAAATTCAGACAAAATTTTTGCCTTGTATCACTAATTATGCTGCTTACTTTCAAGCAATCAAACTTTTTTTTTGCGAAACTAGACATCACAGTGGTTACTTTGATACCTCGTTTGTTTATTTACCACTCTTCGTGTGGCTGCCAAAATTCGGACAAAAGCCCATCTTATAATTTCCAGGTAGTCGTGTTTTCGCTCTTCTCAAACATTTAAGCAAAAAGATAGATGCTTAGATATATTAGAAGAAATGGACATTTGTGTCTCAGGCATGAAGGACTCTTTATCAACTGCTGACCTGCTGGACGAACAAAACATGCATAAGCATCGCGTCATTTGCAATATCCGACTGCTGCCTATTTGCTCGGCATGCTAAAAGGAAATCATGCTCTAATAGCTACGCCCCATGAGAAATGCGTCGACACCTCAACGTCAGCCTGCATCTCACATTCATTTATACTAACCTACTACGCAGTTAATTGGTTTCCTTCTTTTTGGATATTGCTTAGACATACAAAATTATTACTCCAATAAATAATTTCCTTGTTCAATTCATCCACATCCTCACGTGCCTGGCCGGCCGGTGTGGCCGAGTGGCTCTAGCCCCTTCAGTCTGGAACCGCGCGACCGTTAAGGTCGCAGGTTTGCATCCTGCCTCGGGCATGGATGTGTGTGATGTCCTTAGGTTCGTTAGGTTTAATTAATTCTAAGTTCTAGGGGACTGATGATCTCAGATGTTAAGTCCCATGGTGCTCAGAGCGATTTGAACCATCTTATGTGCCTATGAATCAACCTCCTCGCCCCCCAGTTTCCCTCCTTATCCACAGCAACAGACATTGAAACTTAAAAAGTGCTTAATTTTTTTAATTTTCTAAAAATTGTTTTAAGTATCATACCATGTTACTCTAACAAATGTAACTATAAAATCTGCCGAAGAAGATAATTCTTCAGCGAACACAGGCATGTAGGAATAGAAAAATACAGTATTTTCACTACACGTGCAAAACCTCGACCTCTGCCTACTGTCGGCTTCAGTGCTGTTAACAACGCAACTGAAACCGCTTTGCAGTGTGTGCTTTTAAGTATAGCTTTATTCTTTTTTATCTTTACGTATGTATTTTTGGATTCTAGAATAATTCATTGTTTCCTCTTTTTATGTTCGCTGCCTGACAGAAAAAGTCGAACATCCAGAAGACATGATAGGATGGGGATGTAACTTATACACGGACACGGCATTGGCGGTTATGTAAATGATTAGAGTTGCAATTCTATGTAACAGATATAACGGCCATCAGAGTGTGTTAGTGTTGTTCGCGTTTAGTCTTGTTACCAGGACTGGTAGGGTATATACACTCCTGGAAATGGAAAAAAGAACACATTGACACCGGTGTGTCAGACCCACCATACTTGCTCCGGACACTGCGAGAGGGCTGTACAAGCAATGATCACACGCACGGCACAGCGGACACACCAGGAACCGCGGTGTTGGCCGTCGAATGGCGCTAGCTGCGCAGCATTTGTGCACCGCCGCCGTCAGTGTCAGCCAGTTTGCCGTGGCATACGGAGCTCCATCGCAGTCTTTAACACTGGTAGCATGCCGCGACAGCGTGGACGTGAACCGTATGTGCAGTTGACGGACTTTGAGCGAGGGCGTATAGTGGGCATGCGGGAGGCCGGGAAGACGTACCGCCGAATTGCTCAACACGTGGGGCGTGAGGTCTCCACAGTACATCGATGTTGTCGCCAGTGGTCGGCGGAAGGTGCACGTGCCCGTCGACCTGGGACCGGACCGCAGCGACTCACGGATGCACGCCAAGACCGTAGGATCCTACGCAGTGCCGTAGGGGACCGCACCGCCACTTCCCAGCAAATTAGGGACACTGTTGCTCCTGGGGTATCGGCGAGGACCATTCGCAACCGTCTCCATGAAGCTGGGCTACGGTCCCGCACACCGTTAGGCCGTCTTCCGCTCACGCCCCAACATCGTGCAGCCCGCCTCCAGTGGTGTCGCGACAGGCGTGAATGGAGGGACGAATGGAGACGTGTCGTCTTCAGCGATGAGAGTCGCTTCTGCCTTGGTGCCAATGATGGTCGTATGCGTGTTTGGCGCCGTGCAGGTGAGCGCCACAATCAGGACTGCATACGACCGAGGCACACAGGGCCAACACCCGGCATCATGGTGTGGGGAGCGATCTCCTACACTGGCCGTACACCTCTGGTGATCGTCGAGCGGACACTGAATAGTGCACGGTACATCCAAACCGTCATCGAACACATCGTTCTACCATTCCTAGACCGGCAAGGGAACTTGCTGTTCCAACAGGACAATGCACGTCCGCATGTATCCCGTGCCACCCAACGTGCTCTAGAAGGTGTAAGTCAACTACCCTGGCCAGCAAGATCTCCGGATTTGTCCCCCATTGAGCATGTTTGGGACTGGATGAAGCGTCGTCTCACGCGGTCTGCACGTCCAGCACAAACGCTGGTCCAACTGAGGCTCCAGGTGGAAATGGCATGGCAAGCCGTTCCACAGGACTACATCGAGCATCTCTACGATCGTCTCCATGGGAGAATAGCAGCCTGCATTGCTGCGAGAGGTGGATATACACTGTACTAGTGCCGACATTGTGCATGCTCTGTTGCATGCGTCTATGTGCCTGTGGTTCTGACAGTGTGATCATGTGATGTATCTGACCCCAGGAATGTGTCAATAAAGTTTCCCCTTCCTGGGACAATGAAGTCACGGTGTTCTTATTTCAATTTCCAGGAGTGTATATTCCCGTACAGGTCAGACGTTGTACTTGAAAGTCGCTCGCCCGGTATCGGCAGAGAAAATTTTCACTGTCGTCACTCCTTTGTACAACTGATGGCAGTCCTTAGTCGGAGTTGCGAATTCATTTGGTGTGTTTCGTAACGGCTGTGGTCGCCGCACTGCTTGTTCCTTTGGACATGCATGCATGCATGTCAAAATAACACAGCCACTGCAATATCGTAGCTTCAACAGTTCTGGACCAGGTTACTGATGAGAGGATACAATGGCTAATTCCCAACTGAATCACTGCATACGTCCAGGCCAGAGGGGGTGCAACGTAATACTGACAAGTGGGCTCATACTGCCAAGTTCTTTGTATTCACTACGCTCCCAGCCCAAAGTTTCATTTCGTTTTTTCCTCCACTTCACGGAATGTGAACGGCCAGAGGACTCTCTCTCGGCAGTAGAGATACCGACTGAGAAGGAAAGGAATTCCAAGAAACGTGAGGAATTTAGAACTATAAGTTTGATCTCTCAAGCAGCAAAAGTTTTTTTAAGGATGTGATATAGAAGACTTCACGGAAGACTGAAAAAAAAGTATTGCAGACGAATAGTGCGGATTTAGAAGAGGTAAAGGCACAAGAGACGCAATTTGACTCCTGAGAATTATAGGTCAGAGGTATATTGAAAGAAGAAGAGAAGTATATGCTGTTTTCACTGACTTGGAGAAAGTCGTTGATATAACACAGTAGAATAAATTAATTGACATTCTGAGGGAGAATGGTGTCGAATGGAGGAATAGGAGACTGATTAAAAACCTATATCTACAAGAGAAAATACGAGTACAGATTGTAAAGGAGGTGACAGAGGAAAACAGTTGGAAAGGGAATGAGGCAGAGCTGCTGTCTCTCCCCAGTATTGTTTAACATATTACTTGTAGCTTATTATTCAGAAATCTTTCAAAAAAATAGACTGCAGTTTGGTGGTAGGAGGATCAAATGTATTCGAATTACAGATGATACGATGTTATTGGCAGAGAGCGAAAGAAGTATAACTGGAATATTAAAAGAATTAAATAAGACCTGTGAGGAAGGGAGAACCGATAGAGGTACCCAAGGTACCCTCCATCACACACCGTCAGGTGGCTTACGGAGTATAGATGTAGATATAGAAGATTTCAGAATCAGAAAAAGACAATTTGTATGGTGATAAGTGGATGAAAAGTAAGAACAATTATAAAGTTAGGACAGGTAGATATAGAAAAGCTTAATACTTTCAAATGTGTGGGAAGCAGAATTACGGAAGGCATGATATGTAATAAGGAAGTGAAATCACGTGTAGCAATTGCCAAGGACGCATTTAATAAGATGAGGAAGCTTCTATGTAGGTGCTTGGACAGACACCTGAGGAAGAGACTGACAAAGTGCTTCATATAGAACGTGGCACTGTACGGAGCTGAGACATGAACACTGAGGGAAGAGGGAGAAAGAAGAACAGAAGCAGTTGAGATGTGAATTTGGAGCAAGATGGGAGGGATAAAATGAGTAGTCAACGTGAGAAATGAGGAGGTGTCGTGAAGAGTGAGGGTGGTTGTTGTTGTTGTAGTCTTCAGTCCTGAGACTGCTTTGACGCAGCTCTCCATGCTGCTCTATCCTGTGCAAGCTTCATCTCCCAATACCTACTGCAGCCAACATCCTCCTGAATCTGCTTAGTGTATTCATCTCTTGGTCTCCCTCTACGATTTTTACTCTCCACGCTGCCCTCCAATACTAAATTGGTGATCCCTTGATGCCTCAGAACATGTCCTACCAACCGATCCCTTCTTCTAGTAAAGTTGTGCCACAAGTTCCTCTTCTCCCCAATTCTATTCAATACCTCCTCATTAGGTATGTGATCTACCCATCTAATCTTCAGCATTCTTCTGTAGCACCACATTTCGAAAGCTTCTATTCTCTTCTCGTCCAAATTATTTATCGTCCACGTTTCACATCCATACATGGCTACACTCCATACAAATACTTTCAGAAACGACTTCCTGACATTTAAATCTATACTCGATGTTAACAAATTTTTCTTCTTCAGAAACACTTTCCTTGCCATTGCCAGTCTACATTTTATATCCTCTCTACTTCGACCATCATCAGTTATTTTGCTCCCCAAATTGCAAAACTCCTTTACTACTTTAAGTGTCTCATTTCCTAATCTAATTCCCTCAGCATCACCCAACTTTATTCGACTACATTCCATTATCCTCGTTTTGCTTTTGTTGATGTTCATCTTATACCCTCCTTTCAAGACACTGTCCATTCCGTCCAACTGTTCTTCCAAGTTCTTTGCCGTCTCTGACAGAATTACAATGTCATCGGCGAACCTCAAAGTTTTTACTTCTTCTCCATGGATTTTAATACCTACTCCGAACTTTTCTTTTGTTTTCTTTATAAGAGAGAGAAATATTAAAGGTACTCAGGATGAGGAAAGGCAATTGGACTGGTCACCGGATGAGAAGAGATTGTTTACTGATGGATGCTGTGGAAGAAACAGTAAGTGGAAGAAGAAGATGAAGCTGCAGAAGATACCAGATGGTGGATAGTATAAGGGTAGGGAACAATTATGAGAAAACGAAGAGGATAGCAAATGACAGCATGCATGGAAAGCTAGATGTGAAGACGTGCCCTACGTTAGAACACTGATGATGATGATCTGTGTGCTCCACTTTTTGGTCAGACAACGTATTAGTGGTACGACCACTGGATGGTCGAAATCGGTTACGGTATTTTTAAATGCTCATATGATTTTCCCTAAAAAATACAAAAAAACGTTACATGTGTTAGTATGTTTGTTAACTGCATAGGTCTGTTGTAGGTGGTGGTGTGTAAGCCGTGCGGAAGAGGGTTCTCCTCCAGGAAAGCAAGGACACATTCATGACATCCTCCACAGTGATCCGCCTCTCGTCAGACTACAGTTAGTCCGACTGGCATGAGGCCGGCTGCTGCACAAACGTGTCAGACATCCGGCCCGCCGCTCATCCGCGCGTCCTCGTGGCAGAAGCTGCGCTGCCGCCACCCAGCTGCACAGCTGCCGGCCGCAGCTGCGCCTATTTCCGCCGCGACACACGCCCAGACGCAAGCTGTCCTATTGTCACAACAGGTGTCTACATCCTAAATTACACTTTTTGGCACGTGACTTATCATCCGAAAAAGAGAGAGACTACTAAAGGCTTCTATCTTGTTCGTAATGTTAATCTAATCTGTAATCCACGGAACACCTTGCGGTGTCTGGCGGAGGGTACTCAAGGTATCACGATAATGACGTGACCGTGCTGCAATAGCATCAACTACGAACAATGACTAGCTACTTTTGACAGCCTGACGCGCCAACACAACTATGTCACTGAGATAATTTGACGCTACGTTGACTATTTTCCGCGAAAAACTTTTCATATGTCACTAGGACTCGTCACTATTTTACTATACTGATGTAATACCAGTTCCAAGGAGTCTTCACTGTTTTCCTGTACTAATGGGATACCAGTTCCAGTAAATGAATAACCCGATTCTTTAATTAGGTGGTGGTGGTAAGTTCCTAAGGGACCAAACTGCTGAGGTAATCGGTCCCTAGGCTTACACACTACTTAATCTAACTTACTCTAAGGGCAACAAACACACCCATGCCCGAAGGAGGACTCGAACCTCCGGCGGGAGGGAGGGGGGGGGGGGGGGGGGGAGGGACGCCCGAACCGTGGCAAGGCGCCGACAATTATCTTTCGAAGTGCGTTGAAGGATACTTTGGGTACCAGTGGTACTTCTGCCCTTTTCTGTGCCAGTCGATAATTGTTTGCGGAAAGAACACCTCTTGGTAAGTTTCTGTGCCACGTAGAATCACTCTACCGTTAGCTTCAGGTATTTTCGAGACACGTACGAAGGATGAAGCAATATATCGGTTAACTCTTCTAGGAACGCACGGCTTTGGTATTTTAACAGTAGACCATGAACCACATCTATATGCACAACGCCTCTCCTGTAATGTCTGCCAGCGAATTGAATGAGCATTTCCGTGACGCTTTCGTGCTTGTTATACGAAGCTGTTAACATCGCTTCTGTGGGCCTTCTCTATTTCCCCTATCAAACTACCTGTTAAGTGTCTTGGGTTAATGAGCGATACTCAGGTATCATCGAAAGAAGGATCTGTAACCCACTGCTTTCGCGGGCGGACTGCGTTTCTTGATTATTCCTCTAATAAAACTTAGTCTCGCTCTGTCCTGTCCACGATTGGCTTAAGGCGATCGCTCCAATTTAAACACCTCCGTACGCATTCTTCCAGACGTTTTATTGATTTAACTACTTACAGTGATTGTTCAGCAGTCATGTTATTAAAAAATAATGAATCTTTCCGCCTATTTGTAAGCAATTTGCCTGTGCTGTGGTTCAAGTGCTAATCTAAGTTCAAATGGCTCTGAGCACTATGGGACTTAATTCCTGAGGTCATCAGTCCCCTAGAACTTAGAACTACTTAAACCTAACTTATCTAAGGACATCACACACATACATGCCCGAGGCAGGATTCGAACCTGCGACCGCAGCGGTCCCGCGGTTTCAGACTGTAGCGCCTAGAACCGCTCGGCCGCTCCGGCCGGCTGCTAATCTAAGTGCCATGCGCGGTCCTTTGCATGTCTTCATACATATCGCCCGGCCTTCCTGACGTTGTGACTTCTGTATTACAAAAGCTCCTTTTGTGAACACCTTCCTGACACTTTTGACGTGATCCGCTAGATCATTCATACTCACACAGTGTGCTGACTCCGTTTTAAGTGGTAATAATTAAGCTCTCCTACACAGGTACGCGAACATGAAGTAACAAGGGAAAATGTGTGCCATAATAGTGTAAAAACTGAGTTAAACCTGCGATTAAGTGGTGGTTATCTGGCTTTTATTAATCGTAAATGGTATGAGCTGCAGACATTATTAATACTGGCACAGGATTTGGAAACAGAAACTGTAAGATGTCACTGTATGAGACGGTAACTGTGAGGCAATGTTCAAGTAAATTAGCACTTTGGAACAAACAAAGGAGTATCATGCGGTTTTATATTTAATTTTACGTAAGCCACCTTTCCTGAATTTAACATTTTAAGGAAAACGTGAGATACGCCACTTGTTGTTTTGGAACAGTTTGCAAGGCTACTTACATGAAGACAGATTATATTACCTTTATACTCAGTTTTTAGCACCCTATTAATAAACTTCCAGAAAGAATAGGTATCCCAAGGCATAAGTTTTTCAATACTCTGAAATATATATATATATATATATATATATATATATATATATATATATATATATAATAGAAAAATGATTATAGAAGGGGTGTGCGGTATATCATGAGAAACGACAATTTGTCTGATATGTCGCCCGCATGCGCGTCTGCATGACTGAACGCATGAGTGATACGTATTGTTTGGCTACTAGAGGCTGTATTGTTATTATACAGTACAGCTCGGGTGAGCAAGGAAAGCAGCTTTCGGCAAGAGAGAGAGAGAGAGAGAGAGAGAGAGAGAGAGAGAGAGAGAGCGTGTGTTGTGTCACGGCTGAGTATGGAGCTTGGATGGCGGACGTACCGCGCAGGGAGTAGAAGTTTATTTAAGTTTCTACCTGATGTGTAATTGAAGATAAAACGTGATTTTGAAGAGCATTATGTAGAGAGACGGCTCATTTGGGAAAAGGTAATCTGCACTCAGTTCGCTGAAAGTGCTAGCCGAGTAATTATTGTAGTGTAAGGACTTGATTGTGTTTAATAACATGTATGTATTGGTAACCAGGATGAACTATCAGTCATGTGTTCAGTGCTCTTATTAGTTTCCACCCACCATTCTCAATTATAAGTATTTCAACTATATGAAATAAAATGGTCATAATTTCTGAACAGTTTGCATTAGAGCGGTGAAACTGTACGTTTGGCCGCGGGGCATGATGTGAAATAATATGGGCTCTATGGTTTGGGTTAGCGACCAAGCCCACTTTCACTTGGATGGGTTCGTCAATAAGCAAAACTGGCGCATTTAGGGGACTGAAAATCCACATTTAGCGATCGAAAAGTCTTTTCACCCTCAATGGGTGGCTGCGTGGTGTGCAATGGCCATCATCATCATCATCATTTAATACTGATTATGCCTTTCAGCGTTCAGTCTGGAGCATAGCCCCCTTATAAAATTCCTCCATGAACCCCTATTCAGTGCTAACATTGGTGCCTCTTCTGATGTTAATCCTATTACTTCAAAATCATTCTTAACCGAATCCAGGTACCTTCTCCTTGGTCTGCCCCGACTCCTCCTACCCTCTACTACTGAACCCACGAGTCTCTTGGGTAACCTTGCTTCTCCCATGCGTGTAACATGCCCCCACCATCTAAGCCTGTTCGCCTTGACTGCTACATCTATAGAGTTCATTCCCAGTTTTTCTTTGATTTCCCCATTGTGGACACCCTCCTGCCACTGTTCCCATCTTCTAGTACCTGCAATCATCCTAGCTACTTTCATATCCGTAACCTCAACCTTGTTGATAAGGTAACCTGAATCCACCCGGCTTTCGCTCCTATACAACAAAGTTGGTTGAAAGATTGAACGGTGCACAGATAACTTAGTCTTGGTACTGACTTCCTTCTTGCAGAAGAGAGTAGATCGTAGCTGAGCGCTCACTGCATTAGCTTTGCTACACCTCGCTTCCAGTTCTTTCACTATGTTTTCATCCTGTGAGAATATGGATCCTAAGTACTTGAAACCGTCCACCTGTTCTAACTTTGTTCCTCCTATTTGGCACTCAATCCGTTTATATTTCTTTCCCACTGACATTACTTTCGTTTTGGAGATGCTAATCTTCATACCATAGTCCTTACATTTCTGATCTAGCTCTGAAATATTACTTTGCAAACTTTCAATCGAATCTGCCGTCACAACTAAGTCATCCGCATATGCAAGACTGCTTATTTTGTGTTTATCTTGATCTCACCCAGCCAGTCTATTGTTTTCAACATATGATCCATAAATAATATGAACAACAGAGGAGAACAACAATGTCCAGTCACGGAATAATCGGTCCGCTATTCCTTGATGGCAAAGTGACTACCGAACTGTACGTGAAAATTTTGTCAGGTGATTTCAACCCCCTTATCCAAACTGACCCTGATTTGGACAAGGTGCGGTTCACCCAAGACGGAGCTTGACCCCACCGAAACAGGGGAGCATATAGAATATGTCATAACCTAAATTAGAATATCTGTAGTGACGTTTATATGTTGAATAAAGTGTGTGCACACCGTAGTTTGTAAATAATTTACGTTTTTTTCACATCGTTCAGTAATTATCACTCTTTAGTTTTATAGTATATGACAATGCCGAGGAAACGTTACTGTTCATGCTAGTTCGAGTTTCTTTTCTGTCCCATTAGAAGTATTCAATATAACTGCACAATAATATTGTCATTTATAAATATTTCATGAAACTTATCCCCACCATTAAGTGAAAGACAGCTTTGGCAAAACCACCCTGCGCTATTGCGCGGACAGTGAACCTTATTCTCGGAAAGAGAACGAAAGTTTAATGTAGGAAAGCAGCCTAATAAAATAAGTAAGATAGGCTAGTCTGCGGCGCAGGAAGTTATTTCCGGTACGCCAGTTGAGCGCTTCACATTCTTGACGTGTGCAGACAGGGTAGAGCCGAGTTATCCGCTGCAAGGCAAGAATCAATTGTACATAAACAAACCTATGATGCAATAAGGAACAGTTTTTCTTTTGCAAAATTTTCACATAAATTACATTGGTAGTGAAAGTGCGGGGCACAAAAATCTATCTGTAAAATGTATTTTCACTAGCAAAGTAGCCGCGCGGGATTAGCCAAGCGGTCTTAGGCGCTGCAACCATGGACTGTGCGGCTGTCCCGGCGGAGGTTCGAATCCTTCCTCAGGCATGGGTGTGTGTGCTTGTCCTTGGCATAATTTAGGTTAAATAGTGTGTAAGCTTAGGGACTGATGACCTTAGTAGTTAAGTCCCATAAGATTTCACACATTTGAACATTTTGAACTAGCAATGTAATCTTCGGCTGAGCAATCGAAACAAATCACACAAAACTCGCTGTTGTAATTTTTCACCAGCAGTAGATTGAAGATCACAAACTTTGTGTTACGCTTTATAGAAATAAACTTGACCAACAGAGGTGTCACATAGGTTTTTGAAAACGTGTCTAGTCTGGTTGAATGAAAATAAATGAATAGTGTTTTGCTCAATGTGAAATTTATAAAAAAAAAGAAACTAAAGAAACCTTACTTTAAGGGCAACTTCTCGACGATGATGAGGTCTTTAGAAACGTAGGACGGGCTCCGGCCTAGGTTTGGGCATAAAATTGGCACTGATCTCTTCAAAGGAACCGTGCGACCATTTGAAGAGTTTGACGGAATCCACGAGAAACATGATGATTAATTCTTCCATCATCCAGGCAGGCTTTCCGGCATACGATCTTTGTTTTCTCCGTTTGTAGTTGGAACCTCTATTGAGAAATAGGAGTCACCAGTCGACGTCATCATACGGCAGACTTAACAATTGCTATCGCCACTTCACAGCTCGCATCATTCAGCTCTTCAGTCTCATCCCTGGTGACCTCTGCGAGCCACTGTTCACCAACACGTACCCTCAGCGTTCTAGCTGAACTTATTTTCCTGTTTACTTAGGGAGTTTATTTCGATATTCGCTGTTACCATTTGTTTTCTTTTATTCCAAATAGATTGGACCGAGCAACTTCATAGGCACTGGACGCGCATTCGAAAGTGCTGAATTCAAAATCAGTCTGGCAATCCACAATTATATTTTCCGTTGTTTCTGTTAAGTCAGTGAAGGGAAATGCTGGTATGGTTCCGAAACGCTGAATTCGGTCTTTCGAAACTGTTCCACCGATGAAGATCGTAATACAGATCCTCATTTCAATCAATGTACGAACACCGAAATGGTAGGTTCTGAGATAAGTGATCACGGAATAGAAATGCAACTGCATTCGCTTAGTAGTGGAAGGTATCAAGCAGATGAGATACCTGCAAGATTCTGCAGAGATTATGCTAGAGAACTTGCTCTCTTATAGCAGCGGTTTGCCGTAGGTCGCTGAAGCAACGAAGGGTACCTAGCGACTGGAAAAAAAAGCGCTTTCCAGTCCCCATTCCAAGAAGGGCTTTAGGAGAGATGCACATAATTGCAGGCTTATACTGCTGACGTCAGTCTGTTGTAGAAATCTGGAACACGTTTTATGCTCACGTATTATGACGTTGTTGGAGAATTAAACTCTTCTCTGAAAATATTGACATATACACTGTAAACAGAGATCTTGCAGAACTCGCTTTTTTGCTCCATTAGATTCACAGCCTTTTACTTCAGGAAGGCATTGGATACATTCCCCCAGAGGTGTTTACTGAAAAAAATCGAACTTACCGTGCATTAGATCAGATTTGCGACTGATTCGAGACTTCCTTACACTTCGTGCGAACGGAAATCGGCAGATGGAAAGATTTCAGGAGTACCCAAGAAACTATGGTAGTACAGTTACTGTTTAGAATATAGGCCTATATATATAAACTAATAGATAACGTCTGTTCGCAGCCTTTAGACCTGCTGAGCACTGGTGAATGGAGCAGGGATCGGCAGTTGACCCTGAAAGTAAATAAATGCAATATACAGGGTGTTTGTGGAGGAAAGGTCAATATTTTAAACAGTGATAGTATAAGTAATTCTGAACAAAAAATGTCATATGAACATACGTCCGCAAATGCTTCGTTAGGGAAGTATGGGTGTTGAAAGGAACTTTATTTCTGTAAAATTTATGTGCGCATCGTGAAGGTATACGCAATACAACTGGACCGTAACGTGATTTTGTTGCAAACAATGCACGTGTACATGCCATGTTTACGCTCTGCAACCTACCATGTATTATGATCGTGTGACGTACGTAGTACAATCACCCGTTGTTTGCGTAGTTGCGCCGTGTAAACCGCATTGTGTAGTGTACCGGCGACGGATCGGTTATCTGTGTAGTGTATGGTGTTAACTGTGTCCGTACAAGCGCTGCTAACAATGTCACACGTCTACAGTAATGAGGATTACGCAGATATGGTGTATGTTTATGCCTTTTGCGAAGGTAGTGCTGTCGCTGCAAGAGAAGAATACCACAGGCGCTTTCCGACTCGACTACTACCAAAGTGCACGTCAACAAACTTTGCAAGAACAGTAAGAAGTTATTGCAAGTGCTGAGCGAAGTCCCGGTACCAGCAAGAGAAGAATGTCCCTACGTATGAATGTCCCACATACACGTATGTGGGAAACATTACTTGCAGAAAACCTGTATCCATTTCACATACAGCCTGTCCAAAATCTCCACTTTGACGAAAAAGCCCAGCGACTTCAATTCTGTCACTGGGTAATTGAGAATAGTCATTTGCTTCCATATATACTATTCACTGACGAAGTCCAATTTTCGCGACATGGAATAAACAACACATGCAATAATCATCGATGGTCACGGTAAAATACACACGCTTCAGTGGATAGATTTCCAAGTTCGTTTTGCCATAAATGTTTGGTGCGGCAAGATCTGAAACCTTTTTGATAGGTCCATTCATTATCAATCAGCGATTGATGAGAGAGAAAATTCATTTTTGTAAAAACTGGAAGGCGTTCCTTATGCCAAGCGAACTGGAATGTACTTTCAATATGACGGTGCCCCTCCACATGTTACCTTACGTGTGAGGGACCATAGCAACCGCACCTACCCTAATCTCTGTATTTGCCGTGGCGGTGTTATTAACTGGCCTCCAAGATCACCTGACCTTACACCTTAAAGATTTCTGTTTACGAGGAAGGACGAAAAAAAATGGCCCTGAGCACTATGGGACTTAACTTCTAAGGTCATGGGTCCCCTAGAACTTAGAACTAATTAAACCTAACTAACCTGAGGACATCACACAGATCTATATCCGAGGCAGGATTCGAACCTGCGACCGTAGCGGTCACGTGGTTTCAGACTGTAGCGCCTAGAACCGCTCGGCCACTTCGGCCGGCAATTGGATGACATTAGAGGAGCTCAAAATGAAGGCAAATACACGAGATGAACTGCTTCGTCGCGTCATGGACGCTGCTGAATTGATTAGGAACCAACCACACGCAATTGAGCAAGTAATACAACATGTCACCGCTAGAACGGAAAAGTGCATTGACGTTCATGGTGAGATAGTCGAACCTGTTCTGTGAACTGTACAATATCTGTATGATAAGTGTTAAAGCCGTTTGAAAATGTAACAGGCATGTTGTAATGGCCGACCGGTGTGGCCGAGCGGTTCTAGGCGCTTCAGTCTGGGACCGCGCGACCGCAACGGTCGCAGGTTCGAATCTTGCTCGGGCATGGATGTGTGTGATCTTAGGTTAGTTAGGTTTACGTAGTTCTAAGTTCTGGGGGACTGATGACCTCAGAAGTTAAGTCCCATAGTGCTCAGAGCCATTTGAACCATGTTGTAATGCATTATGTACTGAATGCAAAGTAAATAGACTTCATGTAAAAATGTGCAACATAACTGTACTTCTCTGTAACATTGTTTTCAAGAAAAATCACGTTACGCTCCAGTTGTAAGGCGTCTACGTTCACGTTGTGCACATCAGCTTTGCAGAATGGAAGTTCATTTCAATACCCATACCTTCCTAACGAAGCATTTGCAGACCTATGTTCATATAACATTTTTTTTTCAGAATTACTTATACTACCACTGTGTAAAATATTGACTTTTCCTCCTCAAACATTCTGTATATTGCGCGTACATAGGAAAAGAAAGTCACTACTGTAAAACTACATTATTGATGAGAAACTGCTGGAAACAGTATCTACCGTAACATATCTATCTCAGAGCGACTTTAAATGAGAGAGTCGTTCAATAAGTTATGCCCCATACTTTTTCTAAAAGGTCCATTAATATACACAGACAAACGTCCTTGTTGGCGCTTCACATTTGATGTTTTTTCTGCGCGCCGGTGAAGTTTCAACCCTACAGAGCCGTAGTGTAGCGTCAGAATGGCGTCTACATACAACTCACGTTACAAGCAGCGTGCTGTTATTGAATTCTTGTGTGCAGAAAAAGAAACAGTTGTGAGCATCCATAAATGTTTTTGTGCAGTCTATGGCGATGCTGAAGTTGATAGGAGCACAGTTGGGCGATGGGTAAAGAAAGTTAAGCCTCAGGAAATGCAGAAAGAGAGCTCCATAATCAGCCACGCTCAGGACGTTCCGTCACACACTGCTTCAGATACGCTGAACCTTGCGGATGCCATTATTCCTTCCGACCGGCGCGTCACGACTCGACAATTGGCTCTACAGTTGTCGGTCAGCATATGAAGTGCGTATGCAATGATCGAGACTCTGCCGGCCGTTGTGGCCGAGTGGTTCTAGGCGCTTAAGCGCGGAACTGCGCTGCTGCTACGGTCGCAGGATCGAATCCTGCCTCGGACATGGATGTGGGTGATGTCCTTAGGTTAGATAGGTTTAAGTAGTTCTAAGTCTAGGGGACTGAGGACCTCAGATGTTAAGTCCCATAGTGCTCAGAGCAATTTTTCGTTCTGAGAAAAAAAAGTGTGGGGAATTATTGAACGATCCTCGTAGAAAGAGTACATAAAACAAATGGTAAGAAAACCAGATGCCAGACTGACGTTCATAGCAAGTACCTGACGGAAATGTAACTCATCCAAGAAGGAAGTGGCTTAGAAGGTGCTTATTCCACCAATTCTTGAGCATTGTTCATCAATCTGGGACCCTTACCAGGTAGGACTGATAAGAGGGATAGGTAAAATCCAAGGAAGAGCGACGCGTTTCATCACAGTATCGTTTATGGTTCAAATGGCTCTGAGCACTATGGGACTCAACTGCTGTGGTCATTAGTCCCCTAGAACTTAGAACTAGTTAAACCTAACTAACCTAAGGACATCACACACATCCATGCCCGAGGCAGGATTCGAACCTGCGACCGTAGCAGTCCCGCGGTTCCGGACTGCAGCGCCTAGAACCGCTCGGTCACCGTGGCCGGCTGCAGAGTACTTTCCGGGAAGAGTAGGAGCACGTATTATTTCATCACACTTCACGAAATGACCACCATGAGAAAATTAGCTAAATTAGAGCTAATACAGAGGCTTACCGACAATCATTCTTCCCAAGCGCCGTTCGCGTGTGGAACAGAGTAGAGGGAATCAGTCAGTGGTGCCAGAAGTGCCCACAGCCGAGATGTAGATGTTGATGATTAAAGAGACCAGGGACGATACCTTGTCACATACGGCACTCCGAGCTTGGGTCTGTCTTTTTAAGCAACTCGTCGTCGATGCAATGTTAAATCCTAATCTCATCCTTTCCTCCTTCTAGGAGGCAAGGCAGATCAGTCACCTAGCTCCTACTGTGCCTATTAACAGCTTTCTCTCTATTGTTATTTCTCCTACTGTTTCGATTTTCACATAATTAACCCTAGGAGTATTAAATACAAACATTTTACAGACTTTGAAATAATAATTCACGGAACCATTTTCGTTTTTTCGCATCATTACCGGTAATATTTTCAACGATAATGTTCTACATTATGTATCCACCTACGTAGGCAAGGTTATAAATGAATACTTCTTTCTTCAGCTTTCGAAGCGTGTAGACGGCATCGTCCTCACCACCGGTTATAGTATCAAATGTAGGGCATGTACAGCTGCAGTTCCCACAAATAATCCCATTTCCTATTTAGTTCAACGACTTATTCTACATACTCCCTGAATACGTCTGCCGCCATATGAAACTCACTCTCCAGTTGTTTGGGTGTGGCTTGGTGAGTGTTTTCAACTCATAACCTGCTACTACATCTACACAGTTTTAAAATACGGGGTGAAGAAAAATTGTGTCAGGAAATTTGATCACTGGAAAGCTGATGCCAGTAGGAACTAAACTCACTAATATTGTGTAGGTCGGAAACTCACGATTTTTAAACTACGGAAACTTGGTGGCATGCGCTCCGATTGGCCGTGGGATTGCCCTGTTGCCGTCTGTCGGTTGACGGGCAGCGCTATGGTTGTCGGTTCACACAAGCAAACGCCCCTCTCCCCGTCGCTGCTCCAACATGATACGCATCCGGCAACAGTGCAATCCCGCGGCCAATCGGAGCGCGTGGTACCAAGTTTCCGTAGTTTAAAAATCGTGAGTTTCCGACCTACACAACATTAATAATTTTGTTCCTACTGGCATCAGCTATCCACGGTTAAAATTTCGTGACGCAATTTTTCCCCACCCGGTACAAAGATCAGAAAAAGTCGATCCCGGGGGTTTAAAACTGTTGTGGTTGGCAGGAGAGCCAAACCGTCTAACTAAAGGAGGCCGAAATGCACTCGTTTTAGCTCACGCAGGCTGGCGTGAGGTCTGGAACATGACAAGGGAATTAGAATTGAGAAAAACGGACGTAGCTGGTGGAATACTTAACTTTAATCCATTAATGACGAACGTCGCTCTTGACGGTACATGATTGACAATATCAATAGAAACTGATAATGGCGCCTTGCTAGGTCGTAGCAAATAACGTAGCTGAAGGCTGTGCTAACTATCGTCTCGGCAAATGAGAGCGTAGAAGTCAGTGAACCATCGCTAGCAAAGTCGGCTGTACATCTGGGGCGAGTGCTAGGAAGTCTCTCTAGACCTGCCGTGTGGCGGCGCTCGGTCTGCAATCACTGATAGTGGCGACACGCGGGTCCGACGTATACTACCGTACCGCGGCCGATTTAAAGGCTACCACCTAGCAAGTGTGGTGTCTGGCGGTGACACCACAAAAACCAAGCGAAGTGACTTTTGCCGAAATGATCGCATCTGCAGCAGAAGACTGACCAAGACTTTGTTAACTTGTTGCAACCCTCTGATTATATTAGCATAAAATGATAAGTTGTGACAGGTTATCCCTTCAATGTGCTTATTCAGTTAACACTTTTCAACTGCAAGTGACAGAGAACTTCACGTCTTACAGGAATATCTGGTAATTGAAAACATAAGACAGGTTTTATGAGGTCAAAAATGCCTATGATATAGTTAGAGCAGAAGACGATTTTGCTACTGCAAATCCAGCTCTACTAACAAAGAAGGAGACTATGAAATATGGATGCAATATACTGAAGGCCATATAAAGGAAAGAACCATAAAGACAATAGTATGGAAAGAAAAAAGGAAGTCGTCGAAGATCAGAGGGAGATATGATCCTGCGACCGCGCGACCGCTACGGTCGCAGGCTCTAATCTTTCCTCGGGTATGGATGTGTGTGATGTCCTTAGGTTAGTTAGGTTTAAGTAGTTCTAAGTTCTAGGGGACTGATGACCTCAGAAGTTACGTCCCATAGTGTTCAGAGCCAGTAGTTTGAACTGTTGAAAGAACAAGATAGCAGGAGAAGAACTTAGTCTCTCACAATTATTGAGATCCTTATGGGAACATACTATGACAAAATTATTCCACCTGGTATGCTTCACGTTTCAGACAGGCGAAATACCCTCATACTTCAAGAAGGATGTAATAACCCCCATTTCGAAGACAGCAGGTACGAACACGTTTGAATATTATGAGACAGTTAGTTTAATAAGTCATGGTTGCAAAATATTAAAACGAATTCTTCATACAAAAATGGAAAAAGTGGTAGAAGTCTAACTCGGGGAAGATCAGTTTGGGTTCCAGAGAAATGTGGGGACACTTGAGATAATGCTGACCCTACGAATTATCTTAGAAGATAGGTTGAGGAAAGACAAACTTGCGTTTATAGCACTTTGTAGACTGAAAACGTCGACTGGACTACTCACTTTGAAATTATGAAGGCAAGAGGGAGCGACAGGTTATTTACAACTTGTGCAGAAACAAGACCATAGTTACAAGAGCCGATGGACATGAAAGGGAAACAGTGGTTGAGAAGGGAGTAAGATTGGGTTGTACCCTATCTCAAATGTTATTTAATGTTCACATGGAGGCGAGCCAGCAGTAAAGGAAACCAAGGATAAATTTGGAAAGGGAATCGACGTTCGGAGAGCAGAAATAAAAACTTTGAAGTTTTCAGGTTACGTTGTAATTCTGTCAGAGACGGCAGAGGAGTGGCAAAGCTGTTAACGAAATGGCTGGTGTCTTGAAAAGATGTAATAAAATGAACAAGAAGAAAAGTAAAATGAAGATAACGCAATGTCATGGAATTAAATCAGGTGATACTGAGGGAGTGATATTAGGAAATGAGACAATAAAAGAGCAGATGATTATGACATAAGTGAAGATGATATAAAATGCAGACTGACAATAGCAATTAAAGTTTACCTGCAAATGAGACATAGCTTAACTTCTAATATAAATTTCTAGGTGCTTCCGTCCGGAACCGCGCGACTGCTACGGTCGCAGGTTCGAATCCTGCCTCGGGCATGGATGTGTGTGATGTCCTTAGGTTAGTTAGGTTTAAGTAGTTCTACGTTCTAGGGAACTGAAGACCCTAGATGTTAAGTCCCATGGTGCTCAGAGTCATTTGAACCATTTGAACCTGGACCGTAGTAGTCCATTTCTGTGCTCGAGAAATTGGGCTAAGATGTGTAAATAAATAATTATAAAGAAGAAAAATTACATATATGGTTTCTGTTCTTCTGCTCGAACTCTACGGCAAATCGGCGCGAATAATGAGGATAACTGGCAGGGGCCTGCATCAGTAGTGTGTGGATAAGTTGAGAATTCGGGTCTGACAGAAGGCGTGCTACGCTGGTCCGTGTAGTAGCGACGTGCACTGCGACCGGATGGCTGAGTGGTCAGAGCATCTGCCTGCTCAGCGGGATACACGGGTTCGAATCCCGGAACGGTACGAATTTTCAGATTTTCCCAATGATGTAAATCAATGCCCACTACGCAGCTAAATGTCGTTTCATTCCGTCGTGTCTTGAAGAAAAATGAAGTTGCGACCGACTGCTCAGGTCCGTTGTCTATTTTAAACGGCGGACGAAAGCCGGACGCGCTGGATGAATAGTGTCTGCGAGCTGCCCTGCTTGTGTCTGATCAGATGTGGACACTGTTATGAAACTAAGGAATTTAGAGTAGCTCAATTTCGCTTGCCCCACATGAACATAATAATTACTTTCCCTATAAAAGCTGTCTGTGTCCTACGCATGACAGGTTCGGCCTGAATAGCTCTTGATAGCTGACTGTATCTTGATCACCACATAACAGTGCCGTTAAAGGCCAGATTACTAAAGTTTCTGAGTAGTTTTGTGGAGGAAGCGTAGGTGTAACGCCCCAACACAGTCATAAATCTACTCTATGAAAATGTTTGCGTGCAAATGTCTAACAAAATTTGATTCTTTGATTTACTTTATATGTGACTGCTGTAAGGTTCATCTCAAAAAATGACTCGGTAACGTTGATGGGCTCCATTGTGCCCGTTGGGTAAGTAAATGGCTCTCTCCCCATGGCCACAAAAAATAGCAAATATTTCATGAACCTTAAGACAGGCAACCCAACTTAAATCATCCATCTCAAGTTCAAGTGGCTCTGAGCACTATGGGATTTAACATCTGAGGTCATCAGTCCCCTAGAATTTAGAACTACTTAAACCTAACTAACCTAAGGACATCACACACATCCATGCCCGAGGCAGGATTCGAACCTGCGACCGTAGCAGTCCCGCGGTTCCGGACTGAAGCTCCTAGAAGTGCTCGCCCACCGCGGCCGCCATATTATCTCAGATTATAGCACTGACAGAGTTAACGAGTTTTTGCGAAGTTTATTAGGAAAGCAATCTTGGTCATTTGTCGCGACCAACTGTTGTTACTACAAGATTCAGATTTCAGTGTGTAAGAGTGTGAGATCAGCTGTCAAGTGTAAATCAACTGCCTTTTTGAACACGTTATTTGCAGTAAAGTTTTGTTATATGATCATAGATGAGAACTCATTATCTGACAACAGTCTCTCTTATTATTTCGCACTGCTCGATCGATAACGATTTATTATCAAAAGAATAATTTTCTGAATCAAACTTTTTTTTATATATAGAAGTTCCATGTGTAAGTAGGCTGTTTAGGTTTTTATGTTGGTAACGCCACGTAGTGCTGTGTATGAAAATCGCTGACTGTGCTGTGTGCAGTCTGTGGCTGGTTGGACTCATTGTTGGAATATTCGCTTGTGTAGTGTGGGGCAGTAGCATTAGGCAGTTGGAGGTGATTCACCAGCAGTGGTGGATGTGGGGACAGATATGGCAGAGTTTTGAGAGCGAACGATCTGGATGTGTGTCTGTCAGAAAATGGAAATTTGTAATAGTGGATGTCATGAACTGATATATATTATGACTTTTGAACACTATTAAGGTAAATACATTGTTCGTCCTCTATCAAAATCTTTCATTTGCTAACTATGCCTATCAGTAGTTAGTGCCTTCAGTAGTTTGAATCTTTTATTTACCTGGCAGTATTGACACTCGCTGTGTTTCAGTAGTTCGAGTAACGAAGAATTTTGTGAGGTAAGTGATTCATGAAAGGTATAGGTTATTGTTAGTCAGGGCCATTCTTTTGTAGAGATTATTGGAACTCAGTTTGTGTTGCGCTAAAATATTGTGAGTCAGTTTAGTGATGATCAGAATAAGTAAAGAGACAACTGTCTGAGTACTTTGTGTTTTACTCAGCTGTTTCTGTATCAAATAACGTAAGAGTGTTTCTGTTGAATTTTACTCAGCTGTTTCTGTATCAAATAACGTAAGAGTTTTTCCCGCACTGTCATTCTTAATTTACAAAGGGGAAGCTTTATACATGTTAAATTAGTCTGAGCTTTGCTCTCATTCTCACACACAACAGGCTTTCAATCTAGTTTGTCGTTAACTAAAAAACATTAAAGATTATTTCTTTTCTAAAGCGAAAACCTGGCAATGTATTACTCAATATTTAGGTGTTCTAGATCTTCTTGTTTTTGCGCTGAAATGTTGCTTGTTTCTCTCTTGGAATACAATATTTCATTACCACATCATGGTTTTGTGTTTCCACCTGTTTTCAAATACTAATCTGAAAGAGGAATTGGAATATATAGGCGTACCTGGATTGAGAAAGATTAAATCCGCGAAGATAAGTGCCGTTGTATTACAATGGAAGTGTGTTGGAGTTTATTGTTGCAACAATAGTGCAATCTCATTCGGAAGTTCCTTAAAATCAGTACGCATTCTTGTACTCAATGCTCTTCAGTGTGAAACTTGCAGGTGGATCAAATCTGTGTGCCTGACCGAGACTGGAACTCGGGACCTTTGCATTTCACAGACAAGTGTTCTGCAAAACAGAGTTACTCGCGGGATAGAGCTGTGAGACCAGGTGTTTACTCGTGCTTAAGTTCCTCAATTAGCAGAGCCCGAAAGAAAAGATTCCGAATTCGAATCTCGGTCCAGCACAGTTTTAATCTTCCAGGAAGTTGCATGTCAGCGCACGCTCCGCTGCAGAATGAAAGATTCATTATGATTAAGTGTTGTTGTTGTTGTTGTGGTCTTCAGTCCTGAGACTGGTTTGATGCAGCTCTCCACGCTACTCTATCCTGTGCAAGCTTCTTCATCTCCCAGTATCTACTGCAACCTACATCCTTCTGAATCTGCTTAGTGTAGTCATGTCTTTGCCTCCCTCGACGATTTTTACCCTCCACTCTGCCCTCCAATACTAAATTGGTGATCCCTTGATGCCTCACAACATGTCCTACCAACCGATCCCTTCTTCTGGTCAAGTTGTGCCACAAACTTCTCTTCTCCCCAACCCTATTCAATACTTCCTCATTAATTAATATTAATTACTAGTAACGACGCTTTTGTGCCTTGACACACTTTATGAAGCGTAACAACATGCCACTATCAGAACCAGTCAGTCTTGAAGTGACGCTTGGCTAGTTGTACTGGCGACCGTATCATTATTCCTGAGAAAAAACAATATTTTTATGAGAAACCTGACCCGTTTCAACTTTATTCGCAGTCAGCAAACAGCTAATTAATTTATTCAAAAAAATTCGTATCAAAAATGTTAGAGTAGAAAGTGAAGATGCAGAGTAGAAGGTGAAGATGCAGAGTAGAAGGTGAAGATTCAGAGTAGAATTGAATGCCTTGTTCCTGAAGTTCCCTATGCCTATAATCACACGACCTAGTGATTAGCCGATCGGAATGTTGACACATTCCAAAGAGAAGGAAAGGGAGGGGGAGACTCCTAAGTGTGACAGCGAGTAGACGATAGCCGCCCGACTCGTTCAAACTCCATAATCGTTAACCAACGAGGCGGGTTCTGACGACATCCTGCCGTCGCGGGTATTACGCCACGCTGCCCAATTAGAGCTCCGTGTTTCTTTAGGGACAGTTAAACGCAGGCGAATTTGTAGAATGAGTCCCCAAATAAATACTACGTGGCCGAAACTGCTATATGGTACCCGAAACAAACCCGAAGTGAATGTGAGCGTAATTTTACGGGTGCCGTATTCACGATGCGGCCAAAATAAAACTAGACCGAAAAGCGCTCACCAAACGTCAACCTTATCGTCATTCAAAGACTGTCCAATGTATTGACGATTTTCTGATGTATATCAAAAGATCCTTTATGACTTCACATACGCGGAGAGGGTAGAAACATCGACAGAACTGAACAGGAACAAGTTGGTCTGGTCTTTTCCGTATGTTTTGACAGAAAAATGTTTTATTTCCTACTTGCCCTGTGAACCGCCTCTGCGGTTATGGCGGACATTTATGCGCGCTATCTTTCACTTGAACGGTAATTTCTGTTTTTCTTATTCGTTAACGATAATTTTGTGTTGACCTCTTTGTTGTTCACATTACAATGTCACGGACTGCCAATAACGGTTTTCGGTCCATTTTTTAATTCGCTCTCGCTAAATGAAGAATCCTCTGAGATATCAACAGGTCACACGCAACATCACGGACATCCGTAATGTTTTCAGCTTGGGGAGACAAGCGCTGAATAGACTCGAAAAATCGAAATTTCTTTCTTTCTCATTTTAAATGCTCTGCAGTTTTACTTTTGAAATGAACTTTGTTTTACGCAAATCTGATGATTAATTTTCGAGACACTGATAACACTAGTCAACAGCCATTATGCATCTGGGATGTGATACATCAACTAGTATGTATTTTCGTGCGTAGAATCCGAATACACATTTCAAAATGTTCTAGCACGTACCATTTTTGAGTTTTTAAAGGTTTTTTATTTTTCGTATTCAGTATTTCACTTTTTGCTGATCTTCTGTTCTGATGTTTAATTGTTTGTTTTTGATTTGCAGAAGATAGCTAGAAGATCTACAAATCGTCAGTAAATGGTTGGTTTGGGAATCCTGTGGTGAAAGAGATCCTCAGTGAGTGTTTCCTGTGAAAGATATTGCAAACTTTTTGTGTTTAAAACTTACACTAAGAAAAATGGTAACTAGTAAATCTCGTTGCTGTCTAATCCACCTTGACAACTTTTGTTATGTCTGTGAGAATTCACTCCAAAAACCCAAAGAAAAATCAATAATTGATTTGGTTCAGAAGGCATATAAATTGTATTTTGATTGTCCTATTGGTGATCATGATAAAAATTCTGCACCTCATATTCCCGCGTAACCTTTACTACAACCGTAACCGAGTGGTTGAAAGGGAAAAGCCGAGCCATGCCGTTCGCTGTTCAGATGGTGTGGTCTGAGCCTAATTACCATTATTCAGACTGTTACTTCTGCCTTACAAATATTCCGGGACATTCAAACAAAACAAGGTATAAAATAAAGTATCCAAATCT
Source organism: Schistocerca gregaria (assembly GCF_023897955.1). NCBI lineage: Eukaryota > Metazoa > Arthropoda > Insecta > Orthoptera > Acrididae > Schistocerca > Schistocerca gregaria. The sequence goes on from NC_064921.1 coordinate 750,818,540, forward strand.
ATCTTCAGTGCATTTGCCTGTGTCGCATGATGAAGGGTTGCCTGTTCCTGTCTGAACTTGAAAGCCACGGAACCAGACACCATGTCAAGTGAATCAGAAAGTATTGAACATATAGAAGAGAACTGCCCTCAATATCATGACACTTCACCTCAGCTCTTCAATCAAAGGGAACTGATCAATCTGGTTTGCAATATAAGACTTTCGAAACAGCAAGGTGAACTCTTGGGGTCGAGACTGCAACAACGGGACCTTCTAGCTCCAGGGATAAAAATTTCCTGTTTCAGATCAAGAGGTGCTTCCTTCACTCAGTGTTTCGATGTGCAGAATTCAATGTGTACATGCAGAGATGTCAATGGTCTGATGATGCAGCTAGGTGTACAACATAATCAACAGGAGTGGCGACTATTTATTGACTCCAGTAAAACCAGCTTGGAAGCAGTACTACTGCGTAACGGCAATGCATTTCCATCGGTACTTTTGGCTTACGCAGTAGACATGAAAGAAACTTATGAAACCATGGCTTCGCTGTTAGAGGCAATCAAATATAAGCCTCGTGAATGGCAGGTTTGCTATTTAAAAGTTGTTGCACTCCTTACAGGTTAACAGGCTGAATTCACGGAATAGTGCTGCTTTTTGTGTCTTTGGGACATTCATGACACCAAGAGTAACTATACAGTCAAGGAATGGCCTCGTATGTTCCTGGAAACGTAAATGTGAACAGTACCCCATTGGTTGAGCCTGATAAAATCATTTTGCCTCCCATTCATATCAAGTTGGGCCTTATCAAGAACTTTGTAAGACCTCTGGATAAAGAAGGCGAGATCTTAAATCACTTAAAAGAAAAGTTTCCCAAATTAAGAGAGGCAAAGTTGAAAGAGAGTGTATTTGTTGGACCACAAATAAGAAAATTGCTGAAAGATCCACCCTTTCATACCAAACTCACAGATATCCAATTAGCTGCTTGGTCTTCTTTTATAGCAACTGTAGAGGGCTTTTTGGGTAACAGAAAAGACAAAAACTATGTTACGATTGTGAATGATCTCTTGGACAACTATGAGAACATGAGGTATAGAATGTCGATTAAAATTCACTTTTTTCATTCTCACCTTGACTTCTTCCAGGAAAATTTGGGAACCGTAAGGGATGAGCATGGTGAACACTTTCACCAAGATATTCATACCATGTAACACCGTTACCAAGATCATTAGAGCCCTTCGATGGTGGGTGACTACTGCTGGGATCTTGTTAGGGAGAGTGATGAAAGGGCAAACAAAAGAAGAGTTCCGTCGTCGCATTTTTCAAAAACCAAAGACGATTAAAGGTGAAAATATTTCTGAACTAATTTGGAGCTATTTTTGGCATCATGCCCATATATACATACAAAATAATATTGGTTTCATACGTTCTGAATGTGTATTTTTGTTTGCCTTAATTGTCACGCAGGTTCGAATCCTGCCTCGGGCATGGATGTGTGTGATGTACTTAGGTTAGTTAGGTTTAAGTAGTTCTAAGTCTAGGGGACTTATGACCTCAAATGTTAACTCCCATAGGGATTAGAGCCATTTGAACCATTTAATTGTGTCAATTTTCGCTATTACCATTTTTTATCTGGCGTGTATCTAGGAAATGTGACGTCATAGAGAAAAACTGATTTCACCAGTGTATTCAGCATCCAAAATTAGGTAAATCCACCCATTTACAAACCATATGCAGAAAAAAAGTTTAAATTTGTTAACTAGTGTAATTTTAGAATACGTTGCACATCAAGTGCCACGTCCAATTTCACGTTATCGTAAGTCTTCAGACACACGACTTCGTGCTGTCTCCATGTGATATAAGCCTGTTTGATTTATATATTAATGATTTCACAGTTTGTATTCTAGGTGACAACTGAACGTCGTTTATCGATACGAGATGAAGATACGTTTCTATTGTCTGTCTGACAAAAAAACTTGGAGGAGAAGGATGTCTCACAAATACCGAGTTATCCATACGGGTTATCCATAAGAAGGAACTGTAATGATTTAGGAAGTGTGAGAACAGCTTTTCCGTAAGATATCAAGTAGTGAAGACCCACAACGAAGCCTTTGCCCAAACGGCCTTGAAAGTTGGTGAAAATGTAAACTAGCAAAAGTTATGGGGATTAACATTTCTTACCACTAGCAGTTGCGGGCACAAAAAAAGCTGTATTTAGGGACCTCGCTAATAACGGTCTGCTCCAGTAGCACTATGAAACTTTAAAATTTGGTCTATTAGATCCTGTTTTATGTTTTAATGCTGGAATATCAAGAAAAACTGAAGTACTCAAGATATCACAGTGAAGCGCCAAAGAAACTGGTATAGGCATGCGTATTCAAATACAGGGATATGTAAACAGAATACGGCGCTGCGGTCGGCAACGCCTATATAAAACAAATGTCTGGCGCAGTTGTTAGATCGGTTACTACTGCTACAATGGTAGGTTATCAAGATTTAGGTTAATCTGAACGTGGTGTTATAGTCAGTGCGTGAGCGATGGAACACAGCATCTCCGAGGTAGCAATGAAGTGGGGATTTTCCCCTACGACCATTTCACGAGTGTACCGTGAATATCAGGAATACGGTAAAACATCAAACCTCCGACATTGCTGCGGCCGGAAAAAGATCCTGCAAGAACGGGATCAACGACAACCGAAGAGAATCGTCCAATGTGACAGAAGTGCTACCCTTCCGCAAATTGCTGCATATTTCAATTATGGGCCAGCAACAAGTGTCAGCATGCGAAACATTCAACGAAACGTCATCAATGTCATCAATATGGGATTTCGGAGCCGAAGGCCACTCATGTACCGTTGGTGACTCCACGACACAAAGATTTATGCCTCGCCTGGGCCCGTCAACTGCAAGCAAGTTGCCTGGTAGGACGAGTCTCGTTTCAAATTGTCTCTAGCGGATGGATGTGTACGAGTATGAAGACAACCTCATGAGTCCATGGACCTTGCATGTCAGCAGGCGACTGTTGGAGTTGTAGAGGCTATGTAACGGTGTGGGTTGTGTGCAGTTTGAGTGATGTGGGATTCCTGATATGTCTAGATACGACTCTGAGGGGTGACACGCACGTAAGCGTCCTGTCTGATCACCTGCATCCATTCATCTCCATTCTGCATTCCGACGTACTTGGCAATTCCAGCAGGACAATGCGACACCCCAGAATTGCTACAGAGTGCCTCCAGGAACACTCTTCTGAGTTTAAGCACTTCCGATGGCCACCAGACTCCCCAGACATATCTTGGTTGCCTTGGAACGTGCTGTTCAGAAGAGATCTCCACCCCCTCGTAATCTTACGGATTTATGGACAGCCTAGCAGGATTCGTGGTGCCATTTCTTTCTGGCACTACTTTAGACATTAGTCGAGTCCATGCCACGTCGTGTTGCTGCACTTGTGCGTGCTCAGGGGGGAGGGCACCCTCGATATTAGATAGGTACACCAGTTTCTTCAGTCGAGATGTCAATACACGTGCAAACACAAGACTGGCCTTACGAAACATCGATTTTTCAAGAATTTGTAAAGCAGACATAGCTGCATACAGTCTCACAGATGAGGAGAGAAAACAAAGCAGAACCAATAAAAAAAAAGAAGAAGAGATGCCTACGATTCAGATGATGCTGAATATGGTATAGGAAAATATTGATTTAGGAAACTGTTATAAAATTTCTAAATAAGACACAAATAAATTTTTAGACCAATTTTTCTTAAAACTATATTTTTTATCAGATGTTAATACTGTGACGGAATCTACACTAATCTGAAGCAATAATTACAAGAAATCTCCTTTCCATGTTTGAAGGTTCTATTTTTAACTTGTTTTGAAATGTTGTCTAAACACCTTTAAATTTTGCATTGCCAGCATAGAGGGAATGGCCCGCATCTGTCTCCCCTTTAGATGAAATTGTATGGAGAACTCAAAGCCAGAACTTTAAAGGTCATCTTCTACAATAAGAAACCATAAGGAATTTATATCAGCAAAGACCTTCACTTGAACTGGAAATGGTTGAATCTAAAGACAATACTGAAGAAGAATCGTAAATATTAAATTCAGGAATGTTGAAAATGGCTAATGATGTACTAGGGAAAATTAGAGCATTAAACGGGAAAAAAGGGGTCTGAAAACACAGGAATAGCTAAAAGTATTCAAGAAGAACAAAATGCTCATAACGCCTATTTACAAACAAGCACGAACGGAATATGAAAAATACATAAAAAGAATAGAAACAAAACAGAGAAATTAATGGAAAGGAACCATAGTAAATCGTGGAAAGATTCACTGAGAATGTTTAAGATGACATTCACAGAAGAAAGAATATAGCGTTTAATCTTATGTAACATATGAACATAAGGGAGAAAGATAGAGCAAAAATTAACATAATAACAAAGTCGAGGGATACAACATTACGGAAAGTTATGGTATGATGAAGATAGCGAGGAAAGTTATTATGTAAAAACTGATAATAAATATGTAAATCAAATACATATAAAAGAATCAAAAGGAGCAAGAAATGAATTAAAAATCGATAAGTTACTGGCCTGGACGCCCTGTCATCCTCAACCCTCAGGCATCACTGCATGCGAATATGGGGGGGGGGGGGGGGGGGGGGGCTTGGGGCAGCACACCGTTCTTCCGGCGTTTCCAGTTTTCCTGATCTGTGTCGCTACATCTTAGTGAAGTAGCTCCTCGTTTAGTCTCACAAGAGCTGAGCGCACACGGCTCACTAACAGCATTCGACAGACTCACACGGTGACCCGTCTAAGTGCTAGCCAAGCCCGACAGCGCTTACCTTCAGTGATCTGACGGGAACTGGAGTTACCACTGCAGCAAGGCTGCTAGCTCCGACAGAATTGATACTAAATTAATAAATTACAGAGCTATAATTTAAGAATGTTTTCTCCATTTTTCAAACATGTCTCGGAAGAACTGTTACATAAATGAAGAATGGAACACAGCTACAGTTGTTACGATATTTAAAAAATGCAGCAGAAAAGACATAGGAAATTACAAAGGAATAAGCTTTCTAAACACAGGACTTAAAATATGTGGGAAAATTATTAATCAAAGATTGCAAATTATTGCATCAGGCTTCAGGAAGGGGCGTTGGCGTAATGATAATATTCTTATAATAAGATAAACTATTGAAAAAGTCAGGAATTTGGCTTAGAAAAGAATTTAGCACATACCGATTACCAGGAAGCCTTTGATAACTTAAAAAGAAGCCTTCTGTGGAAAATACACTCCTGGAAATTAAAATAAGAACACCGTGAATTCATTGTCCCAGGAAGGGGAAACTTTATTGACACATTCCTGGGATCAGATACATCACATGATCACACTGACAGAACCACAGGCACATAGAGACAGGCAACAGGGCATGCACAATGTCGGCACTAGTACAGTGTATATCCACCTTTCGCAGCAATGCAGGCTGCTATTCTCCCATGGAGACGATCGTAGAGATGCTGGATGTAGTCCTGTGGAACGGCTTGCCATGCCATTTCCACCTGGCGCCTCAGTTGGACCAGCGTTCGTGCTGGACGTGCAGACCGCGTGAGACGACGCTTCATCCAGTCCCAAACATGCTCAATGGGGGACACATCCGGAGATCTTGCTGGCCAGGGTAGTTGACTTACACCTTCTAGAGCACGTTGGGTGGCACGGGATACATGCGGATGTGCATTGTCCTGTGGAACAGCAAGTTCCCTTGCCGGTCTAGGAATAGTAGAACTATGGGTTCGATGACGGTTTGGATGTACCGTGCACTATTCAGTGTCCCCTCAACGATCACCAGAGGTGTACGGCCAGTGTAGGAGATCGCTCCCCACACCGTGTTGGCCCTGTGTGCCTTGGTCGTATGCAGTCCTGATTGTGGCGCTCACCTGCACGGCGCCAAACACGCATACGACCATCATTGGCACCAAGGCAGAAGCGACTCTCATCGCTGAAGACGACACGTCTCCATTCGTCCCTCCATTCACGCCTGTCGCGACACCACTGGAGGCGAGCTGCACGATGTTGGGGCGTGACCGGAAGACGGCCTAACGGTGTGCGAGACCGTAGCCCAGCTTCATGAAGACGGTTGCGAATGGTCCTCGCCGATACCCCAGGAGCAACAGTGTCCCTAATTTGCTGGGAAGTGGCGGTGCGGTCCCCTACGGCACTGCGTAGGATCCTACGGTCTTGGCGTGCATCCGTACGTCGCTGCGGTCCGGTCCCAGGTCGACGGGCACGTGCACCTTCCGCCGACCACTGGCGACAACATCGATGTACTGTGGAGACCTCACGCCCCACGTGTTGAGCAATTCGGCGGTACGTCCACCCGGCCTCCGGCATGCCCACTATACGCCCTCGCTCAAAGTCCGTCAACTGCACATACGGTTCACGTCCACGCTGTCGTGGCATGCTACCAGTGTTAAAGACTGCGATGGAGCTCCGTATGCCACGGCAAACTGGCTGACACTGACGGCGGCGGTGCACAAATGCTGCGCAGCTAGCGCCATTCGACGGCCAACACCGCGGTTCCTGGTGTGTCCGCTGTGCCGTGCGTGTGATCATTGCTTGTACAGCCCTCTTGCAGTGTCCGGAGCAAGTATGGTGGGTCTGACACACCGGTGTCAATGTGCTCTTTTTTCCATTTCCAGGAGTGTGTTAGAAGTGAAAGATATTCCTAAACACTGTATTAATTTCATAAAGAGTCAGTAGTAGGATAAAGCCATTTCTGGAGCACTTTTGATATCAAATTGATACAGATTATAATGTAAATTAATTGCATGATCAATTAATTACTCCCACCCAATGATGAAGTTGTAGGTTTTTGCCCCAGCCACCAAGTTGGTACCATCCCCTACCCTCCCATCCCTTCCACCCTTGGAAATGGTCGAAAATTGAAATTTTGGCCAGAAATTCAAAAACTGGCCGGAAATTCAAATTTTTGGCGGGAATATCCAATTCTGTGTGTTCACCTTGATGTTCAGAGACACAACTGACCTAGTTCACAACACCACCACCATCAGAGGGTGCTATTCACCTTCCACCTCTGCCCCTCTGCCCCTTTTTCTCTCTCCCCCACCCCCTCCCCATATGTCTCTTCCCCTCCCTCCCCATTTGGAAACTGTTGGGAAAAGTCTGTGCTGGGTTGCCAGATAGGACAGATGTAAGTCTTTATTTTGTGTGGAGAGCAGAATACTGTTTACTGAACTAGCTCTCTCCAGTTTCATCAATAACTGCTGGATTTGGAGTGGATATTTTTACAGTTAGTCTAGCACTAGAGGGTTCCTCCAGCCACTCTAGCCAATATCCACATATGGGAAAGGTGAATAATAACGATAGGACAACACGCTATCACTGAAGTGCAGGGAAGTAACCTCCTGCTGATCTACAAGTGAACAGCTGCTGCGGACACTGCTAAGAACATAAGGATGGGTAATAATAATATGAGAACAGTGACTTACTGTAACACTTCACCTGTTTTTCTTATTTATCGTGATTTCGTAATAAAAGGGGGACATCATCATGATCATCATCATCATTTAAGACTGATTATGCCTTTCAGCGTTCAGTCTGGAGCATAACCCCCTTACGAAATTCCTCCATGATTCCCTATTCAGTGCTAACATTGGTGCTTCTTCTGATGTTAAACCTATTACGTCAAAATCGTTCTTAACCGAATCCAGATACCTTCTCCTTGGTCTGCCCCAACTTCTCCTACCTTCTACCACTGAACCCGTGGGTCTCTTGGGTAACCTTGCTTCTCCCATGCGTGTGACATGACCCCACCATCTAAGCCTGTTCGCCCTGACTGCTACATCTATAGAGTTCATTCCCAGTTTTTCTTTGATTTCCTCATTGTGGACACCCTCCTGCCATTGTTCCCATCTACTAGTACCTGCAATCATCCTAGATACTTTCATATCCGTAACCTCAACCTTGTTGATAAGGAAACCTGAATCCACCTGGCTTTCGCTCCTATACAACAAAGTTGGTTGAAAGATTGAACGATGCACAGATAACTTAGTCTTGGTACTGACTTCCTTCTTGCAGAAGAGAGTAGATCGTAGCTGAGCACTCACTGCATTAGCTTTGCTACACCTCGCTTCCAGTTCTTTCACTATGTTTTCATCCTGTGAGAATATGGATCCTAAGTACTTGAAACTGTCCACCTGTTCTAACTTTGTTCCTCCTGTTTGGCACGCAATCCCTTTATATCTCTTTCCCACTGACATTACTTTCGTTTTGGAGATGCTAATCGTCATACCATAGTCCTTACATTTCTGATCTAGCTCTGAAATATTACTTTGCAAACTTTCAGTCGAATCTGCCATCACAACTAAGTCAACGGCATATGCAAGACTGCTTATTTTGTGTTCACATATCTTAATCTCACCCCGCCTGTCTATTGTTTTCAACATATGATCCATATATAATACGAACAACAGTGGAGACAGGTTGCAGCCTTGTCTTACCCCTGAAACTACTCTGAACCATGAACTCAATTTACCGTCAACTCTAACTGCTGCCTGACTATCCATGTAAAGTCCTTTGATTGCTTGCAAAAGTTTGCCTCCTATTCCATAATCTCGTAGAACAGACAATAACTTCCTCCTAGGAACCTGGTCATATGCCTTTTCTAGATCTATAAAGTATAGATACAATTACCTGTTCCACTCATAACACTTCTCCATTATTTGCCGTAAGCTAAAGATCTGGTCCTGACAACCTCCAAGAGGCCTAAACCCATACTGATTTTCATCCAATTAGTCCTCAACTAATACTCGCGCTTTCGTTTCAACAATAGCTGAGAAGATTTTACCCACACCGCTGATTAAAGAGATACCTCTGTAGTTGTTACAATCTTTTCTGTTTCCTTGTTTAAAGATTGGTGTGATTACTGCTTTTTTCCAGTCTGATGGAACCTGTCCCGACTCCCAGGCCATTTCAATTATCCTGTGTAGCCATTTAAGAGCTGACGTTCCACTGTATTTGATGAGTTCCGACTTAATTTCATCCACCCCAGCTGCTTTATTGCACTGCAATCTATTGACCATTTTCTCCACTTCCTCAAATGTGATCCTATTTCCGTCATCATTCCTATCCCATTCTACCTCGAAATCTGAAACATTACTGTTGTATTTTCACCTACATTGAGCAACTCTTCAAAATATTCCCTCCATCTGCCCAAGGCATCCACAGGATTCACCAACAGTTTTCCTGACCTGTCCCAAATACTTGTCATTTCCTTCTTACCTCCCTTTCGAAGACTGCTAATTACAGTAAAGAATGGTTTTCCAGTAGCTTGACCCATAGTCTCCAACCTGTTTCCAAAGTCTTCGCAAGATTTCTTCTTGGATGCTGCAATTATCTTTTTGGCTTTGTTTCTTTCTTCAACATAACTTTCTCTGTCTACCTGAGTTCTAGTATGTAGCCATTTTCGATACGCCTTCTTTTTCCTTTTACAAGCTGCCTTGACTGTGTCATTCCACTAAGCTGCTTGCTTCTTCCTGATTTTACACACTACTGTTCCAAGACATTCTTTAGCCACTTCTAGTACTGTGTCCCTGTACCTTGTTCATTCCTTTTCCAATGACTGTAATTGACTACATTCAACTACCTGGTTCCTTTCTGAGATCGCTGTTATGTACTTGTTCCTGATTTCCTTATCCTGAAGTTTCTCCACTCTTATCCTCCTATATATGGGCCTGACATCCTGCACTTTCGGCCTCACAATCCCGATTTCACTGCAGATTAAGTAATGATCAGTGTCATCAAAGAATCCCCTGAATACACGTGTGTATTCCTGATCTGTTATTATATAGTCAATGACAGATCTGGTTCCCCTGCCTTCCCAAGTATACTGGTGAATGTTCTTATGTTTAAAAAAGGAGTTTGTTATTACTAAGCCCATACTGACACAGAAATCCAAGAGTTGTTTCCCGTTCCTGTTGGCCTCCATATCCTCTCCAAATTTACCCATAACTTTTTCATACCCTTCTGTTCGATTTCCAATCCTGGCGTTAAAATCACTCATGAGCAGAACACTGTCCTTGTCCTTTACTCTAACAACTACATCACTGAGTGCTTCATAAAAACTATCCATCTTATCTTGATCTGTCCCTTCACAATGCGAATATACTAACACAATCCTAATTTTCTTGCTAGACACTGTCAAATCTATCCACATCAGTCGTTCGTTTACATACCTTATTGCAACGACGCTGGGTTCCATTTCTTTCCTGATGTAAAGCCCTACACCCCATTGTGCTATTCCTGCTTTGGCTCCTGACAGGTAGACCTTGTATTGTCCCACTTCCTCTTCTTTCTCACCCCTTACCCGAATGTCACTAACAGCTAAAACGTCCAGCCCCATCTTACTTGCAGCCTCTGCCAACTCTACCTTCTTCCCAGAGTAGCCCCCATTGATATTAATAGCTCCCCATCTCATTACCATTTGTTTGCCAAGTCGTATCTTAGGAGTCCCTGGTTTGTCATTTAGAGGTGGGACTCCATCACCTCCAAAGGTCCGAGGCATTTTGCTCTGATTGTTGCCAGCATCTTATTTAAAGTACCAGGGAAGCAGGTTGCTAGCCTTACTTGCCATAAGAACATAATAGAGAGAGACAGTGCGGGTTAAAATAGACACTGATATGAGATGTTTATTGTGCGACAGTTCAGAAGTCCACATAAAGATGAGAAATACTGTGGGCAGCACACATAGCATGTAAAATACACTGAAGTCACATGCATAAGTTAAAAGTTGGCCACAGTATTAAAACACCCCAGAATGATGACACTTTAAAACCACTGCATGACACGGAGCACACATGACAGAGTAAAAACTCTCAGGAGGGACTTGTTGTGGGAGGGGAGGCCTGAGAGGAAGGAAAAGAGGGGAGAGGAGAGGGCAGCTGAGGAGGGGCGCTGGAGGGGATGGGATGAAAATAAAGGGGGTCAGGGGACACTCCAAGGAGCAGAAGATGTGTGGGATGGAGAGGGTAGGCAAGTAGAAGGGAGTGTGGAGTCATGGAAGGGGTGCTATGGAAAGGGGGTGTTGGAGGGAGGAAAAAACCGCTCAGGGGAAGGGAAACGAGTGGAGAGGGAACCGTGACGAGGAGGAGGAGGGGGGAAGGTGTGGTTAGAGTGGTAGGAGGGGTAGATATCAGAGCAAAGCTTATCATCAAGGAGAGATAGTCACTGGAAGGTGTGTTGGTAAAGGAAGTGGAGGTCGTGGAGATGAAGAGAAGGCAGGACACAGTGGTAAAGGCGAGGCAATGGGCTGTGGGTAGAGAGGATAGGTGACACCAGGGGTTAGGGAGGTTCAAGTGCTGATGATGTGCAGGGTTTGGATGTGTTCGTAGAAAAGGAGAAGATGTGAGGAGGGAATTAGGTCATAGAGGATCTGTGTGGGGGATGGGAGGCAGATATGGAAAGTGAGATGGAATGCATGGCAATCAAGGATTTGGAGGATTGTATAGATTCTGGGTGAGGTGGGAATCCAGTTGATGGTGCTATATCAAAGGATGGGACAGATCAAGGATTTGTAGGTGTGAAGGATGGTGGAAGGATGACGGCCCCATGTCTGGCCAGACAAGAGTTTCAGGAGTCAGAGTCTATTGTGGGCTTTGTGTTTCATCATAAGGAGATGGCGAGTTCAGGTGAGGTGATGGTAGAGAGTGAGGCCAGGGTATTTCAGCGTAGGATTGAGGCAGATAGGACGAACATAAATGCCAAAGTAAATATCGTAGAGCCAGAAGGAAGGGTAGTACAAACTACATTGATTGCCTTGGTCTTGGAAGGGTTGCCTAGGTCTTGGAAGGGTTGATGCAAAGAAGCTATTAGTTGCACCAGGTGGTGAACTAGTCGAGGTGGATTTGAAGTGTACCTTGGGACCGTTGAAGTGTGAGATAGAGGGCCAGGAAGATGGTGCCATCATCAAACTGGAGGAGGTAAACAGGCAGGGGAGGTTTGGGCATATCTGCAGTGTACAGGAGATAGAGGAGATGGGAAAGAATGGAGCCCTGGGACATGTCCACAGTGGGATAGAATGTAGTGGAGTTGGTGTTGTGGAAAGTGACATAGGAGGGACGACGGGAGAGGAGGAAGCAATGAGGCGAACGAAATTGATGGGAAGAGCGTAGGTCTGGAGTTTAAACGGGAGTCCGGGATGCCAGACATGTTCATAGGCTTTCTGGAGGTCGAGGGTAACAAATATAATGGAACTACAGGAGTTGAGGTGGAGGGAAAGGAGTCATAAATGTGATATTTAAAACTTCTCTGTGCTGTTACCTGAAGAGACTTCGCATGTGGCAAAGCATTTGGTTTCTTAGTGAGTTAGAAAGTGAGGAGGCATCCTGTGACAGAGGTCGATCTTAGCATCCCATCATGAGAGTTTAATATTATAGTCCTGTGATGCATGACGTAACAGATATTAAGCTGATTAGGGCAGGTTTTTTTTACCTGATGTAAAATACTTAGAAGTAATATAGCCTAGGCCATATTATTACAGGATTTTCACAACAAGTAATGATACTTTAGCGGTATGGAAACGCCTGTATGCCCTGATATCTGCTGTATTCGAAAATATATCGAATAAAAGGGAGAAATCTACATTTTGTGTGAGAAATTCGATGTGCATGGGCAACAACATCACTGTTTGGGATTGGGTAAAGTGGATTTTTTAAAGTGGGGGGAGTGTCTATGTTGGGGTGAAATTGGTTAGAACTACAATTTACATCCAAGCAGTTGCTGCTTGACTCGCAGTGTGCCGCAGCTGGCGGAAGCAGTAGCCACGAGTAGTCAGCGACTGGAAGTCGCAGATTAGCTCAGCCTGTGACAGGCAGTTATGTACAAAGAACGTGCTGACCTGTTTGCTCTTGCCTGCAGCAACAGGGGCTGGCGAAGTGACCACTGTGCTTGGTGAGTGGCAACAGAACTGGATGTGTGTGTTGTGAGAAGATGAAGGGTTGTAATTAATAGATTTCAGCTATCAGTCGTCCATTTGAAATTTTATTGGCAGATCTAGATTTCAGCTAGACACTAGCCATTCTCAATGCTGTTGGTCGGGCTTCATCCACAGTTCATTGAATTCAGATTTCAGCTAGAAACTAGCCATTCTCAATGCTGTTGGTCGGGCTTCATCCACAGTTCATTGAATTCAGTATTCAATGAACTGAATTCAGTATTCAATGAACTGTGGATGAAGCCCGACTAAGAGCATTGAGAATGGCTAGTTTCTGGCTAAAATCTAGGTCTGCTAATAAAATTTCAGCCGGCCGCGGTGGTCTAGCGGTTCTAGGCGCTCAGTCCGGAACCGAGCGACTGCTACGGTCGCAGGTTCGACTCCTGCCTCGGGCATTGTGATCTGTAATTAGGACACTAAGTGGTTTTTAACCTCCATGGCGGCACCTAGACGATAGACACACATGCAGGAGACCCCAAACAGTGGGTACTGTACTGCACTGCATTCCGTTCCATGGTGCTTACAGTTATGACGTCATGGCAAGCAGGGTAGGGGGTGCAGATATGAGCTCTACCCAAGTAGGTGCGCCCCATCTGCGATTAAACAGAGAATATGCGTCAATATATTTTCTACATCGATATGAATTTCGTGTCACGAGATTCTTCCTCTGCAGCACAGAGCGAGCCAATTTTTTCTGTGAGGGTTGGGGACGGAGGGGGCGAGATGTATTTGGGTGGGACGTTCTCCTGTAGGGCTTTGTGCAGTACCTCAGTCGATCCCTGCACATCAAGGAAGTGCAAACACAAAAAATTTCCAACAAGACAACTCCTCCAATCTGCACCAGCGTAATTACACAATTAGGACGTATAGTTACTGGCTGTGAGCTTTCCTGGCAAATTAAGAGGCTCAGCCCCCGAAAATTGAACTTTTATAAATAAATAGTATACCCTCTGCTATGTAAGCGACACTGAATTCAATTTCATTTCATGAGATCCTTCCCCTGCAGCACATACTGAGTCCTTTTCCCGTCAATTTCCAGATGGAGGAGGGGAGAGGGGGTATTTCTCTTAGTGGGGGAAATTAATTACTTGGGCGATTTAACTTATTAGTCAATTAACTTGATATCAAAAGTGTGCTTATATTGGTGAGAGGGGGAAGTGTTTGGGGTTTTGGTTCAAATGGTTCAAATGGCTCGAAGCACTATGGGACTTACCATCTGAGGTCATCAGTCACCTGGACCTACTTAAACCTAACTAACCTAAGGACATCACACACATCCATAGCCGAGGCAGGATTCGAACCTGCTACCATATCAACTGCGCGGTTTCGGACCTAAGCGCCTAGAACCGCTCGGCCACAGCGGTCGGTGATTGGGGGTTTTCCCAGAGAGGTGAGGGAGGAGGAGGGGGAGGGGTGGGTAGTTTCTCAGAACGACAAATTATCGCCATGGGGTCATTTATCAGCCCCAAGAGGGTGATAAACCATTTAGCAGAATAATGGGTTAACGTCAAAAATCAATCAAGTTTGCCCCTGAATGAACGCTTGCCCCTGATGTAGGCAACCCGCAAAGTGGGGTAGAACGATCATTACCTTATGACAAGGCATACATCAAGAGCAAAGGTATGGAGACAAGGTTTTCCACAGTCTTGCTCAGAGCTGGCACGAGGTTCACATCGATCATTTTTTGTCGTAGAAATGACGCACGGAAGAAACAAGGTTTTGTGAAAGCTCATTGTAAGTAAATTAAGGTTCATACGTCGTACTTACCTGTAGTGATGAATATGAATTAGCTACAAACTGTTAGATTTCATAGATTGGCAGTAGCTACAAGCGGCTCGGTCTTCTAATTTCAACCAAAAAGGACCAATAAAAAGTAGAGAACACCTTTCAACAACGGGGCACGGCTAGCTTGCGCCAGTGTATTCTACTGTTTGTTGTTCGCTTTGCTGGAGAGAGACGTGCGTGTCAATATGATGAAAAGAAAACGCACTTTCTCCGAAACTCTTAAACTAGAGTTTCCTTTCATGAAGCAGAACGCAACATCTTCGCACGCAGAATGTACTTTATGACGTTCAGTTTTCTCCACTGAAAATGAAGGACGTCCCGACATAACACAACACATTAAGAAAAAGAGGCTCATGTTGGAAGTTTCCTCGAGAACTTCCAGTAACGTAACTTTCTTAATAAGTGCGAATCAAAAACGCAACGCTGCTGAACAAGGGCTGTTTGCTTTTTATACTGCAAAATGTAAGTATTCATTCCGTTCAATGGAATGCATAGCTCTAACTGTCAGAAAACATTTTGAGGAAAGATTCACGTGTTCCAGGACAAAATGCGATTCGATTTTAGTGAACATTTTATTGCCACATGCTATGCTTTAAGTACAATCAAAACAAATACGCTAAGAGCGTATATCTGATGGCTGATGTATCAAATGACAAAAGGTTAAAATTAATCCCGATTATAGTTGGATTTTCAGTCCTACCAAAGGTAGACAGTGTAAAACAATTCTTTTTCAGAATATTGGTGGAGAAAGAAGAATTATAACTACTTCTGTCCTGGGTGTCTTAAGAAAGCATAACTTATATGCGATTGCAGTCTTTCTCGGCGTATTCCACTGATGAATTCTTCTCGGATTATCAGCCGAGTGATAGCGTCGACTTGTCGCAACGATTCAATGAGTTTAGTACCCATCATCTTCTGGCGAAGTCTCATTGAAACGTTGCGACAAGTCGACGCCACCACTAGGCTGATAACCCGAGAAGAATTCATAAGCATAATTTAGTTGACAAGTTCGTAGCGTTTTGTGCAGATAATTTTTAACACTAATTTTGGTGAGTGCAAAAGGGCTGGGACAAACATTTGAAACGTCCCCTTAGAAAAATTATACACGACTGTGCTTAAACTGACACACAAGTTTTTAGCGCAACGCAATCTGACTTTCAAAAATCCCTACGAAAGAATGGCCCTGACTAACATTAACCTATACGTTCCACAAATCACTTACCTCACAAAAATCTTCGTTACTCGAACTACTGCAATACAGCGAGCGCCACTACTGCCAGCTAAATAAAAGATTCAAACTACGGAAGGCACTAACTACTGATAGGTATAGTTAGCAAATAAAAGATTTTAATAGAGAACAAACAATGTATTTACCTTTATAGTCATAATATATATATATATATATCAGTTCATGACACCAATTCTTACAAATTTCAAAACTCCGCCATCTCTCTCCCCACGTCCACCACTGCTGGCGGCTCATCTCCAACTGCGCAACGCTACGCGCTGTTAGCATCCGGCTGCCGCTGCCCAACACTACAATGGCAGACAACAATGCAAACTAGCCACAGACTGCACACAGCACAGCCAGTGATTTTTCATACAGAGTGCTATGTGGCGGCGGCGTTACCAATAAAAAAACCTAAACAGCCTACTTACACATTTTATTCCAAATTGAACAGTGTGCTCAAAATAAGCATTCAGTAGTTGGTTGTGTAGCCCATGGGATGAACACTAATCAAAGAAGTGCAGACATTCTTCCTATTGATATAGAAAATGTTTCAATATTTCCATATTTATACTGTGCATGTGGAAGAAATGGAATCATTTTGCAATTTTATTGCTACTGAATATAAGCAGTTTCTGGGTGGTGTTAAAACTAGATGGTTGTCATCGGTACAAGAAATTACAAGACTTACTGATATGTGTGAACCTCTAGAGTCTTATTTCATGTCTCAGGATAGTTTTCCTATACTGAAAAACATTTTTTGGGAACCCACAGTCACTTCTTTGGCATAATTTGACAAAAAGCCAACTGAAAATGTTTTCAAATTCAATGCAAACGTTGGACAGCATCAAAATTTCTGTTATTTAATCTGCTGGGGAACGAGCATTGCTTAAAGATAAAAAACAATAACAAGAATTGAAGTAATTTTCGAACTTCAATGTTAATTAATTTAGAAAATGAAGGTGTTTTCACTCACTCAAAATATGAATTTCAGAAGAGTATCATTAAATACTTTTTGAAAGTATTTAGAAAAATGAATTTCTCCATACAAGCCTCTGAAATCATATCGTTGGCTAAAAGTGAAAAATTCTGTATCCTGGAATGAGGTTCAAAAAATCTGAAAAATCTTAAGACAGTAAATTCAGGTTCAACGATTTAGGCAATGAAGGTGATTTATTTAATGACGTACAACATATGAAGAGAACTGTTTCTGGAAAATTGCACAATGGGAAATTTTTTTTTGTGAATACAGCTAAGAGACAGTGTTACATATTTTCAGATACTTAAAAATGTAGGCATTTCGTGTCCAAACATAGAGGTACTTGTTACTTTTGCTCTTTCTATACCAGGCACAAATGCTATTGCAGAAAGAGTCTTTTCAATCAACAACTCTCTTTGGATTGACCAAACCTTTTCTCATACCGCAGCTATTGAAGTAATTGCAATTGTTAATACTCATTTTCATTAAGTTAGCAGTAAGTAACTCTGCAACCTGATATTAAGCAGTCAAAAACTCTAGCAAGATATCACACCTTCCGGTAAGCACAAAGTTAATAGTGACGTTCCTATTTCAGAAGTCGCAAGTTCACTTTCAGTAGTATTTGATGTCTATGACACTGTTTTTTTATTTTTTAATTCTGACAGAATTCTTGGAAAAACTTGATGTACTAGAACATGATCCAGTCTCGTGATTCATAAATTGTTAAGTACGTAATTCAAATAAATGCATATTTGTGTGTATAAATGTTAGTTTTAATTTGTCTTATTAAAGCAGTGCTCATATATATATATATGAAGTCTATGTTTTTCGTAACTAGCGTCAAGCTTCTTCGTTTCATCTTTCAGAAATGTTTCGTCTTTTTTACATGAAACACATGGTCACCCTATTCCAGGTTCGACTATCTGTCTATACAGTAATATCAGGAGAAGTTATCGAGGAATAACCACACAAATACATCCCTTCGAACTAGCAGAACCACCGTAAATTATCAAGCCATCTAGTTATATGCCGGCCGGTGTGGCCGAGCGGTTCTAGGCGCTTCAGTCTGCAACCTCGCGACCGCTACGGTCGCAGGTTCGAATCCTGCCTCGAGCATGGATGTGTGTGATGTCCTTAAGTTAGTTAGGTTTAAGTAGTTCTAAGTTCTAGGGGACTGATGATCTCAGATGTTAAGTCCCATACTGCTCAGAGGCATTTGAACCATCTTGTTATATCGCTGTGGTGGTGCAGCGGGTAGAGCGCTTGATGGCAGCCCTGCCCGGCGAGAGCCAGGATTTTTCCTCGTCCCAGTCTCTCGTAAACGGCCTGATTTCGAGTTGCATACGGGGGGGGATGAAAGGTGGGAGGGGGGATAGTTCTCTACCTTCCCCCTCCTAGTGCCTCGGAGGAAGAAAGGCTGCAGTCTACCTGCAGTGAGGCCAGGTGTATTTATCGTGTGATGTGTTAGCATACGCGATTCGCCGCGTCTTCGACTGTTTTCTTTCCTGAAACCGTACTACAGGGACTCGTGCCAAGTGACTGTGATCTTCGAGCGGCTTAGATACAAGCGTCAAGAGTGGCAGCTGACAAATGGAGAGAGCGGTGACCAAACGACTGGCCGCCCACGGAGAGCCGCGGTCTCCAGCTGCCGGTGGGCAGTGTGGGCGCGGCCTGCAGGGGAAGGGGAGGGGCGGGGCGGGGCAGCCAGTGGCGCCTGGCGGCCGGCGGGGAATGCGCGTGACGTCACACACCTGGCGCCAGCCGGCCGCGCCGCGCCGCGCCGACTGCAGCCTCCCGCGGCGCCAGGTGCTGTCTCCTGCCGATCCTTCAACTGCAGCCCTTCTGCCGGAGCTCCTGGTCGCTTATACACCGGACCTCTGTCGCTGTCGCCCCGCTCAGAGGCTCCACACTCTCGTCTACCGTAAACTGGATATACACTACTGGCCATTAAAATTGCTACACCAAGAAGAAATGCAGATCATAAACGGGTATTCATTGGACAAATATATTATACTAGAACTGTCATGTCATTATATTTTCACGCAATTTGGGTGCATAGATCCTGAGAAATCAGTACCCAGAACAACCAACTCTGGCCGTAATAACGGCCTTGATACGCCTGGACATTGAGTCAAACACAGCTTGGATGGCGTGTACAGGTACAGCTGTCCATGCACCTACAACACGACACCACGGTTCATCAAGAGTAGTGATTGGCGTATTGTGACGAGCCACTTGCTCGGCCACCATTGACCAGACGTTTTCAATTGGTGAGAGATCTGGAGAATGTGCTGGATAGGGTAGCAGCCGAACATTTTCTGTATCCAGAAAGGCCCGTACAGGACCTGCAAAATGCGGTCGTGCATTATCCTGCTGAAATGTAGGGTTTCGCAGAGATCGAATGAAGGGTAGAGCCACGGGTAGTAACACATCTCAAGTGTAGCGTCCACTGCTCAAAGTGCCGTCAATGCGAACAAGGAGTGACCGACACGTGCAACCAATGGCACCCCATACCATCACGCCGAGTGATACGCCAGTATGGCGATGACGAATACACGCTTCCAATGTGCGTTCACCGCGATGTAGCCAAACACGGATACGACCATCGTGATGCTGTAAACAGAAACTGGAATCATTCGAAAAACTGCGTTTTGCCATTCGTGCACCCAGGTTTCTCGTTGTGTACACCATCGCAGGCGCTCCTGTCTGTGATGCAGCGTCAAGGGTAACCGCAGCCATGGTCTCCGAGCTGATAGACCCTGCTACTGCAAACGTCGTCGAACTGTTCGTGCAGATGGTTGTTATCTTTCAAACGTCCCCATCTGTTGACTCAGAGAACGAGTCGTGGTTGCACGATCCGTTATAGCCATGCGGATAAGATGCCTGTCATCTCGACTACTAGAGATACGAGGCCGTTGGGATCCATCACGGCGTTCCGTATTTCCCTCCTGAACCCACCGATTCCATATTCTGCCAACAGTCATTGGATCTTGATCAACGCGAGCAGGAATGCCGCGATACGATCCCCCCCCCCCCCCCCCCCCCACCTTACACGAGGCATCACAACAACGTTTCACCAGGCAATCGATTGGAAACTTTCCTCACGTCACGCAGGTTAGAATCCTGCCTCGGGCATGGATGTTTGTGATGTCTTTAGGTTAGGTAGGTGTAAGTAGTTCTAAGTTCTAGGGGATTGATGACCTCAGAAGTTTAGTCCCATAGTGCTCAGAGCCATTTGAACCTTTTTTTTCCCTCGTGTCAGCTCGTTGTAGGTGTCGCTAGCGGCGCCAACCTTGTGTAAATGCTCTGAAAAGCTAATCATTTGCATATCACAGCACCTTTTTCCTGTCGGTTAAGTTTCGCGTCTGTAGCACGTCATCTTTGTAGTGTAGCGATTTTAATGACCAGTGGCATACTTTGTCCACTCGTACAGCCAAAGTTTTACAGCTCTCTCCTGGCTCTCATTTGAGTGTTTGGTATATACTGTTTGCTGGTAAAGATCCATAATATTCGAAATTTTCGAACCTGTTACGACTCATAATTGTATACGAAAAGTTGTGTTAAAATCTGGTTGTGCAAAATACACCTATGTCATTCAACAGCAGAGCAGTAGGTGTTTACAACTGTATCATGTATGTTAATTAGTTCTGAAAACAGAACACCAATTAATTTTTTGTTCGCATTTATACAATGAAGAGCCAAAGAAACTCGTACACCTGGCTAATATCGTGTAGGGCCCCCGCCAGCACCCAGAAATGCCACAACACAACGTGGCGGGGACTCGACTGATGTCTGAAGTAGAGCTGGAGGGAACTGACACCATGAATCTTGCAGGACTGTCCATAAATCACAAAGAGCACAAGGGGGTGGAAATATCTTCTGAACACCACGTTGCACGGCATCCCTGATATGCCCAATAATGTTCATGCCTGGGGAGTCTGGTGGCCAACGGAAGTGTTTAAACTCAGAAGAGTGTATCTGGAGCCAATCTGTAGCAACACTGGACGTGCGGGGCGTCGCATTGTCCTGCTGGAATTGCCCAAGTCCGTCGGAATGCACAATGGACAGATAATGGATGCAGGTGATCAGACAGCATGCTTACGAACATGTCACCTGTCAGAGTCGTTTCTAGACGTATCATGAGTCCCACAGCACTCCAACTGCAAACGCCCCACACCATTACAGAGCCTCCATCAGCTTTAACAGTACCCTGGTGACATGCAGGGTCCATGGATTCATGAGGTTTCCATGCCCGTACACGTCCATCCGCTGGATACAATTTGAAACGAGACTCGTCCGACCAGGTAACACGTTTCCAGTCATCAACAGTCCAATGTCGGTGTTGACGCGCCCAGGTGATGTGTACAGCTTTGTGTTGTGCAGACAGCAAGGGTACACGAGTCGGCCTTCGGCTCCAAAAGCCCATATCGATGGTGTTTCATTGAATGTTTCTCACGCCGACGTTTGTTGCTGATCCAGCATAGAAATATGCTGATATTTGCGGAAGGGTTGCCCTTCTGTCACGAACAATTCTCTTCAGTCGTTGTTGGTCACCTTCTTGCAGGATCTTTCCCGGCAGCAGCGATGTTGGAGATTTGACGTTTTACCGGATTCCTGATATTCACGTTACATCCGTGAAAAGGTCGTACTGGGAAAACCACCACTTCATCACTACCTCGGAGATGGTGTGTCCCATCGCTCGTACGCCGACTGTAACACCACGTTAAACTCACTTAAATCTGTATAACCTGCCGTTGTAGCAGCAGTAACTGATCTAACAAATGCGCCAGACACTTGTTGTCTTACACAAGTGTTGCTGACCGCAGCACTATATTCTACCTGTTTACATGTTATTTGGTTACGCGTGCCTATACGAATTTCTTTGGCGCTTCAGTGTATATCTACCAGCATATTACGATTTCTTAGGTCATGTCGACCTACTTGATATCTCTGTTTTGCGACTATTTTGACCATCGGTCATTGTTACTCCAGGATTACAGATACAAAGTTTTTTAAACTGTGTTGATACCAATAAAGCGTTGGATTAAGAAATACGAAAATTAACTATCGCTTTATGGACGAACACTCATTTGTGATTGTTAATGTGCCTACAACTAAGAAAGATAAATGTCAGTTTTTGCTCAGCCGGCCGCGGTGGCCAAGCGGTTCTAGGCGCTTCAGTCCGGAACCGCGTGACTGCTACGGTCGCAGGTTCGAATCCTGCCTCAGGCATGAGTGTTTGTTATGTCCTTATGTTAGTTAAGTGTAAGTAGTTCTAAGTTCTAGGGGACTGCTGACCTCAGATGTTAAGTCCCATAGTACTCAGAGCGATTTGTACCGTATTGCTCAAATTGCAAGCTATTGTGGTTAAGACAATGGTTCAAGTGCAAAATATAATTCAAATATGTCCGGAAACAAAGAATGAATTTTGTTTGATTACAAATGCCAAATCTTGAGTCGCAAAATGAGACACAGGAAACCTTATTTATAACTGCACCAAATATTTTGAAACGAGTATAAGTTTAAAACGGATGAAACTAAAGTTGTTATGCTCAACTAAATTTGGAGCTATGTGTTTGGTACATGATCCTAGTACCTTTCGTTATATTGATAATTTTGATCATGGATCACACTGCTTGGTTTATGTACCGTACTAGATATTTTTCTTTTATGACGCTTTTGAGACTTTAGATCAATGTATCTATTTCTGGTTGGTCAGAGTACACTGTGTTTTTGAAATATTGAGCCCAAATCGAATGGTAGTTAACAGTTGTTGTGGAAGTACAGGTCGGTCAATACATCTCCAAACCCACGCTAACTTTGACCACCTACAATTTTTTTCCATTACATTCTCTGCATTTTAGAAAATGTATTGTAGTAATTAGTATACAGTCCCTATATTGATTACCATAAATATCACAGAAGTAAAAAAAAAAAAACAGTCATGATTACCCCATTCGAATCTGAAAATCGGTCATTTGGCATTCAAAACAGCTTCCACTCGTCTCGGAATGTACAAATACAGGTCCTGTACGGTTGTCAAAGGAACCTTAGACACGTACACACTGTGCCAACGAATGCAAACGGAACGTTGGTCACCAACGCAATGGCGTTCGGCCACTCATCCTCGCCGTACCAAGCGGTTGGTGCAACGGATTTGGCCATGTGGAATCGCAGTTAACTTTGATACTTATTGAAGGTAGCTCCCGTTTTTTGTTATTGTTACGAATTAGCGTTTTAATTACAATTCCACCCGCCGATATTGTGAGGGAGAAGAGGATTTAGCAGACGTCACAAGTACAGCATTTATTTTACTGCAAAAAGTAGATTATCAGAAAGCGCTAGTGGACGACTTTCTTTTAAAAAATAGGGACCAGAACAGAATCTACGTCTGGCCTTCAGGCTGAATTGGAATATGGGCTGCTTCATAATTTTTTCCAAATGAAGCGACAACTCGAAGAATTATTGAATCGTATAGGCCAAAAAATTCAAAAAATGACAGCTGTTTGGCAGCACCACTTGTGGTTGTGTTTGTTTCTGTTTATCATTCACGGCGAAAAGATTTCAATAAAGGCTGATTTCCTTTTTTACATCGTGTACTTTACTTTCTAACGGCTCACTTATTTCCCTCCAAGCGTCTGATTTTTTTAGTTTGATTTCATCCCTTGCTGTCAGTGTTTCTTCCTTGACTGAGTCATAATAGTGATTTTATTTCGATGTACGCCGCATTTAGAGCCCTGGGGACTCATCTTCAGTTTCCTTGACAGTCTACATCACTTTCTTTTCCGTTCAAGGTTATTTCTGGCCCCGTTAAGTCTACAATGGTATATTGCAAAACGGCACATTGTGAATATAAGTTTAAAAAACTAATACAGTTCGAAATATAACTTACCGTTTCCCATGGTAGATGCATGGTTTTGAAGCACAGTATGGTTCAAAAATGGCACTGAGCACTGTGAGACTTAACTTCTGAGGTCATCAGTTCCCTAGAACTTAGAACTACTTAAACCTAACTAACCTAAGGACATCACACAAATCCATGCCCGAGGCAGGATTCGAACCTGCGACTGTAGCGGTCGCGCGGTTCCAGACTGAAGCGCCTAGAACCGCTCGGCCACTATGGCCGGCCACAGTATGAGTAAACGTGTTTATGTACATTTGCATCGTGCGTTGAGATGAAATCAAGATTGTGACAGAAGACGATTGTTCTTTATTTTGCTTTCTATTTGTTTTTATGATCACAGGTCGTAGGACCCCATAAACGCTAACATTCACTATGAATTTCTGTCACCTTTAATGCTATTACCGTCCTCCACTCCATACTTCAGTATTTTTAAATACAACAAATATACGTACTTTCGACAGCATATCGCTGCAGAACCAGAGAACATTGGACCTGGCGTCCGCGGTTGGAGAGGGGTCCCAAGGAAAACTAACCACCAACGATTTGACGTTACCACAAGCAGACTGAACTGCAACCGAGACAAACTACTTCGTTATCTCCGGTTTGTCGCCGATACACACTAAGTAAATCTCGGCCAACGAAGAGATTGGCTGTCGTTCGTTGACCTTCTTTTATCTAGGGTGTACCCGCTTTTACATCATTCTTCCTGCAAAATAGTGGCAAGTCCAGGTGACCACGGTAGAGGTGGCTAGCGATCACACACCATTCTCTCCAAAATAGACTACAAAGGTTCTAAAATATTTAGATCTGGTGACTGTGATGCCTAGAGGAGACGCGACAGTTCACCGTCGTGCTCACAAAATTAGTTCTGGACGATGCGAGCTGTGTGAACGGAAGCCCTGTCGTCTTGTAATAATGCGTCCCCAAATGAACGGGCCAGATCAGCCAGAATGGTCGCATAATCCTTGGCAGTAATGCGATCTTGCAGATTAACCACGGGGCCTGCGGAATACCACGATATCTACATCTACATCTACATCCATACTCCGCAAGCCACCTGACGGTGTGTGGCGGAGGGTACCCTGAGTACCTCTATCGGTTCTCCATTCTATTCCAGTCTCGTATTGTAGCGCGCTGCTCTCCCTTGGATCTTCTCTATCTCTTCTATCAACCCTATCTGGTGCGGATCCCACACTGCTGAGCAGTATTCAAGCAGTGGGCGAACAAGTGTACTGTAACCTACTTCCTTTGTTGTCGGATTGCATTTCCTTAGGATTCTTCCAATGAATCTCAGTCTGGCATCTGCTTTACCGACGATCAACTTTATATGATCATTCCATTTTAAATCACTCCTAATGCGTACTCCCAGATAATTTATGGAATTAACTGCTTCCAGTTGCTGACCTGCTATTTTGTAGCTAAATGATAAGGGATCTATCTTTCTATGTATTCGCATCACATTACACTTGTCTACATTGAGATTCAATTGCCATTCCGTGCACCATGCGTCAATTCGCTGCAGATCCTCCTGCATTTTAGTACAATTTTCCATTGTTGCAACCTCTCGATACACCACAGCATCATCTGCAAAAAGCCTCAGTGAAATTCGGATGTCACCCACCAGGTCATTTATGTATATTGTGAATAGCAACGATTCTATGACACTCCCCTGCGGCACACCTGAAATCACTCTTACTTCGGAAGAGTTCTCTCCATTGAGAATGACATGCTGCGTTCTGTTATCTAGGAACTCCTCAATCCAATCACACAATTGGTCTGATAGTCCGTATGCTCTTACTTTGTTCATTAAACGACTGTGGTGAACTGTGTCAAACGCCTTGCGGAAGTCAAGAAACACGGCATCTACCTGTGAACCCGTGTCTATGGCCCTCTGAGTCTCGTGGACGAATAGCAAGAGCTGGGTTTCACACGACCGTCTTTTTCGAAACCCATGCTGATTCCTACAGAGTACATTTCTAGTCTCCAGAAAAGACATTATACTCGAACATAATACGTGTTCCAAAATTCTACAACTGATCGACGTTAGAGATATAGGTCTATAGTTCTGCACATCTGTTCGACGTCCCTTCTTGAAGAAAACGGGGATGACCTGTGCCCTTTTCCAATCCTTTGGAACGGTTCGATCTTCTAGAGACCTACGGTACACCGCTGCAAGAAGGGGGGCAAGTTCCTTCGCGTACTCTGTGTAAAATCGAACTGGTATCCCATCAGCACCAGCGGCCTTTCCTCTTTTGATCGATTTTAATTGTTTCTCTATCCATCTGTCGTCTATTTCGATATCTACCATTTTGTCAACTGTGCGACAATCTAGAGAAGGAAGCACAGTGCAGTCTTCCTCTGTGAAACTGCTTTGGAAGAAGGCATTTAGTATTTCGGCCTTTAGTCTGTCATCCTCTGTTTCAGTACCATTTTGGTCACAGAGTGTCTGGACATTTTGTTTTGATCCACCTACCGCTTTGACATAGGACCAAAATTTCTTACGATTTTCTGCCAAGTCAGTACACAGAACTTTACTTTCGAATTCATTGAAAGCCTCTCGCATAGCTCAAATCATCAACAAATTCCCACCATGTTTCACTCTCATCCAGAACTTGGGAACAGTGTGAAGCAAGACTCGTCCGATCAAATGGCATTCTTCCACTGCTCCACAGTCGAGGCTTCACCGCTTAGGCATCACGTTTTCCTGATGATTGCTTTTGGACTTATCACTCAAGCTGAAGTTCATTGCTTCTGGAGCTCCTTTCGTATTGTTTTGGTGCTGCTGACACGACTCACGGCGAGTACGACATTCATTTCCGTAATTACTTTTGCTGCTGTCATCCTCTAACTTTTCATCACAACCGTCTCAATTAACGGTCTGTCACGAATAGCCAAAACTCACTTTCTTTCTCGTTGTCGCCAACGAAGTTTGGGTCTGGGCGTGAGTCGTGCCCGGATAGCCTAATAGTAAGGCGACGGCTCGAGAAAAGTGGGAAATCTGGGGTGGAGCCCTGATCCGCGACAAATTTTCGTTGTCGTGATTCCATTATGCAGCTGAATGTTGTTCTTATTTGCAACAGAGAATACATTTCGTGAATATGATAACGGATGTAGTCGCAGCATGTCTGGAAGAACATTACATTGTTCTTAACAACACAGGCACTGTTACATCGTATTTGTCCGCCGATACTAGATAGCGACTTTCAGTTAGAAATGTCGTCTCCTGTACGGGAATCGCATGATGTGTGGACAGGTACGACACAGGAACGACGAAATATGAAAGTCTGAATGTGGACGTGGGTCGTGCACGAATAGCCAAAGCGGTTAAGCCGACCACTCCCGTAACGCGGAAAATCCGGGTTCAAATCTCGGCCCGGAACAAATTTTCACTGTCGTCATTACCTGATACATCTGATGGTTGCAGTGCCTGTCCCTTCGGACATGCATGGATGTCCGAAAGAACATTGCATCGTTCTTCTTAACAACGCAGTCACTGTAATGTCGAACTTCTACACTGCTGGCCATTAAAATTGCTACACCAAGAAGAAATGCAGATCATAAACGGGTATTCATTGGACAAATATATTATACTAGCACTAACAAGTGATTACATTTTCACGCAATTTGGGTGCATAGATCCTGAGAAATCAGTGCCCTGAACAACCACATCTGGCCGTAATAACGGCCTTGATAGGTCTAAGCATTGAGTCAAGCAGAGCTTGGATAGCGTGTACAGGTACAGCTGCCCATGCAGCTTCAACACGATACCACAGTTCATCAAGAGTAGTGACTGGTGTATTGAGACGAGCCACTTGCTCGGCCACCATTGACCAGACGTTTTCAATTGGTGAGAGATCTGGAGAATGTGCTCGCCAGGGCAACAGTCGAACATTTTCTGTATCCAGAAAGGCCAGTACAGGACCTGCAACATGCTGTCGTTCATTATCCTGCTGAAATATAGGGTTCCGCAGGAATCGAATAAAGGGTAGAGTCACGGGTCGTAACACATCTGAAATGTAAAGTCCACTATTCAAAGTGCAGTCAATTCGAACAAGAGGTGACCGAGACGTGTAACCGATGGCACGCCATACCATCACGGCGGGTGATACGCCAGTATGGCTATGGGGAATACACGCTTCCAATGTGCGTTCACCGCGATGTCGCCAAACACGAATGCGACCACCATGATGCTGTAAACAGAACCTGGATTTGTCCGAAAAAATGACTTTTTGCCATTCGTGCACCCAGGTTCGTCGTTGAGTACACCATCGCAGGCGCTCCTGTCTGTGATGCAGCGTCAAGGGTAACCGCTGCCGTGGTCTCCGAGCTAATAGTCCATGCTGCCGCAAAATGCCGTCGAACTGTTCGTGCAGATGGATGTTGTCTTGCAAACGTCCCATCTGTTGACTCAGGGATCGAGACGTGGCTGCACGATCCGTTACAGCCATGAGGATAAGATGCCTTTTATCTCGACTGGTAGTGATACGAGGCCGTTGGGATCCAGCACGGCGTTCCGTATTACCCTCGTGAACCCACAGATTCCATATTCTGCTAACAGTCATTGGATCTCGACCAAGGCGGACAGCAATGTCGCGATACGATAAACCGCAATCGTGATAGGCTACAATCCGACCTTTATCAAAGTCGGAATCGTGATGGTACGCATTTCTGCTCCTTACACGAGGCATCACAACAACGTTTCACCAGGCAACGCCGGTCAACTGCTGTTTGTGTTTGAGAAATCGGTTGGAAACTTTCCTCATGTCAGCACGTTGCACCTGTCGCAACCGGCGCCAACCTTGTGTGAATGCTCTGAAAAGCTAATCATTTGCATATGACAGCATCTTCTTCCTGTCGGTTAAATTTCGCGTCTGTAGCACGTCATCTTCGTGGTGTAGCAATTTTAATGGCCAGTAGTGTGATTTTGTGAAAGGGATTTCTTTTGTGTGTAGTTCTCTTTTTATTTCTGAGTCGGCGTGATGATATGCTCAACCACTCAAAGAACAGATCCACGGATGGTAAGACTTAGAGTAAAATGGTTCAAAGAGAGGTCTCAGATGTGGAATTGAGCAACGAGAAGATGTAGTGGGTGACCCTGCAGGTTCTTCCATTAACAGGCAATTGTGTGAGCAAATTAGCGAACCCCATTGCAGTGGGGCTGTGGCGATTTTAAACTTGGAAAAGTGTACAGCAGGCTCCAGTAACAGTTTCTGAGAATCCGAATAAGGTAGAAAGTTTTCAGAGTCATAATCAAGTTACAGTGTGCTGTGCCGTCGAAAGTATATTCGTCGGCTAAATGGTGGGTTGATTGGTTTTCTCCAGGAGGAGATGGAGGGGAACTACAACAGGTTCACTTTATTAAAATACAGATGTGAATATTTACTTGAGTTAGTACAGTCCATCCGCGTAAGTATGTTCCGAGTATTTGCAATCGTCTTTGAACATTAACGTATCACGTGATACAGACAAATTTACAAGACTCTTCACTTGAAGAATAACAGACATAATCCAGAATGAGATTTTCACTCTGCAGCGGAGTGTGCGCTGATATGAAACTTCCTGGCAGATTAAAACTGTGTGCCCGACCGAGACTCGAACTCGGGACCTTTGTCTTTCGCGGGCAAGTCCAACTGAAACGTGTCGACTATATCTTCAGGCAATTTCAAATCCTCAAAGATCCACTCATGAATTTCCAACGCCGTCGGTCGCAAGGCAGCGCGATCGAAAACACACTGAACTCTGTTCGCTCTGTTAATTGTCGACATCTTACTTACAACAGTTATACAGAAACAAACGGTAACAGCGCTCGCACACGCTGCTCAGCTCTCCATCTCAGCACTGCTCGCGACGTAAACACTGGCCCGCGCTACCGCCCGTCACCGCGCGATGTGCACTGGCCGAGTGCCGGGATACGACTGAACCAACTGAGCTACCGGAGCACGACTCACGCCCGGTACTCACAGCTTTACTTCTGCCAGTACCTCGTCTCCTACCTTCCATACTTTAGAGAAGCTCTTCTGCGAAACTTGCAGAACTAGCACTCCTGAAAGAAAGGATATTGCGGAGACATGGCTTAGCCACAGGCTGGGGGATGTTTCCAGAATGAGATTTTCACTCTGCAGCTTCTGTAAAGTTTGGAAGGTAGAAGACGAGGTACTGGCAGAAGTAAAGCTGTGAGTACCCGGCGTGAGTCGTGCTTCGGTAGCTCAGATGGTAGAGCACTTGTCCGCGAAAGGCAAAGGTCCCGAGTTCGAGTCTCGGTCGGGCACACAGTTTTAATCTGCCAGGAAGTTTCACAACAGACATAATGTTCATATGACGTTTGTGTAAAACATATAAGGCTATGCTGTGGTCTTGATCGTTGACTGTAAACTGGGCCGAGTGTTCCTTTTCCCAGCCGTTAACTAGATCACCGACTGCGGCAGCATAGCGAAGCTCTAGTGCATGTAGCTACGCCGGCGTATTCCAATTCGTCGGTGTGGCATACAGCGACTACATTCTTCTGTTTTTCCTTTCCGAGGGGCCAACCTTGCTTTGTTGTAAGTAATTCTTTGGGAGCATGAGGTCGTAGCCACAAAACTCTTCTGTTCCTAATGTTTCGTCCAGAACTGCGCTGCAAGAGTCAGTGGAGGAGCAACGCCTCTGAAGTTGTCCAGTGCAGTTCTGGACGAAACGTTAGCAACCACGACCTTATACCCCAAAAGGTTTACCAGTAGCAATGACATCCGGTCGTGGAACTCTTCATTCTATCAACCATGCTTTGCAATGCTGCTCGAACGACACCATATACATCTCCCTCCTCCCCCCCCCCCCTCCCCATCTCTTCCCCCGAGCCTCTGCACCGTTGTCAGGAAGGGCAGATGGAAGTGACTCGGCAGGAGGCCTGGATGTGGACTCAGGTGAGGAGACAGGGAGTGTAACTATGGACAGTGGTCCACACCCCGGTATCCAACTTGTGAGCGACTGGAAAGTCACAGGGTGCACATGTGCATTCTTAGGCGCTGATGCTGCGGTCGGCTGAACAGCAAAGTGATCTGAGTCGGCGTGATGACCCTGAAACGCACAAGTCATATATCACTCTTTTCACATGTGCTACCACACGAGCTGTACACCTCGAACTCTGTAAAGACTTGTCAACGGACAAGTTTCTTATGACACTTCAGCGATTTGCCGGAAGACGCGCACTACCCCACACGATATATACAGGTAACGCGAAAACATTCCACGCCACGAATATGGAATTATCCCAACTTTGGAAGGCATTAACCACCACAAAAACTTATCAGTTCCTCGCCCACCACGGTATTACTTGGAATTTTATTGTCTCGCGGGCGGCTTGGTCGGGAGGTTGGTGGGAAAGAATGGTGGGCACTATAAAGCGTTGCCTATGGAAGGTATTGGGACTCGCAAAGCTCACTGAGGAACAACTGAACACCACCTTGACCAGTATTGAAGCCGCGGTGAACTCCAGGCCCATCACACCAGGAAATGATTCTGATGCACTCACACCTTCCCATTTTCTGACGGGAGGAAAACTTACGACTATTCCGACGGGACCAGAGCCCTCAGCGAATACGACTTTATCAAAGGAATTCCGACTGAGACAGCAACTCTGTGACAGTTTTTGGAACCGATGGATTAAAGAATACCTATTAGAGCTCCGGAACCACCATGAAGTTAAACGCCCATCGGGACGAGTCATCCACTTTCACTTTGGCGACATCGTGCAACGCAGCTAGCTCTTTATTCGCAGGAAGTAATGGCCACTATCGACAGGGGTCTCAAGTTGATTCCGTATTTCTAGATTTCCGGAAAGCTTTTGACACCGTTCCTCACAAGCGACTTCTAATCAAGCTGCGGGCCTACGGGGTATTTATTTATTTATTTATTTAACCTGGCAAGATTAGAACCATCAGGCCCTCTCTTACATCTAACCAGGCATTCTACTTATTTTACAGTCATATGTTTTAGTAGGCATGTTAAACTACATCTAATACAAAAAGTGAGATAAACAATTAGAAAGGTACACCTCGAAAAATACATTATTGAAGAGAAAGATTTTAGATAGGAGTGCTGGCAGCAGGGAGTATGAGGGAGACTCATGGTGAAGGGAGGAGAAGAATAGAGAGACATGATGAAACATGATTAAGGAAAATATAAAGGACAAGAAGACTGCGTGGCTAATAGAGATAGATGAAGTGGAAGGCATCTCAGGAGCAAGATAGGAGACGCTAGCTTTGCTATTTGACAGATGAGAGGATTGGCCTTGCACATTAATTTTGTGGCGAATTTTATGCGGATGATAGTAGGAAATGCTTCAACTTCTTCTTAAAAGCAACAGTAGATTGAATTTTCCTCAAGGTAAGGGGTAGTTTGTTCCAGAGGCGGACAGCGGCAACTGAGAAGGAGTTTGCAAAAGTTTTTGTTTTGTGAGTGGGCACAGTTAGGATACCAGATAAGAGTGACCTCGTGTTTCGATTATGATGGCATGACAGGTTTTTAATCTCTGAAGCTAGGTACTGGGGTGATTGTCTCAGTTGTGCGACTGGATTCGTGATTGCCTGTCAGGAAGGTCGCAGTTCGTAGTAGTAGACGGCAAATCATCGAGTAAAACTGAAGTGATATCAGGTGTTCGCTAGGGAAGCGCCCTGGGACCTCTGCTGTTCCTGATCTATATAAATGACCTGGGTGACAATCTGAGCAGTTCTCTTAGGTTGTTCGCAGATGATGCTGTAATTTACCGTCTAGTAAGGTCATCCGAAGACCACTATCAGTTGCAAAGCGATTTAGAAAAGATTGCTGTATGGTGTGGCAGGTGGCAGTTGACGCTAAATAACGGAAAGTGTGAGGTGATCCACATGAGTTCCAAAAGAAATCCGTTGGAATTCGATTACTCGATAAATAGTACAATTCTCAAGGCTGTCAATTCAACTAAGTACCTGGGTGTTAAAATTACGAACAACTTCAGTTGGAAAGACCACATAGATAATATTGTGGGGAAGGCGAGCCAAAGGTTGCGTTTCATTGGCAAGACACTTAGAAAATGCGACAAGTCCACTAAAGAGACAGCTTACACTACACTCGTTCGTCCTCTGTTAGAATATTGCTGCGCAGTGTGAGATCCTTACCAGTTGGGATTGACGGAGGACATGGAATGGGTGCAAGAAACGGCAGCTCGTTTTGTATTATGACGTAATAGGGGAGAGAGTGTGGCAGATATACGCGAATTGGGATGGAAGTCATTAAAACAGAGACGTTTTTCATCGCGCGAGATCTATTTACGACATTTCAGTCACCAACTTTCTCTTCCGAATGCGAAAATATTGTGTTGAGCCCAACCTACGTAGGTAGGATTGAACATCGAAATAAAATAACAGAAATCAGAGCTAGAACAGAAAGGTTTAGATATTCGTTTTTCCCGCGCGCTGTTCGGGAATGGAATGGTAGAGAGATAGTATGATTGGGGTTCGATGAACCCTGTGCCAAGCACTTAAATGTGAATTGCAGAGTAATCATGTAGATGTAGATGTAGATGTGCTGATCGAAGAGGACCTTCGTCCGCGACATGTGTGGAAGAAGGCCAGGATAGAAAAAGTACTAGCAGGAAGAGACGGCAGGGTAAGGACGATAATACTTCGGACACCAGAAGGTCATATCATTAGTCGTCCTGTGCAGCTGGCCGTACCTTTGGAGGTCGAACAGGGAGGGGAGGATGTCACAGAGTGATGTACTTCGGGCAAGTGAGAGACCGTTTGTTTACTCTTAGGACACCGTATCTTGGACATGTTGTATTGTATGTTTTGTGACTATGAAATAAAGTATTGTTAGACTGCTAATCGTGGCTCTGCTGTGACTCACGACAAAAGAATTTAGGTTCAGGCTGCAGGACAGGCGCCGACGCCAGCGGTGGTGGCGAGGCGCCGACCTCCGTTGGCAGCACGGTGGGTGGTGCCGGCCTCGTCCAGCAGAGAAACTGAGGTCGCTGCTAGTGTGGAGCCTGGCGACGAGCTGGGTCTACGGCCAAACATTCTGCGGCAGAATCACTGATATATTCAGAAGCGAGCCACAGCTGGTTTTGGTGCTACAAGCCAACAGAACTTTGGATGACGTAAGATGAACGCCTGATGGCTTTGATAATGACTCCGCGCTCCCAACGTTGTTCCTTTTCGAAAACTTTTAGAAGGCTTCATCGTGTGGCCGAGATTTTGTCTGACACGTCCGAACTTATTCTTTCCGCGGCGGTCTCAAAACATGAAACAGAATACGGTGTCTACGACCATGTAACAATTCTGCTGGTGACTTCCCCTCAAGTGGCGAGGAGTGGCAGGAGCACAGAAAAATCTGCAAAGCTTCCTCCCATGTGGGGAAGGAAAGTAGTTTCTCCATGTGATCTTTGAAAGTTCGAAAGAACTGTTCTGCTTCACATTAGATGGTGGGCGAAAAAATGCAGTTTCCATTGGCCGCACAAAACTGTTGCAAATCGGCTGACGTGAGTTATAGTCTATTGCCTGTGATCTTGAAAGGGTCACTAGGCCGGTAGCCCATTCTCACTATCATTTCTAACCGAGCGAGGTGGCGCAGTGGTTAACACACTGGACTCGCATTCGGGAGGACGACCGTTCAATCCCGTCTCCAGCCATCCTGATTTAGGTTTTCCGTGATTTCCCTAAATCGTTTCAGGCAAATGCCGGGATGGTTCCTTTGAAAGGACACGGCCGATTTCCTTCTCAATCCTTCCCTAACCCGAGCTTGCGCTCCGTCTCTAATGACCTCGTTGTCGACGGGACGTTAAACACTAACCACCACCACCACCACTATCATTTCTCTTTCTTTTTCTTGTTTCTCTTTTCTCATAACTCTCATAGTGGTGTGATTGAATGAATGTGGTTGTGTGTCACGTTGCTGGTGTAATTGAATCAATGTGGTTGTGTGTCACCTTGTTAGACGGTGGCGTAATCTGCTACAGAAAGTCTGTGATAGTCATACAGATTCAGCAACAGTTGTACAGAATAGTCAACTGTCGTAGTGGTCAAGTAGGCAAAGAAGTTTGCGCTACTTGTGAGAAACCCACCAGCGTTAGGTTGGTGGCGGAAATGGCATCTTTGGATTTTCCAAACCACGCGGAGCGTGGAAGAGGCTGGAGAAGAAAAAGGGAGGCAGTCTGCCGCCGGTACGGGAAGCGTCCACAGCTGTGCTACAGTCGAAGAAGGGTGAGTTAGACTGACCGCGTGGCGCGTTGTTACTTGGCGAGAGGAGAGCTGTTAGCTTTTGGTCTCGCTTTTCAACTCTGCTTTGCCTTGTCGCAGCAAGGAATGCAAAACTTGGGCAGATTTTTCTTTCAGAAAATTTCTGTAGAAGACTTGGATCCGCTGGAAGAGCGCCACACAAAGGTGTCGATAAGAAGTGAGCACTCGTTCCTGTATAATTGTCTGTTTGCCTTCAGCTGTGCCTCTATAAGCTTTTATTTTCCTAAATATTAATAGCTTCGCCTACTCGTAAGATTTCCTTGCTTTATGTATCTTTCGTCCGTGGGGAGCCAACCACGTGGTTGAACATTAGAGTTTGTTGGGCTACCGTCATCACTAACTGTCCGATCTCATGTTTGTTTTAAAGAGTGTTAACTGTTCATGATTGTGTGATGTGATACTGTTGCAACTTGGCCACGATACCTAGAAATTGCGTCTCCACAAACCACCCGGGCACGCAGGTGTACTGCGAAACGTGTACCGTTTCACTAGTAATTACGATCAGTTATCAGGTAACAGCTGTTGTATGAATGATTCACACCAATGATTTTAGGTGTAGATTATAACAGTGAATGTATCATGAAACGTCCCCTTAGAAAAATTATACACGACTGTGCTTAAACTGACACACAATATTTTTTTTAGCGCAACGCAATCTGACTTTCAGTAATACCTACAAAAGAATGGCCCTGACTAAAGTAACCTATACGTTTCACAAATCACTTACCTCACAAAAATCTTCGTTACTCAAACTACTGCAATACAGCGAGCGCCACTACTGCCAGCTAAATAAAAGATTCAAACTACGGAAGGCACTAACTACTGATAGGGATAGTTAGCAAATGAAAGATTTTAATAGTTGACAAACAATGTATTTACCTCAATAGTGCTCAAAAGTCATAATGTATACAGCAGTTCATGACATCCAGTCTTACAAATTTCAAAACTCCGCCATCTCTCTCCCCACATCCACCACTGCTGGCGGCTCACCTCCAACTGCGCAAAGCTACGCGCTGTTAACATCCAGCTGCCCAACACTACAATGGCGAGTATTACAACAATGCCAACCAGCCACTGACTGCACACAGCACAGCCAGTGATTTTTCATACAGAGCGCTATGTGGCGTTACCAACAAAAAAACCTAAACAGCCTACTTACAATCGACGCTTTTCTTGAATGTTTTAGGAATTAATGTTATCAGGAATTTTGTACATGCCTCACATCCATGTCTTAGGAGTAAATGATTTCATATACAATTTTCTCTTGTGTTCCGAGGTTACGTTTTTGCACCTAAGCCACTCACCTCATAGCTTTCCCGTTAGCACATCCAACGCGTTTCCTTACGCACAGGTCCAGTGATTAGCTTCCCCTTTTATTTTAAAACAAATGCTTCAGATTAAATCTTATTTTCAGGTGTGTTGCTGGGAGCTCATCTTATACACAGTGTTCATGCATTTTCTATTTTATTTTAAATGTTTGATTCTCGTGAACAGTGCACGGGCAATACTATTAATTACATCGCATCCCCTATGAGCGAAATTACAACGTATGCATGTTTATGAGTTTTTGGTCTGTGATCAAATTAATTCATTTTCCGACTCGGCCAAACCTTTGATTAGTTGTATGGTTAGAGTCGGTGGCGACCCTAATCTTAACGTGATAACCCGTAGAAACAGGTTAGTTACAATCTCAGAAAGCCATTCAAGACAAAAAAACGGAAGACAAAGCCGATACCCAACATGTAGTGGTGAATGTCATGGGGACAATAACAAGAAATTTACTGCAAGAGTATATCACCAACAATCATCACGTTTTCCAGAACGGATTCGCAAAAGCAATGTATGAATGCATTGCCAAGGTCTAGCCAGACGTGGCAGCTTAAAAAAGTGTTGCAGTGAATCTGACTGACGTTACGCGCAAACTGTACAGTGGTATGTCATTTGGTCAATTGGAACATCCAGTTCCTGCCGAGTGCAATGACGTCTGGTCAGTTCCTTCTTGCGAACTACGCCCCAGTCACCTTGGTACAATAAGGAAGATTCCTGCTGCAGGAATTGAGGAATCACAACCAGTGCATCATCGTTTTCTGTGTGCCACACCAGAACGCCTGATCGTGCAGATAGCACGTGACGATGCGACAAATAGCGCCGCGCCTCTGCTCGAGGAATTTCTTTGAAACTGAGCGGCCACCCATGGCAAATGTGTTGCAAAACAACCTGAAGAGCTGCATCAGAAGCACTGCTGCGGTAACACGCCGAAAATCGAGAGGAAAGTTCTGAAGAAATCCAAAATCCTATGAATCTATTTGAAAAGACGATTCCTCCGATGAATCAAACGCTGTGTTGGTGCAGGTCTTGGTGCAAATGGCTATGAGTACTATGGGACTTAACTTCTAAGGTCATCAGTCCCCTAGAACTTAGAACTACTTAAACCTAACTAACCTAAGGACATCACACATATCCATGCCCGAGGCAGGATTCGAACGTGCGACCGTAGCAGTCGCGCGGTCCCAGACTGTAGCGCCTAGCGCCTTTAACCGCTTGCCGCGGTGCCGGTCTGTTTCTGAGACAAGTCAGTGTTCAGATGTTTTGCAGTGGACCTATGCATCAGCTCTTACTGCTAATTAGACAATATCAGAACCCAATGGTGCAATTTTTGCGGTGTCATAGGTGGCACAGACATGGCAGGATTGAACAACGCCGCCAATGGACAATGAGCTAATGGTCTGTCATTAAGTAGAACGTTGGACTGTGCAAATATTGGTGGAACTCCGTAACACCATAGATAAGGGCGAGTGCCTCTTTTTCAAGCCGACTGTATTTACTCTGCACTTTGTTAAGAGTTTTCGAGGCAAAAGCAATAGGTCTGTCAGAAGAACCAATTCTATGGGAGAGCACAACTCCGTAAGAAGATCCATCCATAGCTAACATGACAGGTTTAGCTGGGTCAAAATGAATCAAACATCGACAATTTAACAATGTGTGCTTTAAATATGTTTTGGCATTTTTTGGACCACACGAAAGGACCATTCTTCCTGTCCAGCCACTTGAGAGGTGCAGCAATTTGCGCAACGCTATCAATAAATTTGATATAATAGGTAAGTTTCCTCTTGGCTGATTGAAGCTCCTTAACCCTCGCAGTAACAAGCCATTTTCAGTAACGTCAGTAACGTGTATTAAAAGGGGGGGGGGCTATTTCGTGTCCAAAATAAGATTCATTATTTCTTCTTGAATTACATTAATAACAAACTTTTGAAAGATCTGTTGTTGTTGTTGTCTTCAGTCCTGAGACTGGTTTGATGCAGCTCTCCATGCTACTCTATCCTGTGCAAGCTGCTTCATCTCCCAGTACCTACTGCAGCCAACATCCTCCTGAATCTGCTTAGTGTACTCATCTCTCGGTCTCCCTCTACGGTTTTTACCCTCCACGCTGCCCTCCAATGCTAAATTTGTGATCCCTTGATGCCTCAAAACATGTCCTACCAACCGATCCCTTCTTCTAGTCAAGTTGTGCCACAAACTTCTCTTCTCCCCAATCCTATTCAATACCTCCTCATTAGTTACGTGATCTATCCACCTTATCTTCAGTATTCTTCTGTAGCACCACATTTCGAAAGCTTCTATTCTCTTCTTGTCCAAACTAGTTATCGTCCATGTTTCACTTCCATACATGGCTACACTCCAAACAAATACTTTCAGAAACGACTTCCTGATACATAGATCTATATTCGATGTTAACAAATTTCTCTTCTTCAGAAACGCTTTCCTTGCCATTGCCAGTCTACATTTTATATCCTCTCTACTTCGACCATCATCAGTTATTTTACTTCCTAAATAGCAAAACTCCTTTACTACTTTAAGTGTCTCATTTCCTAATCTAATTCCCTCAGCATCACCGGACCTAATTCGACTACATTCCATTATCCTCGTTTTGCTTTTGTTAATGTTCATCTTATATCCTCCTTTCAAGACACTGTCCATTCCGTTCAACTGCTCTTCCAAGTCCTTTGCCGTCTCTGACAGAATTACAATGTCATCGGCGAACCTCAAAGTTTTTACTTCGTCTCCATGAATTTTAATACCTACTCCAAATTTTTCTTTGAAAGATCTATTGATGCATAATCAGTATCCAGAACCAGAATAATTCTATTAAAACTGTTTTCAAAAATGCATTTTATATCTTTCACTTACTTCGTCATTTAAATTTACTAAGTCTAATTATCTTTAGAAAAATTAGTAGTAAAGTCGGTATAGTGCTATTGAAACACACTTTACTATAATTAAAAAATAATACAAATATTTGAAGTAATATAGAAATAGTTTTGTGAGAAGAATTATTCACCACTTTCTTCGGAATCTACTTCACACTTGGAACATACAACAGTTTTTTCTTTTGCTGTGTTTGCCGCATGTGTATTTTCTTGCGATTGTTGCAGAATGTTGTTGTTTTGTTCACTTTGTTGTCCTTTTCTCCTTTTGAGCAGCTTTCACTAACACGCAGATGACATGTACCTTTACCTCCATGAGCTTCCTTTGCACCGAAGGTCTGCTTGATTTCCCGTCCGAGAACACCCTCCGTACCTGACACTGCAGTCTTTGGCAGTCCTGCAATATTTGTCGCCCTGTTCTTCGATGTATGGTTTCCTGAGCTGTAGTCCGAGTACTTGAAGAAAACGTCGTCGCCTTTTAGATTTTTTCTTATTCCAATACGGGAAGTTCAACAAAAATGATGTATAACTATTTACCACTGCTATGTCCACAATAGTATAGAAAACAGACAGCAACCACCCTCTTGTAGCACTCATAGTTTCAAATTTCCTCACCATTTGATCTATTGTGTCAACGCCACATTTAGTCTCGTTACAACATAAATTTATAAGAATTTCCTCCTTAGCGTCAGTAGGTGAACCAATTGCAGCGTCATAATGTTGAGGTGATAGAAACTGCAGATTTCTTTCGGGTTTTCAAGGGAGATGTAAGAAACAATTGTGATTGGAATATTTCCAGTACTAGTATCACAGAAAGAAAATTTACTAGAATATAATTCTCGTCTTGAGATATCTTTAAGTTGTTGAGGTATATGTTTCCCATTAGCTTGTAATGTTCCCACGAGAGTTAGCTTGTGATTCCTCCTTAGATCTTCGGCCAAATCAGTTGAAGTGTAATATCTGTCTGTGGTGACATTTCGCCCTGAATTAGGTATAGGAACCACCGGGCGTTTGACCCCACCTGCAGCAGAATTTGGTTGTTGTGTACCACCATTTGTTTTCCCAGCATAAGGCTCCATGCTGATAACATACCTGATTTTAGCGTCTGTGAGCGTGCGTATTTACCAGGTTTTTCCTTCATGAAGACCTTAAAGGGACATCTGCCAAAGAACAATGACAACATTTCATCAATAACAGTGCGCATTCCAACAGAATAATATTTTGGTAGTAATTCATTTATTTTATCGAAAACATCTCGTATTGCAGCAAACTTACCACGTTTCCTGCGATCGCTTCGCGACTCTCTGTCATCAAATATTACTATTTTAGTAAGCTGCTGGAATCTGGTTCAGCTCATGGTAGCAGTATAAACAAACCTTCCCGAAGTGTAGGACCATAAATCTGTAATAGATGACTTACTGTCGTTTTCCTCCCCCATAATAAGTAGCCCTATAAATGCAGTGAATTTAAGTCTGTCTGTCTTGGATATTTTCTGCCTCAGTGCCTCTTCGTTGGTATGCTTTTTTAAGATGATGACAATTTCTGGAGACAAAAACGTTTCAAATCATTCTCTTATTGTTCCTACTTTACCTCCGTCTCTTATGCCTTCTATTTCTGTAACTACTCGTCTTCTAATTTGAGGAAGTTTGGAGCTATAAATTTTTCCAGTGCTTGTAATACACTTGTCACTATCCTCGGAAGCTGCGTCGTCATCAGTTTCAGGTGGCCAGAGTTCATCTACAGCGTTTGTAGGTACACTGTCACTGCCCACATCCTCACGCACAACACATTCCTCTTCAGGTTCACTCACTATATCGCCAGTTTCATCAAATTCAATTTGAGAATGTGTAGATTCTTCCAAAATCTGTAATATTTCTCTGTCAGTAAAATGGAAATGAGCGTTTGGCGTCACTGGCCGAAAGGCCCCTTACGGTGCAGGTCCGGCCACCTTGGTGCACGTCTTATTACATTTGACGTCACATTGGGCGACCTGCGCTGCGGAAGGGGATGAAATGATGATGAAGACAACACAACACCCAGTCCCTGAGTGGAGAAAAGTCCCCGACCCAGCCAGGAGTCGAACCCAGGCCCGTAGGACGGCAACCCGTCACACTGACCACTCAGCTATCGGGGGCGGACTCTCTGTCAGTGAGTGACTGTCGATAGATCTTC
Source organism: Schistocerca gregaria (assembly GCF_023897955.1). NCBI lineage: Eukaryota > Metazoa > Arthropoda > Insecta > Orthoptera > Acrididae > Schistocerca > Schistocerca gregaria. The sequence goes on from NC_064921.1 coordinate 750,860,043, forward strand.
AGTCACAGCTGTATCTAACACTCCCACTGAACAGGAAACAATAAAGAACAAAAGCGTAATGAATCACTGTTGAGACCATTGTTGCTGTGAATCCAGAGAAATACAATGTCCATGTGTTCTAAGGTGACGTAATAATATTATTTGTGGAGTAACACGATCGCTGTGGGAAGCCTCATCTTCTACCAAGGGAAGGAGACTTTATGACTACCATCCTTAACTTAAATTTTACGCTTAAGCTTAAACGAAAAATGAAAAAGAATCATAGAGTCTGGAAGAAGACTTCACTAAAGACAATAAATGTTTTTCACAAAATTTTAAAAAATAAAGTAGTTGAGTAGATTTCAAAATTTTCAAAAGGGGGGCATAAAGTACTCCCCTCCCTCCCCCCCCCCCCCCCTTTGGAATTGCGAGGGTTAATGTTTAAGGGCCGCCGGCAGATCTCTAATTTCAACTAAGTGCGATGTAGGAGGATCAATATCCTGTGCATTAATTACATGACCTAGGTAGTTCAGTTCTTCCTGAAAGAAGGAGCACTTCTCTGTTGCACTTTACGCGAGATGCAGAAAGAACCTGAAACAAGAACTCTAAATCTCCTAAATGTTCAGCAAGCGTTCGACCCGCGACTACAACATCGTCCAAATAGTTTGTTAAAGAAGGCACTTTTGGTGTTAACTGTTCCAAGAACCGTTGAAAAATTGCATGAGCTGAAGCACTTCCAAACAGTAGTCTCTGAAGCTGGAACAAGCCTAGGTGAGTTTATATCACAAAGTATCCCTTGGACTACTTGTTCAGTGGTAACTGTAAACATTTCTCACGCAAATCAATCTTTGAAAAATATTTACCCTGCCCCAGTCTGTCTATCAGTTCCTTAGGACGTGGAAGAAGAAACGAATCCACGCCAGTTTGTGGGTTTACTGTTGTCTTAAAAGCAACACACATACGTAAAGCAACTGAAGACTTTTTGAGAAAGACAAGGGCTGACGCCCATTGGCTTGCAGAAACGGGTTGGATAGCCCTGTTGTCTTTCCATCTTCGCAGTCGCTGAGCATCTTGCTCACATATTGCGTGAGGGACAGGCCATGCACCAAAATATCGAGGATGTTCATTGTCTTTTACTGTAATGTGTACTTCAAAGCCTGTAGGCATTCCTAAACCTGCTTTAAACAATTTCTTGTACTTACTACACAATTCGGAGACATTAGTGTGAGGCATTGAAACACTTATTGCTAATACTTTATCTTGTACGCACAGGATGAACAAATCAAATAAATGTAACAGAAAGATGTTTGCACCGATTCTAGAATTGAGTTCGTAAAGCGAAACGAAATTTGTCACTCCATAGAAGTTGCTGACACGTGCCCAAGTGCTGGAAGTTCTTTTCCTCTGTACGCAGATAAAATAGAAATAGGCTGTTGTAGCGGTGGGCTTCCGAGTATATGTTTTTATTAATGAGGGAAACAGAAACACCAGTGTCCAACTATAACTTAGTTGTCCTTTGTTCCACTCATATCTGAACAAGACGTTTATTCGCTTGCCTGTTAATGGCAGCAGAAAATTACCACGATGAGGAAGTGTGAAGGTTTGTCTGGTGCCGCTGTTAATGGCTTTGCCGCAACTGAAAGTACTTGCTGACCTCTTTGTCTTGGCCGCACATTAGCACTGCGGCGGCTGGTTGCTGTGCCTGTGCTGCAGCGTAAACACACACCTTCAGAGTGTCGTTGCCGTCTATACTGACAGCATTTTGCATCACCACAAGGACAAGCTTTCTAGTCAGGATTCTAGAAGCACAGAGGAGAAGATTCGCGGAATTTTGTAGCACACGCCGTTTTCCACGAGACTGAAACCTTTTACTTCTATTTTTACTGTTTGTTTGAGCCCTATTTTTAATCACTTCAGCACTATCATGTCTTTTAGCCTGAGTGTCTCGCGCACTACGAATGACAGAAACACTTGGAGCCTCGAAATCAAGCTCTGGGGAGTCCACAATTGAGACTTTACAGCAGACAGAACTGGTTTTAGATTACGATCTGTCAGTTTCAGAACTGCACCGCAAATGCGTGCATCTCATAGATTCTGAGTGATTGAATCATGTAACATGACATCACTGTAATTACAAAATTGTTAAGGCATTCGTGGTCACTCCTCGACAAACTGCCTGCTAGCTTCCGTCTCGGGTTCTCCGGCCAACGTCTGTTTGATGATTTTCCAAATGTTTCGCCAGCACGAGTGGCTGGCATTGCCTAACCTTCAACCTCCACCACCAGCAATGCAGGGCGAAGGTTTGACAATGCCAGCCACCCGTGCTGGTGAAACATCTGAAAAATCATGAAACAAACGTAGGCTAAAGAACTCGAGACAGAAGCCAGCAGGCAGTTTGTCACTGTAATTTTTACCACAAGAATACTTAAACTTGAAACGCCTCTTTGAAAAATTAAGAATGACAGTGCTGGAAAAACTTATGTTATTTGATTTTCAAACAGCTGAGCAAAACTGAACGTACTCAGACATTTCTCTCTTTACTTTTTCTGATCATCACTAAACTGACACACAATATTTTTAGCGCAACGCAATCTGACTTTCAATAATCCCTACAAAAGTATGGCCCTGACTAACAATAACCTATACCTTTCATAAATCACTTAACTCACAAAAATCTTCGTTACTCGAACTACTGCAATACAGCGAGTGCTAATACTGCCACCTAAATAAAAGATTCAAACTACTGAAGGCACTAACTACTGATAGGCATAGTTAGCAAATGAAAGATTTTGATAGAGAACAAACAATGTATTTATCTTAATAGCGTTTAAAAGACATAACAAGTATATAATTTTGTGACTTCCAATTGAACAAATTGCTTTTTACTGACGGACACACGTCCAGATCGCTCAAAACTCTGGCATCTCGCTCCCCACATCCACCACTGCTCGTGGCTCACCTGCAACTGCACAACGCTACGCGCTGTTCACATCCAACTGCCAAACACTACACAAGCGAATATTCCAACAATGAGTCCAACCAGCCACAGACTGCACACAGCGCAGTCAGCGATTTTGATACAAACCACTACGTGGCATTACCAACATAAAAACCTAAACAGCCTACTTACAATGGTTTTAAGGCCCTCTGAGTTCGGCAGTCCACTGTTATTAGAGTTTGTGAGGACTGCTGCTTGAGACAAAAAAAAAAAAAAAAAATAAAAAAATAAAATAAAAAAATAAACATTAAACACTGCTGCTGCGACATGGACCTGAAACTTCTAGAAACTCACCAGCAGAAGAATAAGGTAAAATCGTTCCGACTGTCAACCAAGCAGAGTGCATGGAGCAAATCAACGCCACACGATGGCATACCACAGCTCAACCACTACCGCGCCGAACCAAAGACCGACGCCGTAAACGATGGAATGGAACGAGGACGCTGTCGAGCATCGCACTGCGAAAATGTCACTCGAATTCTTTTCAGAAGCACCCTTTCTAATAATCGGGACGCGACGGGAACCAGTGAAATGTTCTCCATTTTAGAATATCTAATAGCGCTGATCAGCCGGAATATTGAGACCGTCGACCTACTGTCGATATAAACCCGTCCAGGGGCTATAACAGCGTCATCTAGCGAAGAACGACTGTTAGTCAAAGACACGCACGTTGCATGTAGTATCAGTAAGTGTGCTGCCCGTCTGCAGAATTGTGAAGGCGCTCGATCCATCTGAGTTTGACTGAGGGCAGATTGTGATGGGCCCGGGCGCTCGGCACGAGCATTTCGGTAGCTGCACGACTTGTCAGGTGTTGGCAGAGTGCTGCGGTGAGTGTCTTCAACACGTCGTGGGGTTGAGCGGCCCACCCTTATTACAGATGTCGGACGTCGTAGGCTGGGCACACTTGTAAAACAGGACAGGCGGCGAACTGCAGCGGAACTAACATCAGACTCTAGTGCTAGCAGAGCACGTGTGTCTGAACACACACTGCACCGAACACTCCTAATGATGGGCCTCCGCAGCCAACGACCCCCGCACGTGCCAATGTTAACACCCCGACAAGGCAACTGCGACTGGACACGTGACCATTGGCACTGGAAGTTGGCGCAGTGGTAGAGCGCTGCATGGTCTGATGAATCCTGATAGCTTCTTCGTCATGCCGATGAGAGGCCGCTAATCCATCACCTTCCAGAGGAACATCCCCTTCACACCTATACTGCGGGACAGCTGGTGGCGGCTCTGGGGAACATTCACGTGGGCATCCGTGGGTCCAGCGCAGATCGTGCAAGGCGCCATGAAGGTCTAGGAGTATCGTACACTGGGTGCACACCACGTACATCCCTTCATGACGGTCATGTTGTAAGTAGGCTGTTTAGGTTTCCTTATTGGTAACGCCGCTTAGCGCTCGGTATGAAAAATCACTGGCTGTGCTGTGCGCAGTGTGTGTTTAGTTTGCATTGTTGTCTGCCATTGTAGTGTTGAGCAGAGGCAGCTGGATGCTAACAGCGCGTAGCGTTGCGCAGTTGGAGGTGAGCCGCCAGCAGTGGTGGACGTGGGGAGAGAGATGGCGGAGTTTTGAAATTTCTAAGAATTGGTGTCATGAACTGATATATACACTCCTGGAAATTGAAATAAGAACACCGTGAATTCATTGTCCCAGAAAGGGGAAACTTTATTGACACATTCCTGGGGTCAGATACACCACATGATCACACTGACAGAACCACAGGCACATAGACACAGGCAACAGAGCATGCACAATGTCGGCACTAGTACAGTGTATATCCACCTTTCGCAGCAATGCAGGCTGCTATTCTCCCATGGAGACGATCGTAGAGATGCTGGATGTAGTCCTGTGGAACGGCTTGCCATGCCATTTCCACCTGGCGCCTCAGTTGGACCAGCGTTCGTGCTGGACGTGCAGACCGCGTGAGACGACGCTTCATCCAGTCCCAAACATGCTCAATGGGGGACAGATCCGGAGATCTTGCTGGCCAGGGTAGTTGACTTACACCTTCTAGAGCACGTTGGGTGGAACGGGATACATGCGGACGTGCATTGTCCTGTTGGAACAGCAAGTTCCCTTGCCGGTCTAGGAATGGTAGAACGATGGGTTCGATGACGTTTGGATGTACCGTGCACTATTCAGTGTCCCCTCGACGATCACCAGAGGTGTACGGCCAGTGTAGGAGATCGCTCCCCACACCATGATGCCGGGTGTTGGCCCTGTGTGCCTCGGTCGTATGCAGTCCTGATTGTGGCGCTCACCTGCACGGCGCCAAACACGCATACGACCATCATTGGCACCAAGGCAGAAGCGACTCTCATCGCTGAAGACGACACGTCTCCATTCGTCCCTCCATTCACGCCTGTCGCGACACCACTGGAGGCGGGCTGCACGATGTTGGGGCGTGAGCGGAAGACGGCCTAACGGTGTGCGGGACCGTAGGCCAGCTTCATGGAGACGGTTGCGAATGGTCCCCGCCGATACCCCAGGAGCAACAGTGTCCCTAATTTGCTGGGAAGTGGCGGTGCGGTCCCATACGGCACTGCGTAGGATCCTACGGTCTTGCCGTGCATCCGTGCGTCGCTGCGGTTCGGTCCCAGGTCGACGGGCACGTGCACCTTCCGCCGACCACTAGCGACAACATCGATGTACTGTGGAGACCTCACGCCCCACGTGTTGAGCAATTCGGCGGTACGTCCACCCGGCCGCCCGCATGCCCACTATACGCCCTCGCTCAAAGTCCGTCAACTGCACATACGGTTCACGTCCACACTGTCGCGGCATGCTACCAGTGTTAAACACTGCGATGGAGCTCCGTATGCCGCGGCAAACTGGCTAACACTGACGGCGGCGGTGCACAAATGCTGCGCAGCTAGCGCTATTCGACGGCCAACACCGCGGTTCCTGGTGTGTCCGCTGTGCCGTGCGTGTGATCATTGCTTGTACAGCCCTCTTGCAGTGTCCGGAGCAAGTATGGTGGGTCTGACACACCGGTGTCAATGTGTTCTTTTTTCCATTTCCACGAGTGTATATATTATGACTATAAAGGTAAATACATTGTTTGTTCCCTATTAAAATCTTTCATTTGCTAACTGTGCCTATCAGTAGTTAGTGATTTCCGTAGTTTGAATCTCTTAGTTAGCTGGCAGTAGTGGCGCTTGCTGTATTGCAGTAGTTCGAGTAACGAAGATTTTTGTGAGGTAAGTGATTTGAAACAATTAGGTTAATGTTAGTCAGGGCCATTCTCTTGTAGGGATTATTGAAAGTCAGATTGCGTTGCGCTAAAAACTATTGTGTGTTAGTTTAAGCACAGTGGTGTATAATTGTTCAAAGAGGACGTTTCACATAGACCAGTCTTGTATAATTTTTCTAAAGGGACGTTTCAATGTTTCACGTCAATAGTAGCTTTTTCCAATGAGATAATGTGCCATTTCACAAGGCCACGAATGCGATGGAGTGCTTCGAGGAACACAGTGGCGAGTTCTAATTGATGTGCTGGCGTCCAACTCGCCAGATCTGAACTCTATCCAACACATCTGGGATGTGATTGAGCTTGGTGTCAGAGCTCACCGCTTCCCTTCCCGAAATTTACGGGAATTAGGTAATTTGTGTGAGCATACGTGCTGCCAACTCCCTCCAGCGACCTGGCATACTCTCATTGCTTTCGTGCCACGAGGCGTCGCCGCTGTTATCCGTGTCAAAGGCTATTAGGTTGTTGTTGTTGTGGTCCTCAGTCCTAAGACTGGTTTGATGCAGCTCTCCATGCTACTCTATCCTGTGCAAGCTTTTTCATCTCCCAGTACTTACTGCAACCTACATCCTTCTGAATCTGCTTAGTGTATTCATCTCTTGATCTTCCTCTACGATTTTTACCCTCCACACTGCCCTCCAATGCTAAATTTGTGATCCCTTGATGCCTCAGAACATGTCCTACCAACCGATCCCTTCTTCTTTTCAAAGTTGTGCCACAAACTCCTCTTCTCCCCAATTCTATTCAATACCTCCTCATGTGATCTACCCATCTAATCTTCAGCATAATTCTGTAGCACCACGTTTCGAAAGATTCTATTCTCTCCTTGTCCAAACTATTTATCGTCCGTGTTTCACTTCCATACATGGCTACACTCCATACAAATAGTTTCAGAAACGACTTCCTGACTTTTAAATCTATACTCGACGTTAACAAATTTTTCTTCTTCAGAAAATCTTTCCTTCCCATTGCCAGTATACATTTGATATCCTCTCTACTTCGACCATTATCAGTTATTTTGCTCCCCAAATAGCAAAACTCCTTCACTACTTTAAGTGTCTCATTTCCTAATCTAATTCCCTCAGCATCACCAGACTTAATTCGACAACATTCCATTATCTTCGTTTTGTTTTTGTTGATGTTCATCTTCTATCCTCCTTTCAAGACAATGTCCATTCTGTTCAACTGCTCCTCCAAGTCCTTTGCTGTCGCTGACAGAATTACAATGTCGTCGGCGAACCTCAAAGTTTTTATTTCTTCTCCATGCATTTTAATACCTACTCCGAATTTTTCTTTCGCATTAATGTATGCTATTAGGTAGGCGATCATAATGTACTGGCTGATCAGTGTAAGGTAGAGCGCGCTTCTCGACGCGAGTTAGATCAGTGTCGCTTCTAAGATGCTTTAGCAGAGTGATTTTTTGCGCGGAGCAAGTTACTCTGCGAAGGGGAAAAGTGGATAAAACGTATTGCGACACTGCCAGTAACAGCTGTTTGAGTCGCATTAGATCATTCAAGACGTGAAGCAGGCTCGTGGAAGGGTAAGCATGTCCTTCGTATACCTTGAGAGCTTCCTACATTTCTCTTAGGCAACTTCTTCGAGTCTCAAATTACATTAAACCTGACAGAAGCAAGGTAAGACCAGGAAGACAGTGAATTAACAGCTCCTTTCACCAGTCATAATATTTCTCCTCCTGAAGGACAAGTTATCTGTTTAATTAGTTCTTAACCACACGGTAATTAAATTCCGTATCACCACATCTGAACGTTAATGTGACCTCTTTCCGCCGATGCCTGTAGCTAGAGCTGGTGGTTTATTGACTTCCTTTAAAAAATTGTACTTGACAAATGTATCAGCTCTGTAATAAGAAGCTTAAATTCGAAGTGAATATAAATCTCTCCGTTTCGACACACAAACACACACACACAAGTCTCATTCAATGGTAGTGATTGCGAACAGTAGTCGTGGCATTCACTACGCTGGTTCAGAGTTATCGCTATTTAGAGACATTTATTCCGTAACTTTTTTTCATAGCTCTATTTGTGGACTATTTCTTTAACTCATCATCGCAGGTTCTTCTTGCGCTCTCGTAAAATTAAGCTAATGAGAGGAGAAAACTTCTTCTGGATAAAATTATGTTTTCGTGGTATTCAGTGCTCTCTGACTTCGCTGCTTGAAAGGTATTCCATAGATTGTGTAACGTATTACTATGTTTACGACGTTGTTCATCGAGCCATATACGTTATCTCGCATTTCTAGCTACGTCTGTCACACAATTAACGATAAAAATTCAGAAATTCAGGGTCGCTACCAGCCCAAGCCCTTCCTAACCATCTAGAAAAAAACGGAGCTGGAAATTATTAGTTTAATTACTTTAATAATTTAATTACAAGTGCGCAAATTTCTTTAAGCAGCCAGATAAATAGCTCTCCATGTCGTGCATGAAGCAACTTGATTAATTCAGGAATGGAAATCAAAGTAAGGGGGTAAGATCGATACCAAAGAATTTATCTTTCACGTAAATTATTTATTGTAACTAATTATATGGTTGCACATCCTAACTAGTCGTAACCGGTGCCTGACTTGAAATATTTAAGTAAGAATTACGTGAGAATGAAACAAAGCACAATTTAACTACAGCAAGAAGAAACACAGAAGAGGGGGTTGGGAGACAATTATACTATCATCTCCTTTGCATTAATAGCATAAAAATATCTAAGTGAGATTTCCATTACGATTCTACGCATGCTCTATTCTGGACAGAGGTTTAACCAATACACGAGGCTGTGCGATAGTTATTTAACATATTAAATGCGTCTGCTGCTTGTAAACGGCCGAACTAGAGCACGTGGTGCATTCTGACTGAAACTGTTGCCCTGCTTTGTAGAAAGCGCACGAAAGAACAGATATTCTTGCAGAAATTGTAGCTCATTAAACAAGCAAACTGTTAAAATTAAGCCTATTGCGGTGCCGTGGTGAACCAGAAGGATCATTGATTACCAAACACGTGGCACAAAATCGACACACAAAGACAAAAGCAATTTCCACAAAATATAAGATTAAAAGTCATTAAAAAAACTCGCTTCACACGCTTCAGATAAGCTAAAGTTCTTAAGTATTTCACCAGTTAAACATAACGAACTCCTAACTCAACCTGATTCCTATCATCTGAAGCCCCCCTTAAGAGCTACGGTCCGTACTCACCAAGCGTTCACCGAAGAGTGCCTCTTTCTCTTTAGAGATTACCTAGCTCCCCGTGCTGCGGAAGCTACCAGAGGGGTAGCCCTCCGTCACCAACCTCACACACAAAAACAGCCTTCAACACAGCCTTCGAGTAAGATGGGTAAACCCCTCTGTTCAGGTATTGGAAACCTAAGTTGGTCATCCTGTGTTCTCCTTTGAACGAGAAGCAACACCGTCTGCTCCCAGCAGACGATGACCAGTTCAGCGATTCCCACAAAACAAAACCGAAACCCACATTAAAACACACATATAATAATCAATAGGCCTTATTTGAGTGCTCAGTCTCTCTGGAAAGAGTTCAGGAATTGAGCTAAAATCAGGTAGTAAAGTGAATAAGTTGTGCCGAATTCGACAAGCTTCTTATGAAACGACTTCACAGAGACGTTTCAATTGTATGTTGCAGCCGCCATATTACTACCGAATTTTGGTTTTGCACAAATATTATTATTAATTACAGACTTTCTCTGTATCTCCATAAAAGTAGATAGGTTGGTCGATCGAATGTGGCAACATAGTGTACAGTGAACTGTGCACTAAATGTATCGGTTGATCGGTGATATTACCCTCGGAAGGTTAGTGGGTACATGGTTGTAAGGTTGCACGCTGGATGTGCAAATGTTTCCTCTAAAAGCGAGAGCCGTATTGATTTTGTTATTTACAGGCTGTGAGCGCGACCTATTTTGTATGTGCCATCATACAGAAGGTAATGTTGTTATTATTACGCTGTGAGCACGTAATGACATTGTCCTACCACATCGAACAGCGCAGGTGGAGAAGCTTTTGGGACGAGAGGATATTCACCGAATCGACTGGTCTGCCCGTTTCCCCAATTTAAATGCCATCGAGCACGGGTGGAATGCGTATTGTAGCACGTTCACAAACACCAAAGACCATCCAGAAATTGTCCTCACACCAAGGGATGACTATATTAATAAGATCAATGTTTTATTACGTGACTCAACGTATCGCAGAATCGATAAGGATCGCACGAGCCGAGTGGTGCGAAAAACAGCAGAACATTTATCAAATAGTTCTCTATCGAAGGAGGTCATCAAGAGGCTGAAACTAAACAGTTCAGTTCCACCTAGGCTATATGAAAATGTGCCATTACGTCCAATTGTGAGTAATATTGGAGCAGCCACCTACGACCTAGCAAAATACTTGGCATCTTTGCTCAATCCAATGATAGGCAAGTGTGCACATCACATAAAGAATTCTGGTGATTTTATCAGCCGACTTCAGCCACTACAACTGCAAAGTAACGACTTATTGGTCAGTCTTGATGTGGTCTCACTTTTGACAAAGGTGCCTCTGGTGGACTCACTACACCTCATTGGCAATATGTTTGGTGAAGACATTACATCGTTGTTTGAGCACACTCTCTCCTCTACATATTTTATATTTAACAATGAATTTTACGAACAATCTGACGGTGTCGCCATGGGGAATCCTTTGTCTCCCCTGGTGGCCAATCTTTTTATGGAAGATTTTGAGGAGAGAGCAGTCGACTCTGCCACTTTTAGACCGACTGTATTTTGGCGATACGTTGACGACACTTTTATAGTGTGGCCTCATGGTCTGGACCGTCTCCAAGAATTTTTACGTCACATGAACTCCATACATGAAAACATAAAGTTTACCATGGAGATAGAGAAAGATGGTTGTCTGCCATTTTTAGACGTCTTGGTGCGACGGAGGAGTGATGGCACACTTGGTCACTCGGTGTACAAAAAGCCCACTCATACAGACCTGTATCTACAAGCTACTAGTTGCCACCATCCAGCACAAACAATGGGCGTTCTCAAAAACTTGGTCCACCATGCCCATACCATCTATGACGCCGACAGTCTTCAAGCGGAACTGGAACACCCGAAAAAAATATTTCTGAAGAATGGATTTTCACCTAGGCAAGTGAACAGAGTGATTAAGACCTACAAACGACGGAACAAGGAAGAGGAAGAGGCCTTCAGGTAGACTCCTTATCTACCATTTATTGAGAATATTTCTTCACAGATAGGCAGAATATTGAGAAAGTATCAAGTGAGAGTCATCTTTCGCCCTCCTTCCAAAATTTCATCTCTGGTGGGACCCGTTAAAGACGACCTGGGCCTGCATAAATCAGGTGTTTACAAAATTCCGTGTGAAAGCGGCAAATCAAATATGGGGCAAACAACACGAACTGTGCAGGAACGCATTGTGGAACACCAACGCCATACTCGCCTTCTCCAACCCACCAAGTCCGCAATCGCCGAACATTATATTTCCACAGAAATTACATGAATTACAACGACAAAAAAATTTTGGCCCATACATCAAACTTTTGGAGCTCGATTATCAATGAATCTGTGGAAAAAAGATTATCTGACAACGAGACTCTCATCAATAGAGATAGCGGTTATCCGCTAAACTCTGCTTGGAATCCTGTTATAGAGAAACTTCGTAGTCGACGTAGTTATCTGCATAAAGATGGAAATCGACCTGATATCGATACGCCAGGCTTTGACAGTGGAGGGCGCGAGGCGCAGCGCACGGAGCCGTTATGAACGCGCACGCTGAGCAGCGCATGCGCAGTGTCACCTCAGTACGGCTTTAAATAGCGGAGCTCAGTTTGTACTCGCCAGTGGCACTACAGTGGCACTCACCTGAAGATGGCCACAAGACTCTGCGCCGAAATATCGTGGCAGGACGTTACTAATATCCGGCAGTTCTCCCGTGTTTATGTGGAACCATCCAGACATTGTCAACCGCACAAGTGGTGGAATGGAACGTCGTACCACAAGAACTCCTTACGAGTCTCGTGGTCACCATGGGAGCAAGCCACAGAGCGTGCACTGCCGCGCTTGCTGACCACATACCCTACCAAGAGCCATGTCCCACGTTTTGTAATCTTCAGTTTTCCATCACAAATTCCGTTGACTTAAGTGTAAAAACTGTCTGTGAACCAAAGTGTTATAACTGTACGTCTCAATGCGTATTTCTTCCAGATACCATCTGTACTATACTGTAGCAGTTCTTCCGAACTGTGTTCCAAGTTTCATCGCCCCGTTACTTATCAGTCACACGTCATCGAAAGTTACTTAGGTCTTTATGTTCTGCACACCATTGTAGTAAAATGGGTAGAACAATAAACAAGCAAGGAATCAAACTAGTGCTTTGCCCACCCAAGAATGTTAAGGAAATCTTGCAACCTGTTACATGAGGGTCATTCCAAAAGATACGCACACTATTTTTTTAAAATCCATCTTTTATTCTATATGTTTGAAAGTTTCGCAGTGATGTGGTTTACCAACACAAGTACAAGGATAGCGTACCAATAAGGACAAGAAAGGAGGCATGAAGGGCGCCCAAAACAGAAATAACCATACTCCATTTATTGCACCATTACACACGCACATAATGATATATGAGACATTATAATTGCCATACTCAAATCTATTATGACAAACAATATGTATCACGAAGGGAACACACAAAGGAGTTTAAGAAATTGCTATGACACATCAACTCCGCTATGACAAACAGTGTGCATAATAAAGGCCGCACAATTTTACCAATCTAAGAAATTAAAATAATGCTAGCATAAAATTAACTAAAATGCCTTGAAGGAAATGTTTATGAGAACAACACGACGGGGCCGCAACGGAGGAGGCAACACAATACTTAACTCAGGTGCACCAAAACAAACAACGGACACCAGGCCGCGCCAACAACGGACACGTAAGGCTCGTAACTACTCTCTCCATTGCGGTTCCGCTCGTTCCACCCAAGTAATAGCTACCTGAAACATTTTAATATTTGGAACAGTACACCAGTGATCAGCAAATTAACATAAAAGAATAAGATGACATAAAAATACAATAATTTAAGAAAATCACATCATATGACTATGAGCTTAAGGTCTTTCGGTAATTAACAGATTACGAAACAGGTAAAGAGGCATGTGCCACTATTAAATCTTCCGTAATTACACTACTACATTTCTCAGTACCCAAGCTGCAATTAAAGCAACAAGAATTAAATCATTTAAGTGATAATGTTACTTTAAAATAATAATAAAATCATTTCATACAGCAGAGGAGCAAGAATGGCCCGATCAGTACTCCCCAGTGAAGCAGTTCACACAAATGGTACTCCACGGCTCCGAGCACTCAGCCCCATACCAAATGCAACACAACCACAGCGAACCGGCGTACTACCAGAACCACCAGGCAGTGAACCAAAATCGTACTGAGCCAAAACAAGGTCCAACTTTTAGAATAACGAGACCTAGCCGGGGCCAGACAACAGACAAAATGCCGGGAAATCCATAAGGAACCTCAGCCAACTTAATACCAAAACAACAATTTATGAGCAATATGCTAAACACAAGACCTGTCAGTCCAAAGGCTTCGTTTAGTCGCGAAGGTGGCTCCGACCCGCCTGCTGAGGTGCCAAGCGTCGTAAGGAGTGCCAAATCAATATTAACCTTCGTTGACGGAAAGCGGAAGCACCACAAGAAAAAAAAAAAAAAAAAAAAAAAAAAAACTCCAATCTAACTGCGCAAGGCAAACTCTAAGCAGTGCAACTTGAATCAGACATAAAGCACCCAGACTAACGTGCCGCTCAATGACGCACTTCCATCACCAGCGTCAAGTAGAGTACGGACAGCAGCGTACCCCATCGATATACGTCCATGGGACAGTAAACGAGGATAGCAATCCCAGCGACGGAGAGACAGGAGGACGAAAGGACATCCTGTCACACATAGAAGGTATTTCAAACTCAGGCTCGAGAAACTACAACAGGTGAGATTTTACTCCCCCTGCGAATCAAGTTAAACGGCACCCCACGCCGCTGTTCACACTATTACCCGTAAAATCACGGTCCAGTCTTCCCATCGGCCCCACTCGCCTTCCAGACGCAAACAACCACAGCCTAGCCGACTGTCTCCACGCCAAGGCAGCCACCTCTCTCCTCCTCACATCCCTCCAGCTAAGCTCCGGCATGGCGCCACTCCATTGATTGCCTCTTCGTCTCTGGTGAAAAATGATGGAGCCATGTTTCATCAACTGTCACAATTCTTCCAAGAAATTCATCTCCACCATTCTCGTACTGTTCCAAAAGTTCGCTGCATACCGTTTTTCTTGTTTCTTTGTGAGTCACTGTCAACATCCTGGGAACCCACCTGGCACAAACCTTTTTTAATGCCAACACTTTCAGTATTCTGCAAACACTTCCTTCCCCTATCCCAACGTAGCGTGTCAATCCGTTCCCTGTCATGCATCTGTCAGAAGTAACCAATTCGTTATTTCTCTGCACATTGTCTGGAGTGTGTGCAGTACGAGCCATTCCGCTGCGAGGACAATCCTCAATATTGCCGTGCCCGCTTTCATCACGTAACCTGCTTGCCCACCGACTAACTGTACTGCGATCAACAGAAGCATCTCCATACACCTTTTGCAACCTGTTGCGTATGTTTCCAACTGTCTCGTTTTCACAGCACGGGAATTCTATGACAGCACGTTGCTTCTGACGAACGTCAAGTGTAGCAGCCATCTTGAAGACATGCCGGGACGGCGCCACTCACGGGAACAGGTTGAACTAAGTTTGAAAACAAATACTGTGAAACTTTCGCAAATGCAGAACGAAAACTGTATTTTTACAAAAATAGTGTGCATTTCTTTTGGAGTGACCCTCGTAAATAATTTATAGTATTTACGATATTGTATTGCCTATGTTAATAAGAAGAACATACATGCATGCATGTACTAAGGAACACAGAATCCTCCTTTTCAACGTAGGCACTGAAATATCGTATTTATCCGCTGATACCAGGCAGGAACTTTCAGTTAAAATGTCTTACCCTGTATGAAAACTGCATAAGGTGCCCACGCGTACAGGTTGTGGCGCAGGAACAACATATGGAAGTTTCGGTGTGCCCGTGGGTCGTACACTGATAGCCAAAGCGTTTAAGGTGACCGGTCACGTAAAGCGGGAGGTTCGGGTTCGAGTTCCGGTCCAGCAAATTTTCATTGTGATCGTTCCATTACACAGCTGATTGTTGTTCGTATTCGCAAATCGAATACTTTTCATTTATTTATAATATTCATTGCGAGAGTGGGAGAAGTTACGTAGGTCAGTTTATACGCAATGTCGCCAATGGCTGTGTTGAACATTAGCGTAACGTCAAGTACAGAAATTTTCAAAAATCTGCTGTGGATGAGCCTAGGTCGTTACATGAACATGATCATGTTCGAACATAGGAGAATTCTGGTCCACGCTTCGAAGTATTAGGACTTTGTGATTAGAGAACCAGTGGAAATTAGACTCTCTGATAAAAACTTCAATACAGACACAGGCTATGAACTTCTCAATCTACGGAGGCATGCACTTGTAAATGAAGATCAAAGGAAGTTTTCTCCCTGATGCGAGCTATGTCGTTGCAAGTAACTCTAGTTGTACTGTGCAAACACGATCTATGAACAGAGAGGGTGTCATCTCAGTTGGTGCCGTATCCGCGCTGTCATAATGACGCAATCCAGCTAATCAGCCATGGGTATAAAAGTGGGAGCTTCGTCAGTTTCACAACAGTCAGACATAGCCCATGACGAAGATGATGGAGGCAATCATCAAAAGCTTGTGATTTTATCCGATATCTGACGCGGCGTATTTACCTTTAGCCTTTTATCCAAGGACTGCATCGCGAAAGACTTCGCAGCTACGTTATTTCCCCGGTTGTGTCCGCTGGGACGAAGTCGATTTGAATTTTGGTTTTACTGTATTAAAGGTATTTCATATTGTCATTCTCTTGTTCGGTCCTGCCCTCAAGAACTGTACTGGGCAGTAAATTAAGTTCTGTATGTTATCATTTCTATTTAAGAATATTTTATGTTTAATAATTTTTCTGTAAAACTGAGCCTACGCCTGCACAACCGCCTGCCCGGACCCCCCTCCAGCCAAATCTTACTCTACAGTGGTGACAGCCTTTATCCAGATTGAAATATTTACTGCAGCGCTGTATCTACCTTTAGATTGGAAGCACTCTAGAAAGTACGAGATTATTGAGTCTTCTCATCTGCTAAATGGGAATGAATAGGTAGAAACTAATAATATTTATAGTTGTCCACTCGCTGTTGCCTCTACAGCGGTCAAGTCATTTTTAGTTTTATCAAATAGCTGGTCATTAGAAAGTTTGGTAAAGTTTTCGAATTTGTAAATTATAATTTCTACAAAGCGTATTTTCGAATTTTTTTCAGTGTTGTGTACGTAATGTGACAGAGTTATTTAATCTGGTCAGACAGATTTACTAATGGATTGTTTCAAATGAAAATCAGTCACAGTTGAGGCCGTCACAGAGTAAAATCAATCAGGACCTGGTTGGGAAGCACGTGACAGTGGCAGACTGGATACTGACAGGGAATGACTTTTGTTTTCTGGAAGGAAACCATCTCAAGTGGAAGTAGGCATCGGTGAGGATCGTTCATGAGAAACAATTTCGAACTTCTGCAGAATTATCGGTTAATGGCAGTCTAGATCTGTCTCCCAACCCACACCATTCCAGAGGCCCACTTGTACACCTGCAATTTCCACTTTCCTTTAAGTCTGATAAATGGCTAGAAAAGTTGAAACTTGTTTGCTAGCAGTAAAGGTATTTTCCTGTTTTTATCCATTTTGGTAAAATTCTAGATACGTCTATCTAAGCGCATCTGAGCAAAGACAATGTAGTTGACTTACGTCCTGCAGGATTGAGAAACACACTGACGGAAAAAAATTGCAACACCAAGTAGGAGTTTTGCAACATAAACGAAAGTTGTTAGTTGCTTTCTACCTGAAAGATAACATCTGTTTAAATTTCGCGCGAGTCGTATAAGTGTGACGCCAGTAGAGGCACTACTAGGATGCAAATCAGTTTTGCTTTAAATATACGCTGTAACGGTCCTAAGCGTTAGTTACCTTTGAGACCGGACGTGGTGATTTGATGTTAGTCACGAATGCCTTTAAGGCGACAACGACGCCAATAATCAACAGCTCACTGAGTTTGAACGAGGTCGAGTAATAGGGCTACGAGAAGCTGGATGTTCCTTCTGCGATACTGTAGAAAGACTTTGCAGGGATGTAGTCATATTAAATGACTGCTGGCAGCGGTAGTCACAAGAAGTCTTCCGGTCCAGATGGTATTACCAGTGAGGTTCCTTTCAGAGAACGCAGACACAATAGCTCCTTTCTTAGCAATCATATACAACCGCTCTCTTGACGAAAGGTCTGTTCTTAGAGACTGGAAAGTAGCGTGGGTCACAGCAATATTCAAAACAGGAAATAGGAATAACCCGTTGAATTACAAACCTACATCACTGCTTCGAGCATGGATGTGTGTGATGTCCTTAGGTTAGTTAGGTTTAATTAGTTCTACGTTCTAAGCGACTGATGACCTCAGTAGTTAAGTCGCATAGTGCTCAGAGACATTTAAACCATCTTTATTCCCATAAAGTAATGTGTGCTATCGACAAGGGATCTCAGATCGATTCCATATTCCTAGATTTCCAGAAGGCTTTTGATACCATTCCTCACAAGCGACTATTAATTAAATTGCGTGCATATGGAATATCGTCTCAGTAGTGTGACTGGATTCGTAATTTCCTCTCAGAGAGGTCACAGTTCGTAGGGATAGACGGTAAATCATCGAGTAGAACAGAAGTGATATCTGGCGTTCCGCAAGGTAGTGTCATAGGTCCTCTGCTGTTCCAGATTTACATAAATGATATAGGTGATAATCTGAGCAGCCCCCTCAGATTGTTTGCAGATGACGCTGAAATTTACTGTCTAGTGAAATCATCAGTTGATCAATTCCAATTACAAAATTATCTAGAGAGAAACAAAGAAAAGTGCGAGGTCATCCACATGAGTACTAAAAGAAATCCGATAAATTTAAGGTATACGATAAATCGACTAAATACTTAGGAATTACAATTACGAGCAACTTAAATTGGAAAGACCGAATAGATAATATTGTGGGGAAGGCGAGGCGAAACAAAGACTGCGCTTTGTTGACAGAACACTTAGAAGATACGACAAACCCACTAAAGAGACATCCTACATTACCTTTGTCCGTCCTCTGCTGAAATATTGTTGCGCGGTGTGGGATCCTTACCAGGTAGGATTGACGGAGGACATCGAAAAAGTGCAAAGAAGGGCAGCTCGTTTCGTGTTATCGCGCAATAGGGGTGAGAGTGTCACTGATATGATACGCGAGTTGGGATGGCAGTCAGTGTAACAAAGGCGGTTTTCTATGCAGCGAGATCTATTTACGGAATTTCAATCACCTACTTTCTCTTCCGAATGCGAAAATAATTTGTTGACACCCACCTACTTAGGAAAAAATGATCATCATAATAAATAAGAGAAATCAGAGCTCGAAAGGAAAGATATAAGTGTTCCTTTTTCCCACGGGCCATTCGAGAGTGGTATGAAAATGGTTCGATGAACCCTGTGCCAGGCACCTAAGTGTGAAGTGCAGAGTAACCATGTAAATGTAGATGTAGATGCAAATGTACGGTCGTAAGAAGACCGGGCTCCAGACGGCCATGAGACACTACACCGTGTTCGGGAGATGGGTCTGACGCGTGGTACTGCATTTGCATCAGCAGTTTGAGTAGCAGCTGGCACCACAGAGACACAACGAACTGTTAGAAATCGGTTACTTCAAAGACAGCTCCAAGACATATACCCTGTAACGTGCATTCCACTGATCACAAACCATCGTGGTTTACGACTTCAGTGGTATTAAGCGAGAGCTCATTGGAGGTCTGTTGTGTTTTCTGATGAAAACTGGTTCTGCCTCGGAGCCAGTGATGGTTGTGAGTTGGTTGGAAGGCGGCCAGTTGACGGCCTGTAACCAACATGTCTGCGTGCTTAACAGACTGGACAGCTCGCTGCTCTACAATGTGTCGACTTTTGCCTTGGCCTCCTCGATCACCAGATCTGTTTCCAATCGAGCACGTAACGGGACGTCATCGGACGACGACTCGAGCGTTATCCACAAACAGCATTAACCGTGCCTGTATTGACCGATGAAGGGCAACAGGCATGGAATTCCATCCCTCAAACTGACATCCGGCACCTGCACAACAAAAGGCATGCCCGTTCACATGCTAGCATTCAACATGCTGGCGGTTTCGCTGGTTATTAATGTACCAGCATTTCATATTTGCAAACGCTTACCACGCGCTTACATTAGCCTGTGATCTTGCAACGTTTATCACTTAAATATGTTTTTCAGACATTACTCTGCAAGGGTGATGTACTTAGGGACAATATTATGGAAATGGAAGAGGATGTAGATGAAGATGAAATGAGAGATATGATACTGCGTGAAGAATCTGACAGAGCTCTAAAAGACGTAATTCGAAACAAAGCACCGGGAGTAGACAACATTCTATTAGAATTACTGACAGCCTTGGAAGAGCCAGCTCTGACAAAACTCTACCATCTGGTGAGCAAGATGTATGAGACAGGCGAAATACCCTCAGACTTCAAGAAAAAAGGAGGTGATGACAGATGAGAAAATTACCGAACTATCAGTTTAATAAGTCACGGGGACAAAAAACTAAGACGAATTCTTTACAGACGAATGGAAAAACTGGTAGAAGCCGACCACGGAGAAGATCAGTTTGGATTCTGTAGCAATGTTGGAACACGTGAGGCAATACTGGCCCTACTACTTATCTTAGAAAATAGATTAAGGAAAGGCAAACCTAAGTTTCTAGCATTTTTAGACTTAGAGAAAGCTTTTGACAACGTTGTCTGGAATGCTCTCTTTCAAATTCTGAAGGTGGCAGGGGTAAAATACAAGGAGCGAGAGACTATTTACAATTTGTACAGAAACCAGATGGCAACTATAAGAGGCGAGGGGCACGAGAGGGTTCAAATGGTTCGAATGGCTCTGAGCACTAGGGGACTTAACATCTGAGGTCATCCGTCCCCTATAATATAGAACTACTTAAACCTGAAACTTCCTGGCAGATTAAAACTGTGTGCCGGACCGAGACTCGAATTCGGGACCTTTGCCTTTCGCGGGCAATTGCTCTACCAACTGGACTACCCAAGCACGACTCACGCCCCGTCCTCACAACTTTACTTCTGCCAGTACCTCGTCTCCTACCTTCCAAAATTTACAGAAACTCCCCTGCGAACCTTCCAGAACTAGCACTCCTGAAAGAAAAGATATTGCGGAGACATGGCTTAGCCACAGCCTGGGGGATGTTTCCAGAATGACATTTTCACTCTGCAGTGGAGTGCGCTGATATGAAACTTCCTGGCAGATTAAACTGTGTGCCGGACCGAGACTCGAATTCGGGACCTTTGCCTTTCGCAGGCAAGTGCTCTACCAACTGAGCTACCCAAGCACGACTCACGCCCCGTCCTCACAGCTTTACTTCTGCCACTACCTCGTCTCCTTTCTTTCAGAAGTGGTAGTTCTGCAAGGTTCACAGGAGAGCTTCTGTAAAGTTTGGAAGGTAGGAGACGAGAACCTGCAGTAATCCGTGCACGGCTGCGGGCACTCATGGTGAGATATCGGTCTTCTTGTGGTGTTGTACACTGTGGACATGCCGTACTGTAGCGCGTGGACACGTTTCCTGCCTGCTGGAATCGTTGCCATGTGATCACACTTTGTGGCACACGGAGGGCCTGTGTTACGACCTGCTGTGTCTGACCAGTCTCCAGTTGCCCAGGTATTCTACCCCTCGTAACGTCAACAATATGTGTTCTTTGAGCCATTTTAAACACAAAGTCACCATTAGCACGTCTGAAAACGTGTGCACGCTTACTCGCTGCACCGTACTCTGACATGCACCAACACATCTTTGCGTATGTGGACTGCTGCCAGCGCCACCGTGCGACGACCGCAGGTCAAATGCACCGCATGGTCATACCCCGAGGTGATTTAAAACAGCAAACCGCACACTAGAGCGTTGTTTCACCATTATCCTTAATTTACGAGTATGAGCGTAGTTGTGTTTAGTTATGGGAGTGAATGAATACGTGAATGTGAAATAATGTTTCGTGTAAGTTTTTGATGCTGTACATTGAAGTAACTGGTCTCGTGAGGAATGTTCGAGAATGACGTGTGTGTTAGATATTCGCACTGGGGAATCTGTTATGAACTATTTCGTCAATTTGTGGTACTTCAAAATTTAATGAAGCTTACTTAGCGCTCTGGTTCAGTGACAAGTTTTAAATGGTTCTGCACATATGCGAGGGATTCAGCGGGTTTGATTCTGCTGTCATGTTTCTCTGCCAATCGGAAACTTGCGTATTCACGCGTACTTTGTGGAAGTAGTAACTTTTTTTTTTTTGTTTTTGTTTTTTTTTTTTTTTTGCTGTAAGATGAAAGATGAGCAAAGTGGGGGTTGGATCTTATGGTGATCACACCTACTGATATGTACTCCGATGAAAATTATTACTACTGTGATATTTCGGTTACAAAATGTTTGAGAAGTGCCGTAAAGTATGGAAGATAGTTCAATTTAAAGAGCAGTGTGAAATTCAGAACTTTTAGTGACATTTTAAATAACTAAATTCCGTGTACTTACTCGCGAACGTGAACATCCTGTTATCTGAGACTGATTATAACAACATTTGAACGACCTGTTCTAAAATAATTCGTTTGCAGACTTTCTGTGAAGAGTAATTAATAATTACCATAAACTGGCTATAGTTATGAATGATGTGAGTGTGTGGACTTTTCAGACTTTGTGCAGCTTAGAGCAGGCTTGGTAGTAACTGGTATCTGCAAGCTTACCGTAATAGAGAGAAATTTTACGCACATAAATACTTTCATTTAACTATTATTAACCTTCCACCGACAAAACATTCTTTTGTGCGACTTGTAGTTACGAGGTGTTATTTCTATAGCTTTTTTCGGCTGACAACTGCATTTCAGTAATTTTAAGGAGGCGTGCGTGTGAGAAGAGATTCACCACAAGGTGAGTGGAACTTCGTTAACACCAGCACCGCACCGCGCCGCCGCAGTCCCTGCTCTGTCTATACATTGAGACAACTAAATATCTAGAAAACGATGCGTCGTAGGAAAAAAAATGTTCAAAAAGAAAAGTTAATATTAGTAAAAGGAACATCTGTCTGGGGTACGAATGGCCACCTTCTTATCGCCCCTCCTTCTTGGGAGGGGTCAACTTTGATTTCCACATTGCACTCCCGCCCCTTCACGCCAAAAAATACGTACTGTTTACTCAAACCATTGTTTTCTAGTCGACAAATATGCAATTAAGAACCCACACAACTGGTTCTACATTTCATTTACGATGTAACAGTAAACCTTAGTGTTCTAATGGTTGATATTGACGCTCGAAATTTACTTTAGAGTCGCAAATTTGCTTGTACAGGCAATATGGTTAGCTGTTTCATTGTCTGACTAGAAAGTACATGTAGCGTGATCCAGAAGCAATGATTTGGATGTAACGGTTTTCTGTTCCCATCGGAATACTTGAAATCAGTGAGTCCCCTAGCCTCTCACCATTGGGGTGCTTGATTTTAGTGAGTATCCATGGCAGGTGCGAATGGACATTTGACAGCTTGATGGTCAGCGTGACGGACTGCCGTCCTAAGGGGCCTGGGTTAGATTCCCGGCTGGGTCGGGGATTTTCTCCGCACAGGCACTGGGTGTTGTGTTGTCTTCGTCATCATTTCATCCCCATACGGCGCGCAGGTCGCCCAATGTGGCGTTGAATATAATAAGACCTGCACCCAGGCGGCCGGACTTGTCCCGTAAGGGGTCTCCCGGCCAATGGCGCCAAACGCTCATTTCCATTTTTACCTTGTTACAATAGTTGTGGTCTGCATTCCGCCAGTAGCCAGCGCCAGAGTTACGGTGGCCGGATGGAAAAACACACCGAAAGCATTACCCTAATGGCGGGGTTCGAGGCCGGTAGCCAACATTAAGCATTCCGTCGGTTTGGTGACTCACCACAGTCAACCCCCTAAGTAGCAGAAAACTACGCTACCATACAACAACCTTATTTGCCGGAAACGTCAACGTCTAACCATATTATTTATACCGTACAATCACATTTACAACATTCTAAAAACGACTGAACATCAGTATCAACCATTAGAGACGAAGTTTTACATTTGCATCATAAATAAAATGTAGAACCAAATCCGTCGATTCTTAACTGCAGAAACAGGCACCCTTAGTATTTGTTGATTATAGCGCCATCTACCACGAATGGAATTCAATGGTTTTAGAAGGTCTTGCGAATTTTTTGGCGTAGAATCAGAATATGCAATAAAAATTGGGGATTTCCATTTGAAAATACGAAGTTGACCCCGCCCACGGAGGAGAGGTCGTTAGGAGTTGGCTATTTGTGGGACAAAATTCGAACGGCTCTGAGCACCATGGGACTTAACATCTGAGTTCATCAGCCCCCTAGAACTTAGAACTACTTAAACCTAACTAACCTAAGGACACCACACACATCCATGCCTGAGGCAGGATTCGAACCTGCGACCGTAGCGGTCACACGGTTCCCGACTGAAGCGCCTAGAACCGCTCGGCCACAAAGGCCGGCACTTGTGGGACAGACAGATAGCCCCTTTAATAATATTAACGATTCACATAGGAAATTTTTTTCGTGCGATGCGTCGGTTTTCGAGATATTTAGTTGCCTCAAGATAACATAAACACACTGTATACTGTCGTTACAGCGATTCGTAACTGAAATTGAATCTCGTAGTGGACAGTGGTCACAATGTTGTGGCTCGTTAGTGTAACACTGCAAGAAATCACATTAACTAGTAACTGGGGTATATTACTGTTAAACTGAAAAGCCGCCGACGAGTTGAGATGAAAAAGAACATAAACACTAGCATAATTTAAAACAAACAATGCTTGAGGAACACTATAAATAAAAATGCAGAAACAAATATTTCCTACTCATAACAATAACTTAACTGTTTCCCTTTGTACAGAAAAATTAAACAGCGAAATCATTGCTGATGCTTTGGTACTCTCGGCAAACAGCGATACCCAACTCACAACTATTCGCACACCGCCGTTCTAGACTCCAGACACCTCTCTAATCACGGACCTAGTCGCGTCTCATGGGCAACACGTTGTAAAATACCACAGCGTGCCGATGCTTAATGAAAACTGAGCCTTGGTGGCTCGTATCGATTGATCGATGGGGTCGGCATGGTGTGATCTTTGGGCTCGGCCGTTCGACGTGGCTTTTGGCCGCGACGGGCGTGTGGGCTGGAAAGGGGACAGCCGGAGAGCGGCGCGTGAGAATCGGAGGCGAGCGTGGTTGAGCAGGCCGGGGCGCGACGCAGAGGTTGTGCTGTGTTTGACACGTTTGCAAGGCCGAACCTGGCTGGTAGTGTGGGAACTGGACTCGGCCGCATTACCCGAATCGAGACGTGCGGCCCTGATTTGGACCTGTGAAGGATTTCATAAAAGATTTATGTGTTATAGTGTACTGTGTGCGGCACCCTGTCCAGCTCGCCCGCTTGCTGTGGGTTCTGGGTCTAGCTGCCTCTGGTCTGGGTCCAGTTGGCCCCCCCTTCTGCTACTCGAATTAGCCCGTGCCTATGTGACGTCACCTGTTTTGAAAATGTGTCACGAAGTGGTGTGTCTGTTTGTATTTTATTTTATGTTAAAAAAATTTGTGATATTCAGTATTGGTTAAAGTTTATCTCATTATTGTAGTCTCCTTTTGGGAGCTTTACCGTGTACAGAATTGAATTAACTTGCGAGTCACTTAATGCTTGTTTAAAGCTTAACGTTGTTGTTTGAATACGGCGGTTGCCCGTGTTTGTAAGGATTTTTTGCTAACTTACCTTATCACAAAAATTTTAAAGATAAAAGTGCTGTTTTTATAAACTGTGAATGTTGATTATGTGGCCCGGCCCCCCCGCTCAACAGCAATTGGCTGATTAGGGTGAACTGACCACCACAAAAACCACGACTCCAGGCCAACTGAACCGTTCAATACCCCCTCGTAATGTATAAGCGAACTAGGAAAACTCGGAGCACATATTGTGACTGTGCGGAGTGGCTGATTTATCATTTTCTGGATAACTAAAACATAATTATGATGATGTATAATTAAAATATAGTGAAATTAAGTTTCCTTTCTTCTTTTCTAAACTATCTGTGGAAAAGTGTGAACAAATCTCAAAAGTAATATTCATAAAATTTATATACGAAACCCAATTGCTAATGTTGATGCAATTTATTGAAAAGAGCTACGAAATACTTTAGCAACAAAATCTATTCTGTAATTGAAAAGTTATTGCACTTCCTAAACTAAGTATTATTGTGAAAAAATATCTTAAATGTTTGCGAATGCTAACCGACTTAGTCTGGCATATTTATTGTTCTAAAGTGATTGTCATCATTTATAAATCCGAACTCGAACTTTTTATAGAAAACTGTTCAACTTTTAATTTTAAAGTACGAAATGAACACTTTAAAAAATGTTTGTACTCAGATTTGCATTGCTGTTAAGTATATAAAGAACGGCGCCAATAGTGGGAGAGCGAATCAGTGTTCCACTATCATTCAAACACGAAACCTGTGTAAATTTATGATGTGAATAAACAACAACTCTTAAGTAATTTTTTTAGGTATAATATTTTATGGAGTTGATTAATCAAGACACGCAGATCCAGGAATTACGATGAATCCGGATTTTCACACAGGTGGAGATAAACTGCAGCAAAGATATAAACGCTGCCTTCAAACATCAACAATCTAAATTGAGTATTAACTTCCACAGCCCAATAAATTGGTCATATTACAACCTCTTGCTGTAGTATTTTGTCACCATCAGCCATATCCAACCTCACAAGAGTGCCCGAGGGATCTGTCCTATCTTCTCTATTCTGTCTGTTCTAAACGGCAGATATGCCTCAGTAACCTATCCCCACCCATCTGTTCCGGTATGTCAACTGTAACGTTACAAGTATTTGGGCGAGTTGCTCGTTCACCTAGGCCAGGTATCGAGGCGAGATGAGTTTCTTGCATAACTGAACGTTGGCAGTCCCGAGGCAGAGGGCGCGCTGCGACGAGTCTGGCTAGTTGACCGTTTGCGGCCAGCCACGTGCAGAGACGAGCAGTGTCACCAGTAATGGGAAAATCATAGTGTGGAGAATTTGGACTTACGTGTCGATTGCTGAAGACGACCGGCTATGCTCCCAACAATGGCGGGTCTGGCGAGAAACTGACACATCTCTTCTTTCAGCTCTTTGAGAGTTTATAATAATTTCATGCTATGTAAATGTATAGAATACAATGTTTTGACAACCATTTGCATAATACACTCCTGTAAATGGAAAAAAGAACACATTGACACCGGTGTGTCAGACCCACCATACTTGCTCCGGACACTGCGAGAGGGCTGTACAAGCAATGATCACACGCACGGCACAGCGGACACACCAGGAACCGCGGTGTTGGCCGTCGAATGGCGCTAGCTGCGCAGCATTTGTGCACCGCCGTCGTCAGTGTCAGCCAGTTTGCCGTGGCATACGGAGCTCCATCGCAGTCTTTAACACTGGTAGCATGCCGCGACAGCGTGGACGTGAACCGTATGTGCAGTTGACGGACTTTGAGCGAGGGCGTATAGCGGGCATGCGGGAGGCCGGGTGGACGTACCGCCGAATTGCTCAACACGTGGGGCGTGAGGTCTCCACAGTACATCGATGTTGTCGCCAGTGGTCGGCGGAAGGTGCACGTGCCCGTCGACCTGGGACCGGAGGACCGCAGCGACGCACGGATGCACGCCAAGACCGTAGGATCCTACGCAGTGCCGTAGGGGACCGCACCGCCACTTCCCAGCAAATTAGGGACACTGTTGCTCCTGGGGTATCGGCGAGGACCATTCGCAACCGTCTCCATGAAGCTGGGCTACGGTCCCGCACACCGTTAGGCCGTCTTCCGCTCACGCCCCAACATCGTGCAGCCCGCCTCCAGTGGTGTCGCGACAGGCGTGAATGGAGAGACGAATGGAGACGTGTCGTCTTCAGCGATGAGAGTCGCTTCTGCCTTGGTGCCAATGATGGTCGTATGCGTGTTTGGCGCCGTGCAGGTGAGCGCCACAATCAGGACTGCATACGACCGAGGCACACAGGACCAACACCCGGCATCATGGTGTGGGGAGCGATCTCCTACACTGGCCGTACACCTCTGGTGATAGTCGAGGGGTCACTGAATAGTGCACGGTACATCCAAACCGTCATCGAACCCATCGTTCTACCATCCTAGACCGGCAAGGGAACTTGCTGTTCCAACAGGACAATGCAGGTCCGCATGTATCCCGTGCCACCCAACGTGCTCTAGAAGGTGTAAGTCAACTACCCTGGCCAGCAAGATCTCCGGATCTGTCCCCCATTGAGCATGTTTGGGACTGGATGAAGCGTCGTCTCACGCGGTCTGCACGTCCAGCACGAACGCTGGTCCAACTGAGGCGCCAGGTGGAAATGGCATGGCAAGCCGTTCCACAGGACTACATCCAGCATCTCTACGATCGTCTTCATGGGAGAATAGCAGCCTGCATTGCTGCGAAAGGTGGATATACATTGTAGTAGTGCCGACATTGTGCGTGCTCTGTTGCCTGTGTCTATGTGCCTGTGGTTCTGTCAGTGTGATCATGTGGTGTATCTGACCCCAGGAATGTGTCAATAAAGTTTCCCCTTCCTGGGACAATGAATTCACGGTGTTCTTATTTCAATTGCCAGGAGTGTACATAGCATGTCACATAACAATATTGTAGAAATTATGATTGTAGGTCTAAAAATAAGACTTGATAACGTCAAAGTATACGCCTTTCGACAAACGAGGGTAGCTCATGACGTATCTAGCATTTTTGAGAAACATGCAATTACAAACTCCTGTCAATATGATTGTCATAAGAAACTGATTAAAAATATTAATGTCAAGCTAAAAGAAAACAATGCCCTTATAACGAAGTCTGACAAAGGGAATGCTGTAATCATTGCTACTCAGAACGAATATGTGTCTAAAACATTATAATTTTTCGGGGATAATAATGTTTAGGAGTTAGATGAGGGTCCGACCCCCATGATAAAAAAAGAAATTATCCTTGTAGTTAACAGCGCTACGCATTTGCTTAAACCGTTTCGTAAAACACAGCTTATGAATATGTAAACACAGCAAAAAAATTGCCTTCTCAGTTTAAAGTACATAAGTCACCATCCGATACGTGAAATTGTGAACAGCGCATGTCATAAGTTAGCAAGATTTCTTCACGAAAAAATGAAAAATATCCTTTGTTTTTCGAAATAATTATTCTATCGTCAATAGTCAAAATCTAGTCAGTAAAATAAAAAAATCTGCAGTGTGATCAAGATACTAGATTGTTTTCATTAGATATTCCAAATCTATATACTAACGTTTCTTTTCAAACAAGCATTTACATCGCTGAAAAAATGTACTTTTAAAAAGGATATATCTGTTGAAACAATCACTGACCAAATTCGTTTGCTAAGAATAATAGTAAAATATAACTATTTTGTTTTGAATGGCAAACTATGCCATCACCCTGACTGCCCGGCAATGGGTAATGCACTTGCAGGCATCTCGGCCGATATTTTCATCAGTTCGCTAGAAGAAAAACTATTCAATAATTTTTCAGCTGTTGATCAGGAAATTTTGTCTTCTGGTCGGTACGTAGACGATATTTTGATGTGGTTCCCGGGAAGGAATTCAGCATTTGTTTTAAATTTTTAATAGTCTTCATGGAAAAAATCAGCTTCAATTGTGAATTAGAAAATAAAGACCGTCAGTTACTTGGACCTCAGTATTGCTATTGGCAACGACAGACTTTCTTCCAGTGTTTTTCGAAAAGCCACCAATACAGATCAAATTGTACCCGATAGTTCAGTGCATCCTCATTCCCGCAGCAAAAATTTTTCCATTCAGCCGTTCATCGTGCAATTTCTGTATCTATGTCACATGACAAGCTTAATGAAGAGATGACTATAAGAAATACTATTGTAATTAATAACGACTATGATTCCACGTTAGTTGGCAAGATCAAGAACTGACGCCAGAGTGACCACTTTAGGCGGCAGTGCTGTTTCTGACAGTACCGAGTACAAACATGTTATCTCGATTCCATTTTTAGGTCATATTACGTATAAAACTCGTCGTCTTCTGATTAAAGATATATGTATTCAGAGGTACCTTTCCCATGAACAATAACTCGCAAAAAAATTTCTTTCACAATCTCAAGTCCACAGTTGCTCCTATGCACAATTCAGGAGTGTCTAAAATCACTTGCGATACGTGTCCCGCTTACTATATATGACAAACTAGAAGCTGTTTTAGTGTCAGTTACAAGGAACATTGCCGGCCGGTGTGGCCGAGCAGTTCTAGGCGCTTCAGTCTGGAAACGCGCGACTGCTACGGTCGCAGGTTCGAATCCTGCCTCGGGCAGGACCTCAGATGTTAAGTCCCATAGTGCTCAGAGCCATTGAACCATTCGAACAAGACACATTTATTAAGAAAAAGAGGCACTAATGTACACAATTCCACTTTTGCTGATCATCTGCTAATTTCCGCATACAAATCCTTTTTACATAAAGAAAAGATAGGTCATAGGCTCTAAGTACTCGAAGAGCTGGAGATTTTCAAGCATATTTCTAAGAACGATGGCCTCTTCTTCAATAAACAGCTACAACAACGAAACAAAATTTTTTTCAATGGTGTCAATCCACGGCTCGCGGGATCTTGATTCCTTTATTTTTTACTATATTTTCCTGCCTCTGTCCGGAAACATTATTTTTTTCGAATCTCGTAGATATGTTACCTTCACGTAAATATTTTCAGGTGTGCTGCTGCTACAAAAAAAATCTATATTGTTCTGTCCTTGAGGTAATAGTAATTTCTGTGATGCCTAATAGATGGCTCTTATTAATACTTAAACTGCTTGACTACTGCGCATTTTCAGTAATACATAAGACTCTCTTCCTTTATCTGTTTTTAAAATTAACTGTCGTTTTTTTCCATTATTTCTGTTATAATGTTTGAAATGCCCGCATCCGATAGGCGGCGCAACTTGTATTGTTCGTGGCATCAATGTAAGCTAGTGGGCCGATCAGTCTGATGTGGCAAAGGCTGGAACGTTTTGTTTTACTTTTGACTTGAGCATAGCTGCTCTAAAATCGGAGCGTTGCTTTTCGCAATGTAAATGTAACCTTTGTACCTCATGACAATTGTCATCTTGGTTAATATGTTTTTTGCTATATTAAATTTTCTATGTATTATTTTCTAGGGTTTATCGAAATTTCATTCTGATGAAGACACCCTTAGTAGGTGTCGAAAGCTAGGTCAGCGTACCAAACAGTAATTTGCAGCCGGTTGGCTGTATGTTGACACTTACATATTATTGAGAGACATATTGTCCGAGAATTAAACTAAAAATAGATCTCATTCAGTGGTTTCGATGGTTCAAATAGCTCTAAGCACTATGGGACTTAACATCTGAGATCATAAGTCCCCTAGAGTTACAACTACTTAAACCTAACTAACCTATGCACACCACACACATCCATACCCGAGGCACGATTCGAACCTGCAACTGTAGCAGCAACGCGGCTCCGATCTGAAGCACCTAGAACCGCTCGGCCACAGAGCCCGGCATCACTGGTTTAGAGAAGAGCTTTTGGGCGGTTTCCTTTGGTCGTACAATACATGTGGGAAGTCGAAATACCCTGTCAAATGTTCCCAGTTGGGAATTCGTAGAACACCTACCAGCGGGAATCAGACCTCACACTTCAGGGGTAGGGAATGAAAAGTACTACAAAATTAATAATAGGTCCTAAGCAGAGATGTGTTTAACGTCAATTTCTTCCCACATTACTTATCAGATCGTTTCTAAGGATTTGCTTCCTTTGGGAGAAGTTGTCTGTTGTCTACTTGTAAAGCTGGTTTGTGTCTTCCAAATCGACTCCCACTTCTTATGTTACGTAAACAGGCATTTCCTACCCCTTGGAAGAGATCCTTAGTATACTTTTTCCACCTGCGCACTCTTTTCACTGCAAGCAGCAGTGGAGCTCTTCTTGACCTCTTAATGTTGACGCCTTTGCTTTCAGTTTCACCGAAGGTTTTCTTGACTTTTCAGAACGCTGAATCTGTCCTGCCCTGAGGTCATACTAGTAAATGCGGTGAGGGTAGGTGAAATCGAAGGTGGAGGGATGGCATTCGTTTATTAGGCGTTATTGATCGATTGTTGCATGGAACGCAGTGCTAATTTCATTTATCATACTCGATGGTTTTTAGTAGGCCTGCAACTGTATGATTAATAATTTATGTAATAAAACATTGCATTACATGGCGCGTTTCGAAAATTTACTCTCATTGTCAACTACTGTATATTGTTATTTTATGTGATGTTTGCGAGTGTGCTATTCTGCCTCTTTTTATGGTTTCGCTGTTATCGGAAAACTGTAAAATATAAACCTTTTGATATTTTTACAAGGCAGCTATAAAAAATAGTATTTTTGTCTATCTTCTTACAGGTATTCCGCTTCCTTCATTGTGCAGAAGTTAACGCATACAAGAACCGCCGCTAACGCACCGTCTGTTAATGTGAAAACATGGTACAAAGATGATACGACAGTATAACTTCCCAAAGAGTTTAGCTACAGTCAGAGGTTTTCCATTTTTCGTGGATTACATTGTTTACGCCAAGTTGTCACTTACAATTTATATCATTAACACTATCGACTACATAAATTTTCGAATGTGCTTTATATTCTACTGCCTGTTCCTGGTCGCACTATGTTGTGGCTCTGTCTGCTTAAAAGTAAAACGTAAAAGGAAGAAAAGGGAAAGCACACATTTCTAATATATATGGAAATTGAATATAGTCCCAATCTCCTTCTCTCCCCTGTCTCTTTCCATCCCCCCCTTTCTTTGTCCATCTCCTCCTCCTTCACACTTTCTCTCATCGCCTCCTCCGCTCTCTTTGTTCATCTTCACCTACCCGAATCTCTCTCTGTCTGCCTCGAGATGACGGGGTGTTTGTGTTGTCCTCATCATTTCATCATCATTCATGAAAAGTGGCGAGGTTGGGCTGAGCAAAGGTTGGGAATTTGTACGGGCGCTGGTAACCGCGTAGTTAAGGGCCACACAAACCAAAACATCATCACATCATCATCTCTCTCTCTGTCCATCTCGTCTAAACACAACTTTCCTGTTTGTTAACATTTCACTGTTGTATATTTTATACACTGAAGCATCAAAGAAACTGGCATAGGCGTGCGTATTCAAATACAGGGACATGTAAACAGGCAGAATACGGCGCTGCGGTCGGCAACGCCCGTATAAGACAAGTGTCTGGCGCAGTTGTGAGATCGGTTACTGCTGCTACAATGGCAGGTTATCAAGATTTGAGTGAGTTTGAACGAGGTTTTATAGTTGGAGCTCCAGCAATGGGACACAGCACCTCCAGACGCGCGCGGTAGCTGCGCGGTCTAGGACGCCTTGCCAAGGTTCGCGCGGCTGTCCCCGTCAGACGTTCGAGTCCTCCCTCGGGCATGGGTGTCTGTGTTGGCCTTTGCGTAAGTTAGTTTAAGTTAGATTAAGTGGTGTGTAAACCTTGAGACTGATAAAAAAAATGGCTCTAGCCACTATGGAACTTAATATCTGAGCCCATCAGTCCTATAGACTTAGAACTACTTAAACCTAACTAACCTAAGGACAGCACACACATCCATGCCCGAGGAGGGATTCGAACATGCGACCGTAGCAGCAGAGCGGTTCAGGACAGATGCGCCTAGAA
Organism: Schistocerca gregaria; assembly: GCF_023897955.1. Lineage (NCBI taxonomy): Eukaryota > Metazoa > Arthropoda > Insecta > Orthoptera > Acrididae > Schistocerca > Schistocerca gregaria. Next base: position 750,893,321 of record NC_064921.1, read on the forward strand.
CCAGGGACCGATAACTGCAGCAATTTGGTCCCATAGGAACTTACCACAAATTTGAAAATTTCCACACCACCTCCGAAGTAGCAATGAAGTGAGCCATCAACAAAGTGTCAGCGTGCGAACCACTCATCGAACATCATCGATATGGGCTTTTGGAGCCGAAGGCCCGCTCGTGTACCCTTGATGGCTGCAAGACGCAAAGCTTTAAGCCTCGCCTGGGCCCGTCAACACCACAATTGGACTGTTGATGACCAGAAACATGTTGCCTGTCGGACGAGTCACGTTTCAAATTGTATCGAGCGGATGTGCATGTGTGGGTATGGAGACAACCTCATGAATCCATGGACCCTGCATTTCAGCAGGGGACTCTTTAAGCTGGTGGTGTGGAGCGCGTGCGGTTTGAGTGATATGGGACACCTGATACATCTAAATACGACTGACAGGTGACACGTCCGTAAGCATCCTGTCTTCATCCCCTGCATCCATTCATGACCACTGTGAATTCCGACGGGCTTGGGCAATTCCAGCACGACAATGCGACAACTCACACGTCCAGAGTTGCTACAGAGTGACTCCAGGAACACTCTTCTGAGTTAAACACTTCCGCTGGCCGCTAGACTCCCCAGACGTGTACATTATCGAGCATATTTGGGATGCCTTGCAACGTGCTTTTCAAAAGAGATTTCGACCCCTTCGTACTCATGGATTTTTGGACAGCCCTACAGGATTCATGCCGTCAGTTCCCTCCAGCACTACTTCAGACATTAGTCAAGTCCATGCCACGTCGTATTGCGACACTTCTGCAAGCTCGCGGGGTCCCAGTTCGATATTAGACAGGTGTCCCACTTTCTTTGGCTCTTCAGTGTGTATATTTATATAGTAAAAAGTATATAGTCTATATGTGTCTAAACAGTTGTTACACTTTTGGAGACAACGATTTTGAACAAACAAATACTTACATTTTTATAAAGTTTACCCTTTTATTACAAATATATTACATATGTACCAGATGGCGACTCAGTAGGTTTATAAAAACGTGAGCATTCGAATACAATGTCGTGTCAAAATTTCAAAGCAATCCGTGAAAAATTTTCAGAGATTTGAGATTCTGAAGAAACGGACATCTATATTTGTAGTTATATATAAACTGTCAATGTTCCCAATCACAAATCTCCGAACTGAATGCTCTGAAATTTTTCCACAACGTCTCATTGGAATATATATCTATTTTTTAAAAAAATAGATGTAATATATAATTTTTTATTAATTTAATAATAGGGAAACGATATATGGAATAGTACAGCCCATATTGGAATATAACGTTGTGTTGAAATTTCGAAACAGTCAGTCAAGAACTTTCAGAGAAACATGATATTGAACAAACGAACTTTTACCTTTTGTTTATATGGATTTTATACTATTTTTTCAATTGTGCAGTGGACTGCATAAAGCAATAAACACGTTTATGGATTCGGTACAGTCACTATCTGCAACACCAATATTTTAACAAATTAATAGATTCATTGTCTAGTTTCTCACTGAGAATCTCTCTCCTGACTTTTTGTGGTGTACAGCTCCACTCATAATTTCTTTGTACGTGATTTCTAGAAGTGATAGAGTATCTTAATATCCCTTCTATGTTTGTAAATGGTTGTAAAATGTTTTATTATGTGCTTTGCTTTGGCTGATTTTGTGAAGTGTTTACGTGTGTAACAGTTGTCGTGTTCAGTTGCTGAAAAATCAAATGGCTCTGAGCACTACGGGACTTAACATCTGAGGTCATCAGTCCCCTAGAACTTAGAACTACTTAAACCTAGCTAACCTAAGGACATCACACACATCCATGCCCGAGGCAGGATTCGAACCTGCGACCAGAGCAGTCGCGTAGTTCCAGACTCAAGCGCCTAGATCCCCTCGGTCACACCGGCCGGCTGTATTCAGTGTGCCTAGCATGAAGGTCTCTGTGTCTGTCCTGTGTAGTAGCTTGAGCAAGTTTTCATTTGGTTCTGTATATTCTTGAATCTGAGAATTTGTCAAAAAAAATGGTTCAAATGGCTCTGAGCACTATGGGACTTAACATCTGAGGTCATCAGTCCCCTAGAACTTAGAACTACTTAAACCTAGCTAACCTAAGGACATCACACACATCCATGCCCGAGGCAGGATTCGAACATGCGACTGTAGCGGTCACGCGATGCCAGACTGAAGCGCCTAGAACCGCACGGCCACAACGGCCGGCAGAATTTGTCATTTTTATTGCAGTGTGAACTAGTATCTGTTGTAGTGGCAGAAGAATACATACGCAAACATCACCTAAAATAGCAATATAAGTCAGTATTTACACTTCATAATGGGAATAAATTCAGGAAACGCGTCGTGCGGTGCATGAGAAAACGTATCGTAGCTGGTGCAGGGATTTATCATTTAACCTTGTCCCAACAGCAAGTAGCTTGTAGTACCCGACTGTGCGGCTGCGGTGCGAGAGTAGGGGCTACAAAGATGCCCACCCCTGGACGGCGGCTACACGTCAGCCTGTGTCGCGTGCCCGCCGCCGCAGGTGCTGCCTTAATTGTCTCTCAGACAGAACACCTGGCGCCAAGCAGGTGCGCCGAGACGTCACGTGACGCCATTCTTCCCCATCCCCTCCCACTCCACCCCCCCAGCACTCACAGCGATGTGCATCACGGTCAGCAGAAGACCTGCTACTATTTATCAATACTGTCTGTAGGTGGCACGAGCAGCTACAACGGAGCCCGCCGTTCATCACGTTGCTGCTAGATGGCAGCAGTGCAGCTACTGAAGCCGTGTGCGCACAGGTCAAACGCAGACGGACGCATGTTTATATCAACACAAATGAAGTTCACGGCCCCGCGCAAGTGGTAGTGTGCAATGAGTGCACATCGTTCCCGCGGACGCATGTTTATATCCACACAAATGAAATTCACGGGCCCGTCCAAGTGGTATTGTGCAATGAGTAAGTAGCACATCGTTCCCGTGTAGCCCCCGTTACGTGCCGAAGTATGGCTTGAAAGGTTGCAAAGAATTATTTTGTCACCAACTGTTATAATTTAATTAACGTAACAGTTTCAGTATTATTACGGCAGGAAAAAGAGTATAGCGTTGTTTATAGTATTAACTAACTGAAGGCCGAAATACTAAATGTCTTTTTCCACAGCTCTTTCACAGAGGAACACTGCACTGTAGTTCCCTCTAGATTGTCGCACAGATGACAAAATGGTAGATATCGAAATAGAAGATAGAGGGGTAGAGAAACAATTATAATCGCTCAAAAGAGGAAAGGCCGCTGGAACTGATGGGATACCAGTTCGATTTTACACAGAGTACGCGAAGGAACTTGCCCCCCTTCTTTCAGCGGTGTACCGTAGGTCTCTAGAAGAGCGTAGCGTGCCAAAGGATTGGAAAAGGGCACAGGTCATCCCCATTTTTAAGAAGGGACGTCGAACAGATGTGCTGAACTGTAGCCCTATATCTCTAACGTCGATCAGTTGTACAATTTTGAACACGTATTATTTTCGAATATATTGACTTTTCTGGAGACTAGAAATCTACTCTGGGAATCACCATGGGTTTCGAAAAAGACGATCGTGTGAAACCCAGCTCGCGCTATTCGGCCACGAGACTCAGAGGGCCTTAGACACGGGTTCCCAGGTAGATGCCGTGTTTCTTGACTTCCGCAAGGCGTTCGATACAGTTCCCCACAGTCGTTTAATGAACAAAGTAAGAGCATATGGACTAGCAGACCACTTGTGTGATTGGATTGAAGAGTTCCTAGATAACAGAACACAGCATGTCATTCTCAATGGAGAGAAGTCTTCCGAAGTAAGAGTGATTTCAGGGAGTGTCGTAGGACCGTTGCTATTCACAATATACATAAATGGCCTTGTGGATAACATCGGAAGTTCACTGAGGCTTTTTGCGGATGATGCTGTGGTATATCGAGAGGTTGTAACAATGGAAAATTGTACTGAAATGCAGGAGAATCTGCAACGAATTGACGCATGGTGCAAGGAATGGCAATCGAATCTCAATGTAGACAAGTGTAATGTGCAGCGTATACATAGAAAGAAAGATCTTTTATCATTTAGCTACAATATAGCAGGTCAGCAACTGGAAGCAGTTAATTCCATAAATTATCTGGGAGTAGGCATTAGGAGTGATTTAAAATGGAATGATCATATAAAGTTGATCGTCATTAAAGCAGATGCCAGACTGAGATTCACTGAAAGAATCCTAAGGAAATGCAATCCGAAAGCAAAGGAAGTGTGTTACAGTACACTTGTTCGCCCACTGCTTGAATATTGCTGACCAGTGTGGGATCCGTACCAGATAGGACTGATAGAAGAGATAGAGAAGATCCAACGGAGAGCAGCGCGCTTCGTTACAGGAACATTTAGTAATCGCGAAAGCGTTATGGAGATGATAGATAAACTCCAGTGGAAGACTGTGCAGGAGAGACGCTCAGTAGCTCGGTTCGGGCTTTTGTTGAAGTTTCGAGAACATACCTTCACCGAGGAGTCAAGCAGTATATTGCTCCCTCCTACGTACATCTCGCCAAGAGACCATGAGGATAAAATGAGAGAGATTAGATCCCACACAGAGGCATACCGACAGTCTTTCTTTCCGCGAACAATACGAGACTGGAATATAAGAGAGAACCGACAGAGGTACTCGAAGTACCCTCCGCCACGCACCGTCAGGTGGCTTGCGGAGTGTGGATGTAGATGTAGATTAATAGTTGCAAGAAATACATGTAATAATGAAGTTTGCCAATGATCTTGTTACGTGCGCACAAGGCTACAGCATCGATACATTTGATTTTTATGTCCACGATTTTAAGAAATTGAAGTTGAGTGTCCAACGTTATCCAGTTGTGCCAACATTCCACTGCTAAAATAAATCAAATGTATCTAGGGTATAAAATCAAACTCGTTTTATTTACGTTTTTAAAGTTGCAATATACGTGTGCAATATACACAATATACAGGGCGAGGAAATGTGCATGCTTAGAGGCGTGACAGTACTGGTGATTCTGAACAAAAAATTTGGAGTGAACATAGCCCTTTTCTTAATCGGACCCTACTCACAGCTGTTTGAAAATCACAGCGTCAGGCGCACTTCCTCCCTCACTAGCTCTCAAATGCGAATACAACCAAAGCTACGTTAGGCTACTTAGTTGTCTTTACTGGCCATTTCAATGCGCATTTCACTTCGTTCGTAGTTTACACGCGTGCGCTCATGTAAAGGACCGTACCATGAGCTTAGAGCATAAGCACAGCAACTGTCCACCAGAGCTGCAAAATGCACTGCAGTTGACAGTGAACATTTTGAACATCTTGTGTGAGGAAATTCACACAGTTAAATGGTTCAAATGGCTCTGAGCACTATGCGACTTCACTTCTGAGGTCATCAGTCGCCTAGAACTTCGAACTAATTAAACCTAACTAACCTAAGGACATAACACACATCCATGCCCGAGGCAGGATTGGAACCTGCGATCGTAGCGGTCGCTCGGCTCCAGACTGTAGCCCCTAGAACCGCACGGCCACTCCGGCCGGCTCACACAATTAAACCAAACATTAGATCACAATGTTTCATCTGGCATCATCCGCATTTACCTGTTCCCTACTGTTTTCATTAGTTTTCTCGGAAACTGTTTAAGAACAGGACGTATGTTCGTATGACGTTTTTCGTTCAGAACCACTGTCACCCGTCAAGGCGTGTAACTTTCCTCTTGACTCTCCCTGTATTGTAAGGTATATTTCTTTACAAAATCACTACGACATTAACACAATGTGATCGTACACATAGGCACCCGAAAGGCGGACGAAGTTGCTAAGGAACCACTTGCACACATGTATGTGCGTACAGGCTTCTTATTTATTACTGAATTCCCACGACTTTTTAGCAGTGGTTGTCTGCGGCAGTTCAAAACTGCCTAGTATGACGAGAATCACTTTGACTTCAGCATGTTCGGAGCTTTTTGGTTTTCACGCCATTGGTGAGAAATTATACTGATTCCTTGGAGTGGTGACACATTTGGCGCTACGATGCAGTCAAGGTGGATGCAAACCTTTACAGAACAATGGTGGTAAAGTGCCACCAATCTGTTCTCTGTATCTCCTTTGTAAATTACTTTCAGAGCTGCAGAAACGAACCCATTCAATACCATGCAGCGCGGATTCCATTGCACTATATCAAAACACGTGCCAGTGACTTTCCAAGTTCCTCAGAAACGCTCCCTAGCCTTGCTGTACAACGGAATGTCAACAGCAGTTTTTATTTTTGAACAAAGAAGACCCTTGATGGCCAGTAAAAAAAAAGAGGGAGAGGGAGAGGGAGAGGGAGAGGGAGAGAGAGAGAGAGAGAGAGAGAGAGAGAGAGAGAGAGAGAGAGAGAGAGAGAGAGAGAGAGAAAATGGTTCAAATGGCTCTGAGCACCATGGAACTTAACATCTGAGGTCATCAGTCCCCTAGAACTTAGAACTACTGAAACCTAACTAACCTAAGGACATCACACACATCCATGCCCGAGGCAGGATTCGAACCTGCGACCGTAGTGGTCGGGCGGTTCCAGACTGAAGCGCCTAGAACCGCTGGGCCACAGCGGCCGGCGTAAATTCTGCATTCATTTGAACATGACAGAGGTATTGCACTAAACTCTGAAGAACACGGCCATATGTACTTAATCTATGAGTCCAAATACTTCAGACGAAACAGAAAACCTCACTTTATGAGCTACAAGAGGAAAGCGTCAGTTTTCAATATGTAAAACGTGTCTTATTTAGGAGTTGGAATGTTCTACTCTATGGAATGTAGCGTAGTGCCTAACCCTCTCACGTAACTACGAAGTCTGCAGACCATCTGGCCTGATGGCACAGTGGTATCGTAACCTGGAGAGACAAGAACTGCCTGGTCTTAGTCCTACATTGTTAAAAGGCGATTCTAACAATCTGGCGTTAGTTTTGGAAAACTTCTCACATTAATCTTCTCCATTAAAGAGCCTAGGCTACACTCTACGTCTCCCCAGCCAAAAAATGTAGTCTTTAAAACACTTTTTTTCCGCTTATAGTTATGCCAGTCGCCAACGGCGTTGCCGCAGTGGTAACACCGGTTTCCGACAGATCACTGAAGTCAAAGCACCGGACTACCGTCTGGGTCTGCCAAGAGCTGTTGGCAAGTGGGCTGCACTCAGCCCTTGTGAGGCCAATGGAGGAGCTACTTGACTGAGAAGTAGCGGCACCGGCCTCGAAAACTGACAATGGCTGGGGAGAGCAGTGTGCTGACCACATACGCATCAGCATACGCTGAAGTATAAGGGCTGAGGATGACACGGCGTCCTGTCGGTACCGTTGTACCTTCAAGGCCTGCTCGAACTGTGTTTATTTGTGTTTTATGCCAGTCGGTATAAAAAAACAGAAAGCACCGAACTGATGAAAAAAAGATGATGGTCAGATGTGTTTTGTAAGCAAAGAATTTGTTTTAGATGAAATAAAATCTCATAACCTTTTTTTTCCCTAATTTGCAGGATGTTACTTCACTTCATGGAGTATTAATGCTGTTTTTTATGTTCAACAGGATTTCCTCAACCTTTATGACTTTCTTTCGTTTCAGACTTTTAATTTTCGTTTCATACCATAATAAGGGGCTATGAAGAGCCAAAGAAACTGGTACACCTGTCTAACATCGTGTAGAGCCCTCGAGGGCATCAAGAAGTGCCGCATCACGACGTGGCATGGACTCGCCTAATGTCTGAAGTAATACTGGAGGGAACTGACACCATGAATCCTGCAGGGCTGTCCATAAATCCGTAAGAGTGCGAGGGGGTGTAAACCTCTTCTGAACAGCACATTGCAAGGCATCGCAGATGTGCTCAATAATTTTCATTCATGTGGTTGTCTCCATACCCGTACACGTCCACCCACTCGATACAATTTGAAACGAAACTCGTCCGACCAGGCAACAAGTTTCCAGTCATCCACAGTCCAATGTCGGTGTCGATGGCCCCAGGCGAGGCATAAGGCTTTTTGTGTCATACAGTCACCAAGGTTGGGTCCTCGGCTCCGAAAGCCCATACCGATGATCTTTCGTTGAATGTGAAACGTCCCCTTAGAAAAATTGTACAAGACTGTGCTTAAACTGACACACAATATTTTTTAGCGCAACGCAATCTGACTTTCAGTAATCCCTACAAGAGAAGGGCCCTGACTAACATTAACCTATACGTTTCAAAAATCACTTACCTCACAAAAATCTTCGTTACTCGAACTACAGCAATACAGCGAGCGCCACTACTGCCAACTAAATAAAAGATTCAAACTACTGAAGGCAGTAACTACTGATAGGCATAGTTAGCAAATGAAAGATTTTGATAGAGAACAAACTATGTATTTACCTTAATAGTCATAATATATATAGCAGTTCATGACATCCAGTCTTACAAATTTCAAAACTCCGCCATCTCTCTCCCCACATCCACCACTGCTGGCGGCTCACCTCCAAGTGCGCAACGCTACGCACTGTTAACATCCAGCTGCCCAACACTACAATGGTAGACAACAATGCAAACTACCCAGAGATTGCGCACAACACAGCAGGTGATTCATACAGAGCTCTACGTGGCGTTACCAATAAGAAACCTAAACAGCCTACTTACATAGCCCCCATGCTCTTCACAAAAATTTTACAAATTGTTTTGGGAACTGGCCAATACAGATTTGAAAAAAATTTTCATAATTACAATAACAAAGATATCAAATGCACACATTGATTGATACAATGTTGGTCAAAAGCTAAAATTTTCTCACAGTCCATAAAGACAGTCCTGATCATTCATCACAGTAAAACAGCAGTGTTTTTCTCAAAGTCTGAGCAGTAAAAGAAAATGCACACGGAAGTAGTGGATTTCCATGCAGTCTTGAAGAAGTAGTGTTGTCCTTCCAAGGGAAAGACAGTGCTGACTCTTGACATGCAGACAGGTAATGGGCCATAACAGAGCAAACACACAGCAGAGTCATTCAAAGTTTTGAAGAATACTGGTAGGTAGGTCACCACAGAGCAGACCCACTGTAGTCCTGGTGGAAAGTATGGTATTGGTGGGCCACCAAAGGTGCAGACCTACTGTAGACCTTGTAGAGACGGCCAACAGCCATCTGTTGTGACTGTGCAGGTGCACAATCACCTTCGAAGAGTCTTGCGGAGAATATAGCAAGTCCATAAACCACCACTTGTGCATTCACAAAGGTTTTGGATTTGTCCTTAGAACCAGCAATACTGTTAACCAGTCCCTTGCTGAATTGTCAACACACGTGCAAACACTATCAGTCCCTACCTCTCACATATTGTCCATATACTATGACCAACAGAAACGTGTGCAGTGAAATGTAGCTTACAAGTTACTTAATTTGATGAACTGGTGTCAATTACAATTTTATAACATAAGAATACAATAACAAAGATACAAAATATATCATTAAAACATAATAATACAGATAACATTTGTAGTAAAACAGGCTTTACAAAAGAATAGAAATAAACATGCACATCAGTGTTACAAAAATTATGACATAAGTAAATACATAAAGATCAGAATAACTTTTGAAACATAAACTTCACACATGAGCATTAAAACAGAACATAATTAATGATGTCTAACATCTTTACAAAGTAAATAACATATTATTAATGCAAATTATATTTGAGGATAACAGTATTCCTCATCATAGTTCATGTAGCTGAGTATTAGAAAAATTCTGCAACATAAGTCTTATCAGATAAACATATAAAGACAGGAAGAACATAAATACACAAGGGTACACAAACACATAGTGGGATAACAAAAAAGGAAAGGACAGGGTTTGTTTTCAGGGTAACATTTGGTACTGCACTCCAACCCAAAACTTCATTCCATAGATCCTCCCTCTTATTTCAACATTTGGACGAGCCAAAAAAAAAAAATCCTATCCAAGCATGCTTTCTGTATTCTGTTCACATCATCTTTCAAAAATAGTTTTTCTCCACTGTACACTACTTTTTTGGCCAAACCATTTTCTTATAGCTTCTCAATGCTTTTCTTCCAATTCATCATAGTTAGTTTCTTATATAGTCTACCCCCTCTTAAGCTAACTTAAACCTACTGAGCTCAGATACTAAACTAAGGGACGACGCAATGCAGCAGCACAAAACAATTAACACAAACAGCAATGACAAAAAAATGCAAATTGGCAAAAAAAGGCAGCAATATAGGGCTTAGCAAAGCATATGCAACATTACAACTAATATGAAGCAATGAACAGCAACAAGAAAAATAAATCAGTAGTAAAACTGGCTTAACAGAGTAATACAAAGTGAAATTCAGTAACACTATACCTGGCAAACAGCAGCAGCAAATCCAATAATTTATATCTAAACATGACAAAGTTCAAGCAGAAAAAATATTACAGTAAAGACAACAATGCAGAAAAGGGAAATGTCTATTTACATATTAATATCTATGTCATTTAAGTGGTGCACCACAAAACTAATTCTACAAAAGATATTACCAAGTAGTTGAAAAGAAAATTAAGTATGCAGTAACTGTTATTAATTCCTTCTTATTGTTCTTTCCTTTCCAAGTGCTCGTTTTTCGAAGAACGTGGATCATAAAATGATTATTTAATAGATCTGTTGACAGAAAGTGTTCACATTAGCAAATGCATTTAATTTTAATTTATAAAACCAATGCTGCAACACAGCTGGAAACCAGATATCAAATGAAATAAGCAACTATGAAAGGCAAAGCATAAAAAATCATTCAATAGTCATGTGACATTTCATAAGTTAGTAGAAATTCTCTCAACTCTCGTAGAAAGACGCTTGTCATTATCAGATGTACAGATGTAAGTCTCTTTCCAATTAATGAGCGTGTCGTTTTTGCCATGTTTTCTACAAAGAAATGTCAATAGCGAGGATAATGGCCTCTTTTTTTTTCACCTAATGGCTTTCTTTTGTCAGGTGGCTGTCGCGCAGCTGGGTACCCACGACGCATTACGTGCAGGTGGTCACGTAACTGTCTTACCGAAATATTTACGAAACCAGTTTCCGTTACAGTGGCAGTCTCATATAAAAAAATTCACAGGTCAAGAATTTGCGTTACAAATCTGTAGAAACAAAATCCTGTTGATATAACAGTGTCCAAAAAAATTTTCGTCGGCATTGTAATACATTCACGCATTTACATACATTTCATAACTCTTAAAGTACGATTCTTGGTTTCCAACAACCTTTTTCACAAACCAGAGTCCCTAACCACTACTCATTATTCTTACCTTATTACACATATAGATATTCGTCGACACTTCTTCAATATTTCATCATAACAGATACCTAGCATAACCAAATAAATCATATAGCATCAGCTTATTGATCATAAACATAGCTTTCTGCAATAATTTAAAAACCTAAAAAATATTCTCTGCTCATTTCAATAGTGTCATCTACCTCAAACGTACTTTAACAATCATGATCTCATACCAAATATATCATTCAAAGCTCTCATAGTATCATAATGATACCGAAAAAATATGAACATTTCACAAAGGACAGACAACATACAATTTCATAAGTGTGAAGTTATCCAACCGTGTAATTACATAAACATCTGTCACTGATGTAGTAAAATAAATATTTGTCTCTCTCAGTTAAATGATCAGATAGCTGTGTAATTCTGTGTTAGAGAAATATGGTACCGATGTGTAAAGTTGTATAAGCAATACCATATTAGCTAGGGCTCCTTGTGCTTGCCAAACACATGGTACACAAAGTAAGCGTGTACCACCCTGAGGATTAATGTAATTATACCCTCAGGTGTTACAGATTACAGCAATGGAATGAAATGTATCACGGAAAACATTCTTTGTAATTCAAATATGTTGAAAAATAAATGGTTCAAGTACAAACTTAATCACTCAAATGCGTGTCCTGTAGCGCTAAATATGCGTCTTGCTGTAAGATAATCTCTGTGGAAGTGTCGTAGTTATTGTCCTCCGAAAGCTAAGTTCTGCAGAAGTCAATGTACTTACCTCATGATAAACAAAAGTGAAATGCTTTGCGTATACATATCGTAGTTATTACGCTTATTACCATGATGAAGTAAGTACTGTACTGTAACATATTGTTGTGCTACAGAAAAGGCTGTCTCATTGTAGCTATACCACAAACGTTACTACTAAAACATGTTTTATTTTCCAGAATAATACAGAAAACTGTGCAGATATAAAACAGAAACAGTGCAAAAGCAATAATATAAATTGTGTCACTCATTAGTAGCGTCGTGATATAATCGTGCAGCTGTCAAATAAACCAACCACTGTGTCATCTGATATCTCTCAGAAAGTACTTTAAATCCAGAATGTATTTTCAAGTAAACCAAAATGTTGCATTAAAATCTCATTAGCAGTACCAGTATATGTTCTAAGTATGTAAGCCTTATAGTCGTTACGTAATCGTGCAACTAACAAGCAAGAATGTACACACACAATAACACTGTGACATCTGTTCACTATAACAATGCATTCGTAATTTCTGTTTAAATAAGTTCTCTTGGTTCTTGACTGGATATTTAACTTCAAACATGGTTGCATGTTAACAGATTCTAAGTCTGACAAATTGTACTAGCAGCGTGAAGTGAAAAATTTTATGGCAAAGACAAAGTTAAAAAGCAGATTATCTTTGAATAAACGGTTTTACATGTGAAATGTGGTGCAAGCCTTTACTCTTCCTACTATGCAGAGCTCCAGCTTCAACGGAATTATCATGTAGTATATGGTACATTGGTAAAGATGCTCAAATCTTTCTCATGGTTAGCGTCATTCCATTGGAACTACTGACGGCCGTGGGAGAGCCAGTCCTGACAAAACTCTACCATCTGGTGAGCAAGACGTATGAGACAGGCGAAATACCCTCAGATTTCAACAAGAATATAATAATTCCAATCCCAAAGAAGGCAGGTGTTGACAGATGTGAAAATTACCGAACTATCAGTTTAATAAGTCACAGCTGCAAAATACTAACGCAAATTCTTTACAGACGAATGGAAAAACTAGTAGAAGCCGACCTCGGGAAAGATCAGTTTGGATTCCGTAGAAATGTTGGAACATGTGAGGCAATACTGTCCCTATGACTTATATTAGAAGCTAGATTAAGGAAGGGCAAACCTACATTTCTAGCATTTGTAGACTTAGAGAAAGCTTCTGACAATGTTGATTGGAATAATCTCTTTCAAATTCTGAAGGTAGCAGGGGTAAAATACAGAGAGCGAAAGGCTATTTACAATTTGTACAGAAACCAGATGGCAGTTATAAGAGTCGAGGGACATGAAAGGGAAGCAGTGGTTTGGAAGGGAGTGAGACAGGGTTGTAGTCTCTCCCCGATGTTATTCAATCTGTATATTGAGCAAGCAGTGAAGGAAACAAAAGAAAAATTTGGAGTAGGTATTAAAATCCATGGAGAAGAAATAAAAATGTTGAGGTTCGCCGATGACATCGTAATTCAGTCAAAGAGCAGGACTTGGAAGAGCAGTTGAACGGAATGGATAGTGTCTTGAAAGGAGGATAGATAAAACAAAAACAAAAGCAAAACGAGGATAATGGAATGTAGTCGAATAAAGTTGGGTGATACTGAGGGCATTAGATTAGGAAATGAGACACTTAAAGTAGTAAAGGAGTTTTTCTATTTGGGGAGCAAAATAACTGATGATGGTCGAAGTAGAGAGGATATAAAATGTAGACTGGCAATGGCAAGGAAAGCATTTCTGAAGAAGAGAAATTTATTAACATCGAGTATAGATTTAAGTGTCAGGAAGTCATTTCTGAAAGTATTTGTTTGGAGTGTAGGCATGTATGGAAGTGAAACATGGACAATAAATACTTTGGACAAGAAGAGAATAGAAGCTTTCGAAATGTGGTGCTACAGAAGAATGCTGAAGATTAGATGGGTGGATCACATAACTAATGAGGAAGTATTGAGTAGGATTGGGGAGAAGAGAAGTTTGTGGCACAACTTGACCAGAAGAAGGGATCGGTTGGTAGGACATGTTCTTGAGGCATCAAGGGATCAGCAATTTAGTATTAGAGGGCAGTGTGGAGGGTAAAAATCGTAGAGGGAGACCAAGCGATGACTACACTAAGCAGATTCAGAAGGATGTAGGTTGCAGTAGGTACTGGGAGATGAAGCAGCTTGCACAGGATAGAGTAGCATGGAGAGCTGCATCAAACCAGTCTCAGGACTGAAGACCACAACAACAACAGCGTCTGTGTTATTTTTCTCTGAGCCAGCTGGCGCACGTGGGTGCCTAAGGTGCGAGTCATTGTCTGCTATCTCTTTGTTGGCGTGCGTCGTTATTGGGATCAGGAGACCTAACTGCTACAAATTCACCTTGTCGAGAGGTTTCCAACCCTGTTTGAACCACGCCAGTTCTGATGAAATTCAGGTCTGTCGTATTGTCCGTAGTTTACATAGTTTTTTGTTTGTCGGTCATGTGGTGGAGAATTTCTCCCTGAATCGTAACTGCGCGCTGAACTATTGCATCTGAAGTTATTCTGTCGCCCTTCATAATAATTGTTTTGGTTCACATATTGTCTGTTTCTCTGATTGTCTCTGTCATATTCATTACTATGAAAGCGCGATCTTTCTCTAACTATTATTCTGCCAACGGTTGTCATACGGGTGGTGTATGTTTTGGTCACGTTTTGTGTTGTGAGAATAGCCTTGTCGTGTCCAGTTATTTCTTTGATCGCGGAATTGCGACGGATGTGACCTGTAATTGTTGTGTTCCTGTTTTCGCGTTCCGCGATTGTCAGTGTCAATTTCTAATTCTTGTAAGAGTCCCTGAAAAGCTTCAATGTAGTCTTTCCAACGTCCGGCCAAAATAATATGTCGTAAATGTTCAGGCAATTTGATTAAGCAAATGCCGATGAGTTCTGAGGGGCTGTAAGGGTTTGACAGGTACTGATTCTTGTGCAACATGTCTTCAAAATATTTCACGAGACTGGAAAATTCAGATTGTTCGAACTGTTTCATCATTATGATGCTATGTGTTACTCGGTCTTCTGTAACTTGAGACCAGTATGCTGAGAGGAAGGCATGATAAAATTCTCCTTCACTGTGACAATCGTGAATGACCGATCGCATTCTTACAGCTGGTTCATTCTCCAAGTAGCCACACATAAATTCTAATCTGTGCCGTAATGACCAGTTGGGAGGAAAGCAATGAGAGAATTGATGGAACCACGCTTGTGGATGACTGTCGTTGCCAGAATTCTTAAATGTTTTGAATTTACTTGCAGTAATGAACAGCTTATAGTCAAAATCATCGTGTCGGCTAGTAGCATATCGGTCATTGTTACATCGTGTCGGCGGTTCCATCTCAAAATTCGGTACACCTTGCCAATTTCTTTCATGATTTCCGAAATGCCCTGTGTTATTATTTTGTGGCTTTTCCGTATTTCTAAGTTCCTCTTCCCGTGTTGGAGCGCGAGTGTCCTCTGAAATATGTAATTTTTGTATTAACTGCATCAACTGATCTTGTACTTCCCGGATTTCTCTTTTGTATTGCGTATTAATTTGATTCTGATTTTGTTTGAATTTCTTAATTTGTTCATACTTTTCTGTGTCAGTGATGGCTACAGGTCTTGTGTCATTCAGATCATCATCTACCTTTGCAGATAAATTAGTGAACTGATCCGAAAGTTCGGCCACTTTCTCCGATAGTGAACACATTTCCTCAGTGTGTTTTTCTGAACCAAGTTTCAGAGTGTCCATTTGTGTTGAAATCGAATCTACTGTGTCCTTTAAGTTTTCCTGAGTTCTTGCAAGTTGCGTAACCAAATCGGTGGATGCAACTGAGTTCATTTTAGCTTGCAAGGTGTCGTGATTTTCACGAGCGATAGTTTGCAGTTCTTTTATGGCTGCTACGTGATTCTGTAATGAATTTTCATGCCGCGAAAAAATAGGTTGAAAATGCTCACAAATTTGTGTTTTTACGTCATTACAGATTTTTTGACATTTCGATTCAATGTTATGTAACTCAGTAGTTAAATCTTCACGTGTTTGTTCAAGTGTGGTGTCTAACTTTCGAAGATTTTGTTCCATTGTGTCTAACTGTTGCTGTGTTTGTGTCTGATTTTGTTTCATTTGTTGCATTAATTGCAATAATAATGTATTAGTGTCTGGAATCTGTTCCTCTAAGCTTTTCGACAGTACATTTGCACCGGCAACATTCACATTTTGACAATCAGAAAAAGTGTCTTGACTTATTTGAGAAAACGGCGAGGACGCAAAACCTGAATGTACAGTATTTGCATGATTGTATCCTGTCATTTCGGATTCCTGATGCGAGCTGTTGCCGTCCGATCGATCGATAATGCTTCCCTGTTCACTAATTGTTTCACTGCCTACACCATTATTTGCAGCCCGCTCCATTTCCCTATGCACTATTACCAAATTACTACTTTGAACATTAGTTAATTCATTACACACTGCTTTCGTCTTCACTGTCATTTCTCAGGTTACTTTGGAGCCTAGTATTACGTTTTTCACACGCCGTTATTGTAACAATATTTCACACGACAACACTGAAAAACACAATTTGAAGTGCAAAAATAAGAGAACACATTAACATAGCAAATAATATTTAGTTAATTGCAAGCGCAGCTGCGAAATACTTGGTGCAACTCTACATGCATGCCACAATTGTTTTACTGTACAACAATGAAAGAATACAACTACAAAAGGGGTTCTCTCTACAATTATGTGCTAGCAATAAACAAAATCTACACTAATTACACAAACTACAAGAAAAAAATCAGAAGATTCTAGTGAGGTATCATGGCAGGGTCGCTATATGAAACGTCCCCTTCGAACAATTATACAAGACTGTGCTTATACTGAAACACAATATTTTTTAGCGCAACCCAATCTGACCTTCAGTAATCCCTACAAGAGAAGGGCCCTGACTAACATTAACCTATACGTTTCACAAATCACTTACCTCACAAAAATCTTCGTTACTCGAACTACTGCAATACATCGAGCGCCATTACTTCCAACTAAATAAAAGATTCAAACCACTGAAGGCACTAACTACTGATAGGCATAGTAAGCAAATGAAAGATTTTGATCGAGAACAAACAATGTATTTACCTTAATAGTCATAATATATATAGCAGTTCATGACATCCAGTCTTACAAATTTCAAAACTCCGCCATCTCTCTCCCCACATCCACCGCTGCTGGTGGCTCACCTCCAACTGCGCAACGCTACGCGCTGTTAACATCCAGCTGTCCAACACTACAATGGCAGACAACAATGCAAACTACCAACAGATTGCGCACAGCACAGCAGGTGATTCATACAGAGCACTACGTGGCGTTACCAATAAGAAAACCTAAACTTACAAATGGTTCGCACGCAGACACTTGTTGATGGTTCAGCACTGAAATCTGAAGCAATTTGCGAAAGGGTTGCTCTTCTGTCACGTTGAAAGATTCTATTCAGCCGTCGTTGGTCCCGTCCTTGCAGGATCTTTTACCAGCAGCAGCGATGTCGGAGATTTGATGTTTTGCCGGATTCCTGATATTCACGGTATACTCGTGAAATGGTCATGCGGGAAAATCACCACTTCATCGCTACCTCGGGGATGCTGTGTCCCATCGCTCGTGCGCCGACTATTACATCACTTTCGAACTCACTTAAATGTTGATAACCTGCCATTGTAGCAGCAGTAAGCGATATAACAACAGCGCCAGACACTTGCTGCATCGTATAGGTGTTGCTGACCGCAGCGCCGTATTCTGCCTGCATATCTCTGTATTTGAATACGTATGCCTATACCAGTTTCTGTGGCACTTCAACGTAAATTGTTTTATGAGGACGAAATTTTCTATTGTCGAATCAAAAACTTGGCTTTTGTGTTCATTTCCGTAAATCGTGTAAGCGTATTGCTGGATAGGCTGTGCTGGGAAATACTTGTTCAGAAAAAAATTCAACACGTTTCACTGTTTCTGAGTGAATCGGCACCAGCAGAAAAATGTGCCGATTGGAGCACAAAAAAAAAAGCGAATTAGCTATGCTTTCTTAAAAGTCTCTGACTGGAAAGTGGGGAATCGGTTCCCTCATTCTCCCTTCTTCAGCACCTTTAAATGTTTCCGCAAAAATATTGGCATGGGAATAGATTCAAGCTCTCTTTAACTTTTAACTCATTTTTAACTTCCACGAGCTCTCCTAATTATAGCTGCTGTTGCCCAGTATTCCATTGCCTTAAGTCACTCATACCCGTCTATTCCCACTTGCCCATTCTCACTCACTCATTCATCCCGACTAATTGTCATTATCTCTTTGAGTCTCACTAACTGTCACTGTCTCGTGTCTTACAGCCACAGTCTCTTTCGTTCCATCCTACTACTATTGTCTCCTCTCCCTGTCACTGTTTCTCTCTTGCTCTCTCTTACTGCTATTATTTATTTCTTCTCACTGCTGGTCTCTTTTCACTGTCATTATCTCTCTCTTCCTCATTGTCACTGTCGCAAACTGTCTCTCATTATCTTTGGCTCTCACTCGCTTCAGCTTTCTCCTTCTCTTTATTCCTCTTCTACTGGTACAGTCTGCACTCTTAACAGCTCTGTCCTCCCACTGCCTACTACGTTCCACTGCCACTGTACCTCTGTTTCTCGCACACTAACACTCTCTCCTTCACTCTCTCTATGCCGCAACCACTCTCTACTATCTTGCAGTATTTGTTACATCTCCATATCTTTTCCGCTACCACTGTCTCCTTCTCCCTCAGCATAAAAAAATTGCGATATGTTCGTATGCCAATAATTTTGCGAAAAATTTAAATGTGCTGAGGAAGGTAGAATGAGACAACTGGTACACCACTTTGCAGTCAGTCTAATGCAGCAGAGTATTTCCTTCGTTTTGTGCTCCTGCAGGAGCACTTCTTCACTGGCTCTCTGCTTATCCCTGTTACAACTCATATGGAAAGAACTTTGCGGATCAGTATAATTTTGGTAGTTTACTTATGTGAGACTGAAATAACGCCCAACTAATTTTACACCTCAGACCGCATTTTGCACGACAAAAATTTTTGCATGTGCTTCAGTACGACAACGTGGAGTTCCAAGAACTCTTCTGATCATACATCTACATCTACATTTACATCATACTCCGCAAGCCATCTAATGGTGTGTGGCGGAGGGTACTTTCGGTACCACTATCTGGTCCCTCCAACCCTAATCCACTCACGTATAGTGCTTGGGAAGAATGGTTATCGGTAAGCCTCTGTATTGGCTCTAATTTCTCGAATTTTCTCGTCTTGATCAACACGCGAGATGTATTTGGTGGGAAGTAATACGTTGACCGAGTTCTCCTGAAAAGTACTGTCCCGAAATTTCAATAGTAAATCTCTCCGTGATGCACGACGCATCTCTTGTAACGTCTGCCAGTGGAGTTGGTTTAGAGTCGCCGTAATGCTCTCTCGCCAGCTAAGAGATGTGACGAAACGCACCGCTCTTCGTTGGATCTTGTCTATCTCCTCTACCAATCCTATCTGATACGGATCTACATCCATACTCCGCAAGCCACCTGACGATAAATGAACAATACTCAAGAATCGGGCGAACCAGCGCCTTCTAAGCCACTTCTTTCGCGGCTGAGTTACATTTTCTTAAGGTTCGTCTGATGAATCTGAGTCTGGTATCTCCTTTTCCTATTATCTATGTTATGTGGTCATTCCGCTTAAGGTCGCTCTGTATAGTTACGCCTAGATATTTTACTGCAGACTCTGTCTCCAGCTGTTTGTCATCAATGGTGTGGCTGTACAGTAGTGGATTTCTTTTCCTATGAATGCGTGATTTGTTACATTTATTTACGTTCAGAGTCAACTGCCAGAGCCTGCACCATTCATCAATTCTCTGCAGATTATTCTGCAAATTCTTACAATCTTCTGGTGTTGCTACTTTAGTATAGACATCTGCGAATAGCTTTAATGAGGATCCGACGCTTTCTGCTAGATCGTTTATACGAGGGTTGTTCAATAAAGAAAGATCATAATTTTTTGTTGTCATAATTTCTCGCGCTAAAATTTAATCTTCTGATATTCTGTTAGCTTACTGTGCGACAAACACGCCGCAGTTGTTTAATTGTTGGGACTCCTGATTCCGCCTGTGAGAGGCAGGCAGATTCAGACATATTCAGTATCGCCTACCTCTGCAAAGGAGGTAGCACACGAGGAGCGATATGCGGCATTGAAATTCTTCTTTCGTCTCAACACATCTTCAGCTGAGGCCTATACAATGTTACGGGAGGCCTGTGGAGAGGCTGTTCTTCCCTACAGCACAGCTTGAAGGTGGTTTAAAATGTTAATAGAGGGGAGAGAATCAATTCCAAAGGAAGGTGGACCTGGTGCTCCAGTTACTGCTCTTACGGAAGAAAACATCAACACTGCTGCTGTCATTGTGAGAGACGATCGACGAATTACCTTAAGATCACTTTCTGAAATACTGAAAATTTAATTGGGTACCACCCACACGTTGGTGACAGAAAAATTATACATGACACGTGTTTGTGCGCGATGATTTCCAAGACAGTTTATTCCCTACCACGAGGACATTTGGGTGCAGGTCTTCATGCAGTTAAAGTTGATGTTAGAGGAAGATCCCAATTTCCTTTCAAATCTAATCACTGCTGAAGAAACTCGGCTACATCATTTTGATTCTGAGAGCAAACAGCAAAGCTCAGTGTGGAAATCGCCTTCATCAACAACCCCCAAAAAAGCAAAAGTGGTTGCTTCTGCTGGGAAGCTTATGGTCATCTCATTCTTTGATATCCGTGGAATGGTTTATCAGCATATTGTACCTGCACACGCATCGGTAACTGGACAATACTACAAGGACGTCCTGAAAACATTGGAAGTCCATATCAGGCGCAAAAGACGACATTTCCGTGAAGCATTCTGGATGCTTCACCGCGGTAATGCGCTGCCGCGTATTGCCAATGTTGTTGCTGAACATCTTGTAAAAATGAACGTGAAGTGCATGCCTCACCCTCCATATAGTCCGGAATGAGCCCCATGTGACTTTTTTCTATTCCTTAACATGAAGTGACGCCTTCGTGGGAGGCATTATCAATCATCAGAAGCAGTGGTGAAAGCTGCGGAGGCGATTTTGAAGAACCTCTCAAAAAATGGTTTCCAGTATATATTTGAAGACTGGCAGAAACGCTGGGACAAGTGCATCGAATTCATGGGAGACAATTTGAGAAGGACCATCAAAATTATGAGGGTGAGTAAAGGTATATTGTCAAAAAAATTATTACCATTCTTTATTGAACAGCCCTCTTATGTACTGTAAACAGCAACGGTTCTATCACGCTTCCTTGCGCTACTCCGGATATTACCTTTACATGTGTCGATTTAGTTCCGTTAAGAGCGACGTGTTGAGTTCTATCTGCAAGAAAGTCTTGAATCGAATAGCAAGTCTGCTCCGATACTCCGTAAGCTCGTTTTTTTTTTCATTAAACGGTGTCAAATGCCTTACTGAAATCAAGGAACACGGTATCAATTTGAGCGCCGTTGTGGATCTCATGGAGGAACAGAGAGAGGTGAGTTTCGCAAGATCTCTGCCAAATCTATTTTGGTTTTTATAGAAGAAATGCTCATTTACCAAAAACGTCACAATTCTTGAGCATAAAACATGTTCCATAATTCTACGACCGATTGACATCAACGATACAGGTCTTTCTTAAAAACGTGAATGACCTGCGTTTTTTTCCAGCCGTTGGGCACCTTTCGTTGCTCAAGCGATCTACGATAAATTACTTATGTCTTTATATAATCTTTAGATATCTCATCTGGTCCTGACGCTTTTCCACTACTAAGAGAGTGTAGTTGATTTTTCAATTCCGCGATCGGTTATCTCAATATCTGCCATTTCGATGTTCGAACGACGATTAAAAGGAGGGAGAGCGTTACGATCTTCCGCGGTGAAACAACTTCGGAAGACCGAACTCAGTATTTCGGCATTCTCTCTATCATCTTCTGTTTCGGTGCCGGTGTGGTCGCTGAGAGAAAGAACAGATGATTTTGACTCACTGATTTTACATACGATCAAAATATCTTAGAGCTTTTACTCAGCCCGGTTGACAATGTCTTACTTTCAAAATCATTGAACGCTTCTCTGATTGCTCTCCTAACACTCATTTTCGCTTCGAAAAGGAGACACTTTACATCATATTTCTCAGTGCTACGTCACTTTATAAACTGCGTGTTCGCCTCACGCCGCATTTTACGTGGCGGGTATTTTTCGGGCACAGTGTGGGGCGGCGAAGAAGTTGTCGAATGAGTTGTTTGAATGTTCATTTCACGTTACAGACTATTGCCGATGCAACATATGTGGGACGGCGAAGAAGTCGTTGTTTAATGTTGAATGAAAGTTGAACATTGCCACCTTAAATCACGCGAGCCTGGCAACTAATTTGGTGGCCAGTCAGAAAGCGAAGGGAAACTTACTGACCTTAGTTCCCAGTCTGCACGGCCACATTCCTGTACAGCCCAGCTAAACGAAAAATATCCATAGTTCTTCACGGGATTAGGGCTGCTTCAATAAAATTTAAAGTTCCAAACAAGATTTTATTATCTTAAAGGCTCACACAAATTACTCGAAACTTCTGAAAATGCTAAAGACATTAAATATTGTTAATTCAGCCAACCGTTTAATAGTTCAGAGGCGACTTCTACAGCAAGTTCCTCCCGAATAGTTCATTACTCTAACTAACGGTGCTCTATTAATAGTTCGCAATAATGTTAAAAAAAAAAGATTAATGCTCGCCTTAAAAGTGGAGTTAGTCACCACTTGCCACGCGGAATTATACTTCACACGGAGGGCACAATAACAGTTTGTTACCGAAGTCTAAACGATCCAGGACGGTATACAGTCCTCGCGATATCAATGTCCGTTTACATTGCTAAGCACGCGCATGTCACAGCCCGCTATGACGTCACCCGAGGCGAGGCGCGATCGGACGTTAAGCTCGCGTGGACTAGGCGTTGGTCTAATGCGGAGTGAGCTTACTACTGCCTCTGCCGCTCTTTTTATATAGCTCCGGCGCGTACCGCCAAGAGAGCATCTGTTCTTTCCGTTCATATGCAGATGCCTGCGGCCTCCAAATGACCGCTATCTCAGGCACATAATCTTAAATATCACATTTAATAATAGCTTTACAAACTTCTCAATTTTTGTATACATACATCTGAGCAGTACAGAAGCACGTAGAAAATCTCAGCCCGCTAAAATTAAAACTTTACTCTCTAGAATTTTTACAATGGAACTAACGGTAGATTGTTACCTCTGAACCATAGCTTTATCAAGACTTGTATCAGCTGTTAATTATGCTACAAGACTAAAACTTGGTGTAGCTTTGTTAATTGTCCTATCTGATCATTGGTCTTAAAGAATTTGTTTTATCATTAAAATTTAAAGTACTTAATCTATAATGCTTATGTACATTTTACTCACAAAAGTAGTTTTTACTAAATTACTAAAAAACTAGAAGAGGTAACTGATTGTGGTATTTCCATTATTATTATTAGGGTGAACTGAAGCATCCTACCAATTTTCAATATTGTAGCTCTATTATTTCGCGCCTCTGATTTTTCCGAAAAACGCGGATTCTGGAGTCAATTTTAGTTTTATGGTTTTGGAAACCAGCACCACTCATTAATGACTTCTTACTGCACCTTCTCACCAAATTTTGGCTTCCTAGCGTCATTATTTAGCGCCTCCTATTTTTCTTTCAAAACGTGAATTTTACGTAAACTACTAATTTTATAACATTAAGATTTGTTACCTGAAACATTATTACATAGAACTATACTTTAACAAAGTTTTACACACAAATCTTAATTTTTACTTTTATGTTAAATGTGGTGCAATACTATATGCAGGCGCGTTACGATGACGTGACGCTACTAGCAGTGAACTAGGGTAAGTCCCGTGCACTCGCTCGCCTCTGTATCTTATACATGATACAGCGCTTGCTTTGCTTCAACAGGTAGGGTAATTCTGAACCGCGGCTTCGCGGGAGCGAATAAAGATACCTAGAAAACTTCCCAGGTAGTTCGGGATCGGGATCTTAAGTTGCAGCCATTTTCTGGGCATAGCCGTCCTGGAGTCAGTGGCTGGGGTTTGGTTCGCAGTGACGGCGGAAAAATCGTGAAAAACGCTTTTTTGGGTGTTTTCTCAGGAACTGTCCATGAATTTAAACAATTGCATCATCCATTCATTCACGGGTACACCCATCAGTATAATCACGGGTATACTGATCATCAGTCAATCTATTTAAGTGCGTATTTTCCATGTATGAATAAGGTAACTTTGAGATTCTTTGTCTCGAAAAAGGGCTAAAGATACCAAGAATGTATGTGACTATGTATGTATATACACTGAAGAGCCAAAGAAACTGATACACCTGTCTAATATCGTTTAGGAACCCCGCGAGCACGCAGAACTGCCGCAGCACGAAGTGGCATGGACTCGACTAATGTATGAGGTGCTGAAGGGAACTGACACCATGAATCCCGCAAGGTTGTCCATAAATACGTAAGACTACGACGGGGTGGAGATCTCTTCCGAACATCACGTTGAGAGGCATCCCAGATATGCTCAATAACGTTCAAGTATGGGAAGTTTGGTTTCCAGTGGAAGTATTTAAACTTATAATAGTGCTCCTGGAGTCACTCTGTAGCAATTGTGGAAGTGTGGGGTGTCGCATTGTCCTGCTGGAATTGCCCAAGTCCGTCGGAATGCAAAATGGACGTGCAGTTGATCAGATAGGATGCTTACTTACGTGTTGCCAGTCACACTCGTATCTAAACCAATCAGGGGTTCCACATCACTCCAACTGCACACGTCCCACACCATTACAGAGACTCCACCAGCTTGAACAGTCCCTCACTGACATGCAGGGTCCATGGAGTCTTGCCTCGACTCCATACTCCAATACGTTCATCAACAATTTGAAACAAGACTCGTTCGACCAGGCAACATGTTTCCAGTCATAAACTGTCCAGTGGCGGTGTTGACGTCCCAGGAGAGGTGTACAGCTTTGTGTTGTTCTTTAATCAAAAGTACACAAGTGAGACTTCAGCTCTGAAAGCCCATATCGATGATGTTTCGTTGAATGGTTCGCAAGTTGACACTTGTTGATGGCCCGGCATTGAAATCTGAAGCAATTTGCGGATGTGTTCTGTCACGTTGAACGATTCTCTTCAGTCGTCGTCGGTCTCGTTCTTGCAGGATCTTTTTCCCGTCGCAGCGACGTCGGAGATTTAATGCTTTACCGGAGTCCTGATATTCACGGTAACCTCGTGAAATAGTCGTACCGGAAAATCCCCAGTTCATCGCTACCTCGGAGATGCTGTGTTCCATCGCTCCTGCGCCGACTACAGCACCACGTTCAAACTCACTTAAATCTTGATAACCTGCCATTCTAGCAGCAGCAACCAATCTAACAACTGCGCCAGACACTTGTCTTATATAGGTGTTGCCGACCGCAGCGTCGTATCCTGCCTGTTTACGGATCTCTGTATTTGAATACGCATGCTTATATCAATTTATTTGGCGCCTCAGTGTTTTTTTCCTAAACTCCTGGACCGATTTCAACCAAACTTGTACTGCCGGCCGGAGTGGCCGAGCGGTTCTAGGCGCTTGAGTCTGGAACCGCACGACCGCTACGGTCGGAGGTGTGGATGTTTGTGACGTTCTTAGGTTATTTAGGTTTAAGTAGTTTTAAGTTATAGGGGATTGATGACTTCACATGTTAAGTACCATAGTGCTCAGAGCCATTTGAACCATTTTTCTTTTTTTTTTTTTTTTTGAAACTTGTACAAATATCACATACTGTCTGGAAAGAATCGTTGTGGGGGTAAGAACCACTTACGTTTCAAAGGAGTGGAGGTGGGGGTGGAAAAGCAGTGTGAATATCCATACTTTAGTCATCCAATATTTGAGAATGAGAGCACTTAGTTGCTTGGAACAAAATTTTACACTGAATGATGAGAAGGTTTATCTCTTACTACATATTCGCTGTTCACGCAGTAAAACTGCCGCATAAAGCATGACGCTTTAATTTATTATTTCTTTATGAGTAACTTGATTCGCAACATATTTTGCAGATAGTATTCACATATAATACTGAATGTACCAGCAAAGTTATATCACTGTACGATACATAGTTCAGGAGATGTGACGTCAAATACTGAGGTGCGTGAGTAACAGCGGTGTCTTGTATGACATTTTAATTTATTACTGCTTTACTACTCTGTTAGCAACACATTTCGCATACAAATCGCATACAGAATCCACATATGCCGTAGAATGTACCTATGTACCTAGAAAAATATATCACTGTACGACGCGTAGTTCAGGAGATGTGACGTCATAAACACTGAGATGCGCGAAAAACTGCATCATGCACAACGTTTTAATTTATTATTTCCTTACTACTAATTTTATTTCCAACAAATTTCGTAGACGGTTGCCTGATATATCCCTGGACGTACCTGCAAAATTATCCATTGTACAGCGAACAGTTCACGAGATACAACGTCATAAACGTTAAGCAGCGTGAAAATGAAACCGCAGGATGAGATTCTCTACAGATTCTCTTGCAGGAGAAATGTGTAGAAATATGTGTAAAATACTTTAAATACCTGCAAAATATATTTAACATGTTTTATATGGGAGCAAAGCCACGGGTAAAAAGCTCCTCGTGGAATTATTTCAACCATGACTGGTACACATATTAGCTACAGTCTGGAAAGAAATACTGTGGGGATAAGGATCAGCAGCGTCCTATTGATGTGAGTGTGATAAGTGGAGAGACAAGGTGAGAAGAGGAGATGGGCAGACAGCGAGAAGGAAGGAGGAGATTGACAGAGATAGTGGGTGGGGGGGGGGGGGGGGGGGAAGTGGGAGATTGTGGAGGAGAGGAGATAGTGAAAGGAAAGTGGAAGAGATGGAAAGAGACACGTGGAGAAAGAGATAGGCAAAGAGAGAGGGTGAAGAATATGGACAGAGAGAGAGAGGGAGGGAGAAGAGGAGATGGACAGAGAAAGGAACGAAGAGGAGGTAAACAGGGAAAGGGCGAGGAGAAGATGGACAGAGAGGGGATGAAGGATGAGACAGAAAGAGAGAGGGGGAACGAGGAGATGACTAATGGAAGTTTTGAATAAGTAATTACTCGGGCAACGCCAGGTATCCAAATAGTTAATAACGTAAAAGAAATACTTTGTGTATACTGGGTGATCAAAAAGTCAGTATAATTTTGAAAACTTAATAAACCACGGAATAATGTAGATAGAGAGGTAAAAATTGACACACATGCTTGGAATGACATGAGGTTTTATTACAACAAAAAAAAAAGTTCACAAAATGTCCGACAGATGCGCGTCGTTTGGTGATGGTCGTGTGCTCACCCGCCGCTTTCGTCACGCTTGGCCTCCCAGGTCCCCAGACCTCAGTCCGTGCAATTATTGGCTTTGGGTTTACCTGAAGTCGCAAGTGTATCGTGATCGACCGACATCTCTAGGGATGCTGAAAGACAACATCCGACACCAATGCCTCACCATAGCTCCGGACATGCTTTACAGTGCTGTTCACAATATTATTCCTCGACTACAGCTATTGTTGAGGAATGATGGTGGACATATTGAACATTTCCTGTAAAGAACATCATCTTTGCTTTGTCTTACATTGTTATGCTAATTATTGCTATTCTGATTAGATGAAGCGCCATCTGTCGGACATTTTTTGAAATTTTGTATTTTTTTGGTTCTAATAAAACCCCATGTCATTCCAAGCATGTGTGTCAATTTCAACCTCTCTATCTACATTATTCCGTGATTTATTCAGTTTTCAAATTTATACTGGCTTTTTGATCACCAGGTACGATTGGCAGTTAATGAATAAAGAACATTAACGGTCGCCAGTTCACTACAGGAGCAAAATTACTGTTTCTGTATACTGATTTGTATTACTGGAAAATTTACGTAAGAATACTTTATTTGTTATCGGGCGAAAATAGCATGAAATTATGAAATATTACGTTAGCACAGCTTCAAATGGGTATGTCACAATGGTCAAATACTTCTCAGCTTAATCGTAAAGCACGGAAGCAATTTAGTAATGAGCAGAGAACAACTAAATTTCGTTATACACACACCAAAAAAAGTTTTATATCACCTCAGTTCCGAGAGTTCCGGAACCTCTACAGGAAATTGGAATAAACATCAACATAAACATCATTTCCGCCCTTTTTATTACTCATGAAAACCATACATTGCATGTTGTACCACCATACAGCGAGACTTCCAGAGGTGGTGGTCCAGATTGCTGTACACACCGGTGCCTCTAATACCCAGTAGCAAGTCCTCTTGCACTGATGGACGCCTGTACTCGTCGTGGCATACTATCCACAAGTTCATCAAGGCAGTGTTGGTACAGATTGTCCTACTCCTCAACGGTGATTCGGCGTAGATCCCTCAGAGTGGTTGATGGGTCACGTCGTCCATAAACATCCCTTTTCAATCCATCCCAACATGTTCGATATGGTTCATGTCTGGAGAACATGCTGGCCACTCTACTCGAGTGATGTCGTTATCCTGAAGGAAGTTCAAATGGGGGACTTAACATCTGAGGTCATCAGTCCCGTACAACTTAGAACTAATTAAACCTAACTAACCTAAGGACATCACACACATCGATGCCCGAGGCAAGATTCGAACCTGAAGGAAGTCATTCACAAGATGTGCACGATGGGGGCGCGAATTTTCGTCCATGAAGACGAATGCCTCGCCAATATGCTGCCGATATGGTTGCACCAAAAGCATTATTCAACATGGTGGCGTTGATGTCAGGGTTCCTCTGTACCATAATCCGAAGGTAGCAGTCATCCACTGCAGTAGTAGCCCTTTGGCGGCCTGAGCGAGGCATGTCTCTCTGTATCTCTCCCATGTCCGAACAACATCGCTTTGGTTCACTCCGAGACGCCTGGACATTTCCCTTGTTGAGAACCATTCCTGGAACTATGTAACAATGCGGACGCATTCGAACCGCGGTATTGACCGTCTATGCATGGTTGAACTACAGACAACAGGAGCCGTGTACCTCCTTCCAGGTGGAATGACTAGAACTGATCGACTGTCGGACGATCTCCGTCTAATAGGCGCTGGTCATGCATGGTTGTTTACATCTTTGGTCGTGTTTAGTGAGATATGTGAACAGTCAAAGACGGATACAATATCCGTGGTCAACGTCTATCTTCAGGAGTTCTGGGAACTAGGGTGACGCAAAACTTTTTTGTTGCGTGTATATATGGTGTGTGTTCTTTCCAACGTGGCTGGAAGAACAGACACATTTTGATACCCATTATGAATTGAAACACAACGGAATTAACGGCTTTAGTTGCCAGTGGGAGTTGATTTAAATCAATGGGGAAAGTCGAAAATTTGTGCTACACTAGGATTCGAATCCAGGTCTCCTGATTACTAGGCAGATATGCACACACACTACTCTGGCACACCTCCCGTCACACCCAAATTCTCAACTTATCCACACACTACTGATGTAGTACTCCTTGCCTATTATCCTTATCAAGACAGAACTACACAGGACCTACAATTGTTCTAGACGTTACTGTTCGTGATGAAGTATGAATGATTTTGCCTGTCTGTAGTAAAACGAACATACCCGTTACTGAGGATTTGATAGATTAGCCGCTGCTGGAGGAAGCGTTACAGCTGTTTGAGGGAATGAGGAAGGAAATTATATCCTCAGAAACATGAGGAAACTTATTATCTTTTCATGCATGAGTAACTGAAAAACTCTCTTCCTTCTTTCCTTCTAGAACTTCTTCATTTGTTCACTACATTTTTTGTGTCTTTCGGTGATTCCGAATTTCGTCGGATAGGCTTCTCAGCAAATTTGGTTTCAGATGCATAAAGAACCTCTGTTTCAACAGCTATATTATAGTGTCATAATTTTCTCTTTTGTAATATAGAATCTGTTCCATGTGAGTTTATGTGCTGTTTATAAATTGCATTACTTTCTTTGTTAGCCTTCAGATTTACCCCTTCTGGTTCAAAATAGTGATCAGAAATTGGTTCTTTAATCGTGATCTTTTTCCTTCCATATAGAGTGTCATCTCGTATTTACATGGTGGTCCATTGATAGTTACCGGGTCAAATATCTCACTAAATAAACATCAAACGAAAAAAAACTACAAAGAACTAAACTCGTCTAGCTTGAAGGGGGAAACCAGATAGCGCTATGGTTGGCCCACTACATGGCGCTACCATAGGTCAAACGGATATCAACTGCGTTTTTTAAAATAGGAACCCCCATTTTTTTTATTACATATTCGTGAAGTACGTAAAGAAATATGAATGTTTTAGTTGGACCACTTTTTCCGCTTTGTGATAGATGGCGCTGTAATAGTCACAAACGTGTAAGTACGTGGTATCACGTAACATTCCGGCATTGCGGACGGTACATTACCCGTGTTAAAATGGGCCGTTCACCAATTGCGGAAAAGGTCGATATGTGTTGTTGTATGCCTAATGTGATCAAAATGTCCAATGGGCATGTGCTATGTATGCTGCTCGGTATCCTGGACGACATCATCCAAGTGTCCGGACCGTTTGCCGGATAGTTAAGTTATTTAAGGAAACAAGAAGTGTTCAGCCCGATATGAAACGTCAACCACGACCTGAAACAAATGATGATGCCCAAGTAGGTGTTTTAGCTGCTGTCGCCACTAACTCGCACATCAGTAGCAGGCAAATTGCGCAAGAATCGTGAATCTAAGAGTGTCAGCCTAAGAGTTTGTGGAGACAGGTTGCACATCTTTAGCATGCCTTAAAGTGGCATTCTAGTCTATGCAGTTTGTATAGATTTTAGATTTCAGAACTACAGTTTCGACAGTCTTCAACCTGTTTGCCTGATCTTTCATTAAACTGATAACCTTATTGTTGCTTGTCTTTATACCATACAATTTATCAGATTTTGTGCAGAATGTATCATGATGACTCCTTATCATTTCATATGGAACACAGTCATTTACCCACTAAATAAAGCTCTCAGTATCCACATGATATAACTTTCAGTCTTTAAATTTGGTTTTTGATAACTTTTTAAGTCCATATGGCGCTTGGCCTACATGTTTACTAGAGAATGCAGGTATATCAGTTAACGTGGTAGAGTCTGTCTGTCAAATACAGATATTCATGTGGCAAGATACATTTACTTGTAATGAGCTGGAACTTAGCACCATGAGGATCTGAAGCTCATGAGAGGTGCATATCCTGCTGACATATAGTTTCTGCAAGTTTCTGAAGCCCAGCCTACATAAATTGTGATCGCTCTTGGTAATCCTCCCTGAAAACTAAACAGGGGTATTTTTCCACGCTCCTGGGCAGATCAGTAACCTAGTCATTGCCCAGATAAATGCAACCAAGTGCTCAGTAACAAATGAGCATCGCACACACACATATTACGGAAATGCGAGTTTATTGTGTAAAAGCTTGTAACTCTGGTTGCAAGAATTGCTTGCTGCACCGCTAAATTTACCGGTTAAATATCATACTTTGATACAATTTCCTGCATTATAGTTAGAAAAATCATAGCAGACAGACCTCACTGACTTCCTCTTTAAGTGGTTGGAGCTCAAAGAGGAATCATTTCACAGGAGTTTCCCCACCATGGTATTTAAAGTAATTTGGTTAGAGCCAAACGAGCATACAGCCTGATACATTGCCGCAAATGATACATGTCGCTCTGTCAGGGTTTCATGTGAGTCAGTAGGGTCATTCTCACAGCCTTCCACAGGAATCAGAAGACATTAAAAACCTGCATACACTAGAAATGGTATTTGCTCCTTGTAGAAAAAATTCTTAACCTTTAAGAACTCTTGTGCCCAGCACGCACTTCTATATGTATCGAATTATGGTTAGACCAATCCTCCTTGTGCTTTGTCAGTTGATCGTTCATATAAAATGCATTCAGACACCAAAAACAAATCAAACATATCTTGCATGATTGTATGCAGTCAGTTGGGAGGAAATAAGGTAGAACATGTTACTGATCTAACAATAATGTTGCTTACTGCTATCAAAGATGTGCAACAAACTGGCATGTTTTTGTTGGTCTAAGAATGAGGAACAGTGCAGTGGTATGGCAACCTTATGCTCGACCATGTACTTCCTCTGCACTCACACTTATCAAGCTTGTCTTTCATGTTCTCTATATACATTAACTGATGTGCTGGGTCCTGCCTCTCAATGTCCTGAAGTTTCACGCGAAATTCAATGACATCATATGGATGAATATCAAGCATTACTTACTAGTATGTTGTGCATATTTCTCAACAGTTTTCTCACAAGTCAGAAGAAACCAAGCAACACAAATGTTTCTGGAATTTTTCACGTTGATAATAGCTCCTTTATTAACGACATCTCTCACAAGATGGGTATAGGAGGACCTTCACGTAATGTACATGGCTTTTGTTTCATGAAATTTCTTTCTTAATTTTTGGTAGTTCAGTAGTAATGCAGAGTGGTCAGATTCCTAAACTTATAAAAAAAATTATAAACATATTCAAAACATAATTTCTTACAATATTATCGCTCCAGGTAGCTCAATGTGCATTTACTCTAGTGGGTTGAAAGAAGTTTATTTTGAAGCCAAAGTTTTTTTTTTATTAAGACAGTGAATTTGGAAACGTCATTGCTGTCAACTATTACATTAATATTGAAGTCAGCAGCTATTACTATCTTTTACCTCTTTCCTTTACTGAGTTTTTCAAGCAGGCAATGAAATTTCACCAGTAAAGCTTCAATTGTAGCTTTCTCTGGCTCTCTATTAATATAAACTACTATGACATTTAGGTCTCTCGACTCGATACAGCAACTTTCAAATATACACTCTTCATTCAAATGATTAAAATAATTTCTTATTTCATATTTTATATCAGAATGAGTAAGTGTGCAAGAGCCTTCATTTGATTTCTCTCATCTACAAAAGCTGTTGGCTAATTCGAAATTTTCTATTTTATTAAGAATTTTAATATTGTCAGATGTAAGCCAGTGTTCACTGAGGCAAATAACTTTGATATTTCTACATTCAGATACAGTAACTGTAATTCGTCCACTTTATTACTTATTTTTCAAAAGTCAACACTTAGATCATTTGTATTCAGGTGAATTATGTAGGGACATTCTTTTCTATTAATGGTCTTAAGCGTACTCTTCTTTGGGTACCATTTCGGCGTTGCTTTTTTCGTTACCAAACACTGTTTCTCATCCCCGTTGTTTCTTACAAGTTCCCCTGTTTTTCAGAATTTTACACGTATCAGTGGACATTTTACATCTTAACCTATTTATATGCAGACCGTCTTTACCCAAACATTTATCGCTTAAGAATTTATGAACACAGCTGCTAGATCGTTACAGTTTTTGTTCAAATTACAGCTTATTCTCTCAATATATCTATCACTGACTGATCTTCTGTAGATAACAAGACTCACCACGATTCTAGACTTTTTCAGAGGTTACTGGCAGTTCGAATTAAATTTCTTGTTTCACTTACAATTTCCTCTTCATTTTTGCTTCTAAGCGAATTTGTACCTACTTGGATTAAGACTCCTTCGTAATTCTTCCGAGATTCCTCTGCTGAACCATCCAGATAGCTATCTACATTTCCATTTACATGGTTACTCTGCAGTTCACACTTAAGTTCCTGGCAGAGGGATCATCGAACAATTTTCATACTACTTCTCTACCATCCACTCTCGAATGGCGCGTGGGAAAAAGGAACACCTTAATCTTTCCGTTCGACCTCTGATTTCTCTTATTTTATTATGATGATCATTTCTCCCTACGTAGGTGGGTGTCAGCAACATATTTTCACATTCGTAAGAGAAAGCTGGTGATTGAAATTTCGTAAACAGATCTCGCCGCAAAGAAAACCGCCTTTGTTTCAGTGACTGCCACCCCAGCTCCCGTATCATATCAGTGACGCTCTCCCCCCTAGTGCGTGATAAAACGAAACGGGCTGTTCTTCTTTGCACTTTTTGGATGTCCTCCGTCAATCCTACCTGGTAAGGATTCCACACCACTACAATATTATCTACGTGGTCTTCCAGTTTAAGTTGCTCGTTATTGTATTTCCTAGGTATTTAGTCGAATTGACAGCCCTTAGATTTGTGTGATTTATCGTCTACTCAAAATTTATCGGATTTCTTTTAGTACCCATGTGGATGACCTCGCACTTCTCTTTGTTTAGTGCCAATTGCCACTTTTCGCACCATACATAAATTCTCTCTAGATCATTTTGTAATTGGAATTGATTGTCTGATGATTTTGTAAGTAGGCTGTTTAGGTTTTTTATTGGTAACGCCGCCGCCACGTAGCGCTCTGTATAAAAATCACTGGCTGTCCCATGTGCAGTCTGTGGCTGGTTTGCATTGTTGTCTGCCATTGTAGTGTTGAGCAGAGGCAGCTGGATGCTAACAGCGCGTAGCGTTGCGCAGTTGGAGGTGAGGCGCCAGCAGTGGTGGACGTGGGGAGAGAGATGGCGGAGTTTTGTAATTTGTAAGACTGGATGTCATGAACTATCATATATATTTTGACTATTAAGGTAAATACACTGTTTGTTCTCTATTAAAATCTTTCATTTGCTAACTATACCTATCAGTAGTTAGTGCCTTCAGTAGTTCGAATCTTTTATTTAGCTGGCAGTAGTGGTGCTCGCTGTATTGCAGTAGTTCGAGTAACGAAGATTTTTTGTGAGGTAAGTGATTTGTGAAAGGTATAGGTTAATGTTAGTCAGGGCCATTCTTTTGTAGGGATTATTGAAAGTCAGATTGCGTTGCGCTAAAAATTATTGTGTGTCAGTTTAAGCACAGTCTTGTATAAATTTTTCTAAGGGGACGTTTCAATTTTACTAGACGGTAAATTACAGCCTAGATCATTTATGTAAATCAGGAACAGCAGAGGGCCTATGACGCTACCTTGCGGAACGCCAGATACCACTTCTGTTCTACTCGATGATTTACCGTCTATCACTACGATAGCTATATATGCAGCTGAAGTGTTTCTTCAAGTGGTGAGTCTTGATTCCTGGACGACCGTTTATTGTGGAATTCGGCACTAGCACATTCCTCAGCAGAGAACCGCCTATGACAAGGAATTCATTTTTTTCTCTCTGTTTTTCATTACTGAGACATTTCGATTTATTTTTACCGTAAGTTACGCTTGTCAAATTGTATTTATTTTCTGTTCTTGAGGCTTCCGCACGAGTTACTTCTTTAGGTGCAGAAGCGTCGTTGTTTGAGCTAATAACTGTGTCATTCCGCCCGTTTCTGAGGCTATTTTTGTCTGTTGACTAGGCTGCTTTACAAATAAAATGTTTTCCTTCGTTTCAACTTACAGTTTTCTTGCTTCTGTACTGATAATTCGTCTTTTAAAGCATCAATGTCACTACGAAGCACTTTAATAATTTCTTCCTGCGAACTCACTGTGGAAGCTAATTTTGTGTTTTCGTCCTGCCTACACTCAAAGAAAGACCAGTGAATTAAGATCGCTCTTCTATGTAAAAAGTTACGCAAAGAAGTGGTGATTGTAGCTTGGGGTATTTCGGATCCAGGGTATTTAAATGGAGCTGACACTAAGCTTCAGGTCGGAGTTTTGTGTGCATTTGGCGACGCCGGACCAGTGTTGTTCGATGCAACACTTTGGTGATAGTTTTTGGGGCTCCAGAAGCGTTGAATTTTACCAAATTTCGCGTGCGCGCGCTAACGGAAGATAGATGTTTTCACGATGAATCCAGATTTGGGGTATTTTCGGTGTGGAACGCAGTAGGTACTAGCGTTTTTCACGCGTTGTGTCTTTCGGTGATTGCTTTAGCAAGCAAATGGAACTTCCCAGAATGAGATTTTCACTCTGCAGCGGAGTGTGCGCTGATATGAAACTTCCTGGCAGATTAAAACTGTGTGCCCGACCGAGACTCGAACTCGGGACCTTTGCCTTTCGCGGGCAAGTGCTCTACCAATCTTTTTTTTTTCTTTTTTTTTTCTTTCCTCTTCTGCTGTATAAATGCCCATAGCTATTGAGGGATGCATTTTAGAGCCCATGTTTAATATATATTTTTTTCTTGATTTCGTCCATGCCACCACCTATGAAAGTTTCCTATCCTACAGTCTTAGCAACAACAGTACTGGTACATTTATTCCACTGTCAGAGATATCAGAACGATTTTCGCCTTTAACTTCGGACAACGTTTTCGGGCCAGGGTTCATTACTTGAAATGGATACATCCCTGAAATTACAATGAAATGAACACTCTTAGCTGCTTACAGGCGTTGACATACGTCAACGGGGACAGATGAAAATGTGTGCCTTGACCAGGACTCGAACCCCTGATCTCCTGCTTACATGGCAGACGCTCTATCCATCCTTTTTTCCCCCTAGACCATTTTTTTTTTCTCTAGCGCCTTTCTTATTTTATTTTTTAAATTTTTTATTCAATTTTTTAATTTTTTTTAAATTTTTTTTTACGAAGGGAAAATAAACATGTGCCCCGATTTGTAATGAGAATAGAATGAACATAGTATATATCAGTTCTAGGCTGCCGTTGCGCAATATA
This sequence comes from Schistocerca gregaria, assembly GCF_023897955.1. NCBI lineage: Eukaryota > Metazoa > Arthropoda > Insecta > Orthoptera > Acrididae > Schistocerca > Schistocerca gregaria. The sequence continues at coordinate 750,930,064 of NC_064921.1, forward strand.
AGAAAAGAAAGGAAATGTCTTCTTGAGGTGCACAAAAGACTATCACTTCATTGTCGAAAGGAAAGTTACTCCGCTGCTCTGCGAGAGAAGGAAAATGTTGAGAGGAAAATGGGAAAGAAAAAAAAATGCATTCTGCATTGGTGAGCATCTGAATAGTATCTTAAAATTCCGGCAAGAACTAAGGTCCCAGGAAGGAAATAGGATTCATACATACCTCAGTTTTTGTGGCTGAGTGATCTCTAAAAGGTCTACACCACTGGGCGTCGTACGGTCTATCACTGACAATCGTTGACGAAGAAATGTTGTAATTTCTTCTGCATGTCCGCACGTGATCCTATGAAGGAGCGTATCGAGTCTTCCGCATGCGTCACAGTTGGGCGTTGGATGAAGGCCTATTTTATGTAGCTTTTCATTCGTTGCTACTTTATCGTTGGCTGTGAGATACCAGTCGGCTATGACGCGTGATGTTAACATGTCGTTGTGCACATTCCGCCATATTATACTCCAATGTGTATGTGGATGTTTTTCTTCGAGACGATTCCTGTGGTTTGTTGTCATGAGAAGGTCATAAAGCTTCCTGTTCGTCAGGCTTTCGGTATCGACGACGTTGTGTCGAATGTAGCTCATTTCCATGTAGTACAGTCGCACATGTCGGTAAGAAAGTGGAATGCCGGCGATATTAACGGGTGGATCAAAGCTTTGAGGCTTCCACCACTGAATGAGGTGTCTGATGAGACTGGTCCTCCGGGTACGAAACTCCTTCCTGATGCGATTTAGGAGCAGGGTGACACATTTTTTGTGTACTTTAATGAGGTTAAGGCCACCTTTGGAGGAAGGTAAGGTTAAGGTATCGAATTGAACTTTGAAAATATGCCCCCTAAAAATAAACCAACATAACGCTTGTTGTGTACTCTTGGCTAGGTGGTCGGAAATTGGAAGAATTTGCGCCAAATAATTCATCTTGCTCGTAATGGCGATCTCGATGGTCTTAACTTTCTGTAGTATGTTCAAGTCACGGTCGGAGTGAAGCATCAAAGCAGCACGTAATTTATTAAGCATGTGTGACTAGTTCTTTGTCAGGAATTTGTCTGGTTTGGCCTCAAAGGTAACACCGAGGGTTGTGTGAGAATCCTTTACCTTGCACCAGGTAACATGGGATATGTCTCCGATACCGCCACCGATCTGCAAAACTGTGGTTTTAGTTCTATTGAGTATTGCTCCTGAAAGAAACGTGAATGTTTGTAGAAGAGTTGCTGCTGACAGAAGTTGTTGCGATGATGACACAGTTACGCATATATCGGCAGCATACGCAATGCATGGGATAGTGACAGACACGACGCTAAGCCCGATCCCGCTATGCGCTAAGTTGTTCAGTAGCGGCTCTACTGCAATGGCGTCCAAAATCATTGACAGAGGACATCCTTGGCGGATGGATTGCTCAATGGAAACTTCTTTTGTAAAATGGCCATTAATGAGAATCCGTGAAGAGGCGTTTGTAGTAAGTTTGCGAATTAATTCTATGATATGAGGCCCAAATCCTAGTTTCTTCATGCTTTGAAAGAGGAAATCATGACGTACACGGTCATAAGCCTTCTCAAAATCTAGAAAGATCAGAGCGCCCTGTCCTTTAGTGTCAGCATATGAACAGATGATGTCCCTCAAATAGCAGGCAGCTGAGATTGCACTTCGACCTTGCACTGCACTGTACTGGTAACTGCCTAAAACCTTGTACATAACGGTTTGCATCCTTAGCTTAATCGATCTGGTGATGATTTTGAAGTCGGCATTCAGGAGTGTGATGGGTCGCATGTTTTCGACCTTCCTGCTGTTCCCTTTTTTCGGTAAGGGCAGGATGATACCTTCCGTAAATGCCTTGGGTATGACTTCCAGGTGCCAGAGTTCATTCGCTATCTCGAGGAGTGTCGGACCGAGGAGGTTCCAGTATCGCTGGTAAAACTCAGCGCTGAGACCATCGGGTCCTGGTGATTTCCCTTTCTTTGCACTGTGGACCGCCAGTCGGATTTCGTCCTCTGTGAAAACAGATTCCAGCTTTGCATTATCCTGGTGTGACAAGCGACAGCTCAAGGTCCTAAGAAAATGCTCGCACGAGTGTTCATCAACGAGTTGCTTCTTGTAAAGTTGACTATAATAGTGGTAGACGTGCGAGATGATGTCACGTTGCTTCGTGATGGCATTCTCAGCGTCATCAACGACGGCTTCAATCAACATGGCTTTACACCGTTTCGTCGTTCTCAGGATGTGGTACAGAGAGGCCGGTTCTTCGGCGGCAACGTCCTTGGGGTGGGCTCGCACGATGATGCCATGTATTCGTTGGCGTTGTATAGCCGTGATTTTCGCTTTATATCGATTGATCTTTACGTCGATGTCGCGAGAAGGATTGTTAGTGCGACTGTACAGTTCTCTCAAACAGCGATAATAAAATTCAATAGTCTGTTTCTGCCAAAAGCTTTTTTGTCGGGCGTAGCTCATGAGGGTGAGGCGTAATTTAGGCTTAGCACACTGAATCCACCACTGTAGAACGCTAGCGTAACGACGTCGGTGCCGCTGGAGCTGTTGCCACGTTATGTTCACCTCCTCTTCAAGTTGGGCATCCTGCAGAAGGCTGACATTCAATTTCCAGTAGCCCTTCCCGCGGTAAATTGGCTGGCGTTGTAGTTTGAGGTAACACTGATATGCACAGTGGTCGGAGATGTTGACAGGAGCTATGTCACAGTTCACAGTGTGTCGCTGGAGGGCATCGGACACATAGATCCTATCCAGCCGACTGGCAGAATGACTGGTTACGAAGGTGTACGCTACCCGTTCACCATGCAGTTGTTCCCATGTATCATGAAGACGCACGCCATGAATTAAATGTTCAAGTTCGACACATCTGTTCGTGTTAGGCGTTTGGTCTCTGTCGTTGAGCACACAATTGAAGTCATGTTCATGATAAACGCTAAGAAGAATGGGAACTTCGGTTTTATAAAATTCTGAACGATCTCTCTTATGAGTGCTACCTGAGGGAGCGTACACGTTAACAATCTGCACACCATTCACTCAAAGAGAAATGCCACGACCACTGGGCAGCCGCTGCACATCCGTAAAGGGTATACCATCGCGCAAAAGGATGGCAGTGCCTACAGCATCCTGAAGATTGATGTTATCAATAAGAACGTAACCGGGCACTTCTAAGGCTCTGACTACCTCCTGTAGGAGGGCAATGTCAACGCTGGTACCATACAAGAAATCAGTTAGCGAACGGAGTTTCACCGCACTTTGAATTCTGTTGACGTTAAGTGTGGTAATGTTGTAGATTTGGCTGTCACCCATGATGGTTCAGAGGACAATGAGCTCCGAGTTTCGGATCGTCCTTCTCTCCGGCTTTGAACCAAACTCGTTGGTAATGTTTGGAGTACGAAACGAAATGTCAAAACCAATAACGGGCCAGGGAGGGGAAGGTCGCAGAGCGATGGTCATGCGCGAGAGCAGCTACTGCTGCATCTCCTCGTTCTGCTGCCACCACGGCTTATTGCTGTCGGGGTGCTGCGCGGTGCGCGCGCCGCCCTGCCCGCCACCGCCGGTTGAGTCTGTCAACGTGGTCGCATCCGCCTGGCCACCACGCGGGGCTGCGACTGACGTCAGCGAGTTCCTGCGGGAGCGCTGCTGCAGCTGCTCGATGCTCTGCTCGCTCTTCCTCTTAGCCGTTACGGTGCTCTGATCCCTCTCAGCGCTCAGTAGTGCCTTCAGGTGTTTGGTTTGTTCACGAATACGTTCTTGCCTCGCGGTGTCCTCGCAGCGCACGGAGCAAGAAGTTTGAGGTTCAGTCTCGCTGCCACTTTCTGACATGTGTACGGGTCTCAAATCATTCGACTTTTCCTCTTTGCTACTATTCCCTTTGCTTCTCCTTCGGCGGCCTTTCTTTGTGTCTGCTACAGTCTCTACCGATAGGGGTGATTCAGGCAAACTGATCTGCACCCGCTCCTGTATCTCACACGGCTGAGTTTCAGAGGTGGCTGGCGCATCGTTGGTATCCAGCGGCGAGGATGACGGTGCCGAATCGACGTCCGTCCTACCGCGAATGTCTTTGGCACTGCATTCCCCCTGAACTGGCATCTCCGCCTCGCTAACATGTTCCGGCTGCCGGGGTGGTGGTACAGTCCCCGCGACCACCTCACTCAATAGTGGAACAAGCTTTTCACTACCGTCTGCAGGACGTTCCCGTGGAAGTTGAAATGGACGTCGACGTGTACAGTTCATCCGCAGATGTTCAGTTGAATGGCAGATCGAACAGGTAGGGGGTTGGCCAATGTAAGTTACCTGTGCACGACAGCCGCCAATGGCAACATACGAAGGTATATGCTTTTTCAAGTTTATACGTACACTTCGCACCCCGCTGTTAACTTGGTAGCGATAGGCACTCGACCATTTTTCATTTGTAACTGACAAAACAGCGCCGTACAGTGACAGAGAACGTGCAATCAGATCATTAGGGCACTCATGTGGCACATTAAATACCCTGACGGTTCTTACTCCGTATCCTGAAGGCACGATTTGGACATTACTAATACTGACATCATTATGACGGAATGGTCTCACACCAACATGCTCCTCAACGAATTTCTCATAAGTGTCACTTCAAATAAATTTGATAAATAACGAGTACTGCACAAAGTCCAACTGGAACGTGTCGAATATATCTTCAGGCAATTTCAAATCCTCAAAGATCCACTCATGAATTTCAAACGCCGTCGGTCGCAAGGCAGTGCGATCGAAAACACACTGAACACTGTTCGCTCTGTTAATTGTCGACATCTTACTTACAACAGTTATACAGAAACAAACGGTAACAGCGTTCGCACATGCTGCTCAGCTCTCCACCTCAGCACTGCTCGCGACGTAAACACTGGCCCGCGCTACCGCCCGTCACCGCGCGATGTGCACTGGCCGAGTGCCGGAACACGACTGAAACAACTGAGCTACCGAAGCACGACTCGCGCCCGGTACTCACAGCTTTACTTCTGCCAGTACCTCGTCTCCTACCTTCCAAACTTTACAGAAGCTCTCCTGCGAACCTTGCAGAACTAGCACTCCTGAAAGAAAGGATATTGCGGAGACATAACTTAACCACAGCTTGGGGATGTTTCCTGAATGAGATTTTCACTCTGCAGCGGATTGTGCGCTGATATGAAACTTCCTGGCAGATTAAAACTGTGTGCCCGACCGAGAGTCGAACTCGGGACCTTTGTCTTTCGCGGGCAAGTGCTCTACCAACTGAGCTACCGGAAGGTAGGAGACGAGGTACTGGCAGAAGTAAAGCTGTGAGTACCGGGCGTGAGTCGTGCTTCGGTAGCTCAGTTGGTAGAGCACTTGCCCGCGAAAGGCAAAGGTCCCGAGTTCGAGTCTCGGTCGGGCACACAGTTTTAATCTGCCAGGAAGTTTCATATCAGCGCACACTCCGCTGCAGAGTGAAAATCTCATTCTGGAAAAATCCCCCAGGCTGTGCCTAAGCCGTGTCTTCGCAATATCCTTTCTTTCAGGAGTGCTAGCTCTGTAAGGTTCACAGGAGAGCTTCTGTATAGTTTGGAAGGTAGGAGACGAGGTACTGGCAGAAGTAAAGCTGTGAGTACGGGGCGTGAGTCGTGCTTCGGTAGCTCAGTTGGTAGAGCACTTGCCCGCGAAAGGCAAAGGTCCCGAGTTCGAGTCTCGGTCGGGCACACAGTTTTAATCCGCCAGGAAGTTTCAAATGGGACTTTACTGCAAAATCGTAGCTGTGGGATTCGAGCCCACCACACTTAGCCGCTCTGATGCGCTCTTGCGGGACTCTGTTTATTTTTGAGCATTCCAAACTGTGTTCCGGAAAACCGGTCAGGCTGGACTCTTAATTATTTTCGCAACGTTTAGGTTACTGATTCTGAGACAATGAGAGTGGAATTAAACTGCGTTTAAACCAATATTTTGTGGCATACGACACTCAGGAATGCGCACTAGTGTCTAGTGAACTTTCGATCATCGGAATTTGGCCGTGTTTTAGCCAACTGATAGATTTGCTAAATTTCAATCGACCTTCTCCAGCATTCAACAACTTTTATTAAAATTTATAAAGTGTTCAGTATCGCTGTTGGGGGCTCGAGCAATAATTAAAACGGCACATAACTGTTTGGAAGATATCACCAATGGATTGTGATTGGTGATGACTAGAAAGTTATGAATTTTAAGGATCTTAACACACGCATTCCATTCGTTATTTGACTTCAGCCTCCTAGACTGTACCCTGGTTAACATTTATACTTATCGGTCAGCAGCATCTAGTGTATGGCCGGCCCGAGTGGCCGTGCAGTTCTAGGCGCTACAATCTGGAACCGAGCGACCGCTACGGTCGCAGGATCAATCCTGACTCGGGCACGGATGTGTGTGATGTCCTTAGGTTAGTTAGGTTTAATTAGTTCTAAGTTGTAGGCGACCGATGACCTCAGAAGTTAAGCCGCATAGTGCTCAGCGCCAGCCATCTAGTGTACTTTAGACTGAAGAGTCAAAGAAACTGGTACGCCTGCAATCGTATAGGGCTCCCTCAGCACACAGAAATGCCGCAACACGAGGGCACTGACACCATGAATCTTGGAGGGCAGTCCATAAATCCGTTAGATTGCAAGATGACGGAAATCTCCTCTGAACAGCACGTTGCAAGGCATCCCAGATATGCTCAATAATGTTCATGTCTGGGGAGTTTGGTGGCCAGTGTAAGCGTTTAAACACAGAAGAATGTTTCTGGAGCCCCTCTGCAGCAATTCTGAACGTGTAGAGTGTCGCATTGTTCTGCTGGAATTGTCCAAGTCCTTTGGAATGCACAATGGACATGAATGACGCAGGTGATCAGAGAGGATGCTTACGTACGTGTCACGTGTCCGAGTCGTGTCGTATCTAGACGTATCAGGTATCCCATATCACTCAAACTGCACATGCCCCACACCATCACAGAACCTCCACTAGCTTCATTAGTCCCCTGCTGACGTGCAGGTTCCATGGATTCATGAGGCTGTCTCCGTTCCCGTACACGTCAACCGCTCGATGCAATTTGAAACGAGACTCGTCCGACCAGGCAGTATGTTGCCAGTCATCAACAGTCCAATGTCGGTGTTGACGGGCCCAGGCGAGGCGTAAAGCTTTGTGTCGTGCAGTCATCAAAAGCACAAGAGTGGGCCTTCGGCTCCGGAAGCCCATATCGATGATACTTCGATGAATGGTTCACAAGCTGACACTTGCTGATGGCCCAGCATTGAAATCTGCAGCAATTTCCGGAAGGGTTGCACTTCTGTCACATTGAACGATTCTCTTCAGTCGTCGTCAGTCCATCTCTTGCAGGATCTTTTTCCAGCCATTACGATGTCGGAGATTTGATGTTTTGTCGGATTCCTGATATTCACGGTTCACTGGTGAAAGGTCGTACGGGAAAATCCCCACTTCATCGCTACCTCGGAGATGTTTTGTCCCATCGCTCTTGCGCCGATTATAACATCACGTTAAATCTCTCTTAAATCGTGGTAACCTGCCATTGTAGCAGTAGTAAACGACCTGAAAACTGCGCCAGACACTTGTCTTATATAGGTGTTGCCGATCGTAGTGCCGTCTTCTGCCTATTTACATATCTCTGTATTTGAATGCGCCTGCCCATACCAATTTCTATGGCGCTTCAGTATATTTATGCACACCAACTGGTGTTGGGCGCATGTGTCTGGCGCTAGAAGGAGTAAGAAATCATACCCGCGTCAGACGACGAAAGCCAGCAAGCAGAAGCATTTGTAGCCCCTATCCTGTTCCGCTGACCGTCACAAGGGTGAGGAGCTGTAGTGGGGATGGAGAGGGGGGATGGGGGGATGTTTTGCGGCAGGGATGAACGGTTAGGACGGTAGCACACACGCCGTGTTGCATGGACAGTGAGTTGTGCATGTCGACTCTTGTTGCAGCCGGATTTTTTCTTCTTCATTACTGCTGCAGCTTTTTCACTTCCTCGTGCTGAATTGATGATGACGTGAGTGTGAAATTTTATGTGAGCAGGTCCACATCTTGCCAAGTTTGTTTCGACTACGCTGCGGAGGTTTCGCTGGCAAACCGTTAGACAGCGTCCATATTGTCCCGATCTCTCCTCATGCGATTTCCATCTTTTTGTAGCTCAGAAGTAAGACATTATGGCCGGCGATTTAATTTGAACGAAGAGCAGCGTGCCCGTGTACAATCATGATTCCATGTTCAGCCACCGTCTTGTCTCAAAGTGTAATACATATTTTAACAGTTGTGACGTTTACGTTTGAAATAGTAAACAGTTTACTTAGTTTTTAGGTCTCTGTGCCTCAATCGGTAAAAACGGAATCCTCATTGTATCGCTCTTGTGTTGCCTGTCTGTCTGTCAGCCCAGCTGTTCGACATCCTTTTTCTCAGTAGAAAGTGGACGTATCAATTCGAAATTTCGCAAATTCACTCATCAAAACCTGTAAGGTACTTCCCAATGGACTAGAATCATGAAATTTGGATACAAGCAAGGTTTCACAGTACAACCAAAGGAGAATATCTGAAAACTGCAAAGCTGTAATTATATCACACTCAAAAAAGTTTGTCATTTGTTATCACACTAATATGACTACGAAGTCTTTCGCGATGGAGTTCTTGCATAAAAAGTTCTCGGTTTACTTGCCACGTTAAATTTGGATAAATTCCGAGCTTTCGAAGACTACCTCCGTCATCTTCGTCAGCGGTGAAACCATCGTGGAACCTTTTTTTTCTTTTATTGTATTTCGATTCCCCCCCGAAGGGGGCGGGTTGGCAGCAGCTTATTAAGCTGCTCTGCAGCCTACAGACTTTTTAAAACGTAAGGAGAAGTTAAGAAACAATAAAAGCAGGCTGTAAAACGGGGACTTAAATTGTAAAACGGCGGAAAATTGTGGAAAGTTAAAACATAAAGCAAAGGGTTGGCAAAGCGAATAAAAATACACAGGATGCAGACAGGTAACATAGTAGACAGACAATTAAAAAACATTGCGACAGTCTGGTTTCTGTTCGCAAGAGATATAAAATCACACCCAGCGACAGTGTGATGGCCGTTCACAACACTTAGGAAAAGACACACAACACTGAACACTCACTGTAAACACTGCACTAAAATGTCAGCACAAGAGGACACACCATAGCCTAGGGCAGGTAGGGGGGTGGACCTTGAAAGATGAGGGGGAAAACAAGGAGAGAAGAGAGGAAAAACGAAAGGTGGGGGGGAACCAAAGGAGGGAGAGTACTCATAAGGGGGGGAGGGGCAGGACAGACGCGAGAGGGAATGGGAAAAGGCAGAGGAGGGAAATGCTAAAGGACTCGGGAGAGAGAAGGGGGGTGGAGAGAGGGTAGGTGGGGGAAAAAGAGGATGGAAGGGGGGAGAGGGAGCCCAAGAAAAGGATGGAGGAAAGGAGGGGGGGTGAGGATCAGAGTTGATAGCAGGGATAAATGGAGGGAGACAGGGCATCATCCAGGAGGGGGAGTTGATAGAAGGCACCTTGGGAAAGGAGATGATGGGTGTAGAGATGGAGGGTAGGGGGGACACAAAAGTGAAGACGTGGCAGGGGCAGGGATGGGAGAAGAGAGGAGCAACCAGGGGATGAGGGGGATCAAGGTGGCGGGAGGTGTAGAGTATGCGGATATGTTCGAGGAATATGAGCAGATGGGGGAAAGGAATGAGGCCATAGAGGACCTGCGTGGGGGATGAGAGGCATATACGGAAGGCGAGACGGAGTGCATGAAGCTCAAGGATCTGGAGGGACTTATAGAATTTGGGGGGCGGGGGCAGATATCCATGCAGGACTGGCACAGCAGAGGATGGGATGGATTAAGGATTTGTAGGTGTGGAGGATGGTAGAGGGGTGCAACCCCCATGTCTGGCCAGAGAGGAGTTTGAGGAGTCAGAGGCGGTTGTGGGCTTTGTATTGGATGGAGCGGAGATGAGGGATCCATGTGAGGCGACGGTCAATGGTGAGGCCAAGGTAGGTGAGGGTGGGGTGAGGTGGACAGGACAGGCGCAGATGGAAAGGGAGAAATCCAGGAACCGGAAGGAGCGAGTGGTACGACATACGACGATTGCCTGGACCTTGGAAGGATTGATTTTCAGGAGCCACTGGTTACACCATGCGGCAAAAAGATCAAGGTTATTCTGGAGAAGGATCGTGGACCTGTGCGGCTTCCGCTTTTATAAGCAGTGAAAGGCTTCTCATTGGCTGGATGACGTCACGGGGAAAAACTGCGACTACGGAGGTGGCGGCCTCTATGTCCATAGGTTTTGTTTGTTCACTTTATCTAGCGTTGCTTGCAGCGCCATCCATCGCAACAGGTGGAGAACTATGAGGAACGTAAGAAGTCTCTCTCTGCGCTCTTTCTTTATTAACTGCGCGCTTCCATGCATTGCTGAGTGCATATCCAGGGTCTCTGTTGAAATTTACACATAGTCTAATTTCAACTGCTTCTCTGATGACAGTGTCCCAATAGTTTGAAACGTGAGCAAACATTCTTGTTTCATCGAATAGAATCTTAAGTTTTAGTCTTATCACACTGTCTGTCCGTCATCTGTTAAGAGCCCTTTTTCTTAGGACTGGGTAGACGTTTGAAGTTGAAATGTATGCCACGTAGTAGAGTCTGTAGGTCCTTGGCGGTGTAATAAGTGAAGGTTATAAGTCAATGCGGCAAAAGTTATGGCCATTTAGGCAATATATTTTTATTCTTGCAAAATCACTCATAAAAATGTATAGGGTACTGCATGTTGATTTAAAAGGAGGAAATTTGGCAGAAGTAAGGTTTCACAGCACAAGTAAAGGTAAAAATCTGAAAAATTGTTAATTCGTAATTACATCATTTGAAAAATATTTCTTTTGTCATTTGTTATTCCACGTCAAACTTGAAAGTAAAACAAGCAGTACTGCAGGATTCTGGATGACTGGTTCGCAGCGGTAAAAGTCAAACATCAGGCAAGGAATGACTTTACTGCTCACATGACACGTTTCGAAATTTATCCATCACGAAACATCCATGAACGATTACTGCACGTACGTATGGCATTTCTAACTGCATGTGAAATACACGTTCTGTGCCTGATGTTTGACTTCTGCCATTGAGACCCAGTGGGTCTGAATGCAGAACTACTGATTATTATACACTCCTGGAAATTGAAATAAGAACACCGTGAATTCATTGTCCCAGGAAGGGGAAACTTTATTGACACATTCCTGGGTCAGATACATCACATGATCACACTGACAGAACCACAGGCACATAGACACAGGCAACAGAGCATGCACAATGTCGGCACTAGTACAGTGTATATCCACCTTTCGCAGCAATGCAGGCTGCTATTCTCCCATGGAGACGATCGTAGAGATGCTAGATGTAGTCCTGTGGAACGGCTTGCCATGCCATTTCCACCTGGCGCCTCAGTTGGACCAGCGTTCGTGCTGGACGTGCAGACCGCATGAGACGACGCTTCATCCAGTCCCAAACATGCTCAATGGGGGACAGATCCGGAGATCTTGCTGGCCAGGGTAGTTGACTTACACCTTCTAGAGCACGTTGGGTGGCACAGGATACATGCGGACGTGCATTGTCCTGTTGGAACAGCAAGTTCCCTTGCCGGTCTAGGAATGGTAGAACGATGGGTTCGATGACGGTTTGGATGTACCGTGCACTATTCAGTGTCCCCTCAACGATCACCAGAGGTGTACGGCCAATGTAGGAGATCGCTCCCCACACCATGATGCCGGGTGTTGGCCCTGTGTGCCTCGGTCGTATGCAGTCCTGATTGTGGCGCTCACCTGCACGGCGCCAAACACGCATACGACCATCATTGGCACCAAGGCAGAAGCGACTCTCATCGCTGAAGACGACACATCTCCATTCGTCCCTCCATTCACGCCTGTCGCGATACCACAGGAGGCGGGCTGCACGATGTTGGGGCGTGAGCGTAAGACGGCCTAACGGTGCGCGGGACCGTAGCCCAGCTTCATGGAGACGGTTGCGAATGGTCCTCGCCGATACCCCAGGAGCAACAGTGTCCCTAATTTGCTGGGAAGTGGCGTTGCGGTCTCCTAAGGCACTGCGTAGGATCCTACGGTCTTGGCGTGCATCCGTGCGTCGCTGCGGTCCGGTCCCAGGTCGACAGGCACGTGCACCTTCCGCCGACCGCTGGCGACAACATCGATGTACTGTGGAGACCTCACGCCCCACGTGTTGAGCAATTCGGCGGTACGTCCACCCGGCCTCCCGCATGCCCACTATACGCCCTCGCTCAAAGTCCGTCAACTGCACATACGGTTCACGTCCACGCTGTCGCGGCATGCTCCCAGTGTTAATGACTGCGATGGAGCTCCGTATGCCACGGCAAACTGGCTGAGACTGACGGCGGCGGTGCACAAATGCTGCGCAGCTAGCGCTATTCGACGGCCAACACCGCGGTTCGTGGTGTGTCCGCTGTGCCGTGCGTGTGATCATTGCTTGTACAGCCCTCTCGCAGTGTCCGGAGCAAGTATGGTGGGTCTGACACACCGGTGTCAATGTGCTTTTTTTTCCATTTCCAGGAGTGTAATAATGATCGCCTCCTTCCTGCATGATTTTATGACACATTTACATTACTGAAATGAAAACATTCTCTAAAATCTTGGAATCCCCAGGAACGATACCTTGCCAGTATTAATGTTTTAATTATGTATAACAGCCCCCAGTACATAACAATTACAGCCAAAAGTGGTCGAGATTCTTGACTTTCGAAATGGATGAACTGTGTATAAACGTAATAACGTTTGTACAGTGCCCTCAGTCCGCAAGTCCTACTCACAGCTGGAAAACTTTTTCCAACTGCCTCGTTTTTTTAACTGTCTTTCATAATTTTGAGGTAAAACGTTGTCCCATGAGAAAAGAATTTTCAATACCCAATTTTCATTGACTCATCGGTGTGCTGGAAGTTACTTTGGCACATTGTTGAATAAATGGCGTGCCTTCCAGTAAGCAATGAATGAGAAATTGCATTTCGCTGTTGACATAACTAAAGAGTGCTGTGATCTGCATAATAATGTATGCGAAAGTTATGGTCACGAACCTGAAGACTCTTTACTGTGAGAGAATTAGTCTACCACAAATTTACACGAAATATGAAGAAATGTATCAACGAGAAGAAAGAGAGTTGCAATGCCTAATCATTTTTAAATGCGCCTAGCAATGACAATGATAATAAAATAATAATAATCATAATATCGTGTGGCTCAACGGCCTGGTACGAGTCTTTGACCCAGGTACCATTTCAGTGGTTGTATGCATCTAATAACAAGCGAGGCCTAGAAAGATTCTAATAATAAGTGAAGATTGTTAAGTGGCTTGGCAAGACAGCAAAATCTGAGATGTTACATAAGGAGGAATATGCGGTGGATATGCATTTCTTACGTGTATAATTTTGTTAATTTGATTATTACATCTTGACTGTTATTTTTGGCGGACACTAATCCGCCACCACTGACTCTCTCTCACACTACCCAGAAATCTGTTTTAGAGCAGAGCTTACTGAACGTTGTTTGTTTAATGCTACATTTTTATTGGCATAAAATTACTCTTTGCAATAATGTAACCATCAAAGACGATCATTTTGCTTAATTCATGTGATGCAAAGGAACCGATGTCGTTACTGATGCTTCCTCATGAAACGAGCGTGGGAAACGTATCCTTTGTCACACCTTGTGAGAGATTATAATGAATTCTGCCACCAATATTCATTCCTATCGGTCATTCACTGTATTTGTAGTCCACGTTTGCAGTAAATAATTAGTAAATTACATATTCATCGTTATCACAGCAATGAGTATATTAGACATGTCCCGCAGTATCCACCTGCCAATCAATCTCGACGGAAATACTTGACAAATCATATCATTCCAAATTTTCGTAAATATTTTATTTGTATCGCCCGTAACTGCATGTTAAAAAAAGTCTCGTTATCGGATCCCAACGCAGTTGCAATTAAATTAGTTTCTTTGCTAGAGTGATTCAGAAGAAGCAAGTTGTAATACGTCATGAATAACAGAAATTAGTCCCTATTGATGATTCTCTGAATAAAAGTGTGTAAAGCGTTTGCAGGAACTAAATCGCTAATTCAGTTGCAATTTTGACTGATCCCGAAACATAATAATGAAGAGGTGAAAAGAAATGTTTACCAACAGATTTTCACTCTGTAGTTTAATTTACGAAATCCAAAAATAATTCACAGCAAATGTCGTACCATGCCATATCTTTCTTATTTCGATTCTTGTATTCATCGGTCCTAGTGTGCCAAATAGAAGGCCTTTCGTCAGGCTCTCTTAGTAAAATTTTTGCGGGCTTTCTCTGTATTCAGAAGAAGCAAGTTGTAATACGTCATGAATAACAGAAATTAGTCCCTATTGATGATTCTCTGAATAAAAGTGTGTAAAGCGTTTGCAGGAACTAAATCACTAATTCAGTTGCAATTTTGACTGATCCCGAAACATAATAATGAAGAGGTGAAAAGAAATGTTTACCAACAGATTTTCACTCTGTAGTTTAATTTACGAAATCCAAAAATAATTCACAGCAAATGTCGTACCATGCCATATCTTTCTTATTTCGATTCTTGTATTCATCGGTCCTAGTGTGCCAAATAGAAGGCCTTTCGTCAGGCTCTCTTAGTAAAATTTTTGCGGGCTTTCTCTGTATCTAGAAGACACACTGTGGAAGACACTTGTAGAAACAAACAGAATGGAGAACAAAACACTGTCTGCTGTCAAGTATCACCTCGCCACTCCACTCCCAGCATTCACTGACTGCAGCCCACGTCACGTTGGATGGCGCTCCCATGTATAGCGGCGGAGTGATGGGGAAGTGTGGAGGGGATGAGATCAGTGCATGCGTGGCAGCGCAGAGTGGGCAGTCAAATTCCACGTTGAGGAGAACAATCGTTTGGCTATGGTACATCGTATTATACTTTCAGATCCGCGAGGGGACTAATAAATTTTAAAACCGATTTTGGTCAATCATCTTGAGAAATCTTGCCTCACGTCTACACGACGTTGCGTCCACTGCTGCACAGCTTTTGTCTGCGTGATGTAGGATGCCGAGAACAGCTAACACAGAGTTGTAAAGTCGTCAGGTACAGCTTTTCTCAAAATTATAACCGTCTGTCGACAAGGTCATTGAAAATGCTTGCAATAATTGTCATTGCTATTTGGACTATATTGCAAGTAAAAATGTAAGACACAACAAAATAAACGTCAAGGATAAACCGAAATCATTATTTTGTTTGATAACTGCTTCTACTCCATAGAGTTTGTAAGATTGTCGATAAGGCATTTATGTGGGTGTTTGACTCTAGTTAAGTGTAATCACTGTGTGTAAAAAATAGTTAATCGTAAAAGACACTAATGTAAAAAGACATTGTAAAAATGGTCAGTATGTTGTCATATTTTTCACTTTCAATGGGCATTATGGGAGTAAACCAACTTGTTTGACATTACAGTGAGAGACGGCATTTATAATCCATTGAACAAACAGGCAATTAACCATCTTCTGCGAATAACTCAAGGGAATGCTGATGGATAACATCGAAAACCACCGATACCTAGGCACGTAACCGTCTCTGTCATTTTTAGGCATTCTCCAATTCGTTCCTTGAAAATAACAGGGGTTTACCTGTGGAAATATCAGAGTTTTTGACTAATTTATCCAGGTGCATTCTCGCGAGTTATTACAGCATACAACACGTTGAATATTATGGTCTGCGTACTTCAGAGGATACAAGTTCCTAATCAGTAAAGGCTAGGAAGTTCTCGTATATTATGAATGCTATTCACATGTTGACAACACATTTTTTAAGCCATGAGTCTTTAAAACTTTACTTCGTTCCAACATCTACATCGTAACACCATAGTCACTGCTATCTGGGTCTGTCTCCGAACCATATGATTGTAAAATATGATTACAGATAAAGGCTTATATCCATCTTCACCTCCCTATCATAGTCTCCTTCCTGAAGCTTTTTAGCATATCGCACAGACTATGCCCATGCTGAAGAGGGGTTGTCGTGTCTGTTATCTTAAATTATTCGCTGTCTCTCTCCCACATACCATTTAACCTTTTCCCAAATTACTCCCATGGTACTATGCTGACAGCCATATGTGAGTAAACTCACAAATGCATGATCACATTGATGTGCTAGGATCAAATCTCTACCTTCTGTCACGTAACTTACATTAATTAACGTGAGTAGTGGAACAACGGTACTGTCAGTGCATTTTGTTACTGTGGGTTGCCTGCATCAGGGGCAGGTATGCACTCAGGGGCAAACTTATTGTTCTCCTTTGATTGACAGGTCCTTAACGTATTGTTCTGCTAAAATGATCCTTCTTCTTGACTGACAGGCACTTAACCTACTGTCCCTCCCCAACTCCCCTCCCCCTTCAGGAAACCTCGCCACTTGCTGCTACAGGTATACTTTAAGGTCTGAGTTATTGGAATAGCTGCTCACACTCTTATCAGTTTGATTGATTACTTAATTAAATTGATCTATTAATCAACCTCTCCCCTTCTGGTAAACCCACTCTTCCTCCCCCTCCCCCCCCCCCCCCAATTCCCGGAAATTGGCGAGAAAAAGACGCAGTTGATCGGTCATTTGGAGGGAATCTGATTGTAGTGTATAGAATATTATTTAAACAATTTAGACAATGTGCGGAATATATTTATTCAAACAGTTTAGAGGATTCAAGGCAATGTATGGAATATATGGTAATTGGTGGAGAGGAAGAATCTCATATAGGTACGAAAAGGGGGTTGCTATACTTTCGACTACGTAGTTTCAACTACTTTTCCAAGTGTGCTATATGTTGGCAGCTGTGCTACATATATTAGGAATTTTAGAAAACGGAACAAGAGGTGATTTCATGATCGCATGGGTAGAAGTGACATAAAAAATCGACAGAATTGCGAAAAATGACGGAAAATACGTATAAATTGATAGAAAATACACTGAAATATGGGGAAATTGCTGAAGCACTTGTGTATCTTCCGGTTGGCGCGGAAGGGTTCTTGTACTTGGGAACGAGTATACGACAGCAAGAGGAATACGAGAAAATGTTGACATGGAAGCATCGGGAAGCGCGGAAACAGTCGTTTTTTTCCGTCGAGGCAGTGGCTGGCTCTGAGCACTATGGGACTTAACATCTATGTTCATCAGTCCCCTGGAACTTAGAACTACTTAAACCTAACTAACCTAAGGACATCACACAACACCCAGTCATCACGAAGCAGAGAAAACCCCTGACCCTACCGGGAATTGGACCCGGGAACCCAGGCGTGGGAAGCGAGAACGCTACCGCACAACCACGAGCTGCGGACTATCGAGGCAGTATTCTGCTGTATGCCTAATGAGGTAATAATGATACACCGAGATTACTGCTGTCTTTGATACTTTCCTGGAAAAACAGAGAACTGTCTGCTTCTAAACTTACTTGCATCTGTGTTAAAGTATGATGTAGAGTGGATGGGGTGATCCATTGAGGTGGAGTTGTAACAAGGTGCGATTTAGTGGAAGACTGATGGTGTATTCTAGAGAGAGACAGAGATAAGTTGGTGCAGATCAATTTTTCCACTGTTCTGTCATGATGCAAATATCACGTAACATAGCCTGTGTTTGACTCGTATATAACCGTGTGTTATGTGTGGGTCTTAGAGCACTGTCTACTTGCGATCGTTAACAGTAAACCTTACAGTCAACAGAGGACTTCCATCTCATGTGTATGAAACGTGACACATTCCTCTAAGCGAACGAAGATTTATGTAATGTACTCTAATCCCCTTTCGCACCTTGGGTATAAAATCAAGGCTTCAGTTTCATAACTAAGATGATTCCAAGTTAGCAATCCCTGTGTATACATTTGCCTGACAGGTGTCCTGTTTACAGAGTTAGTGGCAGCATGACATGTAATTTCACATGTCAAACGCCGCTGCTATGAATTTATCTGTTTCCATGCCGCGTTACTAACGATCATTTTATATAGGAGTGATGCGGGCATAGTATAATTTCTGAACTGTGATCGGATGTGAACAGTGAACGCTATACATCTCTGGGAAGCTATGTTGTTGTTGTGGTCTTCAATCCTGAGACTGGTTTGATGCAGCTCTCCATGCTACTCTATCCTGATGCCGCTGCCTCATCCTCGTGTGACCCGAACTGACAACTACGCGAGGTTTCGCAGCTGACGGATGTGTCGTCACTTCACGGAGACCACCGGCGCATCTCGACTCCTGGGGTCAGCGGCATCAGCGTTTGGCGTCGAGTGGCGATCTTTTGGTTAAACTATATTCCATCGATTTCACTGACCGACAGGAAGCTGCAATTTTTTTTTAAAAAAAAGAAAAAACTACCCCACACATGTGAAGAATAACGAATTAATTAATATGCATAAATTTTTATATCAACTTGGTGACGGCGGTAGAATAATTAACGGGTGGGTGTGCATGAGTGGGTGACATGGAGCAGAACAGCAGGTTAAGTGCAGAACACTAGGTTAATCGCCTAATTTTTATGTAGAACGCAGTACAATACTTTAGATGAAAAATGCACCAGAAATGGCGTTCAAAAGCATGTGAAATTCGAAAATTGTACCAGAAAATGGTGGGAGGGCATAACTGATTACTTAATTTGGTATCAAAGGCGGTACAGTAGTTTAAGGAAATGAGGGTGGCATGGAAAACCACTTAACAGAACAATAGATTAAGTGCCGACAAAGGGCCGAACTTTAGGTTAAGACACCCAGAGTACAGTACCAAACTACAGGTTATGCAACATGTTTGCCCCGTGTAATTACTTCTCACAAGACCTACATGTTTCCAAACAGCAGAGAATGATGAGCAAGAGAAATCCAACCCCCACAAACTGAATTTTTTTTTATAAATAAACAATATACCCTTGAACTTCGTGTTATGGAATCCTTCCTCTCCACCAAAGAGCCACTAATTTCCATATATTCCATAAATTGCCTTGAATCCCCTAAATTGTTTAAATAAACAATATTCTACATATTGTCTTCATTGCTTAAACAATATTCCATACACAGCAATTGTTTTCCCTTCAATTGACTGATCAACTAAGTCTTTTTCCCGCCAATTTCCGGGAGGGAGGGTGGGAGCGGACGGGGTTAACCAGAGCGGGAGAGGTTAATTAATTGATCAATTTAATTAAGTAGTCAGTCAAACTGATAAAAGTGTGAGGGTCTATTCCAATAACTCCGTCCTGAAAGTGTACCTGTAGCAGCGAGGGGGAGAGGGTGGGTTGGAGGTTTTCTGAGGGGAGAGGGGAATGGGAGGGGGTGGGGGAACAATAGGTTAAATGCCTGTCAATCAAAATGAATTATCCTTTTAGTAGAACAATACGTTAAGTACCTGTCAATCAAAGGAGAACAATATGTTAAGTACCTGCCCCTGATGTAGGCAACCTGCTCTAACAAAATACACCGGAACGAACTTTGTTCTACTATTAATGTGATGCAGGAGTTCAGCATGAGTGTGGTTTACAGTGTGCGAAATATATTTATTTTTAATCCAGGACAAAATATCCTGCACCCTGGTGTTTTGCTTGCTGTTTCAATGATAACTGTTGTATGATAACTAGCATATTACATTACAATGACCGACTTCGAAGCAAGGTATGACAAGAACTGTTCAGTGAGTCACTTCATAGAACTGGCAGCATTTGTTTTCGAACGGTAGTCACTGCTGTTTTTCTTACACCTAAATACAAGTTCGCTCTCAGGAACAAAACTAGAAGAAAAGCCAGCATGCAGAATAATTATCCGAGAACATATTCCAATGAGAACTTTAAAAATGCCAGTACCATCACTCATTTTGCAGCAGGACTTCCTGGAATGTTTCTGATTCATCCACATTTCATCAACGTAATACAGTTTTGAGCTGCCACCTTTTGTATCACACATCTTTGTGAGATATGTAGTTAGTGCTGCACCTGTGTCACTTCTTTCTACTAAAAACTCCTTTCTTAACTTATTTTAAATCAATGGCTTACAAAATTCTTTACGTTGATGAAGCACTACGATTGAGGCCAATTTTCTCGTGCATAATTGTAACAAGTTTTTGTGATGCTGGGTATTCACCATCCATTAAGAGCGCTTTGAAACATCCTTGTCAAAACCATCCATTTGTGCTACAAGTTTCTTGCGATGTCGATGCTTTCCAGGGCACACGAAACCAAAATTTCCTAAGGTTTCTACCTCTGCCACTTCGTTTACAATTCTATTTACAGTTCTCTTACCTACACCATACGCTTCTGCAGTCCGCTCTTGTGCCTTCAGTTACCAACAAAACGAGTCCCACTTTCAAATTCACGCTTGAAAAATTCATAGATGCGGTAAATACTCCCCATCACCTGCTTGTGAAGCACTTCATGTTTATTTCCGTTACCTGATATATTTCTTAACCACATTAAAAGATTTACAAACACATACACAGCTATATTCTTACAAGAAAATGAAACAGGCAGTTGAGTGAATAATCAAATGGTTCCAATGGCTCTGAACACTATAGGACTTAACATCTGAGGTCATCAGTCCCCTAGAATTAGAACTACTTAAACCTAACTAGCCTAAAGACACATCCGTGCCTGAGGCAGGATTCGAGCCTGCGACCGTAGCATCAGCGCGGTTCCGGACTGAAGCGCCTAGAACCGCTCGGATACAACGGCTGGCGAGTGAATAATCCTGTTGTGACAAAGTACAGCAACAGTGCAGCATGCAAGAAACAGAGTTTCGCCATCTAGCTGTAACTCGCGGCTAGCCACTCAGAAGGAGAATGAATCTTATTGGCTGCTAGTGGTAATGGAGGAACATGCGCAGAATGGCTGAAAATTGGGCCTCCTTCCTGCATGATGCGGAGTTTAGCCTCAACTCGTCCCTCTTCGCCTAGCTGCCACAATGCCTGTGTGAACTGCCCAATTGAATCTCGTGGCTCATAGCGCTGTGGCTTCCGCCGTGTGATTTCCATTGATTTCCATTTCAGTGTGGGACTATGGACTGGTTCTTAGTAGGCCAGTAATTTACTCAAGTACCAAGTGATTTAGTAACTCTGATTGATGGGTAAACTGCAAGTAAGCATCTTCGCATTCACATATGATTTAGTTGGCAGTCAGGTGTTGGCTGTTGCCGAGTGAACACGGAAACATGATTCGGAGAGTGAGGGTTAATCAAGCTATATATCTTGCACCAGTGGTATACTGGAAGAGGTGGAAGAAGAGCTCAAAATTATAAGGAAGAGAAAGTGGGTATGAAAATGGATTGACTGAAGAGATTTTCATGGAGCATCCAATGTGCTGCTGAAAGAACTGCAACTATAGAACCAAAAGAAAACTTTTCAGTACTGAGAATGTTGGAAAGCTGCTTCAGTTTTCTGTAAGAAAAAGTGCTTAGCAAAATCCAATGCACCGATCCTTACATAAGAGAAGACGTGCGTGCAGACAGTAAACCACAGGCAGTGTTGTACCTTCTCGCTACTGGGTGTAATTTAAGGACCCTGGACACCTCTTTCGGCTAGTTAAATATACAGGGTGAGTCGCGTAAGACGTAACACCCCCTTTATTCCGGGGGCGATTGCACGTATCGGCAAACGGTTTTCGGCGAATCATAGCGGGCTATAGGGCACATCCGTTGGTACATGCACAATAATCACAACGTTTATATTGACCGAGATAATGAAGCAAGTACATGTTTTTTAAATGGGACGCTATACTTTTTTTACTATAACTCGAACGCTCTGGAAAATACGCGTGTAGTGATGACCGCATGTTGCTATTGTGATTCAAACTTTGCTTAAAAGACGCTTGGAAATATTGTACGATTGAAGGTCGAGGCGGTCGGAAGAGGCTGCAGACTGTAAACACGCCTTGCGCGACGCTCAGGCTGAGTTGCCGTGCTCTATGCAGCATGCACGGTCTACGCTACGTAGGTAAATCCTCATTTCCCAGCGTCTTTTAAGCAAAGTTTCAATCACAATAGCAACATGCGTTACATCATTACACGCGTCTTTTCCAGAGCGTTCGAATGATGGTAAAAAAAGTACAACGTGCCATTTAAAAAAACATGAACCTGCCTCATTATCTCGGTCAATATAAACGTTTAGATTATGGCGCATGTACCAAAGTATGTGCCCCATAGTCGACTTTGATTGGCCGAACACCGCTCGTCGATACGTGCAATCGCACCCGGAATAGAGGGGGTGTTAACGTCTTACGCGACTCGCCCTTTATATTGGCTTACCAACTTGATTTCACTTTACGTAATTTCCATACTCAAGTTTCAGATGTTCTTTTAATATCTTAAACCATTTAACATTTGGCATGTACACTGCATCAGAGCCTATCTCTGATGATTTTGATTCCTTCATTTTCTTCAGTTTTTGGGAATAGGTAGATGTGTTAAGAATATCCAATGTGATAATTTTAATACCGTACTGTTAAAGTTACAATGTCTGTCCGACGTGCTAGTTATAGTACAATATATACATTCTAAAAATAAATAGTAAATACTCACCTGATACTTTTAATTTCGTGTTTAATCTCCTTCACCTGAAACCCTCGTTTTCCCATCGTCCGTGACAGCTCTTTCTCTTTGATTACAGCATCCTTGCCTGATTTATTTTTGTACAGTGGACATTTCACATTCTACAAGCACTTCTATTTTATTTTAAGAGAAATAAAATTAACCATTCTATCGTCATTCCAACGAGCCATGGTGCTGACCCACCGGAAACGGACGACTGAAAAGAGAGAACGGACGAAGGTAAACTGTAATGTGTGCTACTAAACAGACTATGTTCACATGTGTTCAGGGCGTGCCTGTGCTAAGTGAGCTGATGTGGGGGAAGCTACTTGCCTGGCTACTATTCAGCTTACTGGATTGGGCCTACTAAATCGTTTTACTTACCAACTTCACTAAATAATGTTGTTCAGCTACGTTTAGTTACCAAATCACCCAAGGGATCCTAGCTTAGTGTGAACCGGCCTTATGGGCGATGGGGCTGGCGAACTTCTGCAGCAAAAAACTCCCTCCTCCACCCTCCACCATCTTCCCTCTGTGTGAACTGCTGCATCCATCCCATGAGCCATAGCAGTGCATCCATTTAAAAGCTCCCACATAAAGCTCGACCATTGCCTGAATCCCTGCTGAGCAGGTCTGCCCCGAACTGTTCGCCTTTATGTGGGTGATAATATAGTTGCAGGCCGGAACCGCGCGACCGCTACGATCGCAGGTTCGAATCCTGCCTCGGGCATGGATGTGTGTGATGTCCTTAGGTTAGTTAGGTTTAAGTAGTTCTAAGTCTAGGGGACTGATGACCATAGATGTTAAGTCCCCATAGTGCTCAGAGCAATTTGAACCATTTTTTGGTATAATAGTTGTACGACCAGTGGTCCAGATGCGTCGGTTTACCGGTGGACCTCCACATGCTTGTTCTGACCGCTACCTGTCATCCCAGACCCCATCCTCCATCAGTGCAGATAGGCAGCATCTGACACGCAATCACATCATGCCCACAGACAGTCAGACAGGTCGCCGAGCAGCGCAGGCGTGAGGAGTGGGGGGGGGGGGGGGGGGGGGAGGGGGATGGAGCGGCATCGGCAGAGCTGTTGGGCTGTCTCGTTGGGTGGCTTAAGAGCACACATCTGCTATTCTGCTAATATGAAAGAGACCTTATATAGGACTCCAGACTTCGCTGTTCACTCCATCCTTGGGACTTTCTTCCTCTCCCAGCCGGCCGCTGTGACCGAGCGGTTCTAGGCGCTTCAGTACGGAACCGCGCGACTGCTGCGATCGTAGGTTCGAATCGTGCCTCGGGCATGGATGTATGTGATGACCTTAGGTTAGTCAGGTTTAAGTAGTTCTAAGTTCTAGGGGACTGATTACCTCAGATGTTTTAAGTCCCATAGGGCTCAGAGCCATTTCCTCTCCCACTTTCCAGACCGTCGTCCATTTTCATCTGTAATCTTCACATGGACACTTGTAAGCTGTTAGTAGCCAGGCCAAGGTTTTTTAAACTGGTGTTACTCCTGTCTACATGAATCACCCATTGTCACAGCTTGTGACATGCAGAGACTGGCTATCCAAAGCGAACCTAGGATGGTGGGTTTCCTATATTCAAATAAATTCTCTTGTTCTACATTAACGTCATCCTGCACAATGATTCTCTTTCATTCTTGCTTTGTGGCTATTTTAATTCTGGATCTGTGGGGTCTAGGAACACTTGCAACTGGGAAATGGCTTAGAATTGCCACTCTTGGTAGAGTTTCATCATTTACACAAACAAGGGTTACTGCCCTAGAGGAACACAGTAGCTGTCTTGCAAAGGACTTTTGGTTTGTTTTTTGTTATATATATCAGGCTCATACTACATAAATGGTATTATTACCTATTTAGACTTCCCGGCAAGTCATGAACAGATGATCTGTTTAAAAAGAGAGAAAAAGTGGAAGAGTGGTATACTACGAAACTAAATTTTAAAAAAGAAACTGTGAATTAGCATATATACACAACAATACTTGCACCGGCGAAACATTGCATTTGACCGTTCACGTTACATGAAGTTTGGTTGCCTGTACTGCAATACTGATGTTGTAACAGCAAGTTTCTATACATATAACAGCCGATAGAGTTTTCCATTCCATCTCGTAAATGTAAGATACTGAGCAATAACAGTTCATATGAAGGGCTTATTTCAATAGTGGTACAAGTCCATTACCTCCACTTTTCTGCTTATAATGCTTCTGACATTAATGATCCAAACAGACAAAAAGAAAGGTTCATCTCTAGCAAGAAGCCATATGCTTGAATGTTTCTGGTATCTCAACTGCAGATTTTTAAGCGCCCATTTAACTTTAGGACTCTGTATCTCAGAATGAACAAAAATGGACTTGTAGCACTATTGAAATACGCCCTTCATATAGGAATTCATCTCTGTGTTGCAAACACAATGACACCAAATAAACAACCGGATAATAATGTTGATGTAAGCACCATTAAGCACATTCTTTTGATAATTGAGCAAAGAAATGCAGAAAATATGCACTTGATGATGATAAATACCTTGAAAACAATGCGGTTCACAGTTACAAAATAAATAATAACGCGACTGTAGCTTCTCATTCCACGTTTTATAATGACAATGATGCACTAAATAAACAATAATGGTAGCTAAAAATATATTATCTGATCCAGACGGCTCTGAATTGTTACCGTTGACGTCTACATCTTTCAACTTTTGCAATAAGACTGCCTTACGTACTATTGGTCTCGCACTAATTAAAAAAATTAGTTATGTTCATCACGCAGCTTCATCGGCAGGAACTGATGGCTGTCCATGTGTTCTTTCTCCTGCTCGTAATGCTTACGAGTCTCCGTAACAACTCCAGTGCCTGACTGTTTATCGGTGCACCTCGACGCAAAGGATTGTGATTAGCTGAACAAAGTCTTTTCCGTGGCGTTTTCCATGTATCAGAACTTTATAAATCACGGCGGAACAGAGGAAAATACAACGGAAACTCGCTGCAGTAACCACATAAAACGCACGTTGTTTTTGTTCACACAAGGAAGCCGGAACACGGGAGCCTCGACGCCACGGTTTTACCGACGGATCATAACTGTGACTGGTGCGCACCCTACGTTTGGTGGCTCGCGTTCTTCACTTGTTAAACTGCCACGTTGCCCAGCGGCGTACCAACTATTTCTTTAGAGGGAGAGAGGGAAGCAAACCCATTTACTCATTTCGTCTTTCAACAAAACCGTTAAGAATACGCACATGCCGATAGTGTGGGAAGGTGTGATAGCTGATCAGCGTTGTACTGTT
This sequence comes from Schistocerca gregaria, assembly GCF_023897955.1. Taxonomy (NCBI): domain Eukaryota; kingdom Metazoa; phylum Arthropoda; class Insecta; order Orthoptera; family Acrididae; genus Schistocerca; species Schistocerca gregaria. The sequence continues at coordinate 750,955,981 of NC_064921.1, forward strand.
CTGCAGAGAGAAAGAACTCATTAATACGAATATGGACCCAGTTTTATTGCTCGTGCTTTTGAAAACAATTTCGTTGCTTTAATTTTCAAAAATTCGTCGTTTACCTCGGATGACATTGGTCGTACTTTGTTTTGAGACCATTTGCGAATAGAAGTTCATATCTACTGTAGACTGCAATATCAATCAACCAGAGAGAGACGTCTTTTGTTATTCATACTCTTCTACAAACCCTGTGCGGTACATCTTATTGAAAATAGGAAAAAAATTGGAAAAGGAGGCATTTATTTTGTTTTTATTTAGACTAAAAATTTTACGTGCGATTTCCAAATGTAGTTTTCCTTTCGACAGTTTGGGAAACAAATTTGAAAAGCCCGCATCTCGTGGTCGTGCGGTAGCGTTCTCGCTTCCCACGCCCTGGTTCCCAGGTTCGATTCCCGGCGGGGTCAGGTATTTTCTCTGCCTCGTGATGGCTGGGTGTTGTGTGCTGTCCTTAGGTTAGTTAGGTTTAAGTAGTTCTAAGTTCTAGGGGACTGATGACCGTAGATGTTAAGTCCCATAGTGCTCAGAGTCATTTGAACCATTTACTTTAAGCGTCTCATTTCCTAATCTAATACCCTCAGTATCACCCGATTAAATTCGACTACATTCCATTACCCTAGTTTTGCTTTTTTTGATGTTCATCTTATATCCTCCTTTCAAGACACTGTCCATTCCGTTCAGCTGCTCTTCCAAGTCCTTTGCTGTCTCTGACAGAATTACAATGTCACCGGCGAACTTCAAAGTTTTTATTTCTTCTTCATGGATTTTAATTCCTACTCCGAATTTTTCTTTTGTTTCCTTTACTGCTTTTCAATATACAGATTGATCATAATAATAATAATAAAATAGTAATAAAAGGGCCAGCTACGCAAAAGCTCGGGTGAAATTTACAGTTGGAGAAATAGGACTACAAGGTCACTGTGTTGAGACTACGGTACTCAAATGGAGCCACACTTAATACTGATCTTGTGTAAGGTGTCGGCTCTGCATGGATGCAGGAGGTGTCCTGAGATGGTAATTTTTAAACAAAGAGTCGGATGGCGTATCCGGCAGATCGGTCCACGGTGAAACAGGTGAACCAAGCTGCGAGCAAAGGGAAGCGGCAGTCCATACGACCCGATGAATTGCAGTGTCACTAACCGACGATCGGACGACTATAAAGTTGTCCCTTTACCACAGCCGGAGGCCCGCACTAGCTGGCAGATGCGAGGAAGGCAGACCTCACCACTCGTCCAACAGCCAATTTCCTATGTCGGAAGGATGCGGCTTTCGCTCAAACAGCCCAACTCAGCTCTCACATAGGAAGCCAATGTCACAAACAACTCGGCTCTAACGTCCAACTCTGCTATCCCAGACCGACTGTCTTCCCATCCAGAGACACCACCCCGCCAGCACTTCCTCCTAGGCCAACTTGGACCAAAGATACTTACTGAGCGAATAGTAAATCGATAGCAAACCCGAGCCAGTGGCTCCAGACAAGACGCAGGTGAAGTAAAATATGGCGCCCCAGCTCAACATTCTTTCATGACATCCATAAGATTAATTATTCCGGCCATGTCTTGATGAACCTGGAGGAGGAGTAGATGGGTGAGGCTCGACTGAGTCATTGTTGATCTGAAGCAGGTCTTCAGTCGGCTCAAGGCGCTGAATGACTTCTCAGAGGATACTGACTATACTTGGACTCGAAATGGAAGTGAGCGTATGGCATCGTTCGCTGGGAGGCCCCGATTTGGGGAAGTTCGGGCGCCAAATGGAAGTCTTATTTCATTCGACGCCACATTGGGCGACTAGCGCGCCGGTGATGAGGATGAGGACAACACAACACCCAGTCCCTGAGCAGAGAAAATCTCCAACACGGCCGGGAATCGAACCTGTGCTCGCTTGCATGGAAGACGAGCACATTACCACCCTGCTAAGCAGGCGGACGGTACTTGCTCTGTCAGAATAAGAATGATGCGGCGAATGGCTTCCTGAAAAATTTCTTTCACACTACCAAGTTTGGTTGTTCGTAGAATGCGGCGGACAATGTTGCAGCTGCGAGCCAGTTCAGGAGTACCAACTGCTGCTTGAGCATTGTTGGCCGGTGTTTGTCACTTTCGACAGGACCGCACGTCACTTGTGCTTGCGTGACCACGAGACTAAACTGATCAAAAAAAGGTTTGCACGACCTGCAGATCTGCGAAGGTGTGTGGACTTAGATTCATGAGGAACCGAACAGTAGGTAATGAGGGTGGTGGCAATATTTGTTTTGATCAGTATATTAGTATGCAGGTGCAGAGGATAACTATTAATAACGTGAAGGAGCAGCAAACCAGTTTTTTACAGTGAAGATTTCTGCCGTAAGTGTGGCGCACTGGCAACTCTGTAGTTCGCCTGCGCGACGTAGCGTGACATGAGGGCCCAATCAGTCTCAAAAACTGTTCGAAAGTGCTATCCAGAATTTGTTACATATGCATACAGAAACTGTCCCAATTCAGAGTCACAGACTGAAAAACGGCACGAAGGGTGAGGACAGAATGTAGTAGGTGTTATAAGATGCCTCAGTCAAAAGCAAAAATCGTTGCCAACAAAAATACTAATCCCATATTTATTGACGGCAGCATAATTCATTCACTGGCTGCCTACATATCAAATAAAATTCCAAATAAAGTTTTTTTTGTGGGGGGGGGGGGGGGCGCTAGTGTAAATCATATCTCTCGCACCCAGAGTTCGAAGTGGAGGGGGGGCGACCGCCCCTCCTGTCCCACCCTCCCCCTCCAGGTTGGTATGCTGTTGACGCTGCCAACTTGAGACGCATTCGCTAAGTGCAAAGTTTCTGCGCCCTGGATCTACACTACTGGCCATTAAAATTGCTACACCAATAAGAAATGCAGGTGATAAACGAGTATTCATTGGAAAAATGTATTATACTAGAACCGACATGCGATTTTCACGCAATTTGGGTGCATAAATCCTGAGAAAGCAGCACCCAGAACAACCACCTCTGGCCATAATAACGGCCTTGATGCGCCTGGGCATTGAGTGAAACAGAGCTTGGATGGCGTGTACAGGTACAGTTGCTCATGCAACTTCAACACGATACCACAGTTCATCAAGAGTAGTGGCTGGCGTATTGCGACGAGTCAGTTGCTCGGCCACCATTGACCAGACGTTTTCAATTGGTGAGAGATCTGGAGAATGTGCTCCCCAGGGCATCAGTCGAACATTTTCTGTATCCAGAAAGGTCCGTACAAGACCTGCAACATGCGGTCGTGCATTATCCTGCTGAAAGGTAGGGTTTCGCAGGAATCGAATGAAGGGAGAGCCACGGGTTGTAACACATCTGAAATGTAACGTCCACTGTTCAAAGTACCGTCAATGCGAACAAGAGGTGACCGAGACGTGTAACCAATGGCACCCCATACCATCACGCCGGGTAATACGCCAGTATGGCGATGACGAATACACGCTTCCAAAGTGCGTTCACCGCGATATCGCCAAACACGAATGCGACGATAAATGCTGTAAACAGAACCTGGATTCATCCGAAAAAATGACGTTTGCCACTCGTGCACCCAGGTTCGTCGTTCAGCATCACAGGCTCTCCTGTCTGTGATGCAGCGTCAAGGGTAACCGCAGCCATGGTCTCCGAGCTCATAGTCCATGCTGCTGCATACGTCGTCGAACTGTTCGTACAGATGGTTGTTGTCTAGCAAACGTCCCCATATGTTGACTCAGGGATCGAGACGTGGCTGCACGATCCGTTACAGCCATGCGGATAAGTTGCATGTCATCTCGATTGCTAGCGATACGAGGCCATTGGGATGCAGCACGGCGTTCCGTATTACCCTCCCTAACCCACCGATACCATACTCTGCTAACATTCATTGGATCTCGACCAACGCGAGCAGCAATGTCGCGATACGAGAAACCGCAATCGCGATAGGCTACAATCCGACCTTTACTAAAGTCGGAAACGTGATGGTACGCATTTCTCCTCCTCACACGAGGCATCACAACAACGTTTCACCAGGCAACGCCAGTCAACTGCTGTTTGTGTATGAGAAATCGGTTGGAAACTTTCCTCATGTCAGCACGTTGTAGGTGTCGCCACCGGCTATGAAAAGCAAATCATTTGCATATCACAGCACCTTCTTCCTGTCGGTTAAATTTCGCCTCTGTAGCACGTCATCTTCGTGGTGTAGCAATTTTAATGGCCAGTAGTGTATATACACTTAGATACATCACACAATTATCCGTCAACGTACAACTGAACAGCCCAGATTATAGAGCTTGGAATGTAAACTGCTCTCTTACTGTTGGAACTGAATGCTGGTGTCAACTAAATAGGACTATAAAGTTATTAACTTTCAACTCGCAAACATAAGATTAAAATATTCACGGTACAAAGCTGATAGTCCATTGCGTTAATTGTTTTCTTCAGAAAAACAGCAAAACGTCTTATTCTTTTCATCAAATTCTATTAATGTATGACCTCACTCATTTTCGGTGACACTTCCGGTGTTTCTCATTTCTATATCGTTGTTTAGATTGAGGTCCACTTACCGATTAAAAATCCCTCATTTTCCGCTTGTGATGGGGTTTGCTGTCGTATCCTTATATGGTTTGTGTGAGATATTGCCATACAGCTTTCATTTTGCGACGTGACAAGTAATTCATTTTTTGGTTCGTCTGAGGTACATGTCTGCAGTCTGGCTCATACTGCAATTCCCCGCGCCAGTGTACTATGGCACACTAATATAGGAGAAAAACAAAATAGCGCAGGCCATAGATAGAGTGGATTTCGTGTGAGAGTTCGATTTCCGCAGCTGAAGGGAAACAACGCTTCAGCAATCCATACTAAGTTGTTTGAAATGTAGGGGGACAATGCTCCACCACATGACACAGTAATTTGGTACACTACCAGTCGCCGGCCCGGGTGTCCGATAGGTTCTAGGCGCTACAGTCTGGAACCGCGTGACCACTACGGTCGCAGGTTCGAATCCTGCCTCGGGCATGGATGTGTGTGATGTCCTTAGCTTAGTTAGGTTTAAGTAATTCTAAGTTCTAGGGGACTGATGACCTCAGTAGTTAAATCTCATAGTGCTCAGAGCCATTTGAACCATTTTTTGAACACTACCAGTCAAAAGTTTTTGATCACCTGTGACAATAACTATATACTTCATTTCAATGTAAAAATGCACCATAAAAACTAAATAGTTCAACAAAATAAATATTTTCTCTGTCTATCATTAAGTTAAAATACTGGCGCAGCGATTTGCACATATACAGTTGGCGGCAGTATCGCATACACAAGGTATAAAAGGACAGTGCGTTGGCAGAGCTGTTATTTGTACCCAGGTGATTCATGTGAAAAGGTTTCCGACGTGCTTATGGCCGTACGACGGGAATTAACAGATTCTGAAGGCGAAATGGTAGTTGGAGCTAGACGCATGAGACATTCCATTTCGGAAATCGTTAGGGAATTCAGTATTCCGAGATCCACAGTGTCAAGAGTGTGCGCAAAACACCAAAGTTCAGGCATTACCTCTCACCATGGGCAACGCAGTAGCCGAAGGCATTCACGTAACGACCGAGACCATGACGTTCGCGTAGCGTTGTCAGTGCTAATAGACAAGAAGCTCTGTGTGAAATAACCACAGAAATCGATGTGGGATGTAATACGAACGTGTCCGTTAGGACAGTGCAGCGAAATTTAGCGTTAATGGGCTATGGCAACAGACGGCTAAAGCAAGTGTCTTGCTAACAACACAGCACCCCTCTCCGGAGCTCGTGACCATGTTGGTTGGACTCTAGACGGCTGTGAAACCTCGGACTGATCATATGAACCCCTATTACGGTTGGTAAGTGTGGCGCATACCCCCTTGAAGCCGCAGATCCAAGTTGTCGAAAAGGCACCCACAATGGGGTGGGCTGTGTTTACATGGGACGGACTGAGTCCTCTGATTTAACTGAACTAATGATTGTCTAGAAATTGTTATGTTCAGCTACTTGGAGACCATTTGCAGCCGTTCATGAACTTCACGTCCCCAAACAACAATGGAATTTTTGTGAATGACAATGTGCCACGTCGCTAGGTCACAATTGTTCGTGATTGGTTCGAAGGACATTCTGGACAGTTCGAGCGAACGATTTGGCTACGTACATCGCACAACATGAATCCCATAGAATATTTATGGGACGTAATAGAAAGGTCAGTTTCTGCACAAAAGCCTGCACTGGCAACACTTTCGCAATTATGGACGGCTATAGCGACAGCAGAGCTCAGTATTTCTGCGGGTGACTTCCAACGACTTATGATTTTATGTCACGTCGAACTGCTGCACTACTCCAGGCAAAAGGAGGTCCAACACAACATTACGAAGTATCCCATGACTTTTATCAGCTCAGTATACAGTAGAATTTGGTTAGATTTTATCCTCTTCAAAGTATCCACCTTTTTGCCTTCAGAATAACTGCACAAACACTTAGCGTTCTTAAAAGAGGAGGCTGGTGTGCCCCTGCAGATACTGCAGTGCAGCCAGTGTGTAAATTATTCCACACGCGTTCAACATCAGATGCTCTCCATTTTATGTCATCCCTGTCAAGTTCATCCCCTATGAATCCAATGGTACTAAAGTCAGATGACTGATTTGGCTAAGTCATATTTTCTGGTCTCCACATTTCTCTTTTCTATAGACATACCCTCTGCACAATTTGGAAGTGTGTTTGGGATCATTGTCCTACTGAAGAACAAATCCACAAGCAATAAGTCTCCTGCCACGTGGAACTGCACTGTTGATCATTATCATGCGACGTCCTTCCTTCTTTAGCATTCTCGATAGATCACCAACTTTATAAACCGCGAAACATCCCCACATCAGGAGCCATCTTATACCATGCTTCACCATTAGTGTCACACTGACTATTTATTCTCCACTAAGCCCATGAACAAACATGCCTTCCAAATAATTCAAGATTAGATTTGCACACACACACCTTACAGTTACACACCTTGGACCATTGCTGCACGCTCCAGTTTTTATGTTTCTGTGGCCATTGCAGTCGTTTCACCTTATTTTGTTGTGTAATAGAGATTTCTTGGACGCTATTCAGCCTTTAAACCTTATTCACCAAGACGATGTTGCACTGCTGAGACAGGGATTGAAGCTGCTCGCATACTCTTTACTTCCTCGCGAATTTCAGCTGCAGAACGCGTCCTCTGATGCTTACCCTAAACACATATGACTTGATCTTCCCTGTACAATATTACTCAGGGTCTTCCAGATCGTGCAAACACTTTCCCGGGGACGAGTTTGCTTGAACCAGTGCAGTGTATTCACAACTGTAAATTGGGCTACGGGAACTTTTGTGTTGCTATTGTCTGGCAAGACTCCTGAGATTTGTCAACAAAAAAGAGAGCCACCAGCCATGGACAACTCGTTACTCCGTCCATAATTTCCTTTGTTCCCCATGCTTTCAACCGAAATGACGTTCAGATTTTAGAAACGCAAGATGCAATGATTTGATGGCCCTTAATAAATGTATGAAGAGGCCAGAGGACCTGCTGTCTTGCATATTTTTATACTTCGCACATGGCCCATGATGTACAGGGTTTTAATTTCAATTACAGCATACTTTTCAGTTCCCATTTCCATCCCACCCCAAGGTAATATTGTCCAAACCTGATCAGGATAGAAACACACCGTAAACTAATGTGAGCTGATCGTTAAATAGACAGCTAAAGGGATTAGGCCCATTTGAAATTAGCCATCTTAGGTAAAGGCAACTAGTGGGGAAGCATGGATGCCAGTCCATTTTGTTATTGCAGGCTGCCTACATCAGGGGCAGGTATGCACTCATGGGCAAACCTATTGTTCTCCTTTTACTTAATCGATTGTTCTCCTTTGATTGACAGGTCCTTAACCTATTGTTCTGTTAAGTGGTTTTCCATGTCATTGCACTTAACCTATTGCCCCCCCACCCTCTGCCACTCTCCTCCCCCCTCAGTAAACCTCCCCTCACTGCTGCAGGTACACTTTCAGGTCTGAATTACTGGAATACCCCCTGTCACCACTATCAGTTTGATTGACTACTTAATTAAGCAGTCAGTCAAACTAATACTAGTGACAGGGGGTATTCTAATAACTCAGACTGAAAGATAAGTAGTCAATCAACTGACAGTACTGAAAGGGGGTATTCCAATAACTCAGACCTGAAAGTGTACTTTAGCAGTGAAGGGAGGTTTCCTGAGGGGGAAAGACAGTGGGAGGGGGTGGGGGGGAGTGGGGGGCAATAGGTTAAGTGCAGTGACATGGAAAACCATTTAACATAACAACAGGTTAAGGACCTGTCAACTGGAGGGGAACAATAGGTCAAGTACCTGTCAATGAATGGAGAACAATAGGTTTGCCCCTGAGTGCATACCTGCCTCTGATGTAGGCAACATGCACTCAAAAAATTTACTGGCGTCCTTGTTGCCCCACTACTAACACACGTCAGTATTGTTGTGAATGCTTTTCAACGTCGTGCGGCAGTGTTCTCACTTCCCACGCCCGGGTTCGATTCCCGGCGAGGTCAGGGATTTTCTCTGCCTCGTGATGGCTGGGTGTTGTGTGATGTCCTTAGGTTAGTTAGGTTTAAGTAGTTCTTAGTTCTAGGGGACTATAGACCATAGATGTTAAGTCCCATAGTGCTCAGAGCCATTTGAACCATTTGAATACTTGTCAACGACACTCTAAGAGCACAAACAATCAGATACACAACAGAGGTGCTTAGTCTTTACATATTTATACTTGCTTTATTATGAGAATTATACAGATATTATAGAATATTCAAAACGAAATCCCTCTTTTAACCACAAATCTATAGTGATGAAAGACTTTTTAAAACCAATTGACCTCTAGTGTACAACAGATGCTTCCAATGTGGACAAAGTGTCAGTGACTTAGAAATGGAAATCGCAAGGGAAGTAAGGCTCTACTACAAGAAAATCGACGTATTACAGTCGAAGCCATAGTGGAGAAAAGCGAAGATCAGTCTTGGATCGCCTCATCTTGTGTGATGTTTTGAACTTGACAGTGTCGCCGCCCGCTGGGTCTTGCGATTGTTCACACTTATTGAAAAAGACCGCCAAAGTGGAAATATTGCAGCTGTGTGTCAGGCCAATCGAGATGGCTTTCTTTGCTGACCAAGGACGATGGACTGAAATATATGGACTGGGTATATCGCCATCACATCGAGACAAATGAACAAAGACGTTGTGGTTCTGATGTTCCTCTTTGCTAATTTTAACAGTGTATTGGGACGGAACAGCTAATATGCATAACCCACTTCCTTGAGCACCAATGAAGCGTACAATACTGACGAGTAAGGAGCAGTATCCAAGATCGAAATGGAGACAGCAATATTGGACGTTACGCACCGCTCCGTCATATGTCAGTGGTGTAGGGGATTATCAGTGCTGTATTCCTAACAAAAATAGTGAGGGTATTCACCTAAAGATGATCCCATTGATACAGGCAACAATCGCTTGTATCTCAGGAGGACATTAACCAACAGGGGACAGAAGAAGGGCTGGGGAAAACTATTGAACATCATTTATTATTAATTACACTTAAAACGATTTATTAAATAACAATAATTTTTTTCCTCGACAACAATGAGGTACAAGACGCAACATAAAAACCACATTAACGATTAAACTTGAGCTTTCACCCTTAAGAAAAGGCGTTAAACGTGAAATCCCAGAAGCAAAACAGTTTACAATTTCTTTAAAGTTATTTTAAAAATTACAATTCATAACATCATTAAATATTAATAATGTACATTGAAAGTCATGGCAAGGCACGCCATAACCAGAAAATTACAATAGAGTGGTGTCTCAGCCTATTGGCAACAAAAAGCCGAGAGAGGATAGGTTTGTGCACTACAACATATACAGCAGAGCTCTCTTATGCAGTGAACAGGTTAAATAAAACCAAAGCCTTTGGCCGAACTCTAAAACAAATCCAACAACTAATACTAAGTTAGGGTTAAAGTGTCACTGAATGTTAACATCCTCGTGATGCTAGTCAAAGTTAACAGGTTCGAGTGAGATACTCACTTAAAGTCAGAATTTCTTCTGGCTAAGATCAAAAATTATTTGTATCTTAACTGTAAACGAATATTAGCACGATCTTAATTAATGCAGAATTAGACTTCAAACTAGTATCCATAATGCAAGGTATACAAATGGTCTTGTATTAGCTTCGTGATCAAATCAGAGGTTCTCAAGAGCTTCAGTTGTCCTCATGGAATTATTTTTAATACACCTTTACATATAATTTAACTGAGGCAAGCATCGCTTAAGCATAATATAAAATAATCCACTTATTTCTCCTAAAGGTTGTCGTGGTATCTAAGGTTGGGGGGAGGAGAGATATACTGGTTGCAAGAAACAACTCTGTGTCAGTAAATAAATCGGATCTCTTTTTTAAGACCAACACAGTCACAAAATGTGCCTTAGAATTGGGGACAGACCTCTAGGCCTTAAAATTAAACACCAAAACAGCAGGCTGCACTTTACTAAAACTGGATGCCCAAAAAAGCTTTTTAAAAACAATTGCTCTAGACATAAACAATTTCCCTAAGGGAGAAATTTGAGCATATGTTACCAAGCGTTTCAGAATCACATGGAAAATGGGAGAGAGTAGCACAACTAAAAAAAACTTAGAAACTAAGCTGATGGCCAGTACCAAGCTACTTCAAATACAACCAACAGCAGGCAATGGAGACAAGTCACTGGACTCACCATAAACATAAGGGAGCGGAAGAGGGCTTTTTCCTCTACTGAAGAGCCGAAAAAAGATGTTGACTCGGTGGCCAGCAAAATCCTGTTGTGAAGGAGTGTCGGTCGTCTAGTGCAGAGGGTGACACTGGTGGGCTTCGCCGAATCGAGCCAAGTTCTCCGGGAGGAACCTGGGTACTACGCGAACAAGTACAGCCAGGGCAGCACTAGGCTGGCCCAGCACGGCACGTCAGCAGCCGCACTGCCATGCACTGAGAACGCCGACTTTCATCGCTCACACCAGGAAAACGACGCGCCGGCAAGCTGTCATATTGCTCTCCAGGAAGCCCCTACATTCCACTGGAGACACCGTCCAGTCCTCACTGCCACCCTGCCTTTCCGCCCAGTCCACTTCCTTTCTTCCACCAGAGAGAAAAGCAAAGACCCTCCAACCCGCAACGAACATGCTCAACTCGCCGGGCGCGAGCTATCGAACTCACCGCACGGCTCACCCATAAGGTGGAATATCGCTCAGACTGCTGCAGATATAGATTAGCATTCTTGCATTGGTTGTTTTCATCACGCCTAGCCTTCTTGATCCATGCGTTACAGTAACCTTCGGGATTCCACAGATGTAGCGAAGGTTCCGCAATTGAAATATACGTTAAAGACGAGAGGTGGCGAACAGAAAGCGAATTCCGCAATCTTGCCATAACTAACCCCACTGTGCTGAAGCCTCTTCAGCATTCCAAAGCGCTCACAGGAAGCGTATCAACACACACACACACACACACACACACACACACACACACACACACACACACACAAAAGTATCCAAGCTATCAGGAATGTTCTCTCTGAAACCTTCTCTTGCATTTGGTAAAAAGGAAGAAAACGATTACGTACTTTTGTTAGATTTTCTTTTACTACTAGCCTTGGGCTCGCAATGTCATATGGCCATTCTTTTACCAATGTCATACGGCCATTCTTTTACCGTCCAAAACGAACGACTTCAATTGCGTCAACAACCCCTAATTTAAGACTCGTTGTCATTCGAAATTAGCCTTTGTCTCAAATTGACACTAAGGCTGTGGAAGAACTGCTTGCTATTAATTTGGGTAGTCGTTCTGTTTAATTCTCTTCTGGTAATTAGTGAAACATCTTTAAAGTGCCATTCTGAAATTCCTTTCCCTGCTTCTTTCATGCAAGCCCCTTCAATTGTTCATTGGCTCTTATTGGCCTTGTAACTGACCCATATGATCAGGGAATATTACCACTATACTTTTGGAAGTGTTGTGAGAGAATACTAATCTCTACCAGAACACCAGAAAGCAGCTTGCATTGTTGCACACGAACTCGGAGCTTGATGGTCTGCAATCCCTTGAACTACTCCCTTAAGTTTAATTTTCTTGGAAACATCTAATAAAATGAACATTCAAATCCTGGTAGGACTTACATACTGCTTCCACTGTTCTAAAGCTCGAGGCCACTCAACGAACTGAGAATACTTTAGGTATTATTTTAGGTTGGGCATCTAACTCTTGTGGAACAGTTGACAGTTCATGTTGATCCTTTGGATGTGGGTGCTACAATGCACACAGATTGTTAAAAAAAATGATAATGTGGTTCACACCATTCACTCCAATTGCATCAGCAATCCCTAGTTCAATGCGGTGGCACAAGCAATGCCCTTTGAATACTGTAGTTTGCTGTGCTTGTTCTTAAGTAGTTCTAAAACACTTGAATTCCTATCTAGCATTACACTAGCACCATCATTGTATGCTTCAATCAAATTTTCATCATTGCATCTTTCAGTCAAATTGTCATGCAAATAACTTGAAGAAAAACCACACTTCGAGAGCCATTTTAGAAATTCATCTTCTATTGTTTGTGAATATGTTTTTTGAAGTTGAGTGATATCCTAGGATAAGTCATTTACATTACCGTCACTAACTCCTGATCTTAAATACACTATGAAAACTGATGGTACACGATGGATATAGATTCATCGATGAACACAGAAATCTTGGAATTCTTTGACATTATGGATGAACAGAACTTCTTCCTGATAGTGTACGCAATGCAGTCTGTGATGTTTGCACAAATGAGTTTACTATGTAGTGTTTTGCCCACGTGTAAATCATTTTGAATTTTCAAATTCACAACTTTGTGAAAGTATAAACAAGGTTCGTTATTTGTTGTTGAAAGTACACTGCTCGAAACACTTTCCTTGTACTTTCAAAAATGTATGCTGTTCAACTACAAGGTTTACTGGAACATGATAACGTCTTTTTTCCTTGTCTATGTGCAGTTAAATGGGCTTCGGAATTCCTTCCTCCATGAATCTTTTTTCTCAGTGATGTTTACTGAGCTTATTTACTTTTATTAACTGGACCTGCCGAAGTACTACTCCGTTCTTTAGAAATGTACATTCCTTGTAATTTCCTCACTCTTATAATCTGCACATTTTTAACATAAACAAGCCCAGCTAGTCTTCCTTGTATGCCAGTCACTCGTATTTTATCTTACATTCTCTCCATGTACTGTCTTTCCAACTAACATGATAATTAGATGTGCGTTGGGGCTCCAGATAACAAGCAATAACTTCACGTGACTGCCTTTTATCTTCTACAATACCTGTTTCGGTGCTACTTCTTGTATATGACGTAAATGAGCAGTTATCAGTTTCACGTCCTTCAAGCCACATTGACCACCTTCTGTAATTGAATCCTGGCAGGAGATTTACTGAACTAATCTCCTATACTGCGTTCCAAACTGAAAATGACACCTTTCAATTGTTAGCACAAATTATACACTTACAAAGGTAATACACCAAGCTTTAAAAAAGCGGGATAATACATAGAACTGTAGGAGTCAACAGAACTTTTCACTACAGCGCCTATAACGAATTCAGAAGGAAGCTGAACCACAATACCCGTGCCGGCCGTGCTGTGACTAACGATTAAAGCTGCTAACAGTCGGACTGTAAACGCACAAACGAAACACACGACAATGGCTGAAAATAATAAACAGGTCTACTCTTACTGCAGAATAATATCACAGCATATGGCCAAGTCCAGAGACAACATTCGATGTTGTTGCTGTGCTATTGAAGAACGCAATGTCAGTATAAGGAAGTAGGAAATTTGTTATTTTACCAATGTCTTCAGAATGAGATTTTCACTCTGCAGCGGAGTGTGCGCTGATATGAAACTTAAAAGTGTGTGCCGGACCGAGACTCGAACTCGGAGCTTGGAGCTTGGAAGGTAGAAGACGACGTACTGGCAGAACTGAAGCTGTGAGGACGGCTTGTGAGTCGTGCTAGGGTGGCTCAGATGGTAGAGCATTTTCCCGCGACAGGCAGAGGTCCCGAGTTCGAATCTCTGTCCGGCACACAGTTTTAATCTGCCAGCAAGTTTCTTACCAATGTCTTATCGTACAGCTTAGGTTTAAGATAGTAATCAAGTTTTGTTGCATCAATAAACAAAGAAGATGAAGAAGGGAGTTATGTATTGTCCGACATTATTTTCGAGGAATGTGTTCCGTACTGTGGGTATCTAAGGTGTATGTCCGACGGCATGTGGCCCCATTTAATTGTTCTTTTTTTATTGCGTTGCTTGCACTGGCCATTTACAAATACTCAGTTGGCGTCACAGCTAATATATTCTGTGAGCTATAATTCAGCAGCCGGCTGCGGCGGACGAGCGATTCTAGGCGCTTCAGTCCGGAACCGCGCGACTGTTACGGTCGCAGGTTCGAATCCTGCCTCGGACACGGATGTGTGTAATGTCCTTCGGTTAGTTAGGTTTAAGTAGTTCTGAGTTCTAGGGGACTGATGACCTCAGATGTTGAGTTCCATAGTGCTCAGAGCCATTTGAACCATTTTTATAATTCAGCACTGAGAATAATTTAATTACGAGAGACGCGAAGAAGAATTACTGTGGGAAGAAAATGTATTCCATATAAAGTAATAAGGAGACAGTGTATCCCTCAGAGAAAAAGTGGTGTGTCGGCTCCACCGGGATTATGTGTAGGCTGGCAGAGTGAATCCAATTCGGCGAACCTAGACTTACCGACATTTTTTTCTTTCTTTCTATCCTCTTTTTTTAATTTTTTTTCGTCTGTTTCTGACTGGCTTGATGTGACTCGGCACGAATTCCTCTACTGTGCCAACCTTTCAGAGTGACATTTGCAACCTACGACCTCAATTATTTGCTGGGTGTATTGCAATCTTTGTCTTGTACAATTTTTACCCTCTACAAATACACTCCTGGAAATGGAAAAAAGAACACATTGACACCGCTGTGTCAGACCCACCATACTTGCTCCGGACACTGCGAGAGGGCTGTACAAGCAATGATCACACGCACGGCACAGCGGACACACCAGGAACCGCGGTGTTGGCCGTCGAATGGCGCTAGCTGCGCAGCATTTGTGCACCGCCGCCGTCAGTGTCAGCCAGTTTGCCGTGGCATACGGAGCTCCATAGCAGTCTTTAACACTGGTAGCATGCCGCGACAGCGTGGACGTGAACCGTATGTGCAGCTGACGGACTTTGAGCGAGGGCGTATAGTGGGCATGCGGGAGGCCGGGTGGACGTACCGCCGAATTGCTCAACACGTGGGGCGTGAGGTCTCCACAGTACATCGATGTTGTCGCCAGTGGTCGGCGGAAGGTGCATGTGCCCGTCGACCTGGGACCGGACCGCAGCGACGCACGGATGCACGCCAAGACCGTAGGATCCTAGGCAGTGCCGTAGGGGACCGCACCGCCACTTCCCAGCAAATTAGGGACACTGTTGCTCCTGGGGTATCGGCGAGAACCATTCGCAACCGTCTCCATGAAGCTGGGCTACGGTCCCGCACACCGTTAGGCCGTCTTCCGCTCACGCCCCAACATCGTGCAGCCCGCCTCCAGTGGTGTCGCGACAGGCGTGAATGGAGGGACGAATGGAGACGTGTCGTCTTCAGCGATGAGAGTCGCTTCTGCCTTGGTGCCAATGATGGTCGTATGCGTGTTTGGCGCCGTGCAGGTGAGGGCCACAATCAGGACTGCATACGAGCGAGGTACACTGGGCCAACACCCGGCATCATGGTGTGGGGAGCGATCTCCTACACTGGCCGTACACCTCTGGTGATCGTCGAGGGGACACATCCAAACCGTCATCGAACCCATCGTTCTACCATTGCTAGACCGGCAAGGGAACTTGCTGTTCCAACAGGACAATGCACGTCCGCATGTATCCCGTGCCACCCAACGTGCTCTAGAAGGTGTAAGTCAACTACCCTGGCCAGCAAGATCTCCGGATCTGTCCCCCATTAAGCATGTTTGGGACTGGATGAAGCGTCGTCTCACGTGGTCTGCACGTCCAGCACGAACGCTGGTCCAACTGAGGCGCCAGGTGGAAATGGCATGGCAAGCCGTTCCACAGGACTACATCCAGCACCTCTACGATCGTCTCCATGGGAGAATAGCAGCCTGCATTGCTGCAAAAGGTGGATATACTGTACTAGTGCCGACATTGTGCATGCTCTGTTGCCTGTGTCTATGTGCCTGTGGTTCTGTCAGTGTGATCATGTGATGTATCTGACCCCAGGAATGTGTCAATAAAGTTTCCCCTTCCTGGGACAATGAATTCACGGTGTTCTTATTTCAATTTCCAGGAGTGTAGTTCAAATGGCTCTGAGCCCAATGGGACTTAAGTGCTGAGGTCATCAGTCCCCTAGAACTTAGAACTACTTAAACCTAACTAACGTAAGGACATCACACATATCCATGCCCGAGGCAGGATTCGAACCTGCGACCGTAGCGGTCGCGCGGCTCCAGACTGTAGCGCCTAGAACCGCTCGGTCACCCCGGCCGGCCTACCCTCTACAGCTCCCTCTGGTACCATGGAAGCTATTCCCTTACATCTAAACAAATGTTCTATATTCTGTCCCTTCTTCTCCTCAGTGTTCCTCATATATTTCTCCTTGACGATTCTATGGGGAACCTCCTCATTCCTTATCCTATCAATCCATCTAATTTTCAACATTCTTCTATAGCACCACATCTTAAATGCTCCGACTCTCTTCTGTTCCATTTTTCCCACAACTCATGTTTCAATACCACACAGCAAAATGTATATTCATACAAATTTCTTCCTCAAATTAAGGCCTATATTTTATAGTAACAAACTTCTCCTGACCAGAAATTCCCTTTTTGCCGATACCAGTCTGCTTTTTATGTCTTTCTTGCTCCATCCATCATGGGTTATTTCGCTACCTGCGAGCACAGTTCCTCAACTTCGTCCATTTCGTGATCCCCAATCCTGATGTTAAGTTTCTCATAGTTCTCATTTCTGCAACTTCTCATTACTTTCGTCTTTCTTCGAGTTAGTCTCAGTCCATATTCCGCAGTCACTGGGCTGTTTATACCACTCAACACAGCCTTTAATTCGTCTTCACTTTCACTGAGGTTAGCACTGTCATCAGCGAATCTTATCATTGATATCCTTTCAGCCTGAATTTTAATCCCATTCTTCAATCTTTCTTTTGTTTCTGTCGCAGTTTTTTCGATGTACAGATTGAACAGTATGAGCGCAAGACTACGTCCTTGTCTTACATCCTTTTTATTTCGAGAACTCCCTTCTTGGTCTTCCAGTCTAATTGTTTCCTCTTGGTTACTGTAGGTATCGTACGTTACCCGTCTTTCCCTATAGATTTCAACGATTTTCCTCAAAATTTTCAACATCTTATACCATTTTACATCGTCGAATGCTTCTTCCAGGTCGACAAATCCTGTGACTGTGTCTTGATTTTTTTCAGCCTTACTTCCATTATCAAGGGCAACGTTAGAATTGCCACTTTGGTGCCTTTACTGCCCTAAAGCCATCTAACAAATCCTCATTTTTCTTTCTCATTCTTCTGTATATTATTCTTGTCAGCAATTTGGATGCATGAGTTGTAAAGATAATTGTGCGATAATTCTCGCATTTCTCAACTCTTGCAATCTTCGAAATTGTGTGGGTGATGTTTTCCCGAAAGTCGGATTGTACATAGCCAATCTCATACATTCTACACACGAACGTGAATAGTCATTTTGATGCCATTCCCCCAATGAGTTTAGGAATGTTAAATATTCCTTCTGCCTTACTTGATCTGAAGTCGTACAAAGCTCTTTTAAATTCGGTCTCTTATACCGTACCGAGCGAGGTGGCGCAGTGGTTAGTACACTGGACTCGCATTCGGGAGGAAGACCGTTCAAACTCGCGTCCGGCCATCCAGGGTTAAGTTTTCCGTTATTTCCTAACTCGCTCCAGGTAAATACCCCCGCCCCATGAACCATGGATGTTGCCGTTGGTGGGAAGGCATGCGTGCCTCAGCGATACAGATAGCCGTACCGTAAGTGCAACCACATCGGAGGGGTATCTGTTGAGAGGCCAGACAAACGTATGGTTCCTGAAGAGGGGCAGCAGCCTTTTCAGTAGTTGCAGAGGCAACAGTCTAGATGATTGACTGATCTGGCCTTGTAACATGAATCAAAACAACCTTGCTCTGCTCGTACCGCGAACAGCTGAAAGCAAGGGGAAATCACAGTCGTAATTTTTCCCGAGGGCATGCAACGTTACTGTATAGTTAAATGATGATGGCGTCCTCCTAGGTAAAATATTCCGGAGGTAAAATAGTACCCCATTCGGATCTCCAGGCTGGTACTACTCAGGAGGACGTCGTTATCAGGAGAAAGAAAAAGGGCGTGCTACGGATCGCAGCGTGTAACGTTAGATCCCTTAACTGAGAGGGTAGGTTAGAAAACTGAAAAGGGGAAAGGATAGTTTAAAGTTAAATATAGTGGGAATTAGTGAAGTTCGGTGGCAGGAGAAACAAGACTTCTGGTCAGGTGAACACAGGGCTATAAATACAAAATCAGATACGGGTAATGCAAGGGTAAGTTTAATAATGGATTTAAAAATCGGGGTGCGGGTAAGCTGCTACAAACAGCATAGTGAACGCGTTATCGTACCCAAGATAAACACGAAGCCCACGCTTACCACAGTAGTACAAGTTTATATGCCATCTAGTTCCGCAGATGACGAAGAGATTAAACAAATGTATGATGAGATAAAAGAAATTAATCAGATAGTGAAGGGGGACGAAAATTTAATAGTCATGGGGGACTGGAATTCGATAGTAGGAGAAGGTAGAGAAGGAAACGTAATAGGTGAATATGGAATGGGAGTAAGAAATGAAAGACAAAGCCGCCTGGTAGAATTCTGCACAGAGCGTAACATATTTATAGCTAACACTTGGTTTAAGAATCATGAAAGAAGGTTGTTTATGTGGAAGAGGCCTGGAGACACTGGAAGGTTTCAAATAGATTATATAATGGTAAGAGAGAGATTTAGAAACGACATATAAAATTGTGTGACATATCCAGGGGCAAATGTGGACTCTGATCACAATCTATTGGTTATGAACTGTAGATTAAAACTGAAGAAACTGCAAAAAGGTGGGAATTTAAGGAGATGGGACCTTGATAAACTGAAAGAGCTAGAGGTTGTAGAGAGTTTCACAAAGAGCATTGGGGAAAGATTGACAGGAACAGGAAAAAGAAATACGGTAGATGAAGAATGGGTATCTTGGAGAGATGAACTAGTGAAGGCAGCAGATGATCAAGTAAGTAAAAAGGCGAGGGCTAGTACAAATTCTTGGGTAACAGAATATATATTAAATTTAATTGATGAAAGGTGAAAATATAAAAATGCAGTAAATGAAGCAGGCAAAAAGGAATACAAACGTCTCAGAAATGAGAACGACAGGCCGGCTACTGTGGCCGAGCGGTTCTAGGCGCTTCAGTCTGGAACCGCACTGCTGCTACGGTCGCAGGTTCTAATCCTGCCTCGGGCATGGATGTGTGTCATATCCTTAGGTTAATTAGGTTTAAGTAGTTCTAAGTTCTAGGGGAAAGCTGACCTCAGATGTTAAGCCCCATAGTGCTCAGAGCCATTTGAATCTTTTTTTTTTTAGGTTGACAGAAAGTGCAAAATGGCTAAGCACGGATGGCTAGTGGACAAATGTAAGGGTGTAGAGGCATATTTCACTAGGGTAAGATAGATACTGCCTACAGAACAACTGAAGATACCTTTGCAGAAAAGAGAACCAGTTTTATGAATATACAGTGCTCAGATGAAAAACCAGTTCTAAGCAAAGAAGGGAAGGCAGAAGGATGGAAGGAGTATATAAACGGTCTACACAAGGGTGATGTACTTGAGGGCAATATTGTGGAAATGGAAGGGAACGCAGATGGAGATGAAATGGGAGATATGACACTGCGTGAAGAGTTGGACAGAGCACTGACAGAGCTAAGTCGAAACAAGGCCCCGGGAGTAGACAACACTCCATTATAGCTACTGACACCCTTGGGAGAGCCAGCCATGACAAAACTCTAACATCTGGTGAGGAAGAAGTATGGTTCAAATGGCTCTACGAACTATGAGACTTAACATCTGAGGTCAGCAGTGCCCTAGATTCTCATGAGACTAATCCTATAACTGAACTGTTCACAGAAATTAAATCTCTGCTCTGCCGTCCTTTTCATGACGAATCCTACTCCCGTAGTACCATTTTCTGCTGCTGTTGATATTACCGTATACTCATCTGATCAGAGTCCTTGTTTTCTTTCCATTTCGCTTCACTGATCCCCAGTATATCTAGACTGAGCTTTAACATTTCCCTTTTCAGGTTTCCTAGTTTCCCTATCACGCTCAAAATTCCGACGTTCCTTTCCGCGACACGTAGAACGTTATCCTTTCTTTGGCTATTCAGTCTTTCTCTCAGGTTCACCTCCACCTTGACAGAGTCCTCCCGAAGATTCGAACGGCGGACTAGTGCGGAATCTTTTGCCAAGGAGAGATCATCATGACACTTTCTCAATTACAGGCCATATGACCTGTAGGTACACATTGCGCGTATCTATGTAGCGGTTCCCATTGCCTTCTGCATCGCCATGTCGTCAATCATTGATGATTCTTCCGAGTTTTAGGGGCAGTTTCCTGCGTCATGGCCAGTGAGTGCCCTGAACCTCTGTCCGCTCCTCCGCCATCTTTGAAAATGTCGTTGGCAGTACGAGGGTACCTTCCTAGGCCGGAAGTCTTCAGCCGCCATTACTGATTACTTTTATTCAAAAAATTAAACTGTGGCGAGGTTCGAATCCGGAAATCATAGATATTTAATGTTTAGCCAAAGACGCTACCTCTAGACCACGGGAGCACTTTTGTCTCTCAACTACTAAGTATTTTAAACACCACCTGAGTATATTAAATGCTAGGGAGAGCCTAGTTATCATTAAAGCTTTGAGACTCTATTGGCAATGTGCAGTAAACTACTTATGTCAGGCAACAATTAACAATTATTCTACTGACCACACACACTATGTGATGAAAAGTATCCGGACACCAGGCTGAAAATGACTTACAAGTTCTTGGCGCCCTTCATCGGTAACGCTGGAATTCAATATGGTGTTGGTTCACCCTTAGCCTTGATGACAGCTCCCATTCTCGCTGGCACACGTTCAGTCAGGTGCTGGAAGGTATCAGCCCATTCTCTACGGAGTACTGCACTGAGGAGAGGTATCGATATTGGTCGGTGAGGCCTGGCATGAAGACGGCGTTCCAAAACATCCCAAAGGTGTTATATAGGATTCAGATCAGGACACTGTGCAGGCCAGTCCATTGCAGGGATGTTATTGTCGTGTAACCACTGCGCCACAAAAAAAATGGCCCTGAGCACTATGGGACTTAACATCTACAGTCATCAGTACCCTAGAACTTAGAACTACTTAAACCTAACTAACCCCAAGGACATCACACAACACCCAGTCCTCATGAGGCAGAGAAAATCCCTGACCACTGCGCCACAGGTCGTGCATTATGAACAGGTGCTCGATCGTGTTGAAAGATGCAATCGTTATCGCCGAAATGCTCTTCAACAGTGGGAAGCAAGAAGGTGCTTAAAACATCAGTGCAGACCTGTGCTGTGATAGTGCCATGCAAAACAACAAGGAATGCAGGCCCCCTCTATGAAAAACACGACCACACCATAACACTACCGCCTCCGAATTTTACTGTAGGCATTACATGCGCTGGCGCCCGCCAGTGTGACCGAGCTGTTCTAGGCGCTTCAGTCTGGAACCACGCGACTGCTACGGTCGCAGGTTCGAATCCTGGCTCGGGGATGAATTTGTGTCATGTCCTTAGTTAGGTTTAAGTAGATCTAAGTACTAGGGGACTGATGACCTCAGATGTTAAGTCCCATAGTGCTCAGAGCCATTTGAACCATATGCTGGCAGACGACGTTCACAGGGCATTCACCATACCTGCACCCGTGCCATCGGATCGCCACATTGTGTTCTGTGATTGGTCACTTCACACAACGTTTTTCCACTATTCAATCGTCCAATGTTTACGCTCCTTACACCAAGTGAGGCGTCATTTGGCATTTATCGGCGGGATGTGTGGCTTACGAGCAGCCGCTCAACCATGCAATCCAAGTACTCTCACCGCCTGCCTAACTGTCATAGTACTTGAAGTGGAGTCTGATGCAGTTTGGAATTCCTGTGTGATGGTCTGAATAGATGTCTGCCTATTACACATTACGACCCTCTTCAAATGTCGGCCGTCTCTGTCAGTCAACAGACGAGGTCAGCCTGTAGACTTTTGTGCTGTATGTGTCCCTTCACGTTTCCACTTCACTATCACATCGGAAACAGTGGATATAGGGATGTTTACGAGTGTGAAAATCTCTCATACATACATTTGACCCAAGTGGCACCCAATCACCTGACCACATTCGAAGTCCGTGAGTTCTGCGGAGTGCCTCATTCTGCTCTTTCACGATGTCTAATGACTACTGAAGTAGGCGATATGAAGTACCTGGCAATAGGTGGCAGCACAATGCACCTAATATGAAAAACGTATGTTTTTGGGGGCATCCAGATACTTTTAATCACATAGTGTACATATAGTTGCAAAGTTATAAGAAGTGTGCTAAAGGATTCTGTTGCACGCCAACTTAGTCAGTCGGCGTTAGGACGTTATGCAGACCTGATGTCTGTGCTAGCCATGCACTTAATTTTACGTTATTTTAAAATTAACTGCGTCTTGAGTTATGATTGGTAGCTGTTTTAATGTGTTTGTCAATAAACGCACTATAATGTTGTCCCTGGATTTATTTGAAGTGGACTAGCTACCCATGTTTCCACTTACAGCCATAAACACTGAGGTGACAGAAGTCATGGGATATCTCCTAATATCGTGTCGGACATCATTTTGACCAGTGTAGGGCAGTAGCTCGACTTAGCATCGACTCAACACGTCACTGTTTGTCCTTGGCAGGAAGACTGAGCCATGCTGCCTCTACAGCTGTCCGTAAATGCTAAAGAGTTGCCAGTGAAGGATTTTGTGCACAAACTGGCCTCTCCATAATGTCCCATAAATGTTCGATGGGATTATGTCGAATGGGGGACCCGATTGTTTGCTCGAATTGTGAAGCATGTTCTTGAAACCAATCATGAACAATTGAGACCCAGTAACATGGTGCAAGAAGCAGAGCAAAGAGAGTTCTGAGCCATTTTGTTTGTGTGGGTTGCCTACATGCAGAGGCAAACCTAATGTTATGCTAATTTATTTATGATCCTTAGGGGTTGATTTATGAACCCCCTTAGTTAATCTGTCCTTCTGAGAAACCCACCACCCGTCCCTCTTCCCCTCCTGCTCCCCCAGCCCTATGAGAAGTCCAAAATCTTCCCCCTCTCCCTCGCCAATAAAAGCTCACTTTTGATATCGAATAAATTTACTAATTAATTAAATTGATCAATTAATTACCTCCACCCCCTCTGGAAAGTCCCCCAGCCCTCCCTCACTTCCCCCTCCCCTCCTTCACCTGGAAAACAGTGAAGACTTGGTCTGTGCTCAGCTGCTGGATAGGAGGGGTATAGGTTAGTTTATTTCCTTTATTTTGGTTGATCCCGTCTTGGAAAGTGGTGGGAGAAGCTTGTCCTCCCCTGCCCTTCCTCTCACCCAACAGGAGAGCTCTGTGTGCTGAGCTATTGGACTGGAAGGCACTAGTAGTATCTTGTCCAGCAACTACATATCCTAATTACATAATTACACTGATGCAGATCAGAAGCGTTATCTTGTTGGAATATTTTCGTGTGTGCACTCACCTTCACATGCAGGGATCGACTGAGCTAGTGCACAATGCCATCAACAGAGTACATCCCAACCCACACCCTTGAAACCTTCCTTCCCGACGCCTCCGAGAAAAAATTGCGGGAAAAATCGCTGAGCTCGTGGGCTGGAAGAATCCCATGGCAAAAAATTCAACTACAATGCAGAGGGCATAATGATATACTGTTTAATTATAAAATTCAGTTTGCACACCAATTTTCAGGGGTTGCATCTCTTTATTTGCATGGAAACGCTCATCATTCTCTGCTGTTTATTTAACTTTGGAAGATGCAGGTCCTGCACAATTCATCGAAAAGAAATACTTAAATAGGTTTTTTTCCGATCGTGCAAGGAATACCGTCATGAAATCTACGTCAACATAGCTCACTGCACGAAATCACACTGTTAAAAACCTTCAAATCAAGTCTTCACGTGCGCCGCGCCGCACCACACAGCCTGAACCGCCAGTAATCCTTTGAGTGCAGAGCGCTGGACTGGAGATGCCTGTCGCCTGTGGAGTGTGTGATACAGGATGTCGGCTTGTTTTGGAATTTGATTCCAGACTCATTTCTTGTTTTGTTCCCAAACATTCACCTTCCACACCAGGTCAGTGGAAGCAGCTGCTATACGTGCTCGCCCTGCTGTGCAGATTCTGACTGACTTAGTTCACAATACCACTCTTCCCCTCCAATCCCCTCTTCCTCTCCCCCACGCCCCTCCGGTTACTTCCTGTCAGACAAAGCATCAGGTGGCAGCAACTCTTTAATACTGATACCTGAGAAATTCCTGTCGTAACACATGGTCTCTCTCTCTCACCCCCTCTCTCTCTCTCTCTTTCTCTCTCTTTCTCTCTCTCTCTCTCTGTGTATCTGTCAAATGGCTACTTCCTGTCCAGCGAGAGTCTGTCGTGTGCCACCAGAAACCACACTAACCCATCTTTTGTCCTGAATGATTGGGTACCAGGTAAATACCCAGCCCTCCAAAAAATGCTGGGCAGTGGATGTTTTGGAAACGGTCATTTGCGCTACATCCACTCAATCCTACCCAGTCAGATTGTCTAATTAATTCAACCGATACTCTCTGTGTGGGGCATTTTTTCCTTGTTTCCAATTTGTGGACACTAGGACAGGCATATTTGGCGGAAAATTCTGGGGCTATCCGGGATTGGACTTCGCAACTGCAAGGATTCCAAACCCTACACTCAACCCTTCTGGATTTTACTTGCATCCTGTTGGTGTATATTGCTACGGTTAGGTCGTCTGGCGGGCAATCCGTTACGTTGGAGGTAGTAGAAAATGGAATTTCAAATTTCAGCTCAATTGTACTACGTCCTTAAATTATTTGCAGGCAACAGGACAGTGTTTGAATGGAATGCATTCGCAATTCCACTATCGGAAACAATAAATGGATCAAAACTCCATAAAGGTTGAGGTTGAAATAGCAGCAGACAACCTTGTTGAAGATATTCGATCGCAGCACAGCAGTATCCCACCTCCAGACGATTTACTTACACAGGACGAGGTCCTTATTTCTGATACTGTCCAAAATTTCGTTAATCGACTAGTGATGATGAAGAGTAGAGGAAATTTGAATAAATGGAAGACCAAAAGTATGGCAATGGCACACAACGCAATGGCAGCTGTCAGACCCAAGTCTCCCTTGTCAGCTTTCCATGCTGGCCTGGTTGCATTCATCTACAAGAAGTTTGTTGTTGTTGTGGTCTTCAGTCCTGAGACTGGTTTGATGCAGCTCTCCATGCTACTCTATCCTCTGCAAGCTTCTTCATCTACCAGTATTTACTGCTACCTACATCCTTCTGAATCTGCTTAGTGTATTCATCTCTTGGTCTGCCTCTAAGATTTTTACCCTCCACACTGCCCTCCAATGCTAAATTTGTGATCCCTTGATGCCTCAGAACATGTCCTACCAACCGGTCCCTTCGTCTTGTCAAATTGTGCCACAAACTCCTCTTCTCCCCAATTTTATTCAATACCTCCTCATTATTTATGTGATGTACCCATCTAATCTTCAGCATTCTTCTTTAGCACCACATTTCGAAAGCTTCTATTCTCTTCTTGTCCAAACTATTTATCGTCCATGTTTCACTTCCATACAAATACTTTCAGAAACGACTTCCTAACACATAAATCTATACTCTTTGTTAACAAATTTCTCTTCTTGAGAAACGCTTTCCTTGCCATTGCCAGTCTACATTTTATATCCTCTCTGCTTCGACCATCATCAGTTATTTTGCTTCCGAAATAGCAAAACTCCCTTACTACTTTAAGTGTCTCATTTCCTAATCTAATTCCCTCAACATCACCCGATTTAATTCGACTACATTCCATTATCCTCGTTTTGCTTTTGTTGATGTTCATCTTATATCCTCCTTTCAAGACACAGTCCATTCCGTTCAACTGCTCTTCCAAGTCCTTTGCTGTCTCTGACAGCCGGCCGCGGTGGCAGTGCGGTTCTAGGCGCTGCAGTCCGGAACCGCGGGACTGCTACGGTCGCAGATTCGAATCCTGCCTCGGGCATGGATGTGTGTAATGTCCTTAGGTTAGTTAGGTTTAAGTAGTTCTACATTCTAGGGAACTTATGACCATAGATGTTGAGTCCCATAGTGCTCAGACCCATTTGAACTATTTTTTGTCTCTGACACAATTACAATGTCATTGGCGAACCTCAAAGTTTTTATTTCTTCTCCATGATTTTTAATACCTACTCCAAATTTTTCTTTTGTTTCCTTTACTGCTTGCTAAATATACAGATTGAATAACATCAGGGAGAGGCTACAACCCTGTCTCACTCCCTTCCTAACCACTGATTCCCTTTCATGCCCCTCGACTCTTATACCTGCCATCTGGTTTCTGTACAAATTGTTAATAGCCCTTCGCTCAATGTATTTTACCCCTGCCACCTTTGGAATTTGAAAGAGAGTATTCCAGTCAACATTGTCAAACGCTTTTTCTAAGTCTACAAGTCCTAGAAAAGTAGTTTTGTTAATCTTTCTTCTAAGATAAGTCGTAAGGTCAGTATTGCCTCACATGTTTCAACATTTCTACGGTATCCAAACTGATCTTCCCCGATGTCGGCTTCTACCAGCTCTTCCATTCGTCTGTAAGGAATTCGCAGTAGTATTTTGCAGCTGTGACTTATTAAACTGATAGATCGGTAATTTTCACATCTGTCAACACATACTTTTTTTGGCATTGGAATTATTATATTCTTCTTGAAGTCTGAGGGTATTTCGCCTGTCTCATACATCTTGCTCACCAGATGGTAGAGTGTTGTCGGGATTGGCTCTCCCAAGACCGTCAGTAGATCTAATGGAATGTTGTCTACTCCCGGGGCCTTGTTTCGACTCAGGTCTTTCAGTGCTCTGTCAAACTCTTCACGCAGTATCGTATCTCCCACTTCATCTTCATCTACCTCCTCTTCCATTTCCATAATATTGCCCTCAAGTATATCGCCCTTGTATAGACCCTCTATATACTTCTTCCCTCGTTCTGCTATCCCTTCTTTGCTTATAACTGGGTTTCCATCTGAGCTCTTGATATCCATACAAGTGGCTCTCTTTTCTCCAAAGATATCTTTAATTTTCCTGTAGATAAGCGTCTACATCCTTACATTTGTCTTCTAGCCATCCCTGCTTAGCCATTTTGCACTTCCTGTCGATCTCATTTTTGAGACGTTTGTATTCCTTTTTGCCTGCTTCATTTACTGCATTTTTATATTTTCTCCTTTCATCAATTAAATTCAATATTTCTTCTGTTACCCAAGGATTTCTATTAGCCCTCGTCTTTTTACCTTCTTGATCCTCTGCTGCCTTCACTATTTCATCCCTCAGAGCTACCCCCTCTTCTTCTACTGTATTTATTTCCCCCATTCCAATCAATTGTTCCCTTATGCTCTCCCTGAAACTATGTACAACCACTGGTTTAGTCAGTTTATCCAGGTCCCATCTCCTCAAATTCCCACCTTTTTGCAGTTCCTTCAGTTTTAATCTACAGTTCATAACCAATAGATTGCGGTCAGAGTCCACATCTGCCCCTGGAAATGTCATACAATTTAAAACCTGGTTTCTAAATCTCTGTCTTGCCGTTATATAATCTATTTGATACCTTCTAGTGGTATGGATCTCAAAAAATAGTTGATAGGTATTGTCTGCTTTAAGATACAGTACCTTCTACACGGTAGCAGTACGTTGTAAGGTATCAACAATGATGGCAATGGGATTGGAATCTGATCCATCCGCGTCATTTCAGTTTGTTTTTGGAGAATGTTACCACAGGACCCACACTTCTGACGGAATGACTGTTTCCACGTAACAGGGGAATCCAATGTACCACATCACTCGAAGGTATGCCGTATTTCACGTTGTTGTTGTTATTATTATTATTATTATTTCATAATGTGAAATCTCATGTTGTTATTATTGTAAGAAACACTGTAAATTGGTTTCAGCCCTAATTATAGACGTTTTATCTAGAATGAACGGAAATTAGTCATGTATTATCTTACTTAGCTGTAACATCCCCATATACATTATTATTTGGCTACGAGTGCCGATGAGACTGTGTGGAGGGAACTGGGTGGTTTCTTAGGTTAGAGGGTTTCAGTAAATTGTAGAAAGGAGTTCAGTTTTAAAGTGTGCAGTAAGAACACAGGACGAGGGTAGACACAGCAATAATCAATAATGCAGCTGTATCGGAAAAGAACCAGAGCTCCAAGCACTAACAGGAAGCACTGAATCTCAAATTGCCATAGGTACGTAAAGTTGGCTAACGCCGGAAATAAGTTCAGCCGAAATTTTTACATGGGACCTAATCGTCTTCAGAAATAATAGATTAAATACAGTTGTTGAGGGAGTATTTATTCTGTCAGAAGTAGTATACCTTGTAGTAAAATTGAAGTAGATTGTTCCTGTGAGTTAGTGTCTGGGTAGAAATTACACTTGGCAACCGGAATAAATTAATAATTGGTTCATGTTACCGACCTCCGACTCATATGATACAGTTGTTTAACTGTTCAAAGAAAACTTGAGTCTCATTTCAAATAGGTACCTCACTCATACAGTTATAGTTGGTGGTGACTTTAATCCACTGTCGATATCATAACGTGTAGGTTTTCGCTTCCGGCGTCTTTATTAATTAAAACTTCCGGGCTGAGAGGCTGTGGTCGAACAATAGAAATTCTTTCTCCTGACATTTTGTTGCCGATTGCAGACAACATCTTCTGAAGTGAGTCAACGACTGGCTTCTGGGCCGTGGAGGTCCCATTAATACAGAAGGCATAGAGGGCGCCACCACTCGACACGTGCAGTCGACAGTGAAACTATATCTCTGACTAACATCATTATTTTCAAACTACCTGGCAGATAAAAACTGTGTGCCGGACCGAGACTCGAACTCGGGACCTCTGCCTTTCGCGGGCAAGTGCTCTAGGAGACGATGTACTGGCAGAAGTAAAGCTGTGAGGACGGGACGTGAATCGTGCTTGGGTAGCTCAGTTGGTAGAGCACTTGCCCGCGAAAGGCAAAGGTCCCGAGTTCGAGTCTCGGTCCGGCACACAGTTTTAATCTGCCAGGAAGTTTCATATCAGTGCACACTTAGCTGCAGAATGAAAATCTCATTCGGGTCATTACTTTCGATCACAAGAAATCGATTGTCGCAATTATACCAATTGACTCAAAATTATGAAAAGTGTGACGTTATCCACATGAGTACTAAAAGGAATCCGCTAAATTTCAATCACACGATAAATCACACAAAAGTAATGGACTGTAAACTCAGCTAAATACTTAGGGATTACAATTACGAGTAACATAAACTTGACTGATGATGTGGTGTCACCGCCAGACACCACACTTGCTAGGTGGTAGCCTTTAAATCGGCCGCGGTCCGGTAGTATACGTCGGACTAGCGTGTCGCCACTATCAATGATTGCAGACCGAGCGCCGCCACACGGCAGGTCTAGAGAGACTTCCTAGCACTCGCCCCAGTTGTACAGCCGACTTTGTTAGCGATGGTTCACTGACGTCTACGCTCTCATTTGCCGAGACGATAGTTAGCATACCCTTCAGCTACGTTATTTGCTACGACCTAACAAGGCTCCAGTATCCGTACCATTGACATTATGAATCATGTAGAATAAAGAGCGACGTTCGGCATTAATGGATTAATGTTAAGTATTCCACCAGCTACGTCCGTTTTTCTCAATTCTAATTCCCTTGTCATGTTCCAGACCTCACGCCAGCGAAAGCAAACCAAAGATTGCGATTGATTGGCGGAACACTTAGAAGGTGCAACAGGTCCACTAAAGAGACAGCTTACACTACAGTTGTTGTGGGATCCGCATCAGATAGGATTGACGGACGATATCGAAAAAGTTCAAAGAAAGGGAGTATGTTTTGTATTATCGTGAAGTAAGAGAGAAACAGCCGTGGATATTATACACGAACTGGTGTGGCCGTCATTAAACAAAGGCGTTTTTGACTGCGGCAGGACCTTCTCATGAAATTTCAATCGCCAACTTTCTACTCAGACCATGAGAACATTTCGTTAGCGTGCACCTACATATGAAGAAATGATCATCACAATAAAATAAGAGAAATCAGAGCTCGCATGGAAAGACTTGAGGATTCGTTTTTACCAAGCGCTGCTCGAGAGTGGAACGGTAGAAAGTAGCTAAAAGGGGTTCGGTGAACCCACTGCCACGCATTTCATTTTGAACTGCAGAGTAATCATGTAGTTCTACAAGCAGATTTTGTTGAACAAAGTAAAGACGAGGCCAGTGGTGCAACGAAGCACGAAGAGGATGAAACCACTCAGAAATTTCATTAAAATTATTGTATTAATAATATAATATTGCGATAATTATTATTGTTACCAGATGCAACATAAGCTAATTATTGTCTAATTTACATAAATTATTTCAACACCTTTTAATTGTAGTAGTCAGAAATCTTTCATTTTGCCGTTTGAGTGAAAATCAGAGAATATTGAGAGTTAGGTTTTGGTGGTAGTGTCCGAAATTATGTTAACTTCAACATATGCCAAACGCCATACGCTGAGGATGACAGGAAAAATATCACTGAGACCTATTTTGTGGTAAATTTTATCCTCTTTTGTTATCGTAAAAAGTCAACTTTGTCTAAAATTGTGTAATTTCCAAGTTATAAGTGAAAACATCGTAAAAGTCCCACTTGCTCGCGTTATGTTCCATTGTTGACCCACTTCCGTGCCGCAATTTTGGTGTCTTTGTAAATTAGGATTCAGCACAGTCGAAAACATACACTGAAGAGCCAAAGAAACTGGTACACCTGCCTAATATCGTGTAGGGCCCCCGCAAGTAGGCAGAAGTGCCGGAACAGGACTTGGCATGGACTCGACTAATGTCTGAAGCAGTGCTGGAGGCAACTGACAGCATGAATCCTGCAGGGGTGTCCATAAATCCGCAAGAGTACGAGAGGCTGGAGATCTCTTCTGAACAGCATGTTGCAAGGCATCCCTGATGTGTTTAAACTCAGAAGTGTTCCCCTGGAGCCGCTCTACAGCACTTCTGGACGTGTGGGGTGTCACAATGCCCTGCTGCCATTGCCCAAGTCCGTCGTAATGCGCAATGGACATGAATAGATGCAGGTGATCAGACAGAATGCTTACGTACATGTCACCTGTCAGAGTCGTATCCAGAAGTACCAGGAGTCCCATATCACTTCAACTGCGCACGCCCCACGCCATTACGGAGCCTCCACCAGTTTGAACAGTTCCCTGCTGAATGCAGGGTCGATGGATTCCTGAGGTTGTCTCCATACCCAAACACGTCCATCCGCTCGATACAATCTGAAACGAGACTCGTTCGATCAGACAACATGTTTCCACTCATCAACAGTCCAATGTCGGTGTTGACAGGTCCAAGAGAGGCGTGAAGTTTTGTGTCGTGCCGTCATCAAGGGCACACGAATGGGCCTTCTGCTCCAAAAGCCCAGGTCGATCATGTTTCTGTGAATGGTTCGCAGGGTGACACTTGTTGATGGCCCAACACAGAAATCTTCATCAATTTGCGGAAGAAATGCACTGCTGTCACGTTGGACAGGATCATCTTCCGGCCGCAACGATGTCGGAGATCTGATGTTTTACCGGATTCCTGATATTCACTTTACAGTCGTGAAACAGTCGTATGGGAAAGTCCTCACTTCATCGCTACCTTATCCCTCCGCTTCTGTGCGACTATAATACCACGTTGAGACTCACTTAAATCTCGATAACCTGCCATTGTAGCAGCAATACCCGATCTAACAACTGCGCCAGGCACTTGTTATCTAATATAGCCGTTGCCAACGAAAGCGCTGTATTCTGTCTGTTTACATGTCTCTGTATTTGAATACGCATGCCTATATCAATTTCTTTGGCACTTCAGTGTATAAAGCTAGACAAAAAAACTACTACAATACCTTCTATTAAGAATCACCTTTTGACTGTACTATTGGAAAAAAGCTGGCCGCGGTGGTCTCGCGCTTCTAGGCGCGCAGTCCGGAACCGTGCCGCTGCTACGGTCGCAGGTTCGAATCCTGCCTCAGGCATGGATGTGTGTGATGTCCTTAGGTTAGTTGGGTTTAAGTAATTCTAAGTTCTAGGGGACTAATGACCACAGAAGTTGAGTCCCATAGTGCTCAGAGCCATTTGAACCATTTTTATTGGAGAAAAATAAGGAAACATCGCAGGAAATGCATGCTTGAACACAAACGCACATGATAGCCCTACCTGCATGGCGTGTTGCACTGTTGTATTTGACCACGAATGGCACCTGCCAATGTCCTCAATACGTTTCAAGTGTCAGTTGTGGTCAGAACATTGTCCTCTATTGTTTTCAGTACATTATGGCGGGGGTAAGTAACTTCCGACATGGACAGCTGGTGTTGGTATGGTGGGTGCTTATGTAACCAACATAGCCGAAGTGTTTGGTGTTTCGAGAGGCACCATATCGAAAATTTATACCACGTACAGAGAAAGAGGGAAAACATCATCCGCTAAGTAACACAGACGAAAGTGTATACTGAATGATCGTGACGGACGGTCTTTCAAGAGGATTGTGGCGAAAAATAGGAGGACGACAGCTGAAAAAATCACTGCAGAACGAAATTTCTAACCCTGTCAGCACCACACCAACAGGAAGGGAGATGCATAAGCAGAAAACTGCAGCGCTACCTGAAATTCCAAAATCACACGCCTGTGATGCAAATACCCGTAAGAGGAAAACGTGGTGCCGAAGACATAAAATCGAGACTGTTGAGTAATATAAGAAAATAATTTGATCGGATGAGTTTTGTTTCACACTGTTTCCAACTTCTGACTGAGTTTACGTCCCAAGAAGGGAACACATAAATGAAAGCGTCGGAAGCTCTTTAAGACTGTTCGCAGATGATGCAACGCCAGAAGACAATATCGATTTGCAGAATGATCTGAAGACGATTGATGATAGGCGCAGGCTCTGACAGTTGAACATGAACGTAAATATATGTAATACATTGCCTATATATAGGAAAAGAAATCCACTACTGCGCAAGCACACTATTGATGACAAGTTGCTGGAAACAGTATCTGCTGTAAAATATCTGGGAATAACTATCCAGAAAGACCTAAAGTGGAATGACCACATAAAGCAAATAGTAGGAAGAGCTCATGCCAGACTGAGATTCAGAGAAGGAACCTTATGGAAGTGTAACTCTCCACGGAGGAAGTGGCATACAAGGCGCTTGTCTACCGATTCTTGTCTATTGTTCATTAATATGGTATCCTTACCAGGTAGGATTGATAGAAGAGATAGAGGAGATCCAATGAAGAACGGCATCTCTCGTCACGGGATCGTCTAGTCTCGGCGCGAGAGCTTTACAGAGATACTCGAGAAACTCCAAGGGCAGACGCTACGAGAGGGATGTTGTGCAGCACGGAGAGGTTTACTGTTGAAACTGAGTGAGCTCTTTCTGCGAAGAGTTGGACGGCATAGTAGTTCCTCTCAAACACATCTTGCGAAATGACCACGACGAGTAAATTTGAGGAACTAGAGCTAATACAAAGGCTTACTGTCAATCGTTCAGCCACACATCATTCGCGAGTGGATCAGGGAAGGATCAGTTAGCGGTACCACAAGTACCCTCCACCACACAACGTTAGCTGACTTACGGACTATGATGAAGATGTAAATGACAGGTGATGATTTGGGCAGCCTTATCGTGGTATTCCACGGGCCTCGTGGTTACTCTGCAAGGTCGCAAAACTGACAAACGTTATGTGACCATTTTGGCTGACCAGGTCCATCCCTTGGTACAATGTTTGTTCCCCAATAGTAAACCTGTGTTCAAAGATGACAGAGCAGCTGTTCACGCAGCCCACATCATGCAGGACTGGTTTTGTGAATAGGAAGATGAATTACTGCGACTAGCTGGGCACCAGTCACCAGATTACAATATTACTAAGCCTTTGAGACATACTTTGGAGCATTTATGACCACTGTCTACCTCATCATAGTTACCGAGCGAGATGGCGTAGTTGACAGCATACTGGAATCGTATTTGGGAGGACCATGATTCGAGTCCACGTCTGGCCTACCAAAGAAGACGAAGTGAATATTCCTGAATTCCAATCAATAACAACTGCCAAGATGAGAAACATAGAAGTAGATATCCTCGGAGTAACGAAGCAGCTTAAATCACTTAATAAAGGCAAGGCCTCCGGTCCAGATTGAATACCAGTCAGGTTCCTCTCAGAGTATGCTGATAAAATAGCTCCATATTTAGCAATTATTTACAACCACTCGCCCACAGAAAGATACGTACCTAAAGACTTGAAAATTGCTCAAGTCACACCAATACCCAAAAAGGAAAGTAGGAGTAATCCGCTGAATCACAGGTCTATATCACTAACGACTATTTGCAGTACGGTTTTGGAACATGTACTGTATTCTAACATCATGAAGTACCTTGAAGAAAACGATTTATTGACACATAGTCAGCACGGTTTCAGAAAACATCGTTCTTGTGAAACACAGCTAGCTCTTTATACTCATTAAGTAATAAGTGCTATCAACAGGGGATGTCAAATTGTTTCCATATTTTCAGATTTCCAGAAGGCTTTCGACACTGTTCCGCACAAGCGCCAACAAATTGTCGGATGCCTGATTTGGAAAATCAGTGATGTATTTAGTACCAAATAGGACAAACGTGTGGTTCCTGAAGAGGGGCAGCAGCCTTTTCAGTAGTTGCAGGGGCAACCGTCTGGATGATTGACTGATCTGGCCTTGCAACATTAACCAAAACGGTCTTGCTGTGCTGGTACTGCGAACGGCTGAAAGCAAGGGGAAACTACAGCCGTAATTTTTCCCGAGGACATGCAGCTTTACTGTATGATTAAATGATGATGGCATCCTCTTGGGTAAAATATTCCGGAGGTAAAATAGTCCCCCATTCGGATCTCCGGGCGGGGACTACTCAGGAGGATGTCGTTATCAGGAGAAAGAAAACTGGCGTTCTACGGATCGGAGCGTGGAATGTCAGATCCCTTAATCGGGCACGTAGGTTAGAAAATTTAAAAAGGGAAATGGATAGGTTAAAGTTAGATATAGTGGGAATTAGTGAAGTTCGGTGGCAGGAGGAACAAGACTTTTGGTCAGGTGAATACAGGGTTATAAATACAAAATCAAATGGGGTAATGCAGGAGTAGGTTTAATAATGAATAGGAAAATAGGAATGCGGGTAAGCTACTACAAACAGCATAGTGAACGCATTATTGTGGCCAAGATAAATACGAAACCCACGCCTACTGCAGTAGTACAAGTTTAT
Organism: Schistocerca gregaria; assembly: GCF_023897955.1. Taxonomy (NCBI): domain Eukaryota; kingdom Metazoa; phylum Arthropoda; class Insecta; order Orthoptera; family Acrididae; genus Schistocerca; species Schistocerca gregaria. Next base: position 750,991,810 of record NC_064921.1, read on the forward strand.
ATGCCAACTAGCTCTGCAGATGACGAAGAAATTGAAGAAATGTATGATGAAATGAAAGGAATTATTCAGATAGTGAAGGGAGACGAAAATTTAATAGTCATGGGTGACTGGAATTCGAGTGTAGGAAAAGGGAGAGAAGGAAACATAGTAGGTGAATATGGATTGGGGAAAAGAAATGAAAGAGGAAGCCGCCTAGTAGAATTTTGCACAGAGCACAACTTAATCATAGCTAACACTTGGTTTAAGAATCATGAAAGGAGGTTGTATACATGGAAGAACCCTGGAGATACTAAAAGGGATCAGATAGATTATATAATGGTAAGACAGAGATTTCGGAACCAGGTTTTAAGTTGTAAGACATTTCCAGGGGCAGATGTGGACTCTGACCACAATCTATTGGTTATGACCTGTAGATTAAAACTGAAGAAAGTGCAAAAAGGTGGGAAATTAAGAAGATGGGACCTGGATAAACTGAAAGAATCAGAGGTTGTACAGAGTTTCAGGGAGAGCATAAGGGAACAATTGACAGGAATAGGGGAAAGAAATACAGTAGAAGAAGAATGGGTAGCTCTGAGGGATGTAGTAGTGAAGGCAGCAGAGGATAAAGTAGGTACAAAGACGAGGGCTGCTAGAAATCCTTGGGTAACAGAAGAAATATTGAATTTAATTGATGAAAGGAGAAAATAAAAAATGCAGTAAATGAAGCAGGCAAAAAGGAATACAAACGTCTCAAAAATGAGATCGACAGGAAGTGCAAAATGGCTAAACAGGGATGGCTAGAGGACCAATGTAAGGATGTAGAAGCTTATCTCACTAGGGGTAAGATAGATACTGCCTACAGGAAAATTAAAGAGACCTTTGGAGAGAAGAGAACCACGTGTATGAATATCAAGAGGTCAGATGGCAGCCCAGTTCTAAGCAAAGAAGGGAAGGCAGAAAGGTGGAAGGAGTATATAGAAGGTTTATACAAGGGCGATGTACTTGAGGACAATATTATGGAAATGGAAGAGGATGTAGATGAAGACGAAATAGGAGATACGATACTGCGTGTAGAGTTTGACAGAGCACTGAAAGACCTGAGTCGAAACAAGGCCCCCGGAGTAGACAACATTCCATTAGAACTACTGACGGCCTTAGGCCAACCAGTCCTGACAAAACTCTACCAGCTGGTGAGCAAGATGTATGAGACAGGCGAAATACCCTCAGACTTCAAGAAGAATATAATAATTCCAATCCCAAAGAAAGCAGGTGCTGACAGATGTGAAAATTACCGAACTATCAGTTTAATAAACCACGGCTGCAAAATACTAACGCGAATTCTTTACAGACGAATGGAAAAACTGGTAGATGCAGACCTCGGGGAGGATCAGTTTGGATTCCGTCGAAATGTTGGAACACGTGAGGCAATACTGACCTTACGACTTATCTTAGAAGAAAGATTAAGAAAAGGCAAACCTACGTTTCTAGCATTTGTAGACTTAGAGAAAGCTTTTGACAATGTTGACTGGAATACTCTTTTTCAAATTCTAAAGGTGGCAGGGGTAAAATACAGGGAGCGAAAGGCTATTTATAATTTGTACAGAAACCAGATGGCAGTCATAAGAGTCGAGGGGCATGAAATGGAAGCAGTGGTTGGGAAAGGAGTGAGACAGAGTTGTAGCCTCTCCCCGATGTTATTCAATCTGTATACTGAGCAAGCAGTAAAGGAAACAAAAGAAAAATTTGGAGTAGGTATTAAAATTCATGGAGACGAAGTAATAAACTTTGAGGTTCGCCGATGACATTGTAATTCTGTCAGAGACGGCAAGGGACTTGGAAGAGCAGTTGATCGGAATGGACAGTGTCTTGAAAGGAGGATATAAGATGAACATTAACAAAAGCAAAACGATGATAATGGAATGTAGTCAAATTAAATCGGGTGATGCTGAGGGAGTTAGATTAGGAAATGAGACACTTAAAGTAGTAAAGGAGTTTTGCTATTTAGGAAGTAAAATAACTGGTGATGGTCGAAGTAGAGAGGATATAAAATGTAGACTGGCAATGGCAAGGAAAGCGTTTCTGTAGAAGAGAAATTTGTTAACATCGAATATAGATTTATGTATCAGGAAGTCGTTTCTGAAAGTATTTGTTTGGAGTGTAGCCATGTATGGAAGTGAAACATGGACGATAAATAGTTTGGACAAGAAGAGAATAGAATTTTTCGAAACGTGGTGCTACAGAAGAATACTGAAGATAAGGTGGATAGAGCACGTAACTAATGAGGAGGTATTGAATAGGATTGGGGAGAAGAGAAGTTTGTGGCACAACTTGACTAGAAGAAGGGATCGGTTGGTAGGACATGTTTTGAGGCATCAAGGGATCACAAATTTAACATTGGAGGGCAGCGTGGAGGGTAAAAATCGTAGAGGGAGACCGAGAGATGAGTACACTAAGCAGATTCAGAAGGATGTAGGTTGCAGTAGGTACTGGGAGATGAAGCAGCTTGCACAGGATAGAGTAGCATGGAGAGCTGCATCAAACCAGTCTCAGGACTGAAGACAACAACAACAACATAGGACAAACAAGTTATTAAGCATGTGATCATAATCTGTTGGTTCATCAGTGTATTAATTCTCCATACCGTTCGTGCAAATCCAACAAAAACAGTGGAACAACGCGTGTGACATCAGAAATTTTACTATTCATACCACCAATATCTTCACATGCTGCATGTTTGCAAATATAGCACGAAGTTCTTCTTCATGCTCTGCACAATGAATCCCGTCTGGCAACCGTTGTGATTTTTTGCTCTTTCATTGTCAACTAGATCTGTAAATTCTTTTAGCCTGGTACTGCAATCCCGTTTCCCGGCAAATTCTTTCTTCTGTCATTCCCATTTATTTTTAAAGACTTGGGACGATGATCGCTAGACTGCCTCTTTTTCTGCAAATATGCACTGGACCTGTGAAAGTCCTTCTGTAAATAGGCTGTTTAGGTTTTTATGTTAGTAACGCCATGTAGCGCTCTATATGAAAAGCACTGACTGTGCTGCGTGCAGTCTGTGACTGGTTTGCATTGTTGGAATATTTGCTGTTGTAGTGTTGGGCAGTTGGATGTGAATATACACTCCTGGAAATTGAAATAAGAACACCGTGAATTCATTGTCCCAGGAAGGGGAAACTTTATTGACACATTCCTGGGGTCAGATACATCACATGATCACAGTGACAGAACCACAGACACATAGACACAGGCAACAGAGCATGCACAATGTCGGCACTAGTACAGTGTATATCCACCTTTCGCAGCAATGCAGGCTGCTAGTCTCCCATGGAGACGATCGTAGAGATGCTGGATGTAGTCCTGTGGAACGGCTTGCCATGCCATTTCCACCTGGCGCCTCAGCTGGACCAGCGTTCGTGCTGGACGTGCAGACCGCGTGAGACGACGCTTCATCCAGTCCCAAACATGCTCAATGGGGGACAGATCCGGAGATCTTGCTGGCCAGAGTAGTTGACTTACAACTTCTAGAGCACGTTGGGTGGCACGGGATACATGCGGACGTGCATTGTCCTGTTGGAACAACAAGTTCCCTTGCCGGTCTAGGAATGGTAGAACGATGGGTTCGATGACGGTTTGGATGTACCGTGCACTATTCAGTGTCCCCTCGACGATCACCAGAGGTGTACGGCCAGTGTAGGAGATCGCTCCCCACACCATGATGCCGGGTGTTGGCCCTGTGTGCCTCGGTCGTATGCAGTCCTGATTGTGGCGCTCACCTGCACGGCGCCAACTCTCATCGCTGAAGACGACACGTCTCCATTCGTCCCACCATTCACGCCTGTCGCGACACCACTGGAGGCGGGCTGCACGATGTTGGGGCGTGAGCGGAAGACGGCCTAACGGTGTGCGGGACCGTAGCCCAGCTTCATGGAAACGGTTGCGAATGGTCCTCGCCGATACCCCAGGAGCAACAGTGTCCCTAATTTGCTGGGAAGTGGCGGTGCGGTCCCCTACGGCACTGCGTAGGATCCTACGGTCTTGGCGTGCATCCGTGCGTCGCTGCGGTCCGGTCCCAGGTCGACGGGCACGTGCACCTTCCGCCGACCACTGGCGACAACATGGATGTACTGTGGAGACCTCACGCCCCACGTGTTGAGCAATTCGGCGGTACGTCCACCCGGCCTCCCGCATGCCCACTATACGCCCTCGCTCAAAGTCCGTCAACTGCACATACGGTTCATGTCCACGCTGTCGCGGCATGCTACCAGTGTTATAGACTGCGATGGAGCTCCGTATGCCACGGCAAACTGGCTGACACTGACGGCGGCGGTGCACAAATGCTGCGCAGCTAGCGCCATTCGACGGCCAACACCGCGGTTCCTGGTGTGTCCGCTGTGCCGTGCGTGTGATCATTGCTTGTACAGCCCTCTCGCAGTGTCTGGAGCAAGTATGGTGGGTCTGACACACCGGTGTCAATGTGTTCTTTTTTCCATTTCCAGGAGTGTATATGATGACTTTTGAATATTATTAAGGTAAATACATTGTTTGTTCTCTATCAAAATCTTTAATTTGGTTAGTACGCCTATCAATAGTTAGTGCCTTCAGTAGTTAGAATCTTTTATTCAGCTGGCAGTATTGGCACACGCTGTATTGTATTAGTTTGAGTAACGAAGATTTTTGTGAGGTAAGTGATTCGTGAAAGGTATAGGTTATTGTTAGTCAGGGCCATTCTTTTGAAGGGATTTTTGAAAGTCAGATTGCGTTGCGCTAAAATTATTGTGTGTCAGTTTAAGCACAGTCATTTATAATTTTTCTAAGGGGACGTTTCACTTCATACCACGAATAAATAACATATGTAAGCAGCGCTGACACCACGATGCTGCCGACATAAAGAGATTCGTGCCGACCGAAAAAGGCATGCCGCAATTCTAAATGAAATCTCTAGCTGTAGCGAGCTCTTCCGGGAAGGAACGATACCGGCGGAGCCTTGACCCTCCCGTGGCTCGCACACACGAAGTTTGGCGTGCAGTCGCTGCACTATATTAGGCATGGTAATGTGTTGTCTTTTCGGTGTTTCCATATTTTTGTTCACCCCTGTGCACCACACCGAGGAGATATTATGCAGAGAAGCTCTAATACAATCACGGAGATGCATGATCGTAGCTGTATCTTTTCGAGATGATAAGCAGAAATATATGTTGTTCCTCGTACATACACTATACCACTCAGTTCTAAGTCTCTGTGCCGTCTTCACTACCCACAGGTCGGCCTTGAGCACTCGTCTCGCCGTTTCGCGGTTTTCCTCGATAATACCGCAGAACTGAGTAATCGCAGTATGACGAGCGCAGGCAGGCCGGTGTTCTACGTGTGGTCTGCTAGCCGATCCTTCCGGTGCAGGACGCTTCCCGAAGGCCGCGGCGGTGGCAGGCGTGTTGCAATCGGCTTTCCGCAAAACGTACGCGGAAGCAGCCCTGGTTATCGAGCGCTGCGGCTGTCGCCTTATGTTATCACCTCCGTGCCGCCTCGCTGGGGCCAGAAGCTCAGGCTGTAACTACCGTCCAGTTTACATTCGCACTGTAAGCACAGCTAGGATCGTTTTCTACATCTACATACAGTGAGCTGACAAATGTCATTGGATAGCGATATGCATATATATACAGGGTGGTCAATTGATCGTGACCAGGCCAAATATCTCACGAAATAAGCGTCAAACGAAAAAGCTACAAAGAACGAAACTTGAAGGGGAGAAACCAGATGGCGCTATGGTTGGCCCACTAGATGGCACTGCCATAGGTCAATCGGATATACATTGCGGTTTTTTTTTCTTAGTAGAGACCCCCATTTTTATTACATATTCGTGAAGTACGTAAAGAAATATGAATGTTTTAGTTGGACCACGTTTTTCGCTTTGTGGTAGATGGCGCTGTAATAGTTACAAACATATGGCTCACAATTTTAGACGAACACTTGGTAACATGTAGGTTTTTAAATTAAAATACAGAACGTAGGTACGTTTGAACATTTTATTTCGGTTGTTCCAATGTGATACATGTACCATTGTGAACTTATCATTTCTGTTATAGCGTGATTACCTGTAAATACCACATTAACGCAATAAATGCTCAAAATGATGTCCGTCGACCTCAAAACATTTGGCAACACGTGTAACGACATTCTTCTCAACAGCAAGTAGTTCGCCATTCGCAATGTTCGCACATGCATTGACAATGCGCTGACGCATGTCGTCAGGCGTTGTAGGTGGATCACGATGGAAAATATACTTCAACTTTCCCGACAGAAAGAAGTCCGGGGACGTCAGATCCGGTGAACGTGAGGGTCCTGGTATGGTGCTTCGACGACCAATCCACCTGTCATGAAATATGCTATCCAATACCGCTTCAACTGCACGCGGGCTATGTGCCGGACATCCATCACGTTGGAAGTACATCACCATTTTGTCATGCAGTGAAACATCTTGTAGTAACATCGGTAGAACATTACGTAGGAAATCAGCATACATTGCACCATTTAGATTGCCATCGATAAAATGGGGGCCAAATATCCTTCCTCCCAAAATACCGCACCATACATTAACCTGCCAAGGTTGCTGATGTTCCACATGTCGCAGCCATCGTGGATTTTCCGTTGCCCAACAGTGCATATTATGCTTGCTTACGTTACTGCGGTTGGTGAAAGACGCTTCGTCGCTAAAAAGAACGCGTGCAAAAAATCTGTCATCGTCCCATAATTTCTCTTGTGCCCAGTGGCAGAACTGTACACGACGTTCAATGTCGTCGCCATGCAATTCAAAAGGTGCATAGAAATATGTGGTACGGGTGCAATCGATGTTGGTGTAGCATTCTCAACACCGACATTTTTGAGGTTCCCGATTCTCTCTCTCTCTCTCTCTCTCTATATATATATATATATATATATATATATATATATATATATATATAGAGAGAGAGAGAGAGAGAGAGAGAGAGAGAGAGAGAGAGAGAGAGTCATGGCGGTAGTATGGCATATACAAGGTATAAAAGGGCTAAAAGGGCAGTGCATTGTCGGGGCTATCATGTATAGTCAGGTGATTTATGTGAAAAGGTTTCCGACATTATTATGGCCGCACGACGGGATTTAACAGACTTTCAACACGGAAAGGTAGTTGAAGCTAAAAGCACGGGACATTGCATTTCGGAAATCATTAGGATTTTCAATATTCCGAGATCCACAATGTCCAGAGCGTGCCGAAAATACCAAATTTTAGTCATTAACCCTCACGGCAGAAAATACAGTTCCCGATGGCCTTCACTTAATGACCAAAAGCAGCAGCGTTTGGGTAGAATTTTCAGTGCTAACAAACAAGCAACACTGCGTGAAAAAACTACAGAAATCACAGTGCGGTGTACGACGGACGTATGTGTTAGGACAGTGTGATGAATTGTGTCTTTAACGGGTTACGGAAGTTGGACCCTAGAAGAATGGAAAATCGTGGCCTGGTCGGATGAGTCTCGATTGCAGTTGGTAAGAACTGATAGTACAGTTCGAGTGTGGCGGAGACCCCACGAAGCCATGGGCCCAAGTTGTGAATAAGACACTGTGCAAGCTGGTAGTCGTGTTATAGTGGTGTGGGCTCTGTTTACATGGAATGGACTGGGTTCTGTAGTTCATCTGAACCGATCATTGACTGGAAATTGTTATTTTCGACTACTTGAAGACCATCTGCAGTTATTCATGGACTTCGTGCTTGCAAGCAACGATGCGCCATTTCACTGGGCCACAACTGTTCGCGATGGGTTTGAAGAACGTTCTGGACAGTTCGAGCAAATACTTTGGCCACCCATATCGTCCACATGAGACCCAACGAACATTTATGGGACATAATCGAGAGGTCAGTTCGTGCACAAAATTACACACCGACAACACTTCCGCAATCATGGACGGCCATAGGGGCAACATCGCTCAGTATTCCTGCAGGGGCTTCTAACGACTTGTTGAGTCCATGTCTCTTCGAGTCGCTGCACTACGCCGGGCAAAAGGAGGTCCGACACGATATTAGAAGGTATCTTCTGACTTTAATGACCTCAGTGTACACACGTACTAGGCATACCACTGTGTGAAGTGCTATACTTAAGTGCGATACTTAACGACGAGGTAGATAAAGTAACATAACGTATTAAGTGCTCACTGGAAATGAACGAAAGTGATGGTGCTTATTACCGGAGGTCTTCCTGTTCTGAGAGAAAGGTGGACGCCACATTGCGTGTGGTCACTGTGACTACAGCTCCAAAAGGGGCTCTTCCAGCAACACGAGGCACTTGATGGAACGAGAAAACGAAGAGTGTAGTGTTCTTCGTAACAACATGTCCCGGAAAAAAAAATTTATATGACTTCACACGAGAAAGGATCATCGAGAAATTTGAAGGAGGTGAGATGGGTGTTGCTCAGGAGTTCAGTATTGCTCACAGCATTCTTTCACGTTATGGGAGCGTTCCGAGCAACAGCCTGTAACCTCTCCCTTACTAATCGGCCTATCCTGCTTGCGATATACACTCCTGGAAATGGAAAAAAGAGCACATTGACACCGGTGTGTCAGACCCACCATACTTGCTCCGGACACTGCGAGAGGGCTGTACAAGCAATCACACGCACGGCACAGCGGACACACCAGGAACCGCGGTGTTGGCCGTCGAATGGCGCTAGCTGCGCAGCATTTCTGCACCGCCGCCGTCAGTGTCAGCCGTACACCTCTGGTGATCGTCGAGGGGACACTGAATAGTGCACGGTACATCCAAACCGTCATCGAACCCATCGTTCTACCATTCCTAGACCGGCAAGGGAACTTGCTGTTCCAACAGGACAATGCACGTCCGCATGTATCCCGTGCCACCCAACGTGCTCTAGAAGGTGTAAGTCAACTACCCTGGCCAGCAAGATCTCCGGATCTGTCCCCCATTGAGCATGTTTGGGACTGGATGAAGCGTCGTCTCACGCGGTCTGCACGACCAGCACGAACGCTGGTCCAGCTGAGGCGCCAGGTGGAAATGGTATGGCAAGCCGTTCCACAGGACTACATCCAGCATCTCTACGATCGTCCCCATGGGAGAATAGCAGCCTGCATTGCTGCGAAAGGTGGATATACACTGTACTAGTGCCGACATTGTGCCTGCTCTGTTGCCTGTGTCTATGTGCCTGTGGTTCTGTCAGTGTGATCATGTGATGTATCCGACCCCAGGAATGTGTCAATAAAGTTTCCCCTTCCTGGGACAATGAATTTACTGTGTTCTTATTTCAATTTCCAGGAGTGTAAAATATGACCGTGGATCGCGTGTATGCCTAATGGATTTTTACTAACCGGAAAAGGCTATCTTTCCTGATGAAATAATACCGGTAAGTAGACGGAAAGTGTACAATAAACCCTTCTGATGGAAAAGTCAACTAAAATTAAAAAGTAATTAAACCGAACAGGGTTATAATCCGAAAAAATGAAAGTTATTTTGTGCATTCACTCATGAACAACATTGGACAGAAAAGGGGCACCACTGATCATGAATCCAAAAGTTACACTGATGAACGAAAAGGAAATAATTAACGGTCGCCAGCCCACTAGGGCAATTTACATACAAAATCCTGTACAAGATGATAAGAAAAAAATAAAGACATGTATTGTTAAACACTGGCGTGGAAACTTAGTCGCTCTTACGTTATGTTTGTCATTAAATTTTGAAAAAAAAGACAATCTAGTTTAGATTTGAAAATATTCAATTAAACTGTATGTTGGTATTGAACTTCGTTACGTTAACAATGACTTTCAGTGACCTCAATCTAACGTCATAAAAGAAATTTAGAAAAAAAGAAGCACTTTTTACTTTGCAGTTACTTATTTTGCAAATTGGATTTCAGAATTCTTGTCTGAACAACTGAACCTTTTTTACTGATTTGAACAGAAATAAATAATAGAATACTTGCCAAACCAAACAGCCATGTGCTCCAAGCTATATGTAAAATAAATAAAACTTCCGCACTCTTAATTTGTGCATTTCTTTAGATTTGGATTTTTCTCAGTGATTGATTTTCAAACTTGAAAAACTTTACTCACATCCTGAAGCCTCTGTTGTACAACATTTAATTCAAAGTAGACTGAGGCTAAAGTTCTTAAAAGTGAAATTATTCATTGATAAACTGGCTGTAACTATTCAATTTGTTTCTTATGACACTCGGTTAGCACATAAGGAAAAAAAGGAACAAGGACCCTGCTTGGCAACAATGTCTGAGGACAATGAGGATACAATCGTCCTGAGTTTAACTGCTTATTATTTAAATAAATCTTATCAATCAAATCACATTCAGTTGTGCTGCTGGGTTAGCCATTAATACTTTCTACCAATGAACAGCCTTACTTCAGCACTGCGCATACGAAGGAACTCGAAGCCGAGACGAATCCGTGTTGCTGGAACTGCTGCTGTTGTTGAAGACGGTAGCATCTTGTGGAGTACGGCCAATTACAGGAACGGGCTATCGTAATTAATACAGCCTCTTCCGCCCGTCCACTGTCCTTCCTTCTGCTACTTGACATCTGGCCGGCTCGCGTACATGATGCCGCCGAAATGGTACTCTCAACTGCGAGATCGTTAACACCACGCTTCCGCACACTACAAGCGCTGGAACACGTCTCCCTCTCTCCGCGCGCTCCGCGCAACAACCACTTACCCAAAGATTTTACAACACACAAGCACTGCTGTTATCGTTGCTAGTCGATGCAAATAACAATTCCTTTGGCTTTTTCCCAGCGCTTATAAGTTTCACAGTAAGACACAGATAAAAACAATGAAATGTCAACAGACTTTTTCCTAAATTTACATGTATAGTGAAGCAATGTCCTTACTTATTTAAAGAAAGCATTTGCAAATATTTACATAAAATTCATCAAAAAATTTTGTATCGGTAGCAGATGCCATGCATCCTGCATTTTCGGTGTTACACGCCACTGCTGACTGAAGTGGGGGAGTTGGTCAACCACGGACAACTACAGCAGCAGATGACTGTTACTTCGTGCAACAGAAGAAGGGGTCCACGTCAAACAGCGGGTGCAGCTGCAAACACATTTAGCAGGATTGCAAGAAACGCAATCCCACGTTCCAAGTGGCACGGTGACTGCACTGGTGTGGTCTCTTTGCCCAACGACTGGAACGCTTTGTTCACATCATTGGCGCCGATGCGATGGTGCCAAGAGTAACTGTAGCTAGTGCCAAAGTATTTTCAGGAGTACCTAAAAGCAATGTGATAGGACCGTTACTGTTAACAATACACGCTTTTTAAGACGAAGAAAGAGAAAGAAAAGACGTACCACGAAGGAGTTATCTGATGAGATGAAAATCCCAAGATGTGATGCACTTGCACAGACAGACGAAGAATTGCAATTTCAGAAAAAAATGGATGATTTATTCATGAATAAGAGCTTCACAAATTGAGCAAGTGAATAACGCTTTGGTCCACTACCTCTGGTCCTTGTGCAGGCAGTTACTCGGCTTGGCATTGATTGACAGAGTTTTTGGATGTCTTCCTGAGGGGTATCGTGGCAGTTTCTGTCCAGGCAAGCATCGGGGCCCAGTTCGAAGCGGGACTCATCGCTGAACGCAGTTCTACTTTAGCCAATGAGATTCCAGGCCTAAACCGCGTCTGGAGACGCCCCTTACGGCGGTGGGATACCAACCTGACCGTCTCTCGCCATGCCGTCCGACAACCAGGAGTGATGGTCTCTGGTGCCGCTTCTTTTCATGTAGATCCCCTTTGGTTTTCATCCGCGGCATCCTTACAGCACAGCGTACGTCGACGATATTCTACGAGTCGTTTTATTGTCTTTCATGGCAAACCATGCTGCGCTTGCAATTCAGCAACATAATGGTCTTCTGCACAAGGCGAGAGTTTCTATTGCTTATCTTCGAGCTTGCCGAACCCTTCTGCGGCCAGCAATGTCACCGGATTTCTCCCCAACTGAAGACGTTCGAAGCCTTATGGGCAGGGCCTCCAACCTGCTCGGGATTTTGACGACCTACCGCGCCCATTGGACAGTATTTGACACGATACCCCTCAGGAGGACATCTAACAACTCGATTAATCAATGCCAAACCGAAGAACTGCTTGCATAAGGGTCAGAAGTGGACCAACGCGTTATTGACTTTGTCAGTTTGTGAAGCTCTTTCTCTTGAATAAATCACCCAAGTGGTCTGAATTAGTAATCATTTGTTTGTCTGTACATGTACATCACATCTAGTAATTTCCTTCCCGTTTGGATAATTTCTTCTGGGTGCGACGTAAATGATCGAATAGAAAATGTCGGAAGGTCCATAAGGCTATTCGCAGATGGAGCTGTTATCTACGGGAAAGTAGCAAGTAGCAAGGCCAGAAAACTGTTAGAAACAGTATCTAGTGTAAAATACTCTACTGGCCAATAAAATTGCTACACCACGAAGATGACGTGCTACAGACGCGAAATTTAACTGACAGGAAGAAGATGCTGTGATATGTAAATGATTAGTTTCTCAGAGCATTCGCACAAGGTTAGCGCCGGTAGCGACACCTACAACGTGCTGACATGAAAAAGTTTCCAACCTATTTCTCATATACAAACAGTAGTTGACCGGCTTTTCCTGGTGAAACGTTGTTGTGATGCCTCGTGCAAGGAGGAGATATGCGTACCATCACGTTTCAGACTTCGATAAAGGTCGGATTGTAGCCTATCGCAATTGCGGTTTATCGTATCGCGACGTTGCTGTTCGCGTTGGTCGAGATCCAGTGACTGTTAGCAGAGTATGGTATCGGTGGGTTAGGGAGGGTAATACGGAACGCCGTACAGAATCCCAACGGCCTCGTATCACTAACAGTCGAGATGACATGCATCTTATCCGCATGGTTGTAACGGATCGTGCAGCCACGTCTCGATCCCTGAGTCAACAGATATTGACGTTTGCAAGACAACAACCATCTGCACAAACAGTTCGACAACGTTTGCAGCAGCATGGACTATCAGCTCGGAGACCGTGGCTGCGGTTACCCTTGACGCTGCATGACAGGCAGGAGCGCCTGCGATGGTGCACTCAACGAGGAACCTGGGTGTGCGAATGGCAAAACATCATTTTTTCGGATGAATCCAGGTTCTGTTTACAGAATTATGATGGTGGCATCCGTGTTTGGCGACATCGCGGCGAACTCACATTGGAAGCGTGTATTCGTCATCGCCATACTGGCGTATCACCCGGCGTGATGGTATGGGGTTCCATCGGTTACAGTCTCGGTCACCTCTTGTTCGCATTGACGGCACTTTGCACAGTCGACGTTACATTTCAGATGTGTTACGACCCGTCGCTGTACCCTTCATTCGATCCCTGCGAAACCCTATATTTGAACTGGGGTATCGTGTTGAAGCTGCATAGGCAGCTATACCTCTACACGCCATCCAAGCACCGTTTGACTCAATGCCCAGGCGTATCAAGGCCGCTATAACAGCCAGAGGTGGTTGTTCTGGATACTGATTTCTCAGGATCTATGCACCCAAATTGCGTGAAAATGTAATCACATGTCAGATCTAGTATAATATATTTGTCCAATGAATATCCGTTTATCATCTGCATTTCTTCTTGGTGTAGCAATTTTAATAGCCAATAGTGTATCTAGGGGCAATCAACCGGAGCACCTTATCTGTAATTACCACATCATACAAATAGTAGGAAAACGAGGAAGCTGGACTGAGATTCTTGAGAAGAATATTAAGGAAATGTAACTCATCCACGAAGGGAGTGGCTTACAAAACACTTGTTCGACCGCTTCTTGAGTACTGCTCATCACTCTGGGAACCTTACACCGTAGTACTAATGGAAGAGGTACTGAATATCCAACGAAGAGCAGTGCATTCTTCACAGGGTCATTTAATCGGTGCAAGACAGTTACAGAGATGCTCAACAAGTCGAGTGGTAGACGCTGCAAGAGAGGTGATGTACGTCACGCAATGGTTTACATTTAAAATTCCGAGCGAGTACGTTCCGGGAAGAGTTGAACAACATATTAGTTACTTCCACGTACGTGTCCAGAAGTGATCTGAACGAGAAAATTCGAGATATTAGAGCTAACACACGGGTTTACCGACAATCGTTCTTCCCACGCGCCATTCGCGAATGTAACACAGAAAGAGGGGAAAGATATTCTCCGCCGCACACCGATAGGTGGCCTCGCGGAGCACTGATGTTGTTGTAGATTTAGAAGGGCACAGGTGCTGAACCAACGAGGAGTGGTGTCACGTGTTCTTACCAGACAAGACCAGATTCAGTCCTGAACAGCGATTCTCGACGTATCCTTGTACGGCGAGAGGTGGAGACTTGTAATGCACCAAGGCTCGACGAAAGATCCGTACCCAAGGACTGGAAAGTTGTGCAGGTCACACCAATATTCCAGAAAGGTAGTAGGAGTAATCCACTAAATTACAGGCCCATATCGTTAACGTCGATATGCAGCAGGATTTTAGAACATATATTGTGTTCGAACGTAATGAATTACTTCGAAGAAAGCGGTCTATTGACACACAGTCAACATGGGTTTAGAACACATCGTTCCTGTGAAACACAACTAGCTCTTTATTCACATGAAGTGTTGAGTGCTATTGACAGGGGATTTCAGATCGATTCCGTATTTCTGGATTTCCGGAAGGCTTTTGACACTGTACCACACAAGCAGCTCGTAGTGAAACTGCGTGTTTCTGGAATATCGTTTCAGTTATGTGACTGGATTTGCGATTTCCTGTCAGAGAGGTCACAGTTCGTAGTAATTGACGGAAAGTCATCGAGTAAAACGTAAGTGATTTCTGGCGTTCCCCAAGGTAGTGTTATAGGCCCTTTGCTGTTCCTTATCTATATAAACGATTTGGGAGACAATCTGAGCAGCCGTCTTCGGTTGTTTGCAGATGATGCTGTCGTTTATCGACTAATAAAGTCATCAGAAGATCAAAACAAACTGCAAAACGATTTAGAAAAGATATCTGAATGGTGCGAAAAGTGGCAGTTGACCCTAAGTAACGAAAAGTGTGAGGTCATCCACGTGAGTGCTAAAAGGAACTCGTTAAACTTCGGTTACACGATAAATCAATCTAATCTAAAAGCCGTAAATTCAAGTAAATACCTAGGTATTACAATTATGAACAACTTGAAGTGGAAGGAACACATAAGAAATTCTGTGGGGAAGGCTAACCAAAGGCTGCGTTTTATTGGCAGGACACTTAGAAAATGTGACAGACCTACTAAGGAGACCGCCTACACTACGCTTGTCCGTCTTCTTTTAGAATACTGCTGCGCGGTGTGGCATCCCTGCGAGATAGGACTGATGGAGTACATAGAAAAAATTCAAAGAAGAGCAGCACGTTTTGTATTATCGCGAAATATGGGAGAGAGTGTCACAGAAATGATACAGGATTTGGGCTGAAAATCATTAAAAGAAAGGCGTTTTTCGTTGCGACGGAATATTCTCACGAAATTCCAATCACCAACTTTCTCCTCTGAATGCGAAAATATTTTGTTGACACCGACCTACATAGGGAGGAACGATCATTACGATAAAATAAGGGCCGCGCGGGATTAGCCATGCGGCCTGAAGCGCTACAGTCATGGACTGTGCGGCTGGTCCCGGCGGAGGTTCGAGTCCTCCCTCGGACATGTGTGTGTGTGTGTTTGTCCTTAGGATAATTTAGGTTAAGTAGTGTGTAAGCTTAGGGACTGATGACCTTAGCAGATAGGTCCCATAAGATTTCACAGACGTTTGAACATTTTTGATAAAATAAGGGAAATCAGAACTCGTACAGAAAGATATAAGTGTTCGTTCTTTCCTCGCGCTATACGAGATTGGAATAATAGAGAATTGTGAAGGTGGTTCGATGAACCCTCGGCCAGACCAAAAAAAAAAGTTCAAATGACTCTGAGCACTATGGGACTTAACTTCTGAGGTCATCAGTCCCCTAGAACTTGGAAATACTTAAACATAACTAACCTAAGGACATTGAAGCAAAGCAAGCGCTGTATCATGTATAAGATACAGAGGCGAGCGAGTGCACGGGACTTACCCTAGTTCACTGCTAGTAGCGTCACGTCATCGTAACGCGCCTCCATATAGTATTGCACCACATTTAACATAAAAGTAAAAATTAAGATTTGTGTGTAAAACTTTGTTAAAGTATAGTTCTATGTAATAATGTTTCAGGTAACAAATCTTAATGTTATAAAATTAGTAGTTTACGTAAAATTCACGTTTTGAAAGAAAAATAGGAGGCGCTAAATAATGACGCTAGGAAGCCAAAATTTGGTGAGAAGGTGCAGTAAGAAGTCATTAATGAGTGGTGCTGGTTTCCAAAACCATAAAACTAAAATTGACTCCAGAATCCGCGTTTTTCGGAAAAATCAGAGGCGCGAAATAATAGAGCTACAATATTGAAAATTGGTAGGATGCTTCAGTTCACCCTAATAATAATAATGGAAATACCACAATCAGTTACCTCTTCTAGTTTTTTAGTAATTTAGTAAAAACTACTTTTGTGAGTAAAATGTACATAAGCATTATAGATTAAGTACTTTAAATTTTAATGATAAAACAAATTCTTTAAGACCAATGATCAGATAGGACAATTAACAAAGCTACACCAAGTTTTAGTCTTGTAGCATAATTAACAGCTGATACAAGTCTTGATAAAGCTATGGTTCAGAGGTAACAATCTACCGTTAGTTCCATTGTAAAAATTCTAGAGAGTAAAGTTTTAATTTTAGCGGGCTGAGAATTTCTACGTGCTTCTGTACTGCTCAGATGTATGTATACAAAAATTGAGAAGTTTGTAAAGCTATTATTAAATGTGATATTTAAGATTATGTGCCTGAGATAGCGATCATTTGGAGGCTCCAGGCATCTGCATAGGAACGGAAAGAACAGATGCTCTCTTGGCGGTACGCGCCGGAGCTATATAAAAAGAGCGGCAGAGGCAGTAGTAAGCTCACTCCGCATTAGACCAACGCCTAGTCCACGCGAGCTTAACGTCCGATCGCGCCTCGCCTCGGGTGACGTCATAGCGGGCTGTGACATGCGCGTACTTAGCAATGTAAACGGACATTGAAAATCGCGAGGACTGTACACCGTCCTGGATCGTTTAGACTTCGGTAACAAACTGTTATTGTGCCGTCCGTGTGAAGTATAATTCCGCGTGGCAAGTGGTGACTAACTCCACTTTTAAGGCGAGCATTAATCTTTTTTTTTTTTTTTAACATTATTGCGAACTATTAATAGAGCACCGTTAGTTAGAGTAATGAACTATTCGGGAGGAACTTGCTGTAGAAGTCGCCTCTGAACTATTAAACGATTGGCTGAATTAACAATATTTAATGTCTTTAGCATTTTCAGAAGTTTCGAGTAATTTGTGTGAGCCTTTAAGATAATAAAATCTTGTTTGGAACTTTAAATTTTATTGGAGCAGCCCTAATCCCGTGAAGAACTATGGATATTTTTTCGTTTAGCTGGGCTGTACAGGAATGTGGCCGTGCAGACTGGGAACTAAGGTCAGTAAGTTTCCCTTCGCTTTCTGACTGGCCACCAAATTAGTTGCCAGGCTCGCGTGATTTAAGGTGGCAATGTTCAACTTTCATTCAACATTAAACAACGACTTCTTCGCCGTCCCACATATGTTGCATCGGCAATAGTCTGTTACGTGAAATGAACATTCAAACAACTCATTCGACAACTTCTTCGCCGCCCCACAACATCACACACATCCATGACCGAGGCAGGATGCGAACTTGCGACCGTAGCAGTCCCGCGGCTCAGGACTGAAGCGCCTAGAACCGATTTTTTTTTTAAATCTCATTTTTGTTCGTTTTCGTTCGTTGAATCTGCTCAGGGCGGACGTCGTAAGACATCCGTTTAAGTTCGTTGTTGATCGATTAGCTCAGTTTCCTTATTACAGAGGGCTGCTAACCGAACACGCTGAGCTACCGTGCCGGCACCGCTCGGTCACCCCGGCCGGCTTGTGCCAGACACGTAAATGTGATTATGTGATTTGCAGAGTGTCCATGTAGATAGATGTAGAAGTCACATTGTCAAATATCATCGTTTTGTTCGCCCAGATACTATGATGTGGGGAGGCATAGTGTTTGATGGCCTTGGTGGCCGAGTGGTTCTAGGTGCTACAGTCTGGAACCGCGCGACCGCTACGTTCGCAGGTTCGAATCCTGCCTCGGGCATGTGTGTGTGTTTGTCCTTAGGATAATTTAGGTTAAGTAGTGTGTAAGCTTAGGGACTGATGACCTTAGAAGTTAAGTCCCATAGTGCTCAGACCCATCTGAACCATTTATTTCATCTCCAGCTCTTTGAACACGGTGAACTCACCGATCAACGTTGTTGTGATACGATACGCCTTCCCCATGTGCGTCTTTTCAGGTGTGCATTCGGCCCTAACTTCAGTTTTACATGGATGACAATGCGCGAGCGCATCCAACATCGCAGCTGGAGGGGCTCTTGGCTCGAGAGCATATTCGACGAATGGACTGGCCTGGCCGTTCTTCCAATTTAAATCCCATGGCACGCGTGTGGGATGCGGTGTAGAGACGTTCTGCAGCATGTCCACATGCGCCACCGCTCATCCAGCAGTGGTTAACCGCGCTGGCGGAGGAACCAACGCCCTGCCCCAAGAACTCCTTACCAGCCTTGTGGCTAGCGTAGGAGCGCGGTGCAGAGCATGAATTGGTGTCCATGGTAATTACCCACCCTGTTACGATCCACGTTACGCCTTGTGTGACGTCCAGTGGGCGGTGCCTTCATGCAGTTATTGTCTTTGAATAAAAGTGTCATGTCTGTTCCTCTTACAGTGTATTTCTTTTAGTCACTCTCTGTATTTTGCTATAGCAGTCCTTTCTAACTGTGGTCCAAGTTTCATCGAGCTACGCTGCTTTGCATGATGTGAAGGCATTGCTAATTACGCATATAAAATTTTTTTCGTGATTTTTCTTTAGATTTCTTTTCTTTTTCTTTTGTTCATATGGGAATTTCTAATTGTGATTATGTAACATTCTACTGTGGTTTTTAAATGTAATTGTGATTATTTCGTTTGCCAATGGATAAATATGTTTCTTGCTTTGTACCTGTGGTAAAGTTTCTAAAGTTCTCTTTTGCAATATTATTAATTGTGAAAAATGCAGTCAGTAACATTTATAAAGGTTTATGTAATTTACGATAACAAATATAACATCTACAGACAGGGGACAGCGATAGTGATACGAGAGTCGAAAGGTTGTTGCGTATTAGAGGGAATTGTGGATGGCGTGTCTGTGAAGCGTGCGTGGGAAAAAATAGTACTGTGTTTCATGAAAAGCATCCTTCTGAATCTGCTTAGTGTATTCATCTCTTGGTCTCCCTCTACGATATTTACCCTCCACGCTGCCCTCCAGTACTAAATTGGTAATCCCTTGATGCCTCAGAACATGTCCTACCAACCGATCCCTTCTTCTAGTCAAGTTGTGCCACAAATTTCTCTTCTCCCCAATCCTATTCAATACTTCCTCATTAGTTATGTGATCTACCCATCTAATCTTCAGCATTCTTCTGTAGCACCACATTTCGAAAGCTTCTATTCTCTTCTTGTCCAAGCAGTTAATCCAACCTCCACAAAATGATTTTTTTTATAAATAAACAATATACCCTTGAATTTCCTGTTATGAAATTCTTCCTCTCCACCAAAGAGTCACACATTTGTACCTTTTTTTTGTCATTAACATACAACACGAGAAACAAGCGCCACAACACACTTTCCTTAGGCACACCTATAGTTACTTTTACTTCTCTCCATGACTCCTCGCTCAACATACCAAGAAACACTCAGTTCACTCATAGATTTCACTTGATACCACATACTACCGTACTTTCGATGATAAACGTTGCTGTGATTGTAACCAAGTGCTTTCTGAAGTCAAGAGATATTTCATCTGCCGATTGCCTTGATGCGTGGCTTTCAGTATGTCATGTGAGGATAAAAAGCGTTGATTCGCATGATGGATGTTTGTGAAATCCATGCTGGCTGACATGGAGGAGGTGGTTCTCTTCGAGAAACCTCGTTATGTTTGGGCTCAGAAAATGTTCTAGGATTCTACAACAGATGGACTTCAATGAGACTACATTGTAGTTTTGTGGATCACTCATATGTTGCCCTTCTTGTAGACAGTTGTGACCACTTGTTTCTCACTGGGGACAGTTTTCTGTTCATCTTTATTTGATTTACCAGGTGTAGAAGTATGAAACCGGAATTTGGTTGCAATGATTACACGTCTGTTGTTTGAAACTGATAAACAATATTTTATTCAAAATAGACTCCATTGCTATTTATTCATTTCTCCCTCCTCTTCGACAGGCTATGAATGTCACGCCAAAAAAGCAGTTCTTATTTTGAAGCCAACAAGGCAGCGAGCCATTTTCGTACATTTTCATTCGAGTTGAAGCGCTGTTCAGCGAAAGCGTGTCCCACTGATGCAAATTGATGATAATTGGACGGAGCCAAGTCTGGAAAATAATCCACATGCCCTAGTATTTCCCAAATGAATGCCTCGGTCGTTTCCCTGGGGCGTTGTCATGTGAAACGTCCCCTTTGAAAAATTATACACGACTGTGCTTAGACTGACACACAATATTTTTTTAGCGCAACGCAATCTGACTTTCAGTAATCCCTACAAGAGAATGGCCCTGACTAACATTAACCTATGTGTTTCACAAATCACTTACCTCACCAAAATCTTCGTTACTCGAACTACTGCAATACAGCGAGCGCCACTACTGCCAGCTAAATAAAAGATTCAAACTACGGAAGGCACTAACTACTGATAGGCAGAGTTAGCGAATGAAAGATTTTCGATGGAGAAACGACTTTCTTTTGTATCTGGAGAGCAGATTTCAGAAGTGGTCTTCCCATTTGCTTGCTGTCTTCCATTCAGCTCATGCGGAACCCATTTTTCCATTTTCTGCACCTTTCCCATTGCTTTTAACCGATGAGAAACCGCTTTCTGCATCACATTCAAATGTTCCGCTAGTTACTGTTGAATTTTTTGAACTGCTCGAAACACTGTGTTTTCCAGGAGCATGTTCACCGAAAACTTCGACAAGCATTCGATACGATTCTGCAGAAGTTTTCTTCAAACGGTAACAGAAAACCAATACTGTTCGCAAATCGTAGTTCGTAGGCACAAAACTCGACATGTTTACGCGTTCAAAAGAGATACCGATGTATGGAACTTGGATTATTGTGTGTTGACGTTCGTCGTCAGCCGTTACAGGAATCAGATGGCGCTGCAGACGCGGTGTCACGTGCTAACACCATTTATATATAGCACTGAGGGCTAGCACCATCTGCAGGGAAATTCCGGTTTCATACTTCTACACCTGATATATTACGGCCGTACTCTCATTGGCAGTTCGTAAGAAAAAGCTCGAACATATTGATGTTTCTGGAGGAAGAGACTTTTTCCTCAAAGAATCAGCAGGGATTAAGGAAAACGTCACTCTTGTAAAATACAGCTTGCTTTATTTTCACACGCCAACTGGGTAACAGTAGATGCAGGTGAACAGATTGACACGGTCTTCGTATTGTTGTAGTTTTCACTTTGGCGACTGGTTTGATGCAGCTCTCCACACGAGTCAGTTTTGTGCAAGCCTCTTCATCACTGCGTATTACAGTCTACAGCCGCTTGGGACTGCTTAATGTTCAAATGGTTCAAATGGTCTGAGCACTATGGGACTTAACTTCTGAGGTCATCAGTCCTCTAGAACTACTTAAACCTAACTAACCTAAGGACATCACACGCATCCATGCCCGAGGCAGGACTCGAACCGGCCGGCCTGCTTAATGTAGTAAACTTTGGTCTATCTCTACAAATTTTACATGCAACATTTCCCTCCATAACAAAACTAACTTTTAATGGGTACAGTACCGCCTGACATTGAAAATCGGTACAACATTCTTCGTTATTCTTTTCAGAACAACATATTTTTTGTAATAGTAACTCAATTTCATTTAATACACCGAAGCCGGATACCAGTGTAGGAAAGAATGACAATTTATTTATTTAAATGATCACATGTGCACTCCCACACAATAAATCCCTACATCCAATTTGATGATATCTGTGAAATGAATGAATGTATGGTCGTCTGCTAACTGCAGATAGTGAATGTGCAATATATGATCATCTTTGAGACGGTCCGTGGTGGAACCAAAGATATGAAATATACCGGAGCTCTGAGCGCCTGAATTGTGGCTGACCAATACGGTAGCAAGATGCTCCCCCACTTCGGCAAAGGTGCGAGCTGACCTGAAGAACGGCCATGTTTCAGCACTCTGGCGCTGGATATTGTTTTGGTAAGACCTGTCTTAGGTGTGCACCGTAAAGACAAAAGAGTGGAGAAAATGGTATGCATGTGAAATACTTAAGAGTAGTTTGGAATAATTATTTCTCTATTTCAGGAACTTTTGGGGGAGAATTAAATGACAGGCAGGCAATATTAAGGGGATCGTAGTAATCTTCAGAAGTGACCAACGGTCACAGTGAAACCACGTGCAGCAATAAGTTGAAATACTTTCGAGTGCTAGTACTAAGTTGGAATACTTGTGAGTGCTAGTACTAAGTTGAAATACTTCTCAGTGCTAAAGTTAAGCTGAATTACTGGCGTGTGTACTATAAGTTGGAAATATTTAACAAATGGCGTGTGCAGGACTTGAAATTAGAGACGAGTACTTCCACATGGTGAGTACTGTGTGAGTCTCAATCTGTGTGTGAGACAAAGGATAAAGAGAAGTACTCGTCCATGGTATCAGTTGAGGACTCGCGTGTGTGACGAATATGTTCTTAATATTACTCTGCGTGTTATGTTTCCGTGTGACGCTGGATTGAAACTCTAATACTCTGAGAGAGAAGCAAGGTGAGTCAGCCGTCTATCCAGCAACGCCACTTGGCTTGCATTGCACAGGAAGACGTGCATATATCCTCCAGAGTTCGTAGTAGGAAAGAAAAGTTACGAAGTGGGGTAGTGTCGTGTGAAACTGGGATGAATACTAATTGAAGTGGGAAAGCTGAAAGTGAAGTGATTCTATTCCCAGCCGGGAATAGAGCCCAGGTCCCTTGGCGTGGTATTCCGCCGCGCTGACCACTCAGATAACGGGAGCGGACGCAGAATACGATGGCGCTGTCACACTGGGCGTCTGTGCAGGAGCCGACTCCGAGCCTCGTGTCAAAACGATCTTCAATCTGCGGATTGTGTCTAACAACACACAGCGGTAAATACAGTCCTCAACGTCTAACTTAATCCCACAGGGACAAGCGGAATCTCTCTCGCCGAAGCCCGGAGGCCGAATGTCCCTTCATCGCGCACATGCGCGGGCTCTTACAGGTTGCCGCCAATGAAGATCAGTCCACCATTCGAAAAAAAAAAAAAAGTGTGGCGACCTCAGTTCCAATCGTTTGGACCTCCCTTATCACCGAAAAAACCGTCATAGCAACGTGTCTCCAAACAAAATCAACGGACATTCAGAATCCACCCCCACTTCTAAGAAATAGGAATTTCATTAACATCCCTTTGACGTCACTGATTCTTCTGCCAATAGTGTCGTCTTGCGTTTTCCCCTAGCCTAGCTACAGAGGTGCTGAGAATTTGTAACAATAGAATTACGAGTCTAGGCCCATTATTTCAGCCCACCGTGTTCTTTGTGTCTACATCTACATTTATTCTCCGCAAGCCACCCAACGGTGTGTAGCGGAAGGCACTTTACGTGCCACTTCATTACCTCCCTGTCCTGTTCCACTCGCGTATGGTTCGCGGGAAGAACGACTGCCGGAAAACCTCCATGCGCGCTCGAATCTCTCTAATTTTACATTCGTGATCTCCTCAGGAGGTATAAGTAGGGGGAAGCAATATATTCTATACCTCATCCAGAAACGCACCCTCTCTAAACCTGGACAGCAAGCTACACCGCGATGCAGAGCGCCTCTCTTGCAGAGTCTGCCATTTGAGTTTTCTAAACATTTCTGTAACGCTATCACACTTACCAAATAACCCTGTGACAAAACGCGCCGCTCTTCTTTGGATCTTCTCTATCTCCTCTGGCAACCCAACCTGGTACGGATCCCACACTGGTGAGCAATACTCAAGTATAGGCCGAACGATTGTTTTGTAAGCCACCTCCTTTGTTGATGGACTACATTTTCTGAGGACTCTCCCAATGAATCTCAACCTGGCACCCGCCTTACCAACAATTAATTTTATATGATCATTCCACTTCGAATCGTTCCGTACGCATACTCCCAGATATTTTACAGAAGTAAGTGCTACCAGTCTTTGTTCCGCTATCATATAATCATACAATAAAAGATCCTTCTTTCTATGTATTCGCAATACATTACATTTGTCTAAGTTAAGGGTCAATTGCCACTCCCTTCACTAAGTGCCTATCCGCTGCAGATCTTGCTGCATTTCGCTGCAATTTTCTAATGCTGCAACTTCTCTGTATAATACAGCATCATCCGCGAAAAGCCGGATGGAATTTCCGACACCATCTACGAGGTGAAAGCGGCGAATACCCATCTACGAAGGCGTTTCCAAAAAAACATCCGAACGTGGCTCTCATCCGAGGGTAGAAAACTGCGAAGATCAGAATTTCGGCCTTCAACCTGTCGGTTGCTACAAAAATGCACAATGCCCTGCGGAACTCCTTACCATCTCGCCGTCGTTCTCCAGTCACACAGAGCCGCTATGAAACGTCCCCTTTGAACAATTCTACAAGACTGTGCTTAAACTGACTCACAATATTTTTTAGCGCAAGGCAATCTGACTTTCAAAAATCCCTACAAAAGAAGCCCTGACTAACATTAACCTATACGTTTCACATATCACTTACCTCACAAAAATCTTGGTTACTCGAACTACAGCAATACAGCGAGCGCCACTACTGCCAGCTAAATAAAAGATTCAAACTACGGAAGGCACTAACTACTGATAGACACAGTTAGCAAATGAAAGATTTTAATAGAGAACAAACAATGTATTTACCTTAATAGTGATAATATATATATCAGTTCATGACACCAATTCTTACAAATTTCAAAACTCCGACATCTCTCTCCCCACGTCCACCACTGCTGTCGGCTCACCTCCAACTGTGCAACGCTACGCGCTGTTCACATCCAGCTGCCCAACGCTACAATGGCGAGTATTACAACAATGCCAACCAGCCACAGACTGCACACAGCACAGCAGAGCGCTACGTGGCGTTACCAATAAAAAAAAACTAAACAGCCTACTTACACCGCTTGCAGGCTAGACCAAGATCTCCACAAAGCGTCGTATTGTTTTGTAGCTGCAGTCTTCTGCCCATTCGGTCCCACTCGCAAATCCACCATGCTCTGAATTTCCCGAACATCGCGCAATTATGAAAATAATCTAGCCATGACCACAGTAGAGAAGAAAAAGGAATCATGAACTCTAAAGTAGTACGTCCAGTCTCTGTAATTCTGAATCTTAACACCTCGAAACCTCCCTTAACACTACAGTTAAAAATATAAATGAAAAAAATAAAGGGCACGCGACCAGACTTGCCACCTTTCACAAATCGGTTGTATATGGACGTTACTATAGATGATATTATTTGAAGTTTGCTGATAGAGGATAAATAGAGGCTCCGTGGAGAACATCAACAGCGTAATTTTTATCTACGTGACTCAGATTAGTTTCTAATACCACTGCTAGTGGTATCAGTTGCCGGAAATTTGCTATTTTGACACTAACCAGTGCTGATTTTCTGGGGGAACGCTGGGGGATGCATACCCCTAACGTTTTTCGTCGACAAAGTAACTTTTTTACGATGTTGAGAACTTGGAAGAGTGCCAAAGATTTAATTCACAGACGCAATTTTTTTTATTTCATTTTTTCCTGTTGGTAATTGCAATATGAACAACACCAGTGCAGTTTTTGGTGGGAAAAGCGATGTCATTGACTGTTTCAAGCATCTCGAAGCTGCGGCAACGGTTCTCGACAACTGAATCTCTGGCAGCCAGTTCGACAAGCGTGTAGTGCCCTCGCCCGCTAATAGTGGGCGATGGTAGTGCTAAACGGATATGCGTACGCTGAAAGGCCGAGCTACCAATAGATGTCTCTACGGTCCCACTACCATGATCCTTCGCGATTCATTGCCATGTTTGTTTTGTTGTTCTTTATTCGTTTACGCTTGCTGTTCCGTTCTTGTCGGTTATGCGAAGTTTTACAGTGTGTACTGTCTCTCGTTGCAACTTGTAAGTTAAGTTGGAGATGAGAGAGGAGCAGAAAACTAACAAACTGTGCTTCATTTGAGGTGATGTAAATTGAAGTGTCCGATACCACATTGTCTTGTATGTTTGGGTGTTTCTCGGTATCGCCTACTTCATTTGATATAAGTCAACTGAAGAGTCTGATGTATTTTTTTTTTTTTTTTTTTTTTTTTTAGTTCGACATGTTGATGACATCATGGCTAAAAGCAAACGGGTGGTATCCCATGCTTCAGTTATAAGCAATTGTCTCTGCATTATATCTAATGTCGGAGTACCCTCAAACTTTTTTTTAGAAAAAAAGCACTGCTTGTAAGATTGAATGGTTTAGTGGAGGGTGAACACACATTGGTCTAGTTTACAGTCAGTGCAGAGCCCACTTCTTATCTCATCATCAGCTCCGTTGTGGTAGGTTAGTCTGAGTTGCATCACCAGTGTCGCCTGATGCTTCTGTCTGTCATCCTGCAACCTCTTGTCTCTATTCTCTTTGTAACATTTTACGGCCATGCGTTTTTACTTGAAGAAGCAATTACTTTTTGTTATAAAGTGACTAGGGTGTCTTTAAAGCGAATTTGCTCCATTATATGTGTTCTGTGTAACATCATGCATACAGAAAAAAAGGTCACATCCAACCTGTGCCTTGGTATTTGGGATATTCCATTAAAACACACACAGAAAGAAAATATAATTACATCCACACTTAGAGGATGTAACCGAAAGTGCTGTCATCTTGACTGAGTGTAATTGAATTGCAACTCCAATCACGTTTAGGAGGTATGACTAGAAATCACATGACTGGCAGAGTCATCATAATCTTTACCCAATGTTTTTTTGCTGCTAGAGTAAATAATCATCATTAGTAAAAAAAAGGTATTTGCTGTTGGTGCTCATATTGTGTGATAGGATGAGTTCCATATCTGTCCTACACTTTTACGAATGCTAAGGCAAAGTGACGTGGCACCCAAAGTGGAATCTTCTGGAGAATAAAATACTATTGACTTGTGTGCTGTGCACACATTCCATATAATCAGGTCAGATAGCTGGTTATAATTCTATGCTCAGTATGTCTATAGTTTTAATTATGTAACTTAAAAATCAATTAAATGAGCTATCGAAGAGCGATGCTGACAGTTCTGCTGTTGAATATCTCCTCCCTGGGTTGGATGACTGTCTATTCACTGTAAGCAGATCAGTGTGCGATACAGTACCTTCCCAGATGTTTCTTTTTTGTATGGTGTTAAAAATATAAAAGAATATGCTGACCATAAATACGAGAATACAAAGAACATTTATGCATCTCTAGATGGCCTGACTGTCTTGCTGGTAGAGGTATAGAACAGATTATATCCTTTTGATACATAAAGGAGGCAGTGTACGTCAATCAGACAGGTCCTTACCCGTTGTAGGCTTTGTATGTGCAGCCCTAAGATCGTTCTGTGGTTTTTCTGCTGGACGATTATTTTTTGGAAATTTCTGGTAAGTTTCTATGGGACCAAACTGCTGCTGCTGAGGTCATCGGTCCCTAGGCTTACACACTAATTAATCGAACTGATTTACACTAAGGACAACACACACTCACCCATGCCCGAGGGAGGACTCGAACTTCCGACGGGGGGGGGGGGGGGGAGGGGGGGGGAGCCGCGCGAACCGTGGCAAGGCGCCTAAGACCGCGCAGCCTGCTGGAGGAGTAATATTGGTTTAGTTACTGTTCTCATGACATCTTTTCTGGTTATGACTCTCAATTTTGATATTTAAGTGCTATATTTTAAGCTGGATGTGTACATGTTGTGAAAGACTGGAGTTTTAATGGATTATTTGAAACGGAGAACGCAATATCTCAATACTTTAAAAAAAAAGAAAAGAAAAAAGAAACCGAGAGAGAAAATCAGTACCGATAATGGTTTATTAAACTGTGTGCCATGTGCCTACAGTTTTAACACAGAAATCGATTACACAAAAACAGCTATACTAGAGGTTATTTCGTAGCTGATCTAATGGTGGATTACTGAAATCATTTCGCCTGCCCTTGTCACTTCCTAAGAGTACCAACACTGGAATGCATGCTTCGTTATGCGCTCACAGTTATAACTGGCAGAAACATAGCCTTTCTGTAAGTGTTATGGTTCCA
This sequence comes from Schistocerca gregaria, assembly GCF_023897955.1. Classification (NCBI taxonomy): domain Eukaryota; kingdom Metazoa; phylum Arthropoda; class Insecta; order Orthoptera; family Acrididae; genus Schistocerca; species Schistocerca gregaria. Next base: position 751,020,268 of record NC_064921.1, read on the forward strand.
TCAAACAGTGCTAATGTCAGCATGGTGTTGTGAATAAATACCTATGATTGGCCTTCGAATCCATAATTATTTTTAACATACATAATATGCTCAGGATTTTCGTGGTGTTTTATCAAAATAGGTGCTTTGATCGACAGTCTGAAACAGTTATGAGGTTGGATTATGTGGGCTATAATTATCGCGACAACTACTTCCGTAGAAATCTATTTTACTGGCAATCTAGTGCTTACATGTGAATATTTCTGAACATATATTAGACACACATTCATTGTGTTTTTAAATGCTCATCTGAACTCTAGGTCACTTATTGTTTGCAAGAGGATCACAGGAAAATGATGTCTCTCTTCCGAAAACAAACATACTCAGTATGGTACCTTGTGCATCTCACAATAATGGTGGCAGAGAGAGACATGTCTATTGACCTCTAATTTATCTTATGTATCATTTTAGAACATTTGTTAATGTCATCTTCATACTGCCTTTCGAGAGGCATGGATTCTTTCATCTGGTGCCCCTCTTAAAGAGGCGGCACCAGTTCTCTAGTGAAAGCTTTTGCTCGCGTTGTGAGCCACTGGAAGAAATTCTGAACCATTGCTGCTAATGACTTATAAAGAGTATCAACCCTAATGCCTGTTAGGGGGTGGTGGTTTCCCTCTGGGTGACCTTGATCAATTCCTGTAGGTTTCTAGGGGAGGGGGAGGGGAATGGTGTGGAGAGAGTGGGAGTCACAACAGCTTCTGTCATACCCCAAGGACGTGTTATAGAGCCGCTGCTTTTCTTCATCTACATAAGCGTTTTTGGAGACAATCTGACAGCTCCATTGCATTGTTTGTAGATGATGCTGTCATTTACCGTCTTGTAAAGGTAACAGATGATAAAAACCAGTTGCAATACGATTTAGAAAAGATATCTTTATGGAGCGAAAAGTGGCAGTTGACTCTAAATAATGAAATGTATGAAGTCATCCACATGAATACTAAAAGAAATTCTCCAATGTAACACGATAAATCACACAAATCTGAAGGCGTTAGATTCAAGTGAATACTTAGTGATTTAACTACTATTGACGTGAACTGGAACGATCACATAGTGAATGTTGTGAGAAAAGTTCCTTGCAAACAGAATCTCATCAGTGGTCCTTAGGGTCTTGTCATCAGTGTATAAAAACAGCCGCTGTCTTTTAGCTAAACACTAGTCACACTTAGTTTCTAGTTACAAAATTCTTTTCTGGAGGTCAAATGCACAAAACAGAAATACAATTTTCAAGCTACAGAAAAGTGCCATGAAAATAATAAGCAAAGATAGTAGTAGCGCTCATTGTGTAGATCTGTTCAAAACACTTGGACTTTAACCAGGCTATGTGAGTACATTTACCACTCAGTTGTTACAACAAAATTAACATTGATTATAATTAATGCACAAACACCTCTGACCATGACCATGGAACAAGATCTAGATTGACTTTACATTTACCAAGAGACAATAAACATAAAAGTCAAAACAGCCCTTTCTGCCTAGGAGCAAAACTACGCAATAAATTGGCCAGGTAGATTAAAGAGATTTCTAAAACAAACTGTTTGAAAAGGGAGTTAAAAAGTATATTTTATTTCATGAAGGATTACTTAGATAACAAAGGTATGGGTTTGATATAATATGTGACACAAATAAATTACAATAAAAATAGCGAAATATCTATCATTCCATATATCTGTCGCAGTTTCACACCGTGTTTTTCCTTCTTTTTGTATTTTTCTGGAAACATTTACTCCCTAAGCTATCTGTTGTATGATAATAACCCGTTATTCTCTTTCTGGGATCAGTCGTTACAGACGGCTGCTGACTCTGCTTTTCAGGATACAAAACGGTCAGTTGCAGGACACAAAATGAAAACCAAACATTGTCGCTACGATCCTGACATCAGGTGATAGTGTGTGTAGTGCTACATTATGAAACAATGTGTGTTACTTTGTGCAGTGTGTGGTGTCTGCAGTATCTGGGAGTGAGAAATTAATAAAAGTGCAACACTCACCTTTTATGTTATTAAAAAACTTTCTTGCAAAACACTACTCTACATTAGGAATGAATTAGCATTGTTTGAAACAGATTTGTATTCTGGAGTGTGGAAACTTCAGTCTTCATCTGGCCACCCTAGCTTAGGTTTTCCTACATTTCTTCAGGCAAATGCTGCTATGATTCCTACAATGGGGCCGAATTCAATACCTACACCAGCCCTGTCAAAGAAGACATCTAAATATGAAAGTTCCAGTATATATAAACTCCATTATTTTTGTTGTTCTTAATTTGTCGTACCAAGATATGTCCAATATTCTTATCCAGGTGATCTACAGATAAAGTAGTATTGCTGCTGCTGCACTACATCACTTGGGTCACTATTTTCCTTCACACTCATTTCAAGTCCCATACGAAAGTTAGACACCACATCTTGCAGGACTAGCATTTGAATTACTATTAAATTTGATCTTTCTGGATGGTGTGTGGTGGGCCAGACCGGAAGATCTGAGATTTCAAATGAGCCCAAAGGAAGAAATCACCTGCTGAAAGATGAGGAACCTTGAAGGCCATGACATGTCCCCTGTCTTGGAGATGAAAGGCCAGGAAAGCGTTCTTTAGTATGTTAATGGAATGCTATCAGGTGTAACATCTGCCCCCTTCTTGTTGGATGAATGTGTTCGCAGTTACAGGAAGATCAGCAAGCTTTCGCTCTACAAAACATTTCGACATGTGACACTAATACTATGTATTACAATCACAGGTTCCAAATAGCGATATGCCACACCACACAGCCACTTTCTGACTGTGAAGTGGCATTTCTTGAAATATTTCAGGATTTTCATGTGACCAACTTCTAAAGTTCTGCTTGTTAACATAACGTGACACACACAAATTGTCCTCACAACTCATGGCCAGATTTTTTCCCAGGCCTAGGTTATCGTTCATGAGTTCCAACAACTCCCGAAAAGAGCATAGTCTCATTGGGACGTCGTCTGCATTTATTTTTTGTATTGTCTGAATTTTGTGTGGGTGGTGTAGCAGTTAGTTGTGCAATGTTCGCTGTACACTGCGATCCAGTACGACAATTTGCAGTGCATGCTTACATGCAATACTCCTGGGACTTCGACTGAACACTTCTTCCACTCCTGCGTTATTCTCTGGCCCGCACATGAGATTTTCTCTTTGACATCTCTTTCGCACCGTATTACCCGTTACCTCAGAGTTCTGTACACATACTTTGATAGCATATGCCGATAGGACTGAGGAATGACGTACGAGTTTCTAATGAGCACGAAATAACATGCTGCGAGGCCACGTAGATATTGTTTTTGTAAAGCGGCTTCACGGCAACAGTGCATTGTTCACCGGCCCACAACGCCCTCAACGGTAAAGATTTGTTACCCAGATTGCACTATTCCCATTTTCTAATTCCTAACGTAACGTGAACTTCCAGGTTTGCCAAACAAATACGTTTCATTGTGGCGTCCGTTATTAGTAACACTTTCTTAAGCATTATACTGAAATGTGTGCATTATTCCGAAGTTTTCGTTTCCAATAGGCTACCAGGAGACCTGGAAACATTTAATGATAAACCATAAATATTCAAATCCAAGTTGAAAGGTTTCCTTAAGGCACACTCTTCTATTCCGTGCAGAAGTTACTTCCGGTAGTTGAGAACATTTCGTTTATTCGTATATGCTCTGTTTCTTCGTGTTTCATTTATTATCTAATCCTTTGTTTATAAAGTTTTGAATCGCCATTCTGTAACAATGTAGGTCCTACTGCCTCCTTCCGTTCCAAATAGTTTTTTCGCATGGACGCACAGAATCTGATAAATAAATAAGTAAAGATGAGTCGCCAAAATGAGTACCATTACAGTAGAACTGATGTTTGCCTGAAAGAGGTCGTTTGGTGACAGACTGATCTGTAGCGTAGCCGAAGATCTAGGTTGAGTTGAAAGGTGATAATATGTTGTCAGTTGCTGATGCCAAAGACTGTTAATGTCAAATTAAAGTTGTGTTAACAGACAGACTCGTAGCGTAGTCCTTTTATACGTTCGCGCCATTCGATCGATTTCAGCCTAACCAAGTTTCATTGCTCGTAATATAGTAGTAGTAGATTCGTGCCAGTCCTAGGTCCTTCTGATTTGATATCTTTTCATGTATATGTCAAAACATTAATATTGTTTTTGTAAAGCGGCTTCACGGCAACAGTTTATTTCTAACAGTGTCACTGCTACTGCGAAACGCAAAATACAAATTTTATTTCAAAAGTTGGCAACATTACACGTTGAGAGATTGTTTATGTCACTGTCATTGGCAAAATCGCATTGTGGAAGCGAACCTCGTATTGAGTGTTTGGTGCTCGTCGTTTATAAACATTACAACAGTTAAAGTTATTTACATGAAAGTGAATTATGTGTGTTTAGGGAAAGTTTGCTTTCTGCAACATGCCATGCACTGTCGTATTTACTAGAAATGAAGCTGTGTACTTGAAGCAGTGAAGTGACACCCCTGTCAAACAAGGAAAAATGAAGAGAGCTGCAATCATCTGGCTGTTCTTGCTCACAGTGATATCCGAAATTCTTGGTCAGGAAGACTACAGTACGTGCTGCCATAGTGGGCCTGTGTGTTCTTGTGCTTCCCATATAAATTTTTATGGCGAAACCCATGTGAGTACTGTAATTACACGATTTGCAAATTAGCACAGGAAACAGATACGTTGAAATATAAGGTTGCCATTTCATCTTGGTCGATCATACGTTGAGATATTTCATAGGCATAAATGCTGTCGTCCTCTTTTTGGTAACCAGAATGTGGTAATTCGAACATAGTAAGAGCAGATCACCACACAGCCATCTAGAATGTTTAGAGACGTTTTATTAGTTTATTCTGAATAGTGTACAGTTGTTTTATCTTTTAATAATTGTGAAGGTATTCACGGCCTTGTCTGTATTCCAGGCTTGCTTACTAAAACATATACTTTATACAATGTTTTTGCTTCAGCTTGATGAAAATTATCTTGTGAATGTTGAATATAGTTTACGTACCTACATTTATTTATTTTTGTATTCATCCTTTGACCACTTGGCACAATAGTATAGAACTTGTCACATGCATTATAGAAATAATATACACATGTATGAAACAAATACAGACTAGGATAGCATTAGGCGAGTGTAATGCAGAAATTTGGCCATGGCCTTATCATTTGAACCACCACCGCATTTATGGAAAACTCAAGTCAGGATAGCCAGGCAGAGTACAGACCCCTCGCTCCCAAACTGAAGTACAGTGCATTAACTCTTCCATAGCTTCCTTGCTTGGTATGTAATTTTTTTTTGAGGGGGGGGGGGGGGGGGGAGGGAGATGGACATGTACCATTATACAAAGAGCTTACATCACGCACAAAAAGTGTGTTCAGTGATATAAGTGTAACACGAAACTAAAAAATTTAAACAAACACCTGCCAACACTATATCCATCACAGCTAGTCCATTATAAGAAATGATATCAAAGTGGCTCACAATTTTTTGAATATGAGTTGTTACAGCTCATTCTCCCCCCGCTTCCCCCCCTCCACTTCCCAATGGACCATGGACCTTGCCGTTGGTGGGGAGGCTTGCGTGCCCCAGCTATACAGATAGCCGTACTGTAGGTGCAACCACAATGGAGGGGTATCTGTTGAGAGGCCAGACAAATGTGTGGTTCCTGAAGAAAGGCAGTAGCCTTTTCAGTAGTTGCAGGGGCAACAGTGTGGATGATTGACTTATCTGGCTGTGTAACAGTAACCAAAATGGGCTTGCTGTACTGATACTGCAAATGGCTGAAAGAAAGGGGAAACTACAGACATAATTTTTCCCGAGCTTTGCTGTATGGTTAAATGATGATCACATCCTCTTGGGTAAAATATTCCGGAGGTAAAATAGTCCCCCATTTGGATCTCTGGATGGGGACTACTTAGGAGACCATTGTTATCAGGAGAAAGAAACCTGGCGTTCTACGGATCGGAGCGTGGAATGTCAGGTGCCTTAATCGGGCAGGTAGGTTAGGAAATTTAAAAAGGGAAATGGATAGGTTACAGTTAGATATAGTGGGAATTATTGAAGTTCGGTGGCAGGAAGAACAAGACTTTTGATCGGGTGAATACGGGGTTATAAAAACAAAATCAAATAGGGCGAATGCAGGAGTAGGTTTAATAATTAATTAAAAAAATAGGAATGCGGGTAAGCTGCTACAAACAGCATAGTGTACGCATTATTGTGGCCAAGATAGACACGAAGACCATAAGCCCATGCCTACTACAGTAGTACAAGTTTATAATCCAAGTAGCTCTTCAGATGATGAAGAAATTGATGAATTGTATGATGAGATAAAAGAAATTATTCAGGTAGTGAAGGGAGATGAAAATTTAGTAGTCATGGGTGACTGGAATTTGAGAGTGGGAAAAGGGAGAGAAGGAAACATAGGTGAATATCGATTGGGGGTAAGGAATGAAAGAGGAAACCATCGGGTAGAATTTTGCACAGAGCATAACTTAATCATAGCTAACACTTTGTTCAAGAATCATGAAAGAAGGTTGTCTACATGGAAGAATCCTGGAGATACTGGAAGGCATCAGATAGATTATATAATGGTAAGACGGAGACTCAGGTACCAGGTTTTAAATTGTAAGACGTAATGGTAAGACAGAGACTCAGGTACCAGGTTTTAAATTGTAAGACGTATACAGGGTCCGATGTGGACTCTGACCACAATCTGTTGGTTATGATCTGTAGATTAAAACTGCAGAAAGGTGGGTATTTGAGGAGATGGGACCTGGATAAACTGAAAGAACCAGATGTTTTGGAGAGTTTAAGGAAGAGCATTTGGGAATGTTTGACAAGAATGGGTGAAAGAAATACAGTAGAAGAATAATGGGTAGCTTTGAGGGATGAAATAGTGAAGGCAGCAGAGGATCAAGTAGGTAAAAAGACGAGGGCTAATAAAAATCCTTGGGTAACAGAAGAAATATTGCATTTACTTGATGAAAAGAGAAATTACAAAAATGCAGTAAATGAAGCAGGCAAAAAGGAATACAATCATCTCAAAACTGAGATCGACAGGAAGTGCAAAATGGCTAAGCAGGGTTGGCTAGAGGACAAATGTAAGGATGTAGAGGCACATATTGCTAGGGGTAGGATAGATACTGCCTACAGGCAAATTAAAGACTTTTGGAGAAAAGAGAACCACTTGCCTGAATATCAAGAGCCCAGATGGGAAGTCACTTCTAAGCAAAGATGGGAAAGCAGAAAGGTGGAAGGATTATATAGAGCATCTGTAAAAGATCGATGTCTTGAGGACAATATTATGGAAATGGATGAGGATGTAGATGAAGATGAAATAGGAGGTGCGATACTGTGTGAAGAGTTTGACAGAGCACTGAAAGATCCAAGTCGAAACAAGGCCCCGGGAGTAGACAACATTCCATTAAAACTACTGACAGCCTTGGGAGAACCAGGCCTAACAAAACTACCATCTATGGAGCAAGACATATGAGACAGGTGAAACACCCTCGGACTTCAAGAAGATTATAATAATTCCAATTTCAAAGAAAACAAGTGACAGATGTGAAAATTACCAAACAATCAGTTTAATAAGTCATGGTTGCAAAATGCTAACGCAAATTCTTTACAGTCGACCTCGGGGAAAATCAGTTTGGATTTTGTAGAAATGTTGGAACATGTGAGGCAATACAGACCCTATGAAAATAGATTAAGGAAAGGTAAACCTACGTTTCTAGCATTTGTAGACTTAGATAAAGCTTTTGACAATATTGACTGGAATACTCTTTCAAATTCTGAAGGTGGCAGGGGTAAAATACAGGGAACGAAATGCTATTTACAATTTGTACAGAAACCAAATGGCAGTTACAAGAGCTGAGGGGCATGAAAGGGAAGCAGTAGTTGGGTAGGGAGTGAGACAGGGTTATAGCCTATCCCTGATGTTATTCAATCTGCATCTTGAGCAAGCAGTAAAGGAAACAAAAGTAGGTATTAAAATCCATGGAGAAGAAATAAAAACTTTGAGGTTCACCGATGACAATGTAATTCTGTCAGAGACAGCAAAGGACTTGGAAGAGCAGTTGAACGGAATAGATAGTGTCTTGAAGGGAGGAATAAGATGAACATAAACAAAAGCAAAACAAGGATAATGGAATGTAATCGAATTAAATTGGGTGAAGCTGAGGGAATTAGATTAGCAAATGAGACTCTTAAAGTAGTAAATGAGTTTTGATATTTGGAGAGCAAAATAACTGATGATGGTCGAAGTAGGGAGGATGTAAAAGGTAGACTGACAATGGCAAGGAAAGCATTTCTGAAGAAGAGAAATTTGTTAACATCGAGTATATATTTAAGTGCTAGGAAGCCATTTCTGAAAGTATTTGTACGGAGTGTAGCCATGTATGGAAGGGAAACGTGGACGATCAATAGTTCAGACAAGAAGGGAATAGAAGCTTTCAAAATGTGGAGCTACAGAAGAATGCTGAATATTAGACTGGTAGATCACATAACTAATGAGGAGGTATTGAATAGAATAGGAGAGAAATTTGTGGCACAACTTGACTAGAAGAAGGGATCGATTGGTAGGACATGTTCTGTGGCATCAAGGGATCACCAATTTAGTATTGGAGGTCGGTGTGGATGGTAAAAAATCTTAGAGGGAGACCAAGAGATGAATACACTAAACAGATTCAAGAGGATGTAGGTTGCCGTAGGTACTGGGAGATGAAGCAGCTTGCAGAAGATAGAGTAGCATGGAGAGTTGCATCAAACCAGTCCGTGGATTGAAGACCACAACAGCAATAGCTCATTTTACATGGAGGGACCCACACTTGCAAGTGCTTTAACTGTGGTAATTACTGCTAGTTTGCGGGTCTCAAAGTTCTGCTCTTGTCATCCACTCATATTTGTATATGTATGTTGGATGATTTGGTAAACACACATAACTTTTTAAGCAGTGACAAGATTTGTATAGACTTTCTCTGTAATACAAAACTTTAATTTAATCGAATATTAGTTTTACCTCAATAGCATCATCTGTGTCACATCAGGTGGTGATGGTAGGGGTGGGGTTACCTTCATAGTCTCTGGTAAGAAACAGGTATTTTTTTGTTTTCTCCAAAAAAAATCCTGCCCCGAGATACAGGCCTCCAAAGATGACACTGCAAACACCATTGTGAGATGTGAATTTTGGAAAATATTTTAAAATGCTGTATCTCTGGAACAGTTCTATATAAATCCTCCATTTGGACTTATCTGTCAAAGTTCTTTTACTATAGCATTCTCAACTTTTTTATAATTTTTTTTTTTCAAAGTTCCAGTCCATAATTTTTTTTTTTGTGTTGATTAGTACCATAGTTCTACATTCCCTGAAAAGGAGAGCTTCCACTTTGACAAGTTTTATTTAAAAAAAAATATTTTTTTTAACTTTCAAGGGTAATTTATGTCTTCACTGAAGTTGTTTCTTACTAATTTCTTTGCTACAATGTTTATTTCTATTATATTTCTTGCAGTTATTTCTCATCACTTTCCTTGTTGCAGTTAATTCTTTTCACTTTCATTGTTGTAGATATTTCTTACACATTGTTGTAGTTTCTTGTCAGTTTCTTTATTGCGGCTCTTCATTGCAGGTTTCTGTATTGTAGTTGTTCAGTGCTAATTTGTTTACTGAAGAACTTTGTAAGAAATCTGAGACCATCCAGTGAGGTCTGTGTTTTCATGAGGAATTTGCCAATTGGCACAGTTACAGTGTGTTTTGTGAAAAGGACTGTGTGAAATGTTTTCTGACTGGGGCCACAGGAGAGTGAAGTCTGCTGATTATTTGTGTGTCCGTAAAAGAATCGTATATAAGACAACATAGAAAAAAAAAAAAAAAAAAAATAAACAACAGGCCTCATTCAGGTTGGGAATAAGTGTTCTCATTTGAAGACTCTGTTTCAAAGTGAAGATGTATCCAGTGACGACTTTTTGTGTTCTAAATGTTTTGACAGAATAACAGCAGATTTTGCTTCAATACAGGAAGAATTAAATACCCTGAATCAGTCAACCACTGAGGTAGGGGTTAGTCCTGTTATGAAACCACGGTCAGTGAAATAGAGTCAGAAGCTCTATGGGCAATGCCGATTTCCACCCATCTACATCTACATCTACATCTACATCAATACTCCGCAAGCCACCTGACGGTGTGTGGCGGAGGGTACCCTGAGTACCTCTATCGGTTCTCCCTTCTATTCCAGTCTCGGATTGTATGTGGAAAGAAGGATTGTCGGTATGCTTCTGTGTGGGCTCTAATCTCTCTGATTTTATCCTCATGGTCTCTTCGCGAGATATACGTAGGAGGGAGCAATATACTGCTTGACTCTTCAGTGAAGGTATGTTCTCGAAACTTTAACAAAAGCCCGTACCGAGCTACTGAGCGTCTCTCCTGCAGAGTCTTCCACTGGAGTTTATCTATCATCTCCGTAACGCTTTCGCAATTACTAAATGATCCTGTAACGAAGCGCGCTGCTCTCCGTTGGATCTTCTCTATCTCTTCTATCAACCCTACCTGGTGCGGATCCCACACTGCTGAGCAGTATTCAAGCATTGGGCGAACAAGCGTACTGTAACCTATTTCCTTTGTTGTCGGATTGCATTTCCTTAGGATTCTTCTAATGAATCTGCTTTGACCCATGATGTCATCAATATGGCGGAAATGACTATCCTAAGTGTCTCCGATATGGCGCCTTTAGTGTCACTGCATACACATACACACGACAACAAACATGAAAATATGTATAAGTAAGACAATTACATCTCCCTCCTAAAATAAAATCAAACTAATGGTACAACGACGGAAAATTAGAGATTTTTTTTTTTTGGGGGGGGGGGGGGGGAGGGGACAAGCTAAATAAACAGTAAAAAAAAAAAATTAGTCTACAGGAATTGGACGCTTCCCTTGATCTATACAGGTCAGCTGCAACTGACGATACCAAAACACCAACACCTATAGTTAAAACTACGGAAATTGGAATTAGACATTTTCCTTGACCACAGCTGACGGTACCACAACACCAATACCTACATATAAAACTACGAAAATTAGAATCGGTCATTTCCCTTGACCTACCAACACCTACAACTATGAAAAATGAAGTCAAAACCACAACGCCTCAAAAATTCAAAATTAAATTAAAATACATTCAATGCACAATAAATACACAGAACGTTACAACTCGAGAAAAATAGACACTAAAAAATTATTAGCCACCACAAAATTTCAGCGCTGCGAAGTATGTCGGTCATCCTGGAGAGAGAGAGAGAGAGAGAGAGAGAGAGAGAGAGAGACACACACACACACACACACACACACACACACACACATACGGCGCCATCAAAAACAATGACGTCACACGCCACAACACCTTTATGTCATGTCATTCACAAATAATAATTCAGCTGATGAATATTGTGTATCCTACAATGAAAAGGTGCAAGTTTTAACTATTATTCCAGAGACATTTTCAAAGGAAACAATTTTGAACCACGTTCCATCAGTATCAAAGTACATGTTAGACAAATCCAGAAATATGAGGTCTGTAAAAGGAGTCTTTGGAAGCCGAGACCCCTATTATGGTCATCCTGTAGAAGCAGATCAAGTTGAGATAGTGCAGTTATTTTATCTGGAAGATAAATGGGACTTTTCTCACCAGAGTGCCAACAAACAAGATGGTATACCTGTAACCTTTGAAGGTCAAAAAGTTGTGAAAGTGAAGAGGTACATGACTCGCAGTATTCAAGAAATTTTTGCAATTTATAAGAGCAACCATACAACTTCACACATTGGAAGATCAAAATTTTATGCACTATGACCTAAGTGGGTAGTTCCACACTAACCTAGAGAAGTCTGTTTATGTGTCTACTGCACAAATTTTGAACTTTGTGTGGTAACTTTGAGAACTTACTGGAGCATGTGCCATATGACCCCTTGGTTGGGCGTGTGAAGTCGTTAGTAGTCTGTGACGTAAAGTGAGAGACGTGTTTGTTTCAAGAATGTGGTGACTGCCCTGAAAAGGGAGGACTGTCTTTACAGACACTTGGCCTGGAAAACGTAGACGATAACTCTGCAGAAATTACGTATGCAACATGGGAGGAAAATAAACTAATTAAGAAAACTGTTGCCTTCAACAGTTTCATTGATGAACTTGGTCAGGGAAAGCGGTAACATACGAGCATCTGAAGAAATTGCAAGAACAACACATTGCAGAAGTGAAAGAGTGCGTACAGGCTGAAGAACTATGTTTAGTGCTTCACTGTGAGTCTGCTGAGAACTGGTCTGTAGTTCTCCGACAAGAAGTACAATGGTATCAATAGAGTAATGACCAGGTTTCAATTTTTACTGGAGTGACATATTTTCAAAACAAGACCATAAGTGTTGCAGTTATAGGTGATGGACACACGACACGACTTAGCACATGCTTTGCTAGCAATGCACAAAATTCTTCAGCTGCAAACAGGGGCAGAGAAAATCATCATTATTTCTCATGGTGCTCCTAGTCATTTTAAAAATCATAACAAGCTGTTTGAATTGAATAAGTCGCTTGTGCCAACTGACTGAGTATACAGTGCTACTGGTCACAGGAAGGGGTGTTGTTGTGATGGATTAGGAGGCCTTTTGAAGCACCATGCTACAAAACATAAAATTTCCTGACCAAATACAGCTGTGATTCAGAATGCTGAGGATCTTACGAGAGTCGTGAAATCTTACACGTCCACAGCCCTCATTCTTGTGTCCAAAGAGGAATTGAAGAATTCCGTGAGCAGAAAAAGAAGAATGATCCAAACAAACTCCTCCTGTGAAAGGAATTCAGAAGACACAATTTTGGACTCAGTGATGGGTGAACTCAAATTGCAAGCCCTTTAAAGAGTGAGAAAGAAGAAGTTTCGGTCGTTCGGCCAGCAGGATAATATTTATAATCACAACCTGAAAAGGAGGATGTTTGTGGTGAGTGTGTATGACTGTGACTGGTGGGCTGCAGAGATTATAGACATCAGTTATGAGTTAAACGAAATTGTAGTGAACTTTATGCTACCACATGGATCAGCTGCTGGATATAGGTTTCCAGCTGAAGGACAGCAACAATGCCATCAGTGCTCTCTTCCTGTTCACAATGTTTTGAGATTGTAAGTGCACATTTTAACATATGCTAAATTCAATAACATCTGAGAAGGTAAGATTTTTTCCTAGCCTGCCTGAATTGATATGGACTATGTTCAAACGACTATTTCACAATGTACATAGGATTGGAAGTAAGCCATTATAGCACTGTGCGTGGAGCTTACTTTTGAAATGATTCTCAGAGCAAATATGCTAAACTGAGTCTGTGGGAGAGTTTTATCATATTGTCTTTCCACTTTGATTTATTTGAAGCCCAGAAATCTTATATCATGTAACCACAGTGATGTGAAGCTGATATTAATTACATTTTTGCACATTATATTTATGAACAGCAGCAGACCTTTTGTTACTGACAGTAATAACCTAAGAAGCTGAATAGATTAAAATATGCAGGAAAGTTCAGCATGCATATTATGCAACATAGAATAGTGACTACAGTAACATAAGTAACCAGAGATTCAGTGTCTATTCTAATATACTAAAATTAGAAAATATATGGCAGTATTTCCTTCTGGTATTCATCAACACAATAAAAAGCATGTTTAATTAGTAAATCCTTAACTTTCTTCCTGCTGGTATTGCTTTTATTTCTAATTGATAGAGGTATTTTGTATACTATCAATTCCAGTGTGTGCCTTAAGATGACACTCACACTACTTACCCCCAATACTACTTACACCCCATGCCACTTGGGATTGGTTTCACCATCATCTTAGACCATGTGATACTGCTCAACATATTTTGTTCCTGTATAATTTTATATCTTTATTGATCCTCTCAATCATTTGTTGTATAAAATGTGCAGTGTCATATAGACAAGTAAATAATAGCCACATTAACAACTATAAATAATAATAATGTCTGACGAGGGCCTCCCGTCGGGTAGACCGCTCGCCTGGTGCAAGTCTTTCGATTTGGCGCCACTTCGGCGACTTGCACGTTGATGCGGATGAAATGATGATGATTAGGACAACACAACACCCAGTCCCTGAGCAGAGAAAATCTCCAACACAGCTGGGAATCGAACCCGGGTCCTTAGGTGTGACAGTCTGTCGCACTGAGCACTCAGCTACCGGGGGCGGACACATTAACAACTGAGCAATATCTTCTTTTCACTTCAAGGTATAGGCAAAATGCCTACTTTTGATATCATCTGGAGATTTGTTCCCATCTTTCCCAAAGTTACAAAATCCCTAAGGTCTGTACTCCTGTGTCACCTTAAAAAAATCTTCCCTACCCATTATGTTGGTATGATCTTTCCATCCTTCCTATTTTCTCCTAGTTTTTCTCCAATTTTAATTACTTTTGTTCTGTTTGTACCTTACAATTATTTATCTTATCCAATATAAAGGGTCTTCTGCCATTTATCAGAAACCTTAATTCTGGGCTTAGGATATTTGTAAGTTTCTTAAAACTAGGAGTAGGTTGTATTATTGTGAATTACTACTTCTCTTTAAATCAGTATTCTATTTCTTCTGTTGGGGTGTATACTGTTCTACTCCTTCAGTGGTTTTCCTGTCTATTCTCAGTCTTTCATTTATTGGTTCAAAATTCCAATGACTTTTCCTTATCAGTTTTGAAATTATAAATCCTCTTCTTCTCACTATGCCATTATACAGCAGAAAATATTGAGACATAATCATCTGTGTGTTCTTTCCATGTCCAACTCACTTCTTGTAGTGGCACAATATTATACTTAAATTTCACAGCCTTTTCTGATATTTCTTTCATTTTTGCAGACATTAACATAGTTTGTATATTCCCAGCTTCTTCTGCCAAGTCTTTAGTCCTCTTTTGCCACCAAAGTCTTGTTCTGGGTGTGCCATTCATTATTCAAGGCTTTTGCTGTAGGTATGTAATACACAATATAATCTTCTTCCAGTGTCTTGTTATTGACCCATAGCCAGACCCTGTTGTGGGGGAGACCAAATTTTTTGTTGCAGGTTTACTTACTTAGGAAGGTTGACTTCTTTACACACTTTGAAGCTTCCCTACCCTACCCTACACTATGAGATATTCTCCGCCTGGCTCCTCTGCCAAAGTCTGTCCAACTTGTGTGGCCATGCTGGTGGCTGTGCTATTACCAGATCTGAAGTGATATTTATTTTGGATTACTATCACTTTGAATTTTGGAACTTATATTCTATGTTATATCTTTTACAAAATGTTGTAATTTGTACATGGACTATTGGAATTAGTTTTTTATGAGTAATAAGAATAATGTTGTTATTATTAATAACGTGTATAAATTAATAATGTGTATAAATTAATGTTTACTACTGTACCTTTACTTAATTTTACTTGAGGGTGTACGTCTTTCTTCTGTTTACCTTTTAGCCTATGTAAATATTAGAAAAAGTGAATGCTGTACAAGGTAATTAGTTATATCAGCAAACATAATACATTTTTGAAAATATAATGTAGTTGCCTAGATATAAAAATCTACTCACCAAGCAGCGGTGTGATGATAAACATATAAAGCTTTTATAGTTTGCAAGCTTTTGGAACTGGTGGCTCCTTTTTCTGCTGGGAGTATTGAAGGAGAAGGAAGATGGGTGAAGGAAAAGGACTGGTGGGATAGAGTTCAGAAAAGTTGCCAAAACCTCAGGTCAGGGGAGACTTATCGGACGGGATCAGAAGGAAAGTCTTTCCTTCTCATTCTGTGCTGTAAGTCTCTCCTGACCTGGGTTCCTAGGTGACTTTTCCAAAGTCTACCCCTTTTCCTAAACCTCACCAGTCCTTTTCCTTCACTCCACTTCCTTCCCGTTCAATGCTTCTGACAGTTGTGGGTGCCATTAGTTCTGAAAGCTTGCAGACTTTAATACTTCTTCTTCTTCTTCTTCTTCTTCTTCTTCTTCTTGCATTACAGCTGTCTGTTTCTCCTGTCGGCTCCTCTGGTGACACTCTAATCTTTTCCTGTATTCTTCTCTGTCATTGATCTCTGGCATATTGGTCGGTGTATATTTGTTCCACCAATTTTCCTTTCCTTCGACCTTGATCCCCAATTCCAACCAGTCCTTCCGAAATTCAACAACCCACTTGGTTTCTGTCTTTCCCCTTGTCCTCCCCATTGTTTCCCACTCTGTCTTTGCCTTTCTGTCCATACTCATCCTAACTACATGTCCAGCAAACCTTGCCATTTTGAGTCTGATTTCCCTGGATATTTTTCTCATGTTCCGGTACAATTCTTCCCCAGGTCTTCGCATCCACCCCTTTTGGGACCTAGTATTTTTCTCTCTTCTTTCTCTAGTTGTTTTGCCCCATTTTTTCCTAGTGCAATTGTCTCAGCAGTGTATGATGCTGCATTCCTCACTGTTGCCTTGTCGTGGCTTATCTTTGCCTCTCTGAATATATTCTTTTTATTGTATATCTCTTTTGTCATGCAGAAGGCTGACCTCATCTTATTTATCCTCTCTGTTATTCCCTCCTTGCTCCTGTTCCTTACTGTTATAAAATCTCCCAGGTATTTAAATCTGTCCACCATTTGCACAGTGCCTTCCGGAGTTTCCCAGTCTGCAGTGCTATTTAATGTCTTTCTCTTGTCATCATCAATCCTCAGTCCCACCTTTCTGGCTACCTTACTTAAGTTGTCGAGTTGTGTCTTTGCGTCTTCTTCCATCTCACTTACTATTACTATGTCGTCTGCAAAGGTTAGGCAGTCCAATTGAGTCCTGTTGTCATTTTTGTCCCCCACATGGGTATTTGGTATTCCCATTTCCTCGTTTGTATGTATGCAGTAAGAGAAATTCTTCTACAGAATAGGAGTTGTCAAGGAGCAACTTTTTTCAAATTTTCAGGTTTTTACTTTTCTGTCTCTCACACATTCTGTATTACTGGTAAGTGATCAAAAATTTTTGTTGCAGCATTGTGCACCCCCTTTTTGTGCTAAAGGCAATGTTAATGAGGAGTAATGAATGTCATTTTCTCTTCCGTGTTGTAATTGTGTGCATCATTGATCGTTTTGAAATGCAGTGGATTATTTCCAACAAACTTCTCAAGGGAATAAATATACTGTGAAACAGTAGTCAAAATGCCCAACCCATTAAACAGATGTCTAGAAGATGATCATAGGTGAACACGACATAGCCTACTACTCTTATAGCATGTTTCTGAGCAATGACGACTCTCTTTCTTAAAGATGAGTTGCCTCAGAACATTATTCCAGTATATATTTCCATTTTGAATGAAAATACACAAAATGTGTCAGTGTACTGATTTGTCCCTCCCCAAGATTTTTAGTGATTCTAAGTGCAAATGTGGCTCAACTAATATATTTTAGGAGTACAAATGTCATCATATGGACACCTTAACATTTTGAAGTTTCTAGCCTATTTATTATTTCCTCACCATGTGTTACACTTATCATTGCTGTAGTACCACTAGATGTGCAGAATTTTTGATACTGAGAGAGAAACCATTCACATAAAACCAGTTAATGATACTTTCAGGAACATAGTTTACAATTTCTCCTGTTTTTGTATGTACGCTTTGATTAATTATAGTATCATCTGCAAAAAGAACTAATTCTAATTACATTTACATAGATGAGGAACAGTTCAGTTTTATTCACTGATATGATGTGTGAACAAATATACACATAAGTGTGCTGTTGTATGCCATTACGGGAATCAATATAATCAATTGTAGACTTTCTGTGTATAAAGGCGAAGTTATGAAATCACTAACTTTACCTTTGTTGTCTGTTGAAAATGTTCATAAATGAAACCACATTTCTTCAAAATGTCCATGACTAACTGCTACAGAAAAATGAGACACGGGGGAAAATTTCAAAATATACGATTAAGTATGTGAGTTGCAGGTAACATATTAGGCCTAGTACAGGGTGATTATAATAAACTTTCAGATACTGTAGAAAGGACACCATTGGTCAGAATGATGTCAAATTGCAACGGAATATTATCAGAGAAGGGGAAAAATGTACGGCAGAAGAAAAAAAAACTGTGTGAAAATTGGTCAATAAATGGCACTGCATGTCTCAGAGTACGTAAACAAAAACACCTGTCATGTGCATGACCCATTGAAGCCAGTATAAACATGCCGGGTATACGGCTTTTCCACCTTTCACATCTGCAACACTCGTCATAACTGTCTCAATGCAGGATCGTGTTCTGCTTGTAAAGCTGTATTACAAATATGATGAAAGTGCTCCTGTCGCTCTGCAGAAGTTCCGGACACTGAAGAGTTTGAAAAAAGGTATTGGTCTGATGACTGCCGAGGGTCTGGAGAAAATGGTTCGGAAACTCAAAAAGATGGGTTATTTTGGTGTGCAACATGGTAGACGGAGGAAATGAGTTGATTAGATGTTAGTGGAAGCAGTGGCCACAGTAATGCAGGATGACATGAGTGGTGGTGCGCAAACGTGTAGTGCACGGAGAATTGCCCGAACATTGGACATACCCGTGAGCACAATGGGTAAAATTCTACGAAACATCCTTCTTTGCTATCCATTCAAACTTACCAACGTGCACGAGTTGCTTCCTGTTGACCTGCCAGCAAGAGAGACATTTACTTTAGGATTCATTGCTCATAGGCAAGTGGACAGTGATTGGCCGTGGAAGATTTTGTGGACAGATGTCAGAATTGTCAAATATGGACAGTAGAAAATCCATGCACAATTCAACCAGTTTTACTACATCCCGAAAAGGTCACTGTGTGGTGTGGGTTTATGGCATCATTTATCATAGGGCCATATTTTTTCTAAGAGACAGGTACTTCTGGTCCTGTTACCTGTACTGGTAAGTGCAATCACATCATTTCAGCTCTCCAACAGCATGGATGTGTTGGTGGGATCATTTTTTATGCAAAATGGCGCACCTCCACATGTTGCAAATACAGTTAAGCAGCTGCTGAAGCGCCATTTCAGAAAGGTTAGTATTATCAGCCGCCATTTCCCTACAGCCTGCTGTCCCGATCACCTGATCTTGATCCATGTGACTTCTGGTGATGGGGCTATCTGAAAGATGTGTTCAGTGTTCCTATTGCAAACTTAGTTGCAACATGTTCTGAATGTGGCCTTGGAAACACTTTGATAAATTTGTGCAACATGCTGTTTCTCAATTTCAACTTGTTGCAGAAAATGTTGGACAGCATATTGAACACGAAGGTTCATGCACCAGGACAAATTCTAATTGTGCCCGCAGCACCATAACACTATCATGATTCTCACCACTCATTTTCAGTTAACCTGGTTACTACCATAATAATTATTTGATTTTTGAGAGGTCTCGAGCCCGCTCAGGCCCCATGGAGACGATGCCTGTGTAGAGCACTAAAGATTTGTTGCCATATAATAAATATGCTACTCTCTGAAATATGTAATGCATCACTAACTCAAGGGATTTTTCCAGAGACTAAAATATGCCATTGTTAAACCCCTCTTTAAGAAAGATGATAAGAGAGACATCAGTAACTACTGACCTATTTCACTGCTGACATCATTTTTCAAAATTTTTGAGAAGGTGATGTATTCTAGAATAGTATCTCACCTTGGCAACAATAATATCCTCAGCAAATCACAGTTTGGGTTTCAGAAGCGTTGCTCTAATGATAAAACCATTTACATGTTCACATGCCAGATATTACAAGAGCATTAAACAACAAAATAGCACCGCCAGTAGATGTTTTCCTTGACCTATCCAAGGCATTTGATTGTGTGAATCATAGTATACTCCTAGACAAATTGAAGTTGTATGGGATTGATGGTATAGCCAACCAATGGATCATGTCATATCCAACCAAAAGAATGCAGAAAGTTGTACTTAATTCAACCAACAGAATCCAGGGACATAATTCTGACCGGGGAGAAATCATGTATGGGGTTCCCCAAGGCTCAGCCTTAGGTCCACTACTGTTTCTCATATATGTACACGATCTACTGTCTAATGTACCACAAGTAGAATTAGTTTTTTTTTTTCAGATGACACCAGTACTGTAATCACTTCCAGTATACATACAGAAATGGAAGAAATGATGAACAAAGTTCTCAAAAGTATCATTGACTGGTTCTCTGCAAGTCACATGGAAACTAATAATATGATTTGATTTTGATTGATGCTTTTCATACAGTTTTTTGCCTCAGGACACTTAAAAACTGTTGTGATTGATGCTTTTTATGTGATTTTTGGCCTCAGGACAATTACAGATGTGATTGCTGCTTTTTATGCTGTTTTCGGCCTCAGAACAATTAAAAACCAGTTTTTCTCATTTGATGTGATATGACCTTGTCGCGATGGATGGGCTTACGTAACTAACAGTATCAAACCTGTATACCCATGCACACTGAGTAGTACAGTTTGTTTAATGTCAAACGTACACCTAAGTCATTGTTGTATGATTCATTTGTCATTTTTCAGTGATCACTATTAAATTATGATGCTGACAGCGCCACCTATTCCTACATTTTGTAACTAGGCCTATTTATTTTTCTTCTGCCATATGTCTTCCCCTTTCTCCAATAATATTCCATTGCAATTTGATGTCATTCTTACCAGTGGTGTTATTTCTACAGTGGTTTGAATGTTTAACTTTAATTATAATCACCCACTATATTAAACATGAATGTTCAGCAGATGTCGTCGTCTGATATAATCGAAACTGTAGCACTTTTCACTCCAAGGCTACACTATATTTGAAGCTTTGAAATGGGCTATGAAATGAAGATGTATACAGACATTTAATGCTTAGTTTGTTTCAAAAGGACTAGTAGAATTCTTTTGTAAGTAGATATAATCTGATGAGCAATATCATTTAGTGAAGCAATAGAAAAATATGGATGTTAATATCAGAGCTGTGTGGTTTGAATTCTATACTGGCAGTAATTGATGAAACTACAGTCATCTAATTCCTTATGGCTGACATCCATTTTCAGCAGATACATATTTTTAATGTTGTCAGTATTGACTGATTTCCAAGCGCAAATAAATGTCCCTCTCTTATTGCACTTTTCTCATTCTTACTGAAGAGTGATATAATGAATGTAGCTATGATAGTTATGTGAACTACATTAGTATATTCATGGCTAGTTTTTTCCCCATTGATCTCATCCTTTATTGGTAAGATTGGCTATGCAAATAGTTGTGTAGCCTAAATTTACATTTGTTATCTGTAAGTTTTTATTTTGTAAAATAAAACTTTCATAATATTGGTTTACTGTTTTGTGCCAGGGGAACGTGGATATCAACTCCAGTGACTGTCTTGTCTACAAGATACGAAATGGTATGTTTTATGTTTATAACTAATTCATATGCTTTTTAAGACAAAAATTGTGTAAAATTGTGTGTTCAGTTGCTGATTATGATGTCAGTGTTGTATAGTACCTCTCCCAGTGGATATTAAAGGCTGTTAAAAAGAAATGTTAGTGTGTCACAAATTATGATAAATATCTTAGCATAGCTTTAATCCTCTCTGTGAGGGATGTGATAAACATGATTACATGTTTTATGTTATGAAAAGTGCAGACAGCAATAAATATGAACTGCAACAATGCCTCCTACCATCTTCCTTCCCACCGTGGGTGGAATTGGGATGGAGGTGAAATGTACTCCCGTGAGACATTTTTACACAAGTGAACTTGTGTATGTTTTTTGAAGTTAGTAAGGTAGTTACTTTCAAGTTCCATGGATGATTTTGCACGATAAATCATTGTGATATGGAATGAGTCATTTTACATTCATATTGCAAATTAATTTGTATGTCTGTTTGCTCTCTAAACATCACCATATAATTACTTTTTTTATTTCTTCCCCTGAAATGAAAACAAGATATACAAATTGAGTTAGCAGTTCCTTCCTACCACCTTTCACACATTACAAACATATAAATTCTTCTACTGAGTAGAAGGAGTTCTCAAAGAGAAACTTTTTCAATTTTATCTTGCTGCCAGTTAGACATTTTATATTACTGTGTAAGTGGTCAATAATTTTTGTTGCAGCATTGTGCACTCCTTTCTATGCTAAAGACAATGTTAATGTTGAGTAATGAATGTCATTTTTTCTTCTAGTATTGTAATTACGTACCATATTGTCCTTTTGAACTGTAGTGGATTGTTTACAACAAACTTCTTGAAGTAATAAATATACAGTGAAGCAGTAGTCAGAATGCCTAACTCCGTAAACAGATGTCTACAAGATGATCGTTGGTGAGCACCACATATTATTCTTACAGAACATTTTTGGGCAGTGAAGACCTTCTTTCTTAAAGATTGGTTACTCCAGAACTTTATTCCATATGACATTACTGAATGAAAATAAGCAAAATATGTCAACTTACTGATTTCTCTCTCCCCAAAATTTGCTATGATTCTAAGTGCAAATGTGCCTGAACTAAGTTGTTTTAGTCGTTCCAAAATGTGTTTTTCCCACTTTAAATTCTCATCAATATGGACACCTAAGAATTTTGAAGTTTCCACCCTATGTAGAAAACCTGTCAATGATACTTTTGAGAACTTTGTTCATCATTTCTTCCACTTCTGTATGTATACTGGAAGTGATTACAGTACTGGTGTCATCTGAAAAAAGAAATAATTCTGCTTGTGGTGCATTAGACAGTAGATTGTGTACATATATGAGAAACAGTAGTGGACCTAAGATTGAGCCTTGGGGAACCCCATACATGATTTCTCCCCGGTCAGAATTATGTCGCTGGATTCTGTTGGTTGAATTAAGTACAACTTTCTGCATTCTTTTGGTTGGATATGACATGATCCATTGGTTGGCTATACCATTAATCCCATACAACTTCAATTTGTCTAGAAGTATACTATGATTCACACAATCAAATGCCTTGGATAGGTCACGGAAAACATCTACTGGCAGTGCTATTTTGTTGTTTAATGCTCTTGTAATATCTGGCATGTGAACATGTAAATGGCTTTATCATTAGAGCAACGCTTCTGAAACCCAAACTGTGATTTGCTGAGGATATTATTGTTGCCAAGGTGAAATACTATTCTAGAATACATCACCTTCTCAAAAATTTTGGAAAATGATGTCAGCAGTGAAATAGGTCAGTAGTTACTGATGTCTCTCTTATCATCTTTCTTAAAGAGGGGTTTAACAATGGCATATTTTAGTCTCTGGAAAAATCCCTTGAGTTAGTGATGCATTACATATTTCAGAGAGTAGCATATTTATTATATGGCAACAAATCTTTAGTGCTCTACACAGGCATCGTCTCCATGGGGCCTGAGCGGGCTCGAGACCTCTCAAAAATCAAATAATTATTATGGTAGTAACCAGGTTAACTGAAAATGAGTGGTGTGAATCATGATAGTGTTATGGTGCTGCGGGCACACTTAGAATTTGTCGTGGTGCACGAACCTTCGTGTAAAGTCTGGTGCCAGCAGGCCAGCACTGTGGCCACAGAAACATCAAAAGGACTGGAGCAGAAGCATTTGAAACCTTCCGCCTCGCGTCACCGTGACACTTCAAGACATTATGACGTTGCATCTATATAGAGCCCACCCTGCTGTCGCAGTCATTCAGTGTGTATAGTTTTGTTCAGTGCATGCTGCAGATGTGTTTAGTGTTCCAGCTTTAGTGTCTAGTGGACTATTTTATATCACAATATTTTATTTGTTTATTCAGTCTCTTAGTGTATTGTGAATTAAGTTCGCAATGTATAAATTTGTTACCAAAAAGGCGTGCTTGTAAGTTAATGATACTGCAAGTCAACTTCCAACAATTATTGTGTCGTCAATTCTTTTGTCATCTTCAGGCGAGTACCATTCACAACCAAATCCTGGACAATCCAGTAAGGGAAGATCATTTCAGAAGTCTTGGTTGATCAAATATACACGGCTAGAATATGGAGCATCTACCGAAAATGTTTTTTGGAAAATCTGCAAAGAGACAGATGCTAAAAATCTATTGGCATTTTCTTCAGTAAAAGAAGGGATATTTACTTCCATAGGGTATTCTAACTGGAAAAGGCTTTTGAAAAATTCAGTCTTCATGAAAATACGTTTACGCACAAAGAAGGTGTTCTGAAACTAAATTCTGTCACTAACCAAAGTGTGGCCTCTCAGTTGAATGAACAGTTAGATAGTGATATGAAGAAAGGCCATTTAGCTCTTGAGACAAGTTTTGCTACTGTGCAATTTCTATATTGACAAGGACTAGCAATTAGAGGGCACAAACTCCAATTTTTTCCAATTGTTGGAACTCTGAAAGAATGACATACCTGAGTTTAAAGATTGGTGAGTACATTCGAGGTATAAGTGGATGTCCCACAATATTCAAAATGAGATCATTGATCTACTAGGAAAGTATGTGTTGAGTAAGGTATTGACTTCACTCAAGAAGACTGAACATTTTTCTATTATGATTGATGAAACAAGTGATTCTTCAATTCACAAACAAGTGTCTTTTGTATTCTTACTGTCAATCATTAATGAAGACTTTATTGGCTTATATGAGACTCCCAACACTGAATCACGTTCTGCTTAGTGTTGTAAAAGATGTTTTTGCTCGTCTTGATTTTTCAATGGTTGTTTCTTGTAAACTGCTCTTTAAGACATTTGCCTGTAGTCATTAATGATTCTGACTGACTGCCACTGATGTGTATCCACACTGTAGGGCACTATGTCATTTATCCTGACTCACTGTGCATAATGTTCATTAACGTGTAGTTCAAGAATTTGGCGCTAAAATGAAATGTGAAGAGGTCCATGATGATTTCCATAGCACAGTGGAAGCTGATCAGACCCCTTTTCTGGAAACATTCGCCTTCTATTGTTATATATATAGTACAAGATGTCCAAAAAAGAATGTCCCAGTTTCTATGTATATTATAACATTTTAATTTAGACTGGTTTTTTACAACAAATTATAGATCAAATTGATGGTAAACAAACCTTGTTTTTCTTACAAATGTTCAGTGTGTGCACTTTTAGTCATACTGTATACATACAACCTAAAGTCCAATTCTTCCCTCACTTTGGTTAACAAGTTCAGAGTGTCTCAACTCTGGCAAATTAGTACATAGTGGTGGAATATAGACAAAATCTTTCATAAAGCCCCAAAGGAAAAATAAGTCCCATGACCTGGTGTCAGGTGAATGTGGAGGCCAGAGGAATAAAACTCTGTCCCATTGATCATTGTTTCCAATCCAATGGTCAGGGATTTTGATGTTCAGCCACTCTTTTACAAAGAGATTCCAATGGGAAGGGGATTTATGTTGTTGCCAAATAAAGTTTTTGGGTTCACCTTCTACATGTGGAAAGAGCCACACTTGCAACAAATCTAGGTAAGCCACCCCTTTTGTGGTAGCTTAAGCAGGGGCGAGAGGGGTTTCAGTGGTCTGTATACTTGAATTTGAGGCTGTACAGAAAAAAATTAATTTTAGAGAATCTGTTTGATATTGTAAAAGTTCATGAGGATGATCTGACCCCCCGGGTATGAACATTATGGGTATTTACCTTCCCACTTAGATGAAAAGTTGCCGCAATGCTTCACTTCAGGACTTGCTTTCCAAACAGAATTCTAAAGACTACAATGGTAAGATGCTCTGACATTGTCGTCATCCTTCTCAGACACTTTTGGTCATCACATGCTTTTCCCCTTACACACACATCTTGACTGTATACCATCGACAAATGTTTTTGCTACTTTGGGGGATAATAGTTAAACTTTAAATGAAACACACAGTAAACTGAAATTACAGATTCACTCTTAGCAAACTGGAGAACACAAAAAGCTGTACACTATGGAGTCACTATTATGTCTATGGGGTGCTACGAATGAGAAAACAAAAAAGCAATTCTCAGGCATGTGCTTATCTAAAACTTTGAGTTTCTCTTTAGTTGTGGTCTTGTACCAACACCCTCCAATGCTTCCCATTGATACTACTAAAATGTAAAAGAATAACATTTTTTTACGGACATCCTTCACTTTGTTGCTATATTGACAGTAGTGAAGAAAGCTGATATCATGACAACAGCATTTGATTAGAAAACACTCACATATAGAAACAAAGTACTAACCTGTCGTATTTACTTCCTCTTGTATCTGAATTCCTTTTTTGTTTTCAGTTCCTCACTTCATCTTACGTTTGTCCTCCCTCTTGCATTCCTCCAGTTTCTATTTTGTCGTTTGGCATGTCATGATGGTATTTTTTATTTTTTGTATTCAGTATAGTCTGCAGTCCATACTCATTCTTGGCATTTAATTGTTATCTAATGAATTCATTGTCATAATAACTCTACTGTTATTGTTCCACCATTATTGATTATAACATCATCAGTATTTATATTAGTATTAAACTTTTATACAGCCTAACTGTAACTTATACAGGGCAGACAACATAAAACTTATCCAAAAATATTTATAAAACTAATACTGAATTGATCCTTCCTAATGAACAGGAGAACTGCTACCATAAAAAATGTTGAAAAATGTGATTGCGATGCACCAACTGGTTGCTGCCACATGTCTGGACATGGATATCTCCTACATGCTCTGTTGAGAGTATTTTGTTGTCATTGCGTTTGAGTAAGTGAGAGGAGCAGACATGTTTAGTGATCAGTTAAATGTAACACAAACTTTCCCCTCGCCCTCTCCTCTCCCTCTCTTGGTGTCCTTGCTTATGTTGGCCCCCGCTATCCTCCTGCTTCTGTTGGTTTTACAATTCGGCTTTGTTGCATAATCATCTCCTCCTTTTGGCATTCCTTGGTCCCCCTCTGGGGTTTGACCTCCATTACAAAATTTCTCCTCCATAGTGTGAGCCATTTGCGGAAAAGCACCTTACCTAGTGTCTCCGATGTGCGCCCTCCTAGTACATTCCACCTTTTCTTTCACATTGTTGTCTGATACTAGGGTGCATAGCCAGCACGGTAGCCAGCCCGTGTGGTGGGGTCGCTATGTAGCCTTTTGGTTGAGCCCCCTGAACACACGGATCACACTTCTGATACCTGAGCTGTGACCTCCTCATGCATGCCTCGGAGTGGTTGCTCATCATCCTGGAGCATCGGAACTCCCGGCAATGGCCGCCATGCCAGACGGTCCTTGCTGCGGCTGGTGGCGCCCGTTTGGAGAGCCCCTGATCAGAGTGGGTGGTATCAGGGCGGACGCTATGCAAATGAAACACATACGGGTCCAGAACTCTGGCCGTTCTTCTGCGGCCGTCTCTCTGCATGGAACAGATTCCTCAAGTGTTGCTTCTCTTCCCCCTTCGGCCTTCCCTTCCATGGCTACCCCCTGGGAAAAGGGTCAGGCCCATCGGCTAGGGGCAAAACCATTCCCCCGTTATCTAGTTTGCACCAGGACTGATGGAGATACTTTCACCAATACCAAACCTTTATTCTTTGTGAAACACATTAAAGACAAGTTTGGCGAAGTGGCCTCCCTGAGCAAGATGCGGTTGGGTTCGTTGCTGATAAAAACTGCTTCAGCTGCCCAATCTGCAGCCCTCCGTGCCTGTACCCATCTTGGCACAATTCCTGTGTCCATTACCCCCCCACCAGTCTCTAAATATGGTACAAAGTGTGATTTTTCACAGGGACCTCATCCTTCAAACTGATGAGGAACTTCAGGACAATCTCGGACGGTGGGGTGTTCACTTTGTTCGGCGTGTTCAGGACAATCGTATTGATACTGGTGCCTTTATCCTGGCCTTTGAAGGGGATATCCTCCCTGAGAAAGTTAAGATTATGGTCTATCGATGTGATGTGAAGCCGTACATCCCACCTCCTATGAGGTGTTTTAAGTGCTTGCGTTTTGGACACGTCTTCCCGCTGTTCACAGGCTCCTATCTGTGGTGTCTGTGGACGTCCACTCCATGAGGGGAGTCCCTTTGTTCGCGCTCCTGTGTGTGTAAATTGTCATGGTAGTCATTCTCCACGTTCACCAGATTGCCCAGTATATAAGAAGGAAAAGAAGATACAGGAGTATAAGTCCCTCGATTGTTTAACCTACACAGAGGCCCGTAAGAAATATACATGACTTCACCCTGTGTTCATGACATCTAGTTATGCCTTGGCTACATCTTCACCCCTTCCTCCCCCTTCCTTACCCCCATCCCGGACCCCTCTCCTCTCCCCCTCCCCTGCGGCTCCCACATCTTCTCCTCTGGGCGCTGCTCCCCCTCCCCAGCCGGAGAAGTGTCCCTCTCCTTCGGCGTCTGCCGGTCGAGGGCGCCTCTCCCGGGATGACCCTACCCAGCACCTTCCAGGCCAAAGGTCTGCTGCCACGCGATGACTGCGAGAGCCACAGTCCGTCGGCCCCCAGGTCGCCCGGTCTCTTTCTGTTCCTGATCTTGCTGCAGCTGGCTCCTGTATGCCACACAACCCCTCCTCGATCTCAGCCTGAAAAGAAGGAGAAACATTATTCCCGGGACAAAGAGCCTCTGGTGTCACCGGAGGTCCCTTCCCCGACTTCACAACAGGATTCTGACCTGTCATTCATGGATATCGCCCCCTCCTTGTCGGTGACAGGTAGGGACCCGGCGGTATGACTGGATTTAGCGTGTTCAGCCCCCATTTACACCATCGTTCTGTGGTTCTCCAATGGAATTGTAATGGATACTATCGTCACCTTCTGGAATTGAAATCCCTTCTTTCGTCCTACTCTGCAGCTTGTGTGGTTCTCCAGGAATCTCTTTTTACTGATGCTCACTCACCGACCGTCCGTGGGTTCCGTGTTTTCTGTCGAAATTGGGTCGGACCCCTGCGGGCTTCAGGTGGTGTTTGTACGTTGGTCCGTACAGACATTGCTAGCACGTGGATTCCTCTTGAAACTACATTGGAAGCAGTTGCTGTTAGGATCCACTTAGACTCTTCGGTCACAGTTTGCAATCTTTATCTCCCTCCTGACAGGACTCTTACACCTGCTGCCTTAACTGCCCTTCTTCAGAAACTTCCTCCTCCTTGGGGATTTTAATGCTCATCCTCCCTTGTGGAGCAGTGCCTTTCCATCTAGACGAGGTCTTCTTATAGACCAATTTATTGCAAACCATGACCTGTGCCTTCTTAATGATCGCTCCCCTACTCATTTCAGTGCTGGTCATGGTACCTTTTCTGCCATTGATCTTTCTCTTTCTTCTCCCTCTCTCCTCCCTTCATTACACTGGTCGCCACACGACGACCTTTGTGATAGTGACCATTTCCCATTGATTATCTCACTCCCTTCCTGCTCCCCGATGGACAGGTTACCTCGTTGGTCTTTCCAACGTGCCGATTGGCCTCTATACAAAGCACTGGTCGTGTTTTTATCCCTCTTTGTCGGGTTGTATTGATGACGTCATACGCGACGTGTCTGACGCAATTGTTCGCGCTGATAGCCTTGCTGTCCCGCGCTCATCTGGGCCATTTCGTCGCTGGCAAGTCCCGTGGTGGAGTACGGCCATTGCCATTGCCATCCGTGATCGCCGTTGAGCTTTGCAACACTTTAAGAGGCACCCATCCGTAGCCAGCCTTACTACCTTTAAACGCCTCCACACTAAAGCCCGTTATTTAATCAAACAGAGCAAGCAGATATGTTGGGAACGATTCGTTTCTTCCCTTGGTTCTACTGTCCCTCTGTCATGGGTATGGGCTACACTTCGCTCTCTCCAAGGTTGCCATCGGCAGTCCACCCTCCCAGGCCTTCACCTCCCAGATGGCCTTTGTACGGACCCATTAGTTCTTGCAAAACATCTTGCGACCCATTTGCAGTGGCATCAGCATCAGCCTCCTATCCAGCTGCTTTCATTCACCAAAAACAGCGGGCTGAAGCTTCCACCTTATGTTTCACCCCTTGTGATTCAGAATCTTACAACAAACCTTTTAATGAATGGGAATTTCTTTCTGCTCTATCTTCTTCTCATGATACGGCCCCTGGCCCATATTTCATTCATAACCAACTGCTTAAACATCTCAGTGCTCCACAGCAACAATCTCGGAATCTATTGTCCCCTTACCAGGGATTGTCTTCAGTCGATCATTTACTTCGCTTGGAATTCGCAGTTCGGCAGGCTTTTTCCCAGCACCGCCATTTGGTTGCAGTGTTTTTTGACCTTTGCAAGGCCTATGACATGGCCTGGCTTCATCACATATTACTTACCCTTCATCAGTGGGGTCTTCGGGGCCCACTCCCGATTTTTATCCACCAGTTCGTGTTCCATCGGTCATTCAGAGTTCGAGTTGTTTTCAGTTCTCCACGGACCCAGGAGACAGGCATCCCACAGGGTTCTGTCTTGAGTGTCCTTCTTTTCCTCATTGCTATCAATGGACTTGTGGCCTCTGTCGGTCCCTTGGTCGCCCATGCCCTGTATGTGGATGATTTCTGCATTTGGGTTAGTTCCTCCTCAATGGCATCTGAAGAACGGCAGCTCCAGGGAGCTATACGGCGTGCCTCTGCATGGACCCTCTCACATGGGTTTCAATTCTCTCCTTCAAAATCGCGGGTGGTCCACTTCTGTTGCCGTACTACGATCCACCCTGATCCAGAGCTCTATCTCTCTGCACAACGATTGCCTGTGGTCCCACAGTTTCGTTTCCTGGATCTTCTTTTCGACAACAAGCTCACTTGGCTGCTCCATATCAGAGTCCTGAAGGTAGGATGTTTCCGTAAACTCAATGTCCTTCACCTCCTTGCCCACTCCTCTTGGGGTGCGGACCGTTCCCTCCTTCTCCGTCTTTATCGTGCTCTAGTTCTGTCTCGCTTGGACTATGGTTGTCAAGTTTATGGTTCAGCTGCTCCTTCCACACTGCACGTGCTAGATCCAGTCCACCATCGTGGTATCCGTTTGGCCACCGGTGCCTTCCCTACTAGCCCTGTTGATGGTCTCCTGGTGTGTTATGCACTCGTTATCCGTTCCTCTCCTACTCATCCTTCCTATTCTATCCTGTCCGCAGACCACGGACCGTGCCCACCCGGCTCCTGCCCATGGGCGGAATTACCGGTTGGGCTCTGCCTTGCGTCTCTTTGCCGTGATTTTCAGCTTCCTTCTTTGTCCTGACTTCCTCGCTCCCTCCTGCAGCAGATTCACGGCTTCACATCAAATCCCACTTTGCATAGTCATGGGCCAATTCTTGGGAGGCTACTCCCTTGTCTAATAAACTTCGTGTGATTAAGGTGACACGAGGCTCGTGGCGTTCTTCCTTTCGCCTCTCCCAAAAGGACTCGATCTCACTGTGTCGTCTCTGCATTGGCCATACCAGGCTGACCCATGGTTTTCTTTTGCGTGATGAGCCACCCCCACTTCGTGGTTGTGGAGCCTTCCAGTCAGTAGCCCACATTTTGGTTGAATGCCCCCTTCTTTTGGCTCTGCGTGCTAAGTACAGACACCCCCACACTTTACCTTTGATGTTGGCTGACAATTCCCGGATGGTGTCTCTGGTTCTCGGTTTCCTCTGGGAAAGTGGTTTTTATTCTCAGTTTTAAGGTTTTTAATCTCTCTCTGGTGTTGGGGCAGGTCGGTGAGTGTTTGGGTGTCTCCCACTGTAAGCCGTGTTTGGAGATTCCCGATTCACCTCCCTGACCGAGATACTCTTTTCTTCCCCTTTTACTCTGTTTTTACCTTTCTTTCTTTTTTTTTTTAAAGAAAGGATTGGTTAGTCTCTTTTTCCTGTACG
Organism: Schistocerca gregaria; assembly: GCF_023897955.1. Classification (NCBI taxonomy): domain Eukaryota; kingdom Metazoa; phylum Arthropoda; class Insecta; order Orthoptera; family Acrididae; genus Schistocerca; species Schistocerca gregaria. The sequence goes on from NC_064921.1 coordinate 751,052,047, forward strand.
TATTTCTACATTCTAGCGGTTGCACCTTTTAAGTCACAGGTGGTCTTGCCCATGCTGCTTCAGCATAGCATTGGGTTTGTTCTCTTGCCGACTTCCCTCATTTTGTTTTTTACCATTGACAACATGACTGCCATTTTACGTTTTTCCCTTTTTCCCTTTTATTGTTCTGACTTTCCTGAGATGTCCCATTAGCGGAATGGACCATATTTGAAAAAAGGGATTGATGACCTTGCCGTTTGGTCCCTTAAACCTCAAACAACCAACCAACCAACCAACCAACCAAGAGTTCAGCGCTATACCCAGACACCAAAAGGGGCAAACATGTATCAGCTGTGTGGATGCCACCCATATCCAGTACAGGCACAGGTTTTCCATTCACTGAAATGTGTGTTCCCACATGCTGCAAGACTGCTGGCTGTAGGATAGCCATTGTAGTTCATATGTTGACATCTAAATACAGCAGGAGTTGATTAACAATTATACCTTTAATGAACACGTGGCAGGACCATCAGATACTAGTTGTTGGAACTGTCATGAAGAACTGATAGGGCATACCAGCTAGCTTCATAACGAGGAAGCTGAAGCAAAATGAATTTTTGAGAAAGGGTCCTGTTGTAGTGTTCAAATGGAAAAATAAACATGATGTATATTCCTTCTCTGCAAAATATCAGGTGACTACCAAAGAGGTTCCCATATGTTCAAAAGGGGGTTTTATAACAACAATTAACCCAAACATTGTCATAGATTTTAACATGAACAAGGCTGGTGTAGAATGTGTCGATCAACTTTACAGCTACTACCCATTCGCAAGCAAAACAATGAACTGACAAAAACAACTTCGCTTTCACAATTTCCTAGCATCTGCTGTTGATGGTTTTATTTTGTACAAGAATGTCACAAAGCAAAATATATGTCTGGTGGAGTGCATAAAAAAAGTTAGTATTGACTTCGTAGCAGCAAGAGGAGAAATTTGATCATTGGAATTAACACCAACCATTATCCCAAATAGAAATTCTGGCCACCATTATCCAGAAAAGGTGCCACCCACAGCCAACAGAATTAACATAACATGATACTGTGAAGTTTTCTGTAACAAAGGAAAGAAAGGGACTGGGAAGCAGATAAGAAAAGAAAGTAGATGGAGGACAAACACTGCAGTGTTGGACTTCATGTACCACAGTGTTTTCAAGACTACCATTTGGAAATAAATTATGTACACATAACATGTAAACATTTTGTATCATAAAATACAGCTGACATCTGCAAAGTAATTTCGTGTTTGTTTTTATGTCTGCTTGAAGTCTTTGTGAGCTAATGTAAAACCTTTCCTGGGGAGTAACTCTTTCTGATGTGAATACATATATAAGCAAGCATATTTCCTAATCTACAAAATATGGGTTTTTAAATGATGCTAGATGTGTGCATCTAAGATGCTTGACTGTTGTGTAATTATTCTTTAAATCTGGTAGAAAATCACCGGTACACCTATGCGATCAAAGATGAGAGATAGCAGTGTTGAATGTGTTAAGACTGGAAGTGCTTTGGCTCAACCTATAGCAAAGTCTGCAAGCAAAACTTTAGTGGCAGAATACCATGAAATGGGCTATATAGTAGAAAAGGCCCATTATGTTTATTAATAAGTATCAGTACCATGTTAGTTTGCCCCCCATGAACGGTGGACCTTACCGCTGGTGGGGAGACTTGTGTGCATCAGTGATACAGACAGCCATACCATACGTGCAACCACAACAGAGGTATATGTGTTGAGAGGACAGACAAATGTGTTGTTCCTGAAGAGGGGCAGCAGCCTTTTAGCAGTTGCAGGGGCAACAGTCTGGATGACTGATCGATCTGGTCTTGTAACATCAACCAAAATGGCCTTGCTCTGATGCTACTGCGAACGGCTGAAAGCAAGGGGAAACTGCAGTCATAAATTTTCCTGAGGGCATGCTGTATGGTTAAATGATGATAGCATCCTCGTGGGTAAAGTATTCCGGAGGTAAAATAGTCCCCTTTTTGGATCTCTGGGCAGAGGCTACTCAGGATGATGACGTTATCAGGAGACACAAAACTGCTGTTCTACGGATCAGAGTGTGGAGTGCCAGGTCCCTTAATCAGGCAGGTAGGTTAGAAAATTTAAAAAGGAAAATGGATAGGTTAAAGTTGGGCAAAGCGGAAATTAGTGGAGTTTGGTGGCAGGAGGGAAAGGACTTCTAGTCAAGTGTATACAGGGTTACAAATACAAAATCAAATAGGGGTTTTGCATTAATAGGTTTAATAATGAATAAAAAATAGGAATGTGGATAAGATACTATGAACAGCATGGTGAATACATTTTTGTAGCCAAGATAGACATGAAGTCCACACCCACTACAGCAGTAAAAGTTTGTATGCCAACTAGCTCCAAAGGTGAGGAGGAGGTAGAGGAAATGTATGATAAGATAAAAGAAATCATTCAGATAGTTATGAGCACCAAAAATTTAATAGTCGTGGGGGATTGGAATTTGATTGTAAGAAAAGGAAGAGAAGGAAAAGTTGTAGGTGAATATGGACTAGGGGAAACAAATGACAGAGGAAGCTGCCTCATAAAAAATTTTCACACAGCATAATTTAATCATAGCTAAAACTTGGTTTAACAATCATGAGAGAGAAGGTTGTATATGTGGAAGAGATCTGAAGACACTGGAAGGTTTATTGATTATATTATGGTTAGACAGAGATTTAGAAATCAGATTAAAAATTGTTAAGACATTTCCAGGGGCAGATGTGGACTTGGACCACAATTTATTGGTTATGAACTGCAGATAAAACTAAATAAGCTGCAAAAAGGCAGGAATTTAAGGAGATGGGACTTGGATAAACTGAAACAATCAGAGGTTGTAAAGGGTTTCAGATGGAGCATTAGAGAATGATTGACAAGAACAGGGGAAAGGATTACAGTAGAGAAAGAATGAGTAGCTTTGAGAGATGAAATAGTGAAGGCAGCAGAGGATCAAATAAGTAAAAGAACAAGGAATAGTAGAAATCTGTGAGTAACACAAGAGATACTTAATTTAATTGATGAAAGGAGAAAATATAAAAATACAACAAATGAGGCAGATGAAAGAGAATACAAATGTCTAAAAAAATGAGATCGACAAGAAGTGCAAAATGGCTAAGCAGGAATGGCTGGAGGACAAATGTAAAAATGTAAAAGCATATGTCACTAGGGGTAAGACAGAAAGAAAATTAAAGAGACCTTTGGAGGAAAGAGATCCATCTCAGATGGAAAGCCAATACCAAGCAAAGAAGGGAAAGCAGAAAGATGGAAGGAGTATATAGAGTGTCTATGCAAGGGACATGTACTTGAGGGCAGTATTATAGAAGTAGTATATAGAATGCAGTTGAATTAAATCAGGTGATGCTGAGAGAATAAGATTAGAAAATGAGACACTTACAGTAGTAAATGAGTTTTGGTATTAGGGAAGCAAAATAACTGATGAAGGTCAAAGTAGGGAGACTGGCAGTGGCAGAAAAAGCATTTGTGAAAAAAAGAAATTTGTTAACATTGAGTATAGGTTCAAGTGTCAGGAAGTCCTTTCTGAAACTATTTGCTAGGAGTATAGCCATGTATGGAAGTGAAATATAGATGATAAAGGTTAAATAAGAAGAGAATAGAAGCTTTTGAAATGTGGTGCTACAAAAAAATGCTGAAGATAAGATGGGTAGATATAATAACTAATGAATTGATACTGAATAGAATTGGGGAGAAGAGAAATTTGTGGTTCAACCTGATTAAAAGAAAGGATCGATTGGTAGGACATGTTCTGAGGCATCAAGGGATCACCAATTTAGTGCTGGAGGAAAAAGAGAGAGAGAGAGAGAGAGAGAGAGAGAGAGAGAGAGAGAGAGAGTGCGTGTGTGTGTGTGTGTGTGTGTGTGTGTGTGTGTGTGTGTGTGTGTGTGTGTGTGTGTGTGTGTGTAGCAGGGGGGTGGGGGGGGGGGTGGGGGGTGGAATTGTAGTGAGAGACCAAGAGATCAATACAGTAAGCAGATTCAGAGAGATGTAGGTTGCAGTAGTTATTCGGACATTAAGAGGCTTGCACAGGATAGAGTATACGGAGAGCTGCATCAAACCAGTCTTTGGACTGAAGACCACAACAACAGCAACAACAACAATAATAACATCATGTTAGTGTTATTGTAAAAAATTTCTGGGCCAGTTTATTTTTGCTCAGCCCTTATAATTTGTTTTTACACACCTGTTGTATGTAAAATTTATGGTGTAGCACACACATCATTACTGGCCCTGTGTGTGAGCGTTGTGCTTGTGTAAATGTGTGCAAGTTTTGTTGTCTATGATTGAGGAAGAACTTAGTCCAATAGCTGAATTTTATGCAGCATTCTTTTTCATTGTGCCTGCCTGGCATTCAATGGTCCCACTTTGTGGTGAGTAGCACTTATCATTTCATGTTGTTGTTAATTTAATGTTTAGACCTGTTGTTACTATGTTCTCCACACATCTCGTTAGTAAATGAGTATTGCAGTTATGCAATTTTTGTAGTAACTTCTAAGCATTAGAGTGTGTGCTAAATGTAAGACCTTTCATAGCTTGTTTCATGATGTATATAGTGATAAAATGTGAAGCATGCATGGTTAAATGTAAAAGAGGGTCTTGTGCACTAGTCTTGTCACAAAAAGTAAAGGAAGCTAGTTTTGCAAGGGTAATAATAATGACATTAATAATTATGGAGTAAAAAAATCTGAGTGAGTTTTACCACCTTTTAATTAATATCTGTTTTAACTTCTTGTTAAATTGATTTCCATTTAGTTGCTTTATACCAGGAATCAAGCTGTGAGTACACCATTACTAAATTATTCTTAAGGAAATAGTCCTCACAGGATTGTTGTTTACTTATGTTAACAATTATTCTACCTGCTCTCTTCTGAAGTTTGAAACTCCTCCATATCGACAGCAGTTGTCCCGCCAGAAATCTCAGTCCCATATTGTAGTAAATTAATTTGTAGTAGGTTTGTTTAAGGGTAGGAGAAGTTGTTATGGTTGAGAGACATTTAGTTATTAAAATCTTGCAACCAATATTGTTACATATGTAGCTCATATGCCTTTTCCATGTAAGATGCTCAACCACCACAATACCTAAAATTTATGTTTATCAGCTTGTATCCTTAAAAACATTGATTCAGAATTTATGTCCGCTTGGGTGGATTATAATTTTTGAAATATTTCTTCATGATCATTGTATCATTATTAAGTGAAATTACTGACAAGGTTTTCTGTGATCAAAGTCTGTTTATTGATTTTCGTTACTAACTGATTAGTACAGTCCCATGTAATATATGATGCATCATCAGCATAGTTCACTAACTTCAAGTTTGATGGCTGTGTTATATCATAAATATACACAAGAAACAAAATGGCTCGAAACTGTTTCCCCACTGCACCATGTAACTTAGAATCCTTGGTGACGATTTCAGTATTATGATCTCCTCTTCATTTTTATAATGTAGTTTAACGTAATATTTTCTACCACTAAGAAAAGAATTTAACCTATTCAGTGCTTCTCCTCTGTTACCTGAAGTCTCTAATTTCCATAAGAGTACTGAAAGCCTTCAACAAATGTAGAAAAGTCTGGATGGCTTTGTTCCCTTTATTGAGTCTGTTCAGCACTTCATGGAAATAAGTTGCTATTACTGTTACTGTAAAACATGTTTTTTTTGTAATCCATGGTGCGAATTGTTTAGTATGCTAAATATACTGCAGTCTGTCATCCATGATCAGCATGAATTTGCCTCCCCCCCCCCCCCCCCCCCTCACCCCCACAGACTGATGGACAAAAATATGATGACCAGCTGTTCAATAGTGTACTGGTTCACATTTGGAACACATCACAGCAGTGATTCTACATGACATGGATACAAAAAGTTCCTGCATGTGTGACTTCATTCTTGTAAATTAAAGGCCAGTGATTTGTGACTATGAAGAGAGTGCTCAAGATTGTCCCAGATGGGTTCCATTGTGTTCAGATCAGGCGAATTTGATGGCCAAGGTATCACTCTTGAGATCACTATCACATCCTTTAAACCACTGAAGCTTGATTGTAGCCTTCTGGCACAGTCAGCTATCCTCCAGAGCTGTCATGGTGTCTTTGATTCCTTCCTCAGCTCACATGTAATCAAAGGCAATGTCCCCCCTAGCATAATACTGTCCCAGCAGTCGGGTACAGTGTATGTTCTGTGTAGTCATGTGCCTAGATGACCAGGGCCAGTTTGAGAAAAATTTTTCACATAGGCGACTTATCATTTGATGACCCCCCCCCATTTCTCTTTTTCCTTCGTGCACTTTCACCCCCGTCAGTTTTTGCTACTAATAGTGACACGTTCTGAATGTAAATCACACAGATGTGGCACCTCTAATACCTCTCTCGTGCTTGATGCCCCAAGCGGCATCTTGACTCATTTGGGCCATAAACTGGCCAGCAGATAATCCCTATTCAGACATGACCACCAACCTGCTGTAAAAAGAAACATGGTTCATCAAACCAGGTGATACTTTTTCATCGATTCTTGGTCTAATCTCGATGATCCCATGCTCACTGCATTAGTAATTGACAGTGCTGTTGGGTTAAAATGGGAACATGCATGGGTTGCCTGCTGTGGAACCCCATGTTCAACAATGTGCACTGAACAGTGTGCTCCTAAACAATTTTGCCTGTGATAGCATTGTACTCCATTATCATATCTGCCACAGATCACTGCCTGTCCCGCTTTATAGAGTGGGAAATCCTATGAATTCCACATTCTATGCTGAGGTGTGAATATCCACCTTCTAGCCTACTTGTGGGTTCGCTGTACTTCAACCACTTTCAACAGGTACTCAAAACTGTAAAATTTAAACAGTCAGATAGCTTTGCTGTTTGCTAGATGTTCATTCCCAAGTACTAGGCCATACTATCTGCACTTCATCAAAGTTGTTTGTGTCAGTGGATGTACCCATTTGTGGCCCTATTGTTGCTAGAATGTTCTCCACTCTGCTATGTTACACTTACATAATTTCTTTTAAGTGTAAGGTGTGTACAATGCCAACAGGTGTCATTCAGTCTTGTGGTGGGCAGTGGTCATAATGTTCTGGCTCATCGGTGTGAGTCCTTCATACCTCTTTATAAATTTATAATTTTTTGAAGGAAGGTTAAGATTCTGTAGATTATCTGATTTCATTAACAATTTTAACATTGGCCTTTAGTGATTAAAACTGTAGTTTAATGTTACACAGATATTTCCTTGATTTTAAATAACATGAATTCGTGTTCCTGCTGATGGTTTTCTTGCAAGAACCTCTAAGTTTTTTATGGTCAGTTTATCATTTATAAATGCAAATGTCACTCTGTGGCACTGTTTCATGATATTTACCAACCTCCTTGACTATAACTCTGTTACCCAGGAGAGAGTTTTCAATAGTTGTTACCACTAATCCTTTCCTGTGTATATTTGTATCAACATGGTCACTGCAAGTCTGTGCATCAGGTGCTTTTGTTGGTGACAAGGCTATATGGATATATTTATAGCAGTAAAACATGTCAGAAAACCTGAGATAATTTTCATTGTAGCTTAAAGAATCCATGTTCATTCCACCTGTTATTATTATTATTATTATTATTATTATTATTATTATTATTATTATCCTTTTTTGTTTGTTAGTTGAGAGTTTATGCAGAAGCTCTTCTAATGGATTACTGGGAAGTTTTTAGAGTATTGCTGCTGTTTCATCTAAGTTATTTAATATGTCACATGTGAAACATTTAAAATATTCCACGTTTTACTGATCTGACGGTTTTATACTGAATTTTTGCTTGCTACATGTTACTTTTTTGTTGTTAACTCTGTTATCAAACTACTTTTTTTTTTCTTTTGAAGTTTCAGAATGTGATTCCTTCAAATTTGATGGCAACATGAATGAAAGGAGATTAGGCTCTGTACGTTTGCATCCTGTTGTAATAAACTTCTCTTCAAATCTCAATATGTCTTTCATCAATGTGAAATGGACAAGTGAGTATTTTGATGAAATGCAGTTAACATAGTAGTATTGGTGGAGTGTTGTGTGTAAATGTTGTAGTGACTGCACGGATGGCTTCAGAAATATGTCACATTTTGAGCAGTTATTCCTTTGTCCGAGTTTGACAGTGATCCACAACTAGAGTAATGCAGAGTTAATAAAATATGCTGCGTATGGTCCCTCAACCAGGTTCAAGACAAAACTTTGTCTATCAAAATCGGATCAGGTGCATTTTTAAAACATGTCTATGAAAACAAGAACCTGGGAACTTTGTCACACTGCACAGCACATTGGAATGTACAGAAGAACGTTTATCAGCCCACACTATCGTACCAGTCATTGTAGCTCACTGAGTAGATTGCTAGGATATCAAACCCACATCCACCGCAGAGCTGTGGTTTGAATCCTTGTCAGGATCATTTTTATTCTTTAGACGTCTGTCCCCTAGTTCTCATTGCTTGAAAGCAGGAGATCATTTTGTCAATGGCAGTGGCCTATTATGTGACAGTGGAATCAATCAAACTGCATGCATGTGTCTACTGTTTGTGCAGTGCACGACGAAAACTGGGTTGGTCAGAACACAACAGACATACCACCTGTGAATGTGGCTTTGAGGCATGGGAGGAGTGCTTTTGGTTCCATACCTATTGCTTGACAAGTTGAGTGTGCCTCTGTATCATATCTTTCTTTCCAGTAATTTGCCTGACACATTAGAAAATGTTCCACTTGGTGTTCAGTGACAGTTACATTTCCAGCATGATGGTGCACTGCCACACTTTGGAACAAATGTGTGTAACTAAATGAAATGTTTCCCGTGAAATATGGTGGCTGTGTAGATCCAGTGTTCTTGCTTCCATGTTCCCCAAAACTTAATCTACTAGATTTTTATTTGTGGGTATACTTAAAGGAACAATTTTATAGTACTCCACCCATGTATGGGCATAACCTAATAGATCGCATGCATACGTTTTCGGCAATGGTGGGTGCAGATGTGTTGCATGGAGTCCAGCAGAGTACAATCTACATCTACATTTATACTCCGCAAGCCACCCAACGGTGTGTGGCGAAGGGCACTTTACGTGCCACTGTCATTACCTCCCTTTTCTGTTCCATCGTGTGTGGTTCGCGGGAAGAACGACTGTCTGAAAGCCTCCATGCATGCTCGAATCTCTCTAATTTTACATTCGTGATCTCATCGGGATGTATAAGTAGGGGGAAGCAATATATTCGATACCTCATCCAGAAATGCACCCTCTCGAAACTTGGCGAGCAAGCTACACCGCGATGCAGAGCGCCTCTCTTGCAGAGTCTGCCACTTGAGTTTGCTTAACATCTCCGTAACGCTATCACAGTTACCAAATAACCCTGTGACGAAACACGCTGCTCTTCTTTGGATCTTCTCTATCTTCTCCATCAACCTGATCTGGTACGGATCCCACACTGATGAGCAATACTCAAGTATAGGTCGAACGAGTGTTTTGCAAGCCACTTCCTTTGTTGATGGACTACATTTTCTAAGGACTCTCCCAATGAATCTCAACCTGGTACCCGCCTTACCAACAATTAATTTTATATGATCACTCCACTTCAAATCGTTCCGCATGCATACTCCCAGATAGTTTACAGAAGTAACTGCTACCAGTGTTAGTTCCGCTGTCATATAATCATGCAATAAAGGATCCTTCTTTCTATGTATTCGCAATACATTACGTTTGTCTATGTTAAGGGTCAGTTGCCACTCCCAGCACCAAGTGCCTATCCGCTGCAGATCTTCTTGCATTTCGCTGCAATTTTCTAATGCTGCAACTTCTCTGTATACTAGAGCATCATCCGCAAAAAGCCGCATGGAACTTCCGACACTATCTACTAGGTCATTTATATATATTGTGAAAAGCAATGGTCCTATAACACTCCCCTGTGGCATGCCAGAGGTTACTTTAACGTCTGTAGACGTCTCTCCATTGTTCTGTTTGCTAAAAGCTCTTCAATCCAGCGACACAGCTGGTCTGATATTCCGTAGGCTCTTACTTTGTTTATCAGGCGACCATGCGGAACTGTATCGAACGCCTTCCAGAAGTCAAGGAAAATAGCATCTACCTGGGACCCTGTTTCTAATATTTTCTGGGTCTCATGAACAAATAAAGCGAGTTGGGTCTCACACAATAGCTGTTTCCGGAATCCATGTTGATTCCTACGGAGTAGATTCTGTGTTTCCAAAAACGACATGATACTCGAGCAAAAAACATGTTCTAAAATTCTACAACAGCTCGACGTCAGAGATATAGGTCTATAGTTTTGCGCATCTGCTCGACAACCCTTCTTGAAGACTGGGACCACCTGTGCTCTTTTCCAATCATTTGGAACATTCCATTCCTCTAGAGACTTGCAGTACACGGCTGTTAGAAGGGGGGCAAGTTCTTTTGTGTACCCTGTGTAGAATCGAATTGGTATCCCGTCAGGTCCAGTGGACTTTCCTCTGTTGAGTGATTCCAGTTGCTTTTCTATTCCTTGGACACTTATTTCGATGTCAGCCATTTTTTCGTTTGTGCGAGGATTTAGAGAAGGAACTGCAGTGCGGTCTTCCTCTGTGAAACAGCTTTGGAAAAAGGTGTTTTGTATTTCAGCTTTACTCGTTCATCCTCTGTTTCAATGCCATAATCATCCCGGAGTGTCTGGATATGCTGTTTCGAGCCACTTACTGATTTAACGTAAGACCAGAACTTCCTAGGATTTTCTGTCAAGTTGGTACATAGAATTTTACTTTTGAATTCACTAAACGCCTCACGCATAAACCTCCTTACGTTAAGTTTGACATAGTTTAGCTTCTGTTTGTCTGAGAGGTTTTGGATGCATTTAAACTTGGAGTGAAGCTCTGTTTGCTTTTGCAGTAGTTTCCTAACTTTGTTGTTGAACCACAGTGGGTTTTTCCCGTCCCTCACAGCTTTACTCGGCACGTACCTGTCTGAAATGCATTTTATGATTGCCTTGAACTTTTTCCATAAACACTCAACATTACCAGTGTCGGAACAGAAATTTTCTTTTAGATTTGTTAGGTAGTCTGAAATCTGTCTTCTATTACTCTTCCTAAACAGACATACCTTCCTTTCTTGTATTTATATTCCTATTAACTTCCATATTCAGGGATGCTGCAACGGCCTTATGATCACTGATTCCCTGTTCTGCCCTTAGAGTCGAAAAGTTTGGGTCAGTCGAGTGAGTGGCTAAGTGTTTGCAAAAGCAAGGTGGTCACTTTTGAACATCATCTGTAAAGTGAACATTGCTACTGCATGTCTGTACCAGTTGTGTGATGAGAAGCCTCAACATCAAATGCACAGAATGGAATTACTGTGCAATCTTGTGTAGCTTATGTGTGGTGTTTTTTGTACCTTATTGGATACAGATGATGATATTGTGTTCACTATTATTTTCTATTGGCTTTGTTTATGACGAAACAAAGTGGTTGTTTATGTGTGTAGGAAGTTTGTGTTATGTCTTAATGTTTAAATAAAGGTAACAGTAACAAAAATAAATACGCAAAATACCGCATTGCGTAGGTGTAAATTGGATACAGTTTGATACTTTAACTGAGGGAAAAAGAAAAGGTTGGCATGAACGTGACTTGAAAATCAGTGAGTCTGCATATCTCTTTTCCACCACATTGCCTTGCCTCACTGACCAAATGGAAAAGCTCCAGCAGAGCGCAGGGTTCATGATAGTTGTTCTTGGCTAAAGAATATCCATTAATACATTTGCAATATTATACAATGAAGTTCAATAAATATATTTGTATATCTGCCAGAAAATTCCCTCCATACATTGCTAAATTTAGACAACAGGAAGACAAAAATTATAGCAAAATTATTATAATTAGCACTTGTGGTGTCACAAGAGTTAGGCATCTTCCCATTGATTGTAATTATAATTGTATGAATCTGAATAAGTAATATGTGTAAGTTGCTTATGTTTCAATATGTAGTAGTCATGCTTAGTGCTTTGAGTGTCTGGAGGATGCGATGGTTTTCAGTCATGTTTCTTAGTCAGAAGTGAAAGAGCATTAACTGCTCCAAGACTTGTAAGCAGAACCTTGTCTTTCACTTGCAGTGTGCTTGCTGACTGAGATATCCAGGCAAAATTAATGACCCTTCCTGACAGTTTCAGTTACACCTGTATCTCTTTCCACTTTCCAAATGCCGTATAAGCTGTAGTGTATGTTTTGCTAGACTAGCAATTTTCCTTACTATCTGCACCTGTGTACGGAAGGCCATCCGTCAAGTTTGGAAAGGATGAGATACCAGCAGTAGTGACACTGGATGGGCAGGTGTTGAGCCATCCCTGGATAACTCAGTAAGAGCGCTGCCCATGAGAGATAAGGTTGCTGGTACAACTCCCAGTGTCACACACAGTATTAATCTGCCAGGAAGTCTCACAAGGACAAACTAGTGCACTTTAATCTATACTATCAAACCACAATGAAAAATATTGATATTTGATATATGAAGAGTAAAAATTGAAAACATACCAGGTGGCAAATCTGACATTTGCCAGGAGAATTTGAAAGCATTTTATATCTGTTTGTATGTAACTGATACTTATCCAAAAAAACTGTCCACCACTTCTACAACAACAACCACCTCCAAACCTCCCCCACACATACAGAATCCAGAACCTTAACAGACCCGAAACACAGTCATGAACCTTTCATCCTAAAGTCTTAGCTGCCTAGAAGTATCAGGCCTTTCCGAAGGCTTCCCCTTTTACCCCACTCCCAAATTCAGTCATGCAGGGCTTGTTGACAGCATTCTCTCATTTTCCCTGTCCCTACAATGGAAACACTTTTTCATCACCAACCAGACTCAACCAAAGACCAGTATTAAACCCTGCCTGACTCAGTTCAATCCTCTATCCAACCGTCATCCACACCCACTGCCACCAAATCAGCCCCCACTAACTTTACATAATTTCTTAACCTCAAAGCTCACCTCATCATAATGCCCCGAATTCCTCAACATGCAATCTAACCTTACATCTGCAGAGAGAACTGCAATCCATCACCTAAAAACTGATCCCAACCTTAAAATCCTACCTGCTGACAAAAGCTCCACAACTGTTCTTTTGAAGTGCGAGGACTACCTGGCGGAAGGACTCCACCAGCTGTCAGATTCATCTGCCTACAAACTCTGCCACAGTGACCCCATTCCAGAAATCCAACAGGATCTTCAGTCTCTCCTCAAATCATTAGGCCCATCCAAGGACCTCTCCCCAGAGTCTCTCTGCTCAATACTATCACTCTCCACACTTCCATCTCCTACATGCTTCCTAAAGTTCATAGACCCAACCACCCAGAACACCTCATTGTGGCTGGTTACTGTGCCCCCACTGACAGAAACTCTGCTCTCATAGACCAACACCTTTAGTCTAATACCTGCCACTTACCCTCCTATGTAAAAGATACCACAATTTCCTTCCTGGAGCCTCCACAGTTCTGTTCTTTTACCACATGGTGCCCTGCTTATCACTACTAACGCCGCCTCCCATTACACTAACGTACCTAATGCCCCTGACCTTACCACTGTTTAACAGTACCTTTCCAAACCTACAACCTCCTACCTTATTTCCATGACCAATTATCTCCTCGCCCACAGTTATTTCTCCTTTGAAGGCATTACCTATGCAAATAAATCTGGGGTATGGCTATGGGCACATGCATGGCACCATCCTATGCCAAATTATTCATGGGCCATCTAGAGAAATCCTCTCTAAATACCTAGAATCCCAAACCTCTCACCTGGTTCAGTTTCATTGATGACATCTTCATGATCTGGATCCAGGGTAAGGACACCCTGTCCACATTCCTCCAGAACCTCAACACCGTCTCCCCCATTTGTTTCGCCTTGTAATACTTGATCCATCAAGCCGTCTTCCTCAAGTTGACCTCCACCTCAAGGTTCGCTGTATCAATACCTTCATCCATATCAAAGCTACCAATCACCAGCTATACCTCCAGTTCGACAGTGCCACCCATTTATGCCAAGAAGTCCCTTCCATAAAGCCTAGCCACCTGTGCCTGTCGAATCTGTTGTGACAAGAAGGCCCTTTCAAAATACATCGGGGCTCTCATTGGGGCCTTCACTGACCATAATTACTCTCTCAACCTTGTACAAAATCAGACTTCCCATGCCCTATCTCTCCAGTCACCAACCAGCTCCCAAAGTCCCATTGTCTGGCTACAGAGCAGCTTTCCCCTCATCACTCAGTACCACCCAGAACTGGAGTAACTGAATCACATTCTCTGCCAGGGTTTTGACTACCCCTTGCAGTGCTCTGAAATGAGAAATGTCCTACCCACTATCCTTTCCACCCCTCCCACTGTGGTATTCCGCCGCCCTCCAAGCTTACACAATATTATCGTCCATCCCTACACAACAACTGCTCCTAACCCCTTGCCTCATGGCTCATATCTCTGTAATTGACCTAGATGCAAGACCTGTCCCATACATGCTCCCGCCACCATATACTCCAATCTCGTCACAAGCATCATCTATCCCATCAAATGCAGGCCTACCTGTGAAAACACTGTGCTGCATTCTATGTGGGCATGACAGCCAACAAACTGTCTGTCTACATGAATTGCCACCGACAAACTGTGACCAAGAAACAGTTGGACCACCCCCTTGCTGCCCAACACAATGTTCTGAATTTCAGTGATTGCTTCACAGCCTGTAAAATCTGGATACTTCCCATCAACACCAGCTTTTGTGAGCTGCACAGGTGGGAACTCTCCCTGCATTATATCCTTTGTTCCCATAGTCCTTCTAGCCTCAACCTTTGTTAGTCTTTGTCCTTACTCTCTAGCCCCTTCTCTGTTCCCATTGTAACACTACAGAGTCCTCTATTCCACCAACGCAGCCACAGATTTTTACCTCTCTTCTTTTCTGATAAACCTCCCTCGCTCTCTGTCTAACCTCCTGAGTGCACCTAACTGTCCTACCCTCTCTTCACTTCATCCCTGTTTGCTCTCTCAAGCAGCATTGTACTGCCCCCCCCCCCCCCCCACCACCACCACTACTACCCTGCTATCCCTCCCCAGCCTCCTCCTTACCCCCACCATCCGGTTGTGTCTCTCATCATGCACTGCTGCTCGCAGTGCGGCCTCAGCAGCCAGTGTGTGCAGTCGTGCAGTCGTGCGTGCGTGCGTGTGTGTGTGTGTGTGTGTGTGTGTGTGTGTGTTTCCTGTCTCCTATTCCATCCTGGATTTTGCATTGTTGAAATTATAAAATAAGTACTTTAATAAGAACATTCTAAATGCGGTACCAGGAAACTGAATGTCACTAAGTGCCAATCAGAGGGTTTTTACAAGTTGATTAGTGCAAAGAGGGGTACAGCAACAAGTTACTGTTAAGAATGCTATTTATGTACACAAATAGTGCTGTTACCAGTTTTGGACAACAAATTCATTTATATTACATTTGAAGTTGTTTACATTAGTTGTTGGCTTTTTTTCTCACAATGAATGTAAACATCAAATGCAACATAAATGTAACATGAACACCTCCCTGAAGATGAATCTGTCGATTCAAAACCATTAATGACACTATTTGTGTAAATAAATAGCACTGTGAAAAGGGGGTGGTCCTGTTTTGTTCTTTGCGTAAATCAACTTGTGTTTTGTACACAGCAACGATCTCAAGAACAACAGTTTTCAACTAAATAGCAGGAAGAAAGTTATTGTTCCACTGTGCCATTAACACTGAGGCACCATATATTGTTTATGTTAATACCAGTACAGAAATAAGCATTGAGCTTTTAAATGGTAGAATTGTAGTCAACAAAAGTCACTTCTCTTACCTTATAAATTTTGGAACTCAAGGGGAAGCACAGCTTGGCACAGATCACATACACCATTTACTTACTTTGGCATCTGGATCAAGTCTAGGGACATGCAGCACTATACTGAGAACACAACAGCACTGGAAATGCATTTTGGGAAGAAATGACAGTCAGGACATTTTCCGTTGCCAATCTTCATATACTACAATCTAAAGATTGCATTACTAAGAAGATTTTTTTGTTTTTATTGGGATACTGTGCTTCTACATTCACCTTATGTCACTTAGCAGAAAATAACAGAATAAAATACAGTTGTTCTATCCATTTTCAAACACTTGTGAATGTAATTGATTTTGTCCAAAGAAAGTTTATATTGAATTATAATTACAGTGATATGTTTACATGCTGGTTGACTGATTAAAGTTAAAACTAATATGCTACCAGAAATTCCAGGGCTGGTTATAAACATTGAATTGAGTAAAGATAACTACTCAGCACATAAAATAGATGCTGAGTAATAGACAGCCACGCAAACTACTAATTGAACATGGTAATATATCTTAAATTTGTTTCGTATTCAGAATGCATGTGTACATGCATATGCTGACACATCCACATCCCCACCCAGTGCAACAGTACGTGATCGTGAACAGCGAGTGGATGTGGCTTTCAACTTTGAAGCTGTGTTTGTAACAATTTAAGAGAGATCTAAACAAATTTTTACATTGAGTTTTCATCAGTAATGAGAACTGAATTCTCCAGAAGTTCAACAAGAATCAAAACAATGGATTATTCGCGGTGAATCTGCTTTAAACACAGCAAAGACTGTCCAATCAACTGGAAAAATTGTAGTTACAAATTTTTGAGACACAGAGGATGCCATACTAACAGACTTGATAAGAAAAGGAAAAATGTTTACTTCACAATACTGCAGTGAGATATTGGATAGCTTCAACAAGTAATTGATTAAATCATGATCCAGTTTAGCTCTCATTAATTTTCATAGATGTTGTAAATTTAATAAAAGTCAGTTTGCTGTAACTTATTAACCTTTCTTTTGCCAAAATGGGTGCATTTCTAATTAATTCAGGCTTTGATTTCTCTTTTGGAGAATGGTCTCGATTATTAAATATCTGTTATGTTCAGTTTCTTTGTTGTTGTTATTATCTTAGGGACTATGGAATTTCCCCAATTTTCAAGTTTTCAACTAAAGCACCATTATTATCCATGCTAACAACTCACAGCTTGGTAGATATGTGGTGAAACTGCAACTTCTGATAGCTGTCAATGTCTCCACATTATCCATCTGCACTGGTTCATTTACGTTGGCTGGAGCATGCCATGTCTACCCTTTGACACACTCATATTTCACTGTCAGATGAGATAACATATCATTTTACACTGGAAAACAGGGAAAAGTGCTGATCTCTAAAAGGGAACAATGATGAAAAGGAAATTATTGTTTTTGGGAAAAAAGAAGTCTTCATTCCAAACACGAACTCTTACTGAACAAACTCTTATGAGGGGAAGAGAAATCTTCTCTTGGAAGTTAGGTCCATCTTAAACTGAGTTTGGAGATACCTGTTTAATTGCAGAGGTATCCCTTTTATAATTTATCAGTAATTTGTAAGGTGACAGTATTATCTTAATGTCCTATAACATTTTTACTACAGCTGAAGACCTGAAATCACAGCACTGTTCCCTTGGCATAATAAAATACCTAGTGAGCAACTTATCCTAACTATGTCAGATTTTACTATTTTTCTTATGATTTCTGTGGCTTTCGGCTCCTAGATCCAACATAAATATAACTTTATTTTGGTCCAACACATAAAAAAGAATGAATTATTACTATTTACTACATTGTCAGGATTCAGATGACACAAAATGCTTGTCATTAAGTGTATATTCTGCAGATACTGCTGGAACATTGTCATCCCATGATAGAGAATTCCCGTTCAGTGATATATGTAAAATCTTGAGGCAGAATATGATTAGTCTGTATGCAGTAGGTTGTCCAACTGCAGTTATCGCTAGAACCATCTTCAATGAACCAGTTTGAGGAACAACCAATGTATCACATTATTTTACCTTTGTTTTGTCTGATTTGTAGAAAGTACGTGTGTCGTAGAAATGGCTGCTGTCTGCATGATGTTGTAATCGTCCTGTTACAGACTAATCAGGTTTGTTAAAAAGGTTATTAACTTGATCTCAGAATGATCACTTTGTATTTTAGATGCAACTTCCACATAATTTAATCAGCATTATCATTAAATAACATTAAATTTTTTGTGTGTTTACTATCTGCTACTTTAGTAATGATATAATATTCAACACAAAACATGTTGAGCATTTTGGAGTCAACCCAGTTAGAAATATATTAATGGAATTGTTACATGGCATATAAAACTTATTCATTACACATTTCCATCTGTCACTATAATGTTCATTCATAGTTAATTTCTTCCTCAGTGACTGCAAGGTAATTTGTAATTGCATGTGTGTCATGGGTAACTTTGAATACACATATGCTTTTTTTTTTACAGAGAGTTTATTATAAGCCTTTTATTTTGTAGTGTTCTTAATTGCCAATTGAATTAAAGATCTTCTCTAGTTTATTACAAAATGAGATGGGCAATGGCTTAGACACTGGACACACATTAAGGAGGGAGGTAAATATAGGTTCAGATGATCCTTAGTTTCACATAAGGCAAATGCTGAGATTAAATGAGCACACCAAAATTCCTTCCCCATCCTTATTCAGTCTGAGCATCTGCCCTGTCATGAACAGTGTCATCAATGGGCGTTTAGTCTTCTTTCTTTCGTTGTGTTTCTTGTAAGATGTCAAGAACTTAAAGGAGTTTTTGCTGTTGCAAAAGTATGGAAGCTAAATATTGAGCACCAATTTTGTCCCTGAAATTTAAAGACTCTGTACTTAACATTACGTTTTACCTTAAACTATTTTGAACAATGGAAAATCTAGGATGGAATGATGAAAGTATTATGAAAAGGACAGACTGCTACTCACCATAAAGTTTAGATGTTGAGTCACAGACAGACAGACACAGCAAAAAGACTGCTACACATTCGAGCTTTCAGCCAAAGACCACTGAGGCTGGCCTTAGTGGCCGTACACAGCAATTGTGTGTGTGAGTTGTGACTGAATGAGTGTGTGTGTTTTCTACTTTAGAAGAAGACCTTTTGGCTGCAAGCTCAAATTTGTAGCAGTCTTTTTGTTATGCCTATCTATGACTCAATGTCTCCTCTATAAGGTAACAATCTACCTTTTTCATAATAATTTACGATCTTTTGCAGTGTCACATTTTTTATATTATTTAACAAACTAAATAGTGTTTTGAAGAACTGACTTCAGTGATATTAGTTACCGTTTACAACATTTACTTTCACCACAAAGTGGCAAAACAAACTTGATATAATACATACGGCTGAAAAGTTAATACTCCATAGCTAAGCAATGAATAAAGTATGCAAACATGTTTGTAAGTACCTTCATCTCCGTCAAATGACAGTGACTGCTGTCTGCTGCAGTGAAGATGGGAAGGAGTGCTGCTTGCAATGATACATGATGGAAGATTCATTAATTTCTTTTCTGACAAGAGAATGTTAGCTAAATACACATTGTTCACAAATAAAAATGGGGAGAGACAATGACATTTAAATTGTGAGTGGTGATTAGACAAACAAAACGATTAGAATAATCACACTAGCCTGTGTGTGTGTGTGTGTGTGTGTGTGTGTGTGTGTGTGTGTGTGTGTTACTTAACTCTGAAAATAAAATAAATGAAAATTATGTGAACTATTCCTTCTGTTACATAGAGAACATAACATCTTATTCAATATATAATGCAAAATGTACCATAAATTTATTATTGATGTATGGTATGACTTAACTATGCCCATTCACTCCAACATCAACTGCTAGATGAACTTCTTGTTATGATAGCAGAACCTATGCACATAATAACAGTATAGACTTTGTATGCTTTTGCTGGCAGTTCTGTATTGAAGAGATAAATGTAGAGGGTACAGAAAACAAGAGAGAAAACAAATACTTTGTCATACAGATGACAAATGAAAACTGTAAGATATACTGGAATGAAAAACCCGTGGTGGATTATAATTAATATGAGGAGTAAAGCCACTCACCAGTGGCACTTCAACTATTTGATGAATTGTTATGTTTACTCCTCCAACTGTAAGAGAATGAGCTATTCATTATGATCCACAAATAACCACTTTGAGCATGCCAAATAACAACACAGTTTATCCCCTTGCTTGTTCTGTTATGATTCTAACTTTCAAGACTTCAGTAACTTCTCCAGCAAAGTATGTCTTCTTAGATGCAGGGCAGTTATCAGTCTACAGACTGAATTCCAGCAGAACTTCTACAATCATCTTAAATGATTCATATTCTCACTATTTCCTCAGATTTTACAAACTCTTTGTATCTTGAACTGATGGTGTTACGGCTATAATGTCCTGGCACTGTATACACTTAAATGGCTATACTGAAGCATTATTTGATTTAGGGTGTAAAATATACACACTAGACTCCTGTTAACTGTGTATTAAGATGGTCATACAAATACAAAACAGAATCAGAGTGAAGAGAAACAGATCTTCCACTCACCAAAATGAATTATTTTTTATATACATGAATGTTGTTTAAATCTTAATTTCAGTAAACCATCTGAGATGTAATACATCATTGTGACAGGGTTATTCTATTTCTACTGACACATTTTTATTTTTGCAGAACTGCAGTTTCGTCTGAGTGGCATGGAGAGGAGTTGGTCTCTTTGCCGAACCATAGAACTGAGTAAGAGGGCAGCAAAGTGGTTCAATATTAAGGAGTTGTTTTACAGTTGCCGACTCCTCAGTCCCAATATGACTGACCAAAACATCATGTTAGAATACCATGCATCTCGTGGAACACAGGATGAATTTGGTAGATTTACTTTCAGGCTGGACTCACCAATAGACAGGTGTAAGCTATTGTACCTTTTTATTCTTATTTGGTAGTCACTGTACTTATTGCTTGAGCGAGTTTCTTGGCTAAATATTTTTCTGTTGGTGGTTTGGTTATTTTCTGAATAACTAATATTTTGTAATATTTAAACTCTTAGAGTTTGACAAAATAAGAGGTACGTGTTACTCAGTTACTGGGTTCATTACTCACAGTATTTGTGTTGCTGATCGGCGTAGTTAGTGGATAAAGAAACTGCAGTAAGTTTCTGACTATTACAAAACCAGACTTTTACCATGATACTTTCGAACAAACTCTTCGTTTTCTACTCTCGATTAAATAGCTGTGGTGGCATAGGTTAAGAGAACACAGAACCTTGTAATGAAAAAAAATCTCTTAAAAATCTTAAATGTATAGTAAATCAAAAACACTTTTGTATATGATTCCACAATTAAGTACTTAGCTGTCATTTCATTTCTGAATGGAGGGTCTCAGCAACAACATTTTAACTACAGTAATTCTTTGTTAGCACTATAAAGCGTATATTGATCAGGGCACGTATACTGTAACAGACTTTCAGGAACAAGAAACCTCCAAGAAAGTACAAAAATAACAATTGTACTGCCAGTTGTGAGATAGGGTGCAAGGAGATAGTAGCTTTTCAATATCCAGTGCAAAGAAACTTCAGATAGCTCCAAAATTTGGCAATTTGTTTTGAATGTACAGAAATGTAAAAAATTGTGCCCCTGACAAACCACAGAAAGGTTATGCACAGACACACTTAAATAGTAATTCTTCCTGCACCCTCTACAGGAATAAATTATAATATGTGGTACAATGGCCAATGGGAAATGCCCTCTGATGTGCACTGCATTGTATGTAATGTATTATATTAGATTAGATTTACTAGATACATATATATGTACATATATGTTTATGTAGTTGTAGATCAGATGGATAAGTTTTTAATTTTTGGGTTAGTGTAACAAAAAAATGTATATAATAAAATCATAAATCTGTCCTTACTATCAGCAGTAATAGAAAAAAAATGTTAATATTTTAGTGAAGTGGTATTCTAAAACTGTCAGATACTTAAAGAACTGCATTTTGAACCATTTGCTGTACAAATAAATCTTTATTCTGAAATTGGTAAATAATATTGAGAATAAATGTTTATTTCTACAGCTGATGGTTGAAAATGCAATTCTTTCAGATATTTATGCTGTGTTAAAACTATTGTGGAACAAATGTTTCCAAGTGTACACGGACACAAGTAAGTGGCTTAAGCCAAGTACAGCAGTAGAGTCAGCCAAGGCTATTTCCTATGCAGTACACGTATTGGTATACAGTGTATTTGTATATCCAGTAGGAGGATAATTGTAGGTAAACAATGAGAAGCAATGTATTTTAAGTACCATAATTGGAGGCAGTCAGTGTCATTCACAGGTGTTTATTGTTATGTTAGGTCATCTGACATTACCTTCAATTGCCACCATAGCAGCATCACTTTTTCTGTAGTTTTGAAACAAAAGTTGTGGTGACAGATTGATCTCTGCTGTTACAGAAGTCTGCGCTAATCTGTCAGGTGATAGCTTGGTTGCAAGTTGGCAAAATTACATTAACTTATTTTTTGAGACATTGATAATAATTTATGATCACACTCTCATATAAATACTGAACAATTAAAGTAGTGATTCAGAAAGTATTGGCAGTCAGATGTCACACTTATCAATTTTTTGCACTGTAAGTTTGTATATTGTGTACCATAACTTTTGAACTCTTTTATTGTTACATCGAATATCTATTGTCAGATAGGCCCAATTTTTTAAAAATATGTAGTATATTAAGTGGTTACATTGTTGTCAGAATTTGACATAATTTCTTCAGCTTGTGATGAAATATGGCTGCATGCTGCTCTGCTATTGGAAACTTACAAGACAGCTGTCCTTTTTCATGTGGTACTACATCTCTTAAGCATTCTCTGAGTTTTTTAAGTGCCATCACTTTGAATAGGTTGAAACTAATTGCTCGTAACATCCGTCCTTGCCAGGCTCGTACCTGAATCTATACTGCTTCTGATGTTGTTGGTCCACCAGTAACAACTGTTTTCTGCATGTTCTGTACTGGTCTGTGATCTTTGTAGTCTAGCTGTGCTTTCTTCAGTTCCATTTTAGATGACCAAAGGCTTTCTTTGTATATCTTTTTAAAAGTATATTTTTCAATTATTTACCACTCATTTCTCTGAAACTATATTTGAAGCTAATAACTGCAGCTTTACCTACCAGAAGTTGAAAAGCATAGTTCTTACTGTTGCAGATGTAGATGAGAGTGCTGGTAGTTTTCACTTTGTGGCATTTCTGTTGTCATGGTTGAGAATCATGAATTGATGTATCTTTCGGAACTGGTGGGCAGCTTTCCTCATTTGCACATGCTTCACACAAATTTTGTAACAAAAGTATTACTTAAATTTAACATAGCAGGTATAGGAGAATGATGTGAATATGAATTGAATTTTATTTGATCCTGGATTAAATAGTGTCCAGCAATTGTAGATGTAATCTAGGACATGTTAGAAACACAAAAACCTTCATTATCACATACTTCCTATCTGTTCTAACATCATTGATTATAATCAACAATATTTACGAATTTCATTTGAGCAGTACTCATCAACACTGTAAAATTATTTTTCCACCAGATAGTCTTTTAAATTAGGTTCTTTCAAAACTTAGTGTCTTGTACATTATCACGCAGTTTTTTGAAGCAGACTTCTTAGTAATTTGATACCCGAGTACTGGGGTCCTCTTTCAAGCATTGTCAATCAGTAGAGTATGCTTTGTGTGTCATTCTTCCTCTGTGAGTTGTGGGCATGTACACTAGCATTTGTAGCCCATCTGCACTACCTTTTATGACACTTAGTACAGTTTTATACATGAACCAAGAGGAAAAAGTTAAGATGCCTGGTCATTTGAAGCAGTTTCTGCATGTTTCAGAAGTCTTTCTTCTTAATATGATTCTTACTTCTTCTTCTTCTTCTTCTTCTTCTTCTCTCTCTTTTTTTTTTTTTTTTAATGTGAACACCCTTTTTTATTTCTTGAATGTTTGAGTTTCCCCACACTACCACTCCATACTGCAGCTATGGTTCGAAGAGCCCATGGTATATTGTGCACAGAAGCAGTTTGTCTGCATGCAAAGAAGCAGTTTGTCTGCTTACTGTGGTAGCTGCCTCATTATAAATATGACGGAGCTGCTTGCCCTCGGGTACCATAGTTTTCCAATCTTCTTGTCAGTATTTCATGGTCAGTAGTGTTGAATGCTTTGGAGAGATCCAGAAACATTGCAGATACAACGTGCCTTTCATCTAAGGACTGTATAATGTATTCTGTCAGACTGGCAATTGCTGATTCCATATATCTACTCTTTCTAAAACCGTGCTGTGATGGTATGAGAATGTTTTATTTGTCCAGACAATCAAGTAATCTATCATACACAAGCATTTCTAGGATTTTTGTGAAACCTGATATCAGTGAAACTGGCATGTAGTTGTTGGGGTTGTCCTTATCACCTTTCTTGTACAGTGGTACCACCCGGCTTATCTTCAGTTTTACTGGAAAAATTCCCTCTCTGAGAGAGCTGATATTATTTGCTCATTTACTTGCATTATTGTGGAATATTTCTTTCCAATTTTAAGTTCTCTACTACATGTATATAGTTATCACTGATTATGTTAGCTATTTATCTACCATCTGTAATCACTGTGTTGTTTATTTTCATTGACCTGGTATCTTTCTCTTTGTTTGGTCCAGGTTGTTCCTGTCTTTCACCATTAATTGCATTCCAGGCTGCCTTTGTCTTGTTTCTTGAGTTTAGTAAGGTAGCATATGTTGCTCTTGATTTTGCCTCTGATAGTGAAGGGAGACGAAAATTTAATAGTCATGGGTGACTGGAATTCGAGTGTAGGAAAAGGGAGAGAAGGAAACATAGTAGGTGAATATGGATTGGGGCTAAGAAATGAAAGAGGAAGCCGTCTAGTAGAATTTTGCACAGTGCATAACTTAATCACAGCTAACACTTGGTTCAAGAATCATAAAAGAAGACTGTATACATGGAAGAAGCCTGGAAATACTGACAGGTATCAGATAGATTATATAATGACAAGACAGAGATTTAGGAACCAGGTTTTAAATTGTAAGACATTTCCAGGGGCAGATGTGGACTCTGACCACAATCTATTGGTTATGACCTGTAGATTAAAACTGAAGAAGCTGCAAAAAGGTGGGAATTTAAGGAGATGGGACCTGGATAGACTGAAAGAACCAGAGGTTGTACAGAGTTTCAGGGAGAGCATAAGGGAACAATTGACAGGAATAGGAGAAAGAAATACAGTAGAAGAAGAATGGGTAGCTCTGACGGATGAAGTAGTGAAAGCAGCAGAGGATCAAGTAGGTACAAAGAAAAGGGCTAGTAGAAATCCTTGGGTAACAGAAGAAATATTGAATTTAATTGATGAAAGGAGGAAATATAAAAATGCAGTAAATGAAGCAGGCAAAAAGGAATACAGATGTCTCAAAAATGAGATCGACAGGAAGTGCAAAATGGCTAAGCAAGGATGGCTAGAGGACAAATGCATGGATGTAGAAGCTTATTTCACTAGGGGTAAGATAGATACTGCCTACAGGAAAATTAGAGAGACCTTTGGAGAGAAGAGAACCACGTGTATGAATATCAAGAGCTGAGATGGCAACCCAGTTCTAAGCAAAGAAGGGAAGGCAGAAAGGTGGAAGGAGTATATAGAAGGTTTATACAAGGGCGATGTACTTGAGGACAATATTATGGAAATGGAAGAGGATGTAGATGATGACGAAATGGGAGATACGATACTGCGTGAAGAGTTTGACAGAGCACTGAAAGACCTGAGTCGAAAAAAGGCCCCCGGAGTAGACACCATTCCATTAGAATTTTTGACGACCTTGGGAGAGCCAGTCATGACAAAACTCTACCAGCTGGTGAGCAAGATGTATGAGACAGGCGAAATACCCTCAGACTTCAAGAAGAATATAATAATTCCAATCCCAAAGAAAGCAGGTGCTGACAGATGTGAAAATTACCGAACTATCAGTTTAATAAGTCACAGCTGCAAAATACTAACGCGAATTCTTTACAGACGAATGGAAAAACTGATAGATGCGGACCTCGGGGAGGATCAGTTTAGATTCCGTAGAAATGTTGGAACACGTGAGGCAATACTGACCTTACAACTTATCTTAGAAGAAAGATTAAGAAAAGGCAAACCTACGTTTCTAGCATTTGTAGACTTAGAGAAAGCTTTTGACAATGTTGACTGGAATACTCTTTTTTGAATTCTAAAGGTGGCAGGGGTAAAATACAGGGAGCGAAAGGCTATTTACAATTTGTACAGAAACCAGATGGCAGTCATAAGAGTCGAGGGGCATGGAAGGGAAGCAGTGGTTGGGAAAGGAGTGAGACAGGGTTGTAGCCTCTCCCCGATGTTATTCAATCTGTATATTGCACAAGCAGTAAAGGAAACAAAAGAAAAATTTGGAGTAGGTATTAAGATTCATGGAGAAGAAATAAAAACTTTGAGGTTCGCCGATGACATTGTAATTCTGTCAGACACAGCAAAGGACCTGGAAGAGCAGTTGAATGGAATGGACAGCGTCTTGAAAGTTAGATATAAGATGAACATCAACAAAAGCAAAATGAGGATAATGGAATGTATTCGAATTAGGAAATGAGACACTTAAAGTAGTAAAGGAGTTTTGCTATTTAGGAAGTAAAATAACTGATGATGGTCAAAGTAGAGAGGATATAAAATGTAAACTGGCAATGGCAAGGAAAGCGTTTCTGAAGAAGAGAAATTTGTTAACATCGAATATAGATTTATGTATCAGGAAGTCGTTTCTGAAAGTATTTGTTTGGAGTGTAGCCATGTATGGAAGTGAAACATGGACGATAACTAGTTTGGACAAGAAGAGAATAGAAGCTTTCGAAATGTGGTGCTACAGAAGAATACTGAAGATAAGGTGGATAGATCACGTAACTAATGAGGAGGTATTGAATAGGATTGGGGAGAAGAGAAGTTTGTGGCACAACTTGACTAGAAGAAGAGATCGGTTGGTAGGACATGTTTTGAGGCATCAAGGGATCACAAATTTAGCATTGGAGGGCAGCGTGGAAGGTAAAAATCGTAGAGGGAGACCAAGAGATGAATACACTAAGCAGATTCAGAAGGATGTAGGTTGCAGGAGGTACTGGGAGATGAAGAAGCTTGCACAGGATAGAGTAGCATGGAGAGCTGCATCAAATCAGTCTCAGGACTGAAGACAACAACAACAACAACAACAACAACAACAACAACATCATTTTTCTATACTTCCTTTGCAGCATTTTGTAATTTTCATCTTCACTCCTCCATCTCAGATCCTGCAGCTTCCTTCGCAGTTCTGTTACCTTAATAGTAATCCACTTTGTCTGATCCTGCATCTTTTTTTATGTCTTTGTTTTGTGGAATTCTACATTAAAATGGTGTTTAATTTTTGTAATAAATTAATCATATTTTTCATTTACATTCTGCATCGGTAGGGCTTCATTCCAGTTGTTCCTGCTTCATATTGTTCTAAATGTGTTAATATTTTGTTACTGATGTTCCTAACTGCTTTGGTTGTTTGTTTTGAGTCAGATATTATGTCCTTACTTATGCAGAAGCAGATCAGCTGTCTATGATGATAAGATATTTTTGTTTGGACTGCATGTGACTCATAGTTAGACCTATTAACATTAGTAATGATGTTGTCAATAACTGTCTGGCTTTGAGAAGTCACTCTTGTTGGTGCATATATTGTTGCCTCCATATTGTGTTGTATTAACAATTCTTCAAAATATTATCTTGGTTCTGATTCTTTTCCCATGTCAGTATTGAAGTCTCCACATATAAGAATGTTATTCTTCATATTCCTTCTTAGTAAGTTGGCCCTTTTTTTTTTTTTTTTTTTTCAGAAAGATGCTAATCTTGCCGCTTGGTGATCTGTTCACACAAAACAATCTAAAGTCATCAGTCACTACACCAGTAATTTCAATGTTTTTTTCTCTGTAGGTCATCTCACACCTTTGCTGTTTGCTGTCTTTAGGAGTTTTCCTGTTTCAGTATATATGGAAGCTCCACCACCCTTATGTTCAGTTCTACAGAATAACTAGATAGGATACAGTCCTTTATTGTCAAGTTAAGTATCTGAGTTTCAGTTAGAGCATGTTCACTGATACATGTCTGATAGTATGTCTGGTTGTATTTCACTTAGAACTACTTCTGCTTCTAGTTTCTTGTTACCGTCGTATTGAATATTCTGATGTAGTACATTTATGTAATTTTTCTTTTGTTGACTTACATGTTGTGGGATGCATTCTGAGAGCATATTCTGTAGTTCCTCCTTTTTCGTGTGGTGCTTATATTTTGCTTTTTCAGTTTTAGCAATTGGGTTTTCACCCCCATCAGGCCATATTAGTTTTCCTTTCTTCTGCTCATTTTGCAGACATCTGTAAACATTCTGTTGAGTGTTACAGACCCTTAACTGTTTAAATGCATGCTGTGCTTTCTGAGGCAGTTTTCACTCAGAAATTTGTTTGGATCTATGAAAACGGCACCAAGACGATCACACTGTACTTTGGCAGCATAATTTGTTTTGGAGATATATTTGTCACTCGTTGACCTTTTTATGATTCTGCTAAGTATCAGCCAGAATCCCGCATAGATACGTCTTGCCGAATAAATCACATTTTTTGTTTCGTTAATAATTCCTTCATCACTTCTCCTTCTTAATGAATTTGTTCCATATATAAAGATACAACTGTAATTAATCTTGGTTCCAGAATCTGGTTTTGTATTTGTTTGCTTTGAATTTACCATTTTTTTTTTTAAATATTTGATTTTTTGCATTCTAATTTGCAGTTGGGGACAGCAATATTTTTCAGCAGTGAGTTGCCAATTATTAGAAACTCATTGTCATCTCTTTGCACAACTGTGGTGTTTTCTTTACTTTTATAGTATGTCTCTGTCTTCCATTTGTATTTATCTACAGATTTTTGGCTTGCTAAGTTTATCATGACATCGGAAATGCTGTATGTGTTGTTTTTAGCTGTCGTAGGGCCACATGTGTTTTTGCCGTCTTGCTTTTACATTTGTTGTATTTCAGGACTGCTTTTCACATATTAATCTATCATTTTTTTCTTTATAGTGAATAATTCTGTTTTTAGTGTTTCAGTATCACTTTGAAGTAGCTTTATAATTTCATTTTTTGAGTCCACTGTACTTAAAAGATAATTTTCCTGATGATATGTTTGTATTCATTTGTCATTACTTGTTTTAAAGTGTATGACTGTAACATTAACTTTGTCACAAGTAAAACATAAGGGAATTTTTGCCATTGCAAGAATAATTGTACAATTGTATGTCCGTTGCTAACACCTTACCTCTGTGTGCAGGAGTAGAGTACGAATTGATTTAATATTCTTATTTCAGCAGTGCGCTTTACACCAAAGTGGAAAAATAAATTTGTGTACATTGAATGGCAGCTGCCATTGCTGATAGCACATTGGCATCATCCCTTTAGTGAAGAGCCTGCAAAATATGAAGTGGTTGTGAGGAGAGATGGTAAAATAAAACAGAACGAAAAGTTTTTCTCTGACAATGGCAGCAATATTGCTGACTTGGGAATGGAAATGAAGTATGATACAATGCACTTCCCAGGTTATTATATTTTTGAAGTTACGAAGGAGTGTGCACCACTGCAAGATTGTGACGATCCTAGCACAGCAACTGTCAAAATAGGTAAGAACTTATAATTCTGTGCATCTTTGTTCTAAAAATTTTCTCATCTCCTTGCAGTGCTAATGCTGCCACACTCAAGTCATGGAATGTTCCTGGAAATGGCAAGTTAGACATAGAATGTCATGGGGGAAGAGGGGGGGGGGGGGGGGGGGAGAAGTGTTCAATGAAATTGACAAGAACATTATGCATATCATGGTTAAAATTAAGTCTTATTGTAAAGTTATCTGGAACTGAGCAGCTGGCTTAGGTGAACTCACATTAATCATTGAATGTTTTTACAAGCAATCTAGTTCTGATGTAATGTTCAAAGAAGTTTCCAAATTACTGTCAGTCATCATAACTTAAAGTCCATTATATTTCAACTGGGCACCATGCAAATCTCAAGAACATGAGGATGTCGGTTATAACAACCAAACAGTGTGCATGGGGTTTTCTCATGGATACATATACATCAGGCACATGTCGGCAGAGCTCTGTTTGATCACCTGGTGTCATCTAAGGGTGTCCCCTCTCACAGAAGATCTTGCACAGTCATGGTTCTGTTTATTATTCGGGTCTGTGAATCTGTTATAGGAATGTGCAGGTCTGTTTTGCAATAATGAGTGTGTAATTTTTAATGGTAATCAGGAATTTAGTGTTGAGATGTTTGATGCACATGTAACATGATGCCTGATACAATCACAATACACCTTACTATGTACTTCCAAATTAATGACAGTGAACTCTTGCATTATGTTATATGCACTATTGCATTATGTTATATTCACATATATGTGTTCTACCTTATCATCTGAATACAAGCTACGAACTCACTGAATTGTAATTAAAGCTTAATAATACTGTAGTAAAACTAAATATTAGCAGTGAACACACATCTGTTCATACCACAAACTTCCACGCAGTGACTCCCCCCAGTGACTCATCACTAAAGACTGTTAGCGGTGACTGACGTGACAGAACTGTTGTAAAGCTGCAGTGGAGTCTCTGTCTCTTAGTTGTGGCCAGTTAGGGGCTAGGAAAGGGAATGCTGTCTAAGAAGGCCACACTGTGACCAACCATTGAGGCGTCAGAAAATAGTCTTCACATGAAAACCCACACCTTAGCTCATGATCATGTGATGCAGTAGACTATGCTGTAGTAGGCTTTTACAGGGTGTATTGTAGTGATTCGAGAATTTCTGTGTAAATTCTAGAACCACTCAGCCTTCTACCATCTCAAACACACGATATTCTGGATACGAGTGTAGGATGGTAGAATCCTACTTACTGCATGTCACATGTTTGTGTGTACAGGTTTAAATCCTGTCACGTGAAGAAAGTAGACACAGCTGTCGGACGGCACCGACAAGTACCCTTTGAGCAATCCATAGATGTTTTAGTGAGTGTGTAAGGAAGAACCAGGGAGTTTATTTGCAGCTCTGTGCTTATGTTGTCATTGACTATTGTTATTAAAACAAGAGCAGTTGCAAAAAGTACTCTTGTAGACTCTTGACGCAACTTTGTTAGAGGCAAGATTCATTTTATGATTCATGTTAAGAAAGGTCATGGTATCCAAGCCAACTTTCTTTTAACTGTAACTCAATTTGTTTCTAATGTCTGAGTGTATGAGAGACTTGCAGGAAGTTACATATTCATTGGGAAGTGAAATTTTTATTGTGTATGGAGGTCAAATAATTCATTAGTTGACGAAAAGTAAAGTTTGTATGTCTGCTTATTTCATAAGTAGAAAGAGTCTAAAAATTCCTCTACATAGTGTAATTTGACACAGAGAAGAAGTGAAGAGGGTTTCCAGCAGCTGGCTATTCAGTAAAGAAGAGTGGGTGCAAATTGCAAGTAAGTCACCTCATAAAGAAGTGGAAGATGTTTTGGGGGAATAAGCCAGTATAACCCAGAACCACACTCACACTTTAATTCGTCAGAACATTAAAATGTGGAGACCTATGTGAAAGGACCAAGGAAACATTAAGTCAAAACTGAGAGAAGCTGTTATGAGTTGCCATAATAACCAAACATAATAATACAAGGGAATTACTCCGAGACATTGGAATATGTTCAAGTATCCAGTGGAGCAAAATTTAAAGGAAAAACATTGAAGAAGTGAAAAATTCACAATGATAAATATAGTAAAGAAGATTTCGATGTATTTGTCTAAGAAGTAGTATGCATAGAATGCTTCAGCTAAGAAGATACATTGCGGGGAATATACAGCTCTCAAACACATCGCAGGGATGCAGACGCGGAAACCAACATACATCTGCTGCCACCAGCACCAGCTGCTGTTCACCAGTGCCGACCTGCTTCCAAATCCGCTCAACCACACAACGAGAATTCTACCCTGGGTCAGCGTAAAACAAAACTTGATTACTTTAGTATGAAGTGGTACAAGATACTGTTAGTGAACTGTTATTGTGTAATTATCATATTTAAAGTTAGTTTTAGATGCTTACAACAGCTAAGGCATATGAAAGTATGGAAAATATACAACAGGTTGGGGAAACTCCAGACCCAGCTATGGCCATGAAGATTTGCAAAGAAGTGCCTGACTGGGCTGAGTTGATAAATTTAATGAAAGCCCAGAGTCTTAAGTTAAACTCATTAAATCCTCAATTAAATGCTCAGAGTGTGACTCTAAGTAAAGAACTAGACTTAGTAAATTCTCAATTAAGTACTCAAATGACAAATTTAGGTTTGTTAAATGCCAAAGTCGACTCTCAAAGCAAGGAATGTAGTAATCTAAGCGAAGGCATGGGTGCTTTGAAGATTGAATTCGATGCCATAAGTAATAAAGTAAAGAATTTAAATCATATGTGTAAAAGTGCAGCAGTAGTGCAGCAGCAGCAGTGCAGTAGGGAGTCGCGTATTTAGCTTTCATATTTGTTTTGTAGTTTGATTCTTAATTTCTTTCCAAGTGTTTGTGCACTTGCATATTTAATTACATAAAATCCTTGCTTATTCTCATATTTGAGATAAGTTATATTACTTATTGGTAGCTGTAAAGTAAAAGTTCGCGGAGTCGTTAGTGAGTTGTTTGTTTTGGATCGTCAGTGCTTTCTGTTTATTTCGCAGAGTCAGTCAGCAGCAGACAGAGGCCAGTGCAGATTCATCTGTGCTTGCAGAGTGACATGTACAAGCAGCAGTAGCAGAAACTAGTCGTATATTCAGTTTTTCGTATTATTTCCGCAGGTTTAATTCAAATTACTTTGTGGGTTTGTGTGCTTGTGTGGTGCAATTTTTTGGATCTTTGCATATTTTTGAATTAGAAAGGCGTAGTATCATATTTTAATAACGGTAGAGTGTAACATCGCGTAGGTGGTTGTCATTTGTACTAAGACAGCGGTAGGATCGCATTGTGATGTCTGTATAGTGGCGTAGTCATGGTCATCTGATTACTTAGTTTGTAAGTAATATCGCAGCTCAATCTGGCGCTGGTGATGCAACTGTGCTGTCGCATATTGCTGTTTTATTTGTCGCAACTCTATACGTCCAGATATTAGCAGTAGGATGGATAGGGTGTGTGCGTGCTGTGTGCGGGCGCAGGAGGAACTGGACGCGGTTTGCGAGCCGCTGAGCGTGCTGTTGGCCACGGTCAGCCACCTTCAGGCCGCTGCCTCGAGGTGCAGCGACGGCGGAGGGTCTGGCGCGTTGCTTGAGACACCCCAGGTGTCACTTGCTGCGTCCACTGACTCAGCTGCCGAGGCACCTTCTAGTGTACCCAGCACATTGGGGCCACCCTTACCTCAGGGTGAGTGGTGGACTGCAACGCGTTCCTGTTGCTCAAGGCGAAGGGTCAATGTGGAAGCTGGCGGCTGGCCTCGTCCGTTCATCCTGTCAGTGGGCAGGTGGCCGCTCCTTCAGCAGGGCCCGAGCTGGTACACAGGGGCAAACGCTTGCTGGTTATTGGGAGCTCCAACATTAGGCGGGTGATGGAGCCCCTTAGGGAAATAGCATACAGGGCTGGAAAGAATTCCAACGTGCACTCGGTTTGGCTGCCGGGGGGCCTCATCCAAAATGTCGAGGTGGCCTTGCCTGCGGCTATCAAGCATACGGGGTGCAGTCGTCCACAAGTAGTTGCTCACGTTGGCACCAATGATGGCTGTCGCTTGGGTTTTGAGGCGATCCTCAGTTCGTACAGGTGGCTGGTGAATTTGGTGAAGACTGCTGGCCTCGCACGTGGGGTGCAAGCAAGAGCTCTCTATTGCCAACATCGTTTCCAGAGTGGATCGGGATCCTTTGCTTTGGAGCCGAGTGGAGGGTCTCAACCAGAGGCTTCGTCGACTCTGTGATGGTCTTAGCTGCAGATTCCTAGACTTGCACTATTGGGCGGGGAATTTTAGGATGCCCCTAGATAGGTCAGGGGTGCACTACACAAAGGAAGTGGCTACTCAGATAGCAGAGTACTTGTGGCGTGCACATGGTTTTTTTTTTTTTTAGGCTAGTCGGTAGTGCGAGGTGTCCTGATGAACACTCACCAGTCGACGTGCAGGCAGGGAAATCAGGATGCGCTCAGTGTAAACACACTTCGGATATCAAGATATTAGCAGTAAATTTTCAGAGTGTTCGGAATAAAGTTCCTGAATTTACTGCCCTCCAGGAAGTGTGTGGCGCGCAAATTATTCTCGGGACTGAGACCTCGCTGAACCCTGAGATAGGAAGTTCTGAAATATTTAGTAAGGGTTGGAATGTGTATCAGAAAGACAGATTAGACACTGTAGGAGGTGGTGTCTTCATTGCAGTTGACAAAAATATTGTGTCTACTGAGGTCGAAGTAGAGTGTGATTGTGAAGTTATCTGGACATGATTAACAGGGCTAGGAGAAATAAAGTTAATTGTTGGGTGTTATTACCGGCCACCAGGTTCCACCATGACAGTTCTAGAATCATTCAAAGGGAGTCTACACTCTGTATCGCAGAAGTACCTGGAACATGCTATATTAGTCGGAGGCAACTTCAACCTACCTAGTATAGATTGGGATGTCTATGGATTCATTACAGATGGTACAGACAAGCCGTCATGTGAATTACTTTTGAACACATTATCTGAAAACTGTCGACCAGCTAAATCGACAGCCAACGCGTAATTGAAATGTTTTAGATCTGGTAGCCATGAACAGACCAGACCTCATCGACAGTGTCAGTGTTGAGACAGGGGTTAGCGATCATGATGTTGTCATTACGACTATGGTTACGAAAGTTAAATAGTCGGTCAAGAAGGCTAGGACAGTATTCTTACTAGAAACAGCAGATAAGCAGTTGTTAGCATCCCACTTAGTAAATGAATCGGCTATCGACTTCATTTACTTCCGGTATGATGGACGTTGAAGAATTATGGGCAAATTTTAAACACATTGTAAACCATGCATTGGAGAAGTATGTGCCTAAAAAGTGGGGACGGAAAAGACCCACCGTGGTTTAACAGTGCAATTCTGAGAAAGCTCAAGAAGCAAAGACAACTGCACTCATGGTACAAGAAAGATTAGAAAAATGATGACAGGCGAAAGTTAGTAGAGATTCGTGCTGCTGTAAAAAGAGCGATGTGTGAAGCATACAACCACTACCACCGTCATACCTTAGCAAAAGATCTTGCTGAAAACCAAAGGAAATTCTGGTCTTACGCAAAATATGTAAGCGGGTTGAAGGCTCCCATCCAGTCACTCACTGATCAGTCTGGCCAGGCAACGGCAGACAGCAAAACGAAAGCTGAAATTTTAAATTTAGCATTTGAGAAATCTTTCATGCAGGAGGATCGTACAAACATACCGCCGTTTGAGTCTCGTACAGATTCCAGTATGGAGGAATCTCTTGCCCAACGTAAAGCCCGAGCGACTAGAAAAAAGCGCAGGTGACACCTTTTATATAAGAATGGTAGAAGGATGGATCCTCAAATTTACAGACCAATATCCTTAACATTGGTTTGTTGCAGGATTCTCAAACTATGTCCTCCTGGGGTTGTGAAGCAGCTGAATGGGTTAAAAATAAATAAATCGCCAGGTCCTGATGGGATTCCAGTTCGGTTTACAGAGAGTACTCTACTACATTGGCTCCTTACTTAGCTTGCATTTATCGCTAATCTCTTGCCCCAACGTAAAGCCCGAGCGGCTGGAAAAAAGCGCATGTGACACCTGTATATAAGAAGGGTAGAAGGATGGATCCTCAAAATTACAGAGCAATATCCTTAGCATTGGTTTGTTACAGGATTCTCGAACATATTCTCAGTTCGAATATAATGAATTTCCTTGAGACAGAGAAGTTGCTGTCCATGCATCAGCACGGCTTTAGAAAGCATCACTCCTGCGAAACGCAACTCGCCCTTTTTTCACATGATATCTTGCAAACCATGGACGAAGGGTATCAGACAGATGCCATATTCCTTGACTTCCGGAAAGCGTTTGACTCGGTGCCCCACTGCAGACTCCTAACTAAGGTACGAGCGTATGGGATTGGTTCCCAAGTGTGTGAGTGGCTCGAAGACTTCTTAAGTAATAGAACCCAGTACGTTGTCCTCGATGGTGAATGTTCATCGGAGGTGAGGATATCATCTGGAGCGCCCCAGGGAAGTGTGGTAGGTGCGCTGTTGTTTTCTGTCTACATAAAATGATCTTTTGGATAGGGTGGATAGCAATGTGCAGCTGTTTGCCGACAATGCTGTGGTGTACAGGAAGGTGTCATTGTTGAGTGAGTGTAGGAGGATACAAGATGACTTGGACAGGATTTGTGCTTGGTGTAAAGAATGGCAGCTAACTCTAAATATAGATAAATGTAAATTAATGCGGATGAATAGGAAAAAGAATCCCGTAATGTTTGAATACCCCATTAGTAGTGCAGCACTTGACACAGTCACGTCAATTAAATATTTGGGCGTAACATTGTAGAGCGATATGAAGTGGGACAAGCATGTAATGGCAGTTGTGGGGAAGGCAGATAGTTGTCTTCAGTTCAGTAGAATATTGGGATGATGTGGTTCATCTGTAAAGGAGACTGCTTATAAAACACTAATACGACCTATTCTTGAGTACTGCTCGAGCATTTGGGATCCGTATCAGGTCGGATTGAGGGAGGACATAGAAGCAATTCAGAGGCGGGCTGCTAGATTTGTTACTGGTAGGTCTGATCATCACCTGAGGGTTACGGAAATGCTTCAGGAACTTGGATGGGAGTCTCTGAAGGAAAGGAGGTGTTACCGAGAGAATAACATGTGGGAATGTATTGCCTATTCCTTCTTCCAAACTTAATGATACCAGGAAGGGTATGGATAACCTGTAAAGAGAAATTAAGCTTATCCAAGACAAAGTAGAAAAAAGGGTAAATTCACTTAAGGTTGTGTTAACTAGTGAAGAGGTGACCGATTTTCAGTGGGGAGCTAATTCAGGGTTATCTAGACAGTTCCCTAAATTTAAGCCAGACGGAGATGTACATCTGACTCATTTCTTAAAAAGATTTAAGCAAGCTTTGCCAAAAAATTGGGAAGATTCCAACCAGATCGAATTTGCTGTGGGGGCACCTTCTAGGGAAAGCCTCAGAATGTGGAACATTAAATACTGAGAAGTTTTCCTCTTGTGAAGACTTACAAAAGAAATTTAAAGAGAAGTACTGGTCTGCCACTGCTGAAGAAAGTTAATATCAGATCTGTGGGACCCAAAATATTGTTGCAGAAGAAGGTGAGTAGCACCGTGGTGTAGTGGTTATGACACTAAACTGTTGGATGGAGGGTCACGAGTTCAAAACTCACCTGAAGTGTAGAATTTTAATTTCTATATTCGGTTTGAGGACATTCTAGAAATATCCACATATATCAAGAATCATTGTACTGGCAGGTTCTGTAACTGTATATATACAGTATGTGTTCTGGCTGGAGGTAGGTTGCTCTGTACTCTTGTATGTGCAAGTGCTGAATAAACCTTCTTTAAGTGAAGCTAATGTTCGTCATTCATCTAATTACACCGTCTTCTACGTGACATCATTCTAGTGGAGGTGCCGGGTATTGGAACTTGTGATAGCGCAAATCATCGACGACACAGTGACTCCCATCGGATTGTGACAGAGCCGCCGTTTACATGGCGAGAAACCCAAGTTTGACCCATATTCAATAGATCGCAATCTATCGGAGACAGAAGAAGAAGAGGATGTTACGATGACAGCAACTGTGTGCCGCAACATGAGACATCCTTCCGGGTTCTCAAATGATAATGGCCAAAGTCAAAACAAGTGGTTTAAGCATATAGCCAAATTTAACAAGTGGGATGCCACCGTGTGTTTGGCTGCCAAGCAATGGTATGAGAAAAACAAGGAGAAGTTCACAAGCTGGGAAGTATTCCAGGCGGAACTGCTCAAGTATTTCAGTGACACACGACGACAGAAGTGCAAGGCTGAAGATAAATTAAAGTGCAGGGCACAGTGTCTAGGAGAAACTACAGCATTCTACATTCA
Source organism: Schistocerca gregaria (assembly GCF_023897955.1). Taxonomy (NCBI): domain Eukaryota; kingdom Metazoa; phylum Arthropoda; class Insecta; order Orthoptera; family Acrididae; genus Schistocerca; species Schistocerca gregaria. The sequence continues at coordinate 751,090,175 of NC_064921.1, forward strand.
GGTTGTCTTGGAGCTGTGTAAAATAGTGGATCCTAGAATGAAGGAGGAAGATAAGGTTGCACATCTCATGAAGCGTGTTGCTGAGGACATGTATCAAGTCCTACTTCTGAAGGAGGTTTCGCCAGCAGACAAATTCATAAAATGATGCCAGTATATCGAGACAATGCTTTAAAAAAGAATTACACGCAAGAAGTTTGAATGGCTGCCAAACGTCGTGTCAATAACTGTGGTGGAGGAAGAAACTGATTTCACAAGTGTTCTTCATCAGATAGTGAGAGAGGAAGTTCAGAAGGCACTTGGATTGCACAGCGAGCAAAAAGCTGAGATGCTCGAAGAAGCCATAAGGGAGGAAATGGAACAGACATTGAACCCAATCTGTCGTCCTTCATTTCCCTTTAAAACAGTGAAAAAGTCGAGACCCAGGCAAAGTTATGTTCCTACAATGCCACATGGGGAAACTGTTTGGACACCAAGGAAGAGTGAGGACTCAGGATAACCATCCAGTATGTTTCCACTGCGGACGACTGGGACATGTGGTGCACTGTTGTTGAGAAAAGTGGTGGATATTTGATGACTCCTGCACCAGAAGACGGCAGAGCGATCTTAGTTGACGCCAACTCTGGGACGACGAAGATGAACAAGAAGATGTGGGTGCAGGACAATGTAGGGCACCATCGCTGCAAGCAGCCGATCACCTAGCTGCCGCAACCTGGGAAACTGAAGGGTGCGACCTTCCTTGGAGGTGAGACCGCTGAAGAGAAAAATCCTCCACCATCAACCACTACAAAAATGATAGGAAACTACATCTATATCCTCATGGATGGCCAACCAGCCCAAGCTCTTGTGGACTCCAGAGCATCATATTCAGTCATTTTGGAGGAGTACTGTTGCCAGTTGCCGAAAACTGTATTCATCGACAACAAAACATCTCTGCTGAAGGTGGCTAATGGGAAATGTGTAAAACCTACAGGAAGATGTGTCATTCATGTGGGTATAAGTGGCCATACTCAGCCCTTAGAATTCACCGTCTTACAAGAGTGTAGTCATAAAGTAATTCTCAGATGAGGCTTTTTGAAAGCTTCTCAGGCAATTATAGATTGTGGTCACTCGAAGATTATGCTAGACAAGATGAGATACTGTGGAGAGGAAGATGTGCATCCAAGTGTGTGGAGACTATGTGTGCTGGATCAAGTGATAATTCCTGCAGTAAAAGCTAGAAAGGTAACTGTCATGTGTCATGCCATGCATCAACCCATGGATCTTGTAGTGAAATGTTAGAGAAGCATACCACTGAAGAATAACTTGGTCATCCCAGCCTCTGTCATCTTGTTTAAGAATGGATTCGGTGAACTGTGGATAGTTGACTGTCACCGAGAACCGCAGACCCTTCCAAGACGCGTGTGCATAGCAAACACTGAGCCATCAATTGCAGAACAGCTGAGTGTCATAGAAACCTCCCATGCCGAGTCTGTGGGCGAAATTAGCGCTACCACTACGAGACAAGATGTTGTAGCTCGACTATCACCAGATCTCACTAAGGAACAGCCGAAGAAGCTACTTGCCATTCTTCAAGAGTTCTCTGAATGCTTCGATCCACAGGTGAAGAGTAAATTAGACAAATCAACAGTGAAGCACCGGATTGGTGCTGGAGACCATCAACCAATAAGCCAGAGAGCATACTGTGTGTCAGCAACGGAACGTCGAATAATTCGCGACAAGGTAGAGAAAATGATGAAGAATGACATCATCCAGCCTTCACAGAACCCATGGTCGTCACCAGTGGTTCTTGTCAGGAAGAAGGCTGGCACTTGGTGCTTTTTTGATGGTACACTAGATTGTCTGAAGGGGGCCAATTTTTTCTCAACCATGGACATGGAATCGGGATACTGGCAAATCGAAGTAGATGAGGCTGATCATGAGAAAACTGCATTCATCACCCCTAAGGGCCTGTATGAACTTAAGGTAATGCCGTTTGCTATGTGTAATGCACCAGCAACTTTTGAGTGGATGATGGATGATTTTCTAAGTCACCTGAAGTTGATGATGTGTCTTTGTTATTTAGATGACTTTATAGTGTTCTCAGACACATTTGATTGACACAAAAAGACTGAGGACTGTTCTTAAGTGTCTGCAACAAGGCAGACTGAAACTTAACCCATGAACGTGTCTCTTTAGAGCAAAAGAAATCAAAATACTTGGACACCTTGTATCAAATGAAGATGTGCGACCAGACCCAGAAAAGGTAAGATCTACAATGGAATTTCCTATTCCTAAAAGTATTAGAGATGTGAGAAGCTTCCTTGGATTATGTTCTTATTTCCTTCGTTTTATCAAATACTTTTGTATCAAAGCCAGGCCACTCCAGGAGTTGTTAAAAGCCGATGCTAAATTTATCTGGGGTGGTTCTCAACAAGATTCTTTCGATGTGCTGCAAAAAGCTCTGATGACTGACCCTGTACTTGGCCTGTATGATGAGAGAGCACCTGCAGAACTACACACAGATCCCAGTGGGTATGGGGTTGGTGCTGTTCTTGTGCAAATTTCAGATGGAAAAGAGAAGGTGCAGCCTGTGCCTCCAGGAAACCTCCAAAAGCCGAGAGAAACTATTCAACTACAGAAAGAGAATGTCTTGCTGTTATCTGGGCCATGGGCAAATTTTGACAGTATCTCTATGGAAGGCCGTTCACAGTTGTTATACACCTTCATTCACTTTGTTGGTTGACAGATCTTAAGGATCCAACAGGATGACTCATCAGGTGGGCACTACATCTTGAAGAGTTTGACATTACCACAGTGTACAAAAGTGGAAGAAAACACCAAGATGTCGACTGTCTCTCAAGAAACCCTGTGCAAGACCATCAAGACTTTGATAAAGATGATGACTGTCTCGATGCACTCCAGGATCTCTTTGCTGAGCAGGAAGAGGACACCAAGATATCTCAAATTATGCTTGCCTTAAATCGGTCAGAGGATGTGAAAGGACAATTTAAGGTAGTTAATGGATTACTTTGCAAGAAAAACTTTGATCCATTTGGAAAGAGGTGGCTACCAGCAATTCCTAAACACATTAGCTTAGAAGTTCTACAAAAATTATATAACTCACCAGACATTTAGGATGTATTAAGACCTGCAATAAGATCTGCAAGAGATTTTTCTGGACAGGTTTATTTAGGAGTGTCTGTAACTGTGTGTCGCACTGTTGAGAGTGCCAGAGGAGAAAGGCAGTTCCTCAGAAACCACGTGACTGACTCATACCAGTTCCACCAGCCAAAACGCCTTTCCAGCCTGTTGAGATTGACCTCCTCGGATGATTTCCAACATTTGATAGTGGCAATAGATGGATTATTGTTTGCCCTGATTATCTGACACGCTATGCCATTACAAAAGCCGTGGAAACAGCCAAAGCATTTGACATAGCCAAATTCATCATGGAAGACATTGTATTAAAACACGGTACCCCAAGTTCGTTAATTATGGGTTGAGGGAAAGTTTATCAATCGAATCTTGTGACAGAGGTAAACCATCGGTGCAACATCACATGTTGACTGCCTACCATCCGAAAACTAATGGGCTTACTGAACGCCTTAATAAGACCTTAGCTGACATGCTACTAATGTTCGTCAATGTTGAGCAGAGCAACTGGGATGAGGTGCTACCTTTCGTGACGTTTGCCTACAACACGGCCAAACAAGACACCACAGGATTTACACCATTTTTTCTAGTGCATGGGCGTGAAGTGACTACGATGATGGACACTGTGTTTCTGTTACATCCTGATGACGGGGACGACAACTACATTGGTCAAGTGTTAACCAGAGCTGAGGAAGCTCGACAGTTAGCTCGACTCCGCACGATGCAGGCTCAAGAAAATGATCGCCGAAGGTATGATGTGAGCCACTGCTTTGTTGTCTACCAGCCTCTTCTGGATCTTCACTCTTGTTCGGAAGGTTGGTCTCTCTGTGAAGCCCCTCAGGCACTACTTTGGACCATATAAGGTTGTAAGACAGTTTTCTGATGTTACTTATGAAGTTGAAGATTTCTACCCTTACGCAAGACAACAAGAGATCAGAGATATGGTCCACGTCTTTCAAATGAAGCCGTATAACAATCCTGCACCCCAGGGTAAATTCGAAGCTCCAGCAACAGGCAACAAGCGGAAAGGTGACGAAGAGTGTAGCGGCAAAGGAAGTTCTACGAAGATCACCTCCAAGGCTAACGTCAGTCATTGAGAGTTGGAGTATGTAGGACCGATGACTCGTTCCTGGACTAGGATGGCGTAACACTGAGATGTGAGATGCTGTTCCCTTCAGGAGGGAGCAGTGTCACAGAAGAAGCTGTAGCATTCACTGTGGTGTAGTGGTTATGATATTAGACTGTTGCATGGAGGGTCATGAGTTCAAAACTCACCTGAGCTGTAAGATTTTAATTTCTATATTTGGTTCGAGGACATTCTAGAAGTATCCACAAATGTCAAGAATCATTGTACTGGAATGTTCTGTACCTGTATCTATACTGTATGTGTTCAGGCTGGAGGTAGTTCGCTCCACGCTCTTGTATGAGCATGTGCTGAATAAACCATTGTTAAATTAAGTTAGTGTTCATCATTCATGTAATTACACCTTCTACATGGCAATATTGTAGTAATACTTGGGGTACTATGAGGAAATATTTCGATTGGCATTTAACATGAGCAAAGTATTTAGATAAGCCAATGGAAGAAGAAGGATTAGTACATATTTTAATTAGAAGATTGCCAAAAAGACATCTTATGTAGTGGTTGGAAAATGATAAAAGAGTTGTTATCTTTTGTTGACACACTTGATGCAATAAATAAGGAACGCAATGAAACTTTACACCAAGGTGAAAGTTCAAACTATAACAGAAATAGCAGAAATAATTGCAAAAAGCATGAGGCAAAATTAGCAAAGAGCGCTTGTTGAGCCACCCATATTACATCATCCAGTTATGGGCGAACCATTTAAACTTTCAACACATGCATCTCATTACAGTGTTGCTGCTGAATTTTTCCAAGGAGAATGGGATCCAAGTGATGTAGAACACAGAACCATAGCTTTTGCAAGACAAGCCTAAATAAGCACGAACTAAATTACACAGCTACTGAAAAGGAACTATTGGCAATTGTGTGGAGTATTCAACAGTTTCAAACACTAGTATGGGGATCAGAAATCCACATTTATACAGATTGTCAAGCTTTATCCTTTATGATGAGTAGTTGATTACTAAACAGTAGGTTGATGAGATGGATGCTTTTCCTGCAGGAATACGATATTAAGATACGATATGTAAAAGATTCTGAAAATATTGTACCTGATGCTTTATCGAGGGGAAGGGCTCAGCATTATTTTTGCCATTAATATTATGTCAGCAGAATATTCGTACATCATTGTAAAGGAAATGGCTCAAAGAATAACAGGGAATATCCACCATGATCCTTATTCCACAGAAATATTTTATATGTGTATTCGGAACTCGTTACCTCCTAATCAATTAGGAAAATGGAAAATTATAGCTCATAACTTGTTTTGGGGAGACAGCGTAACATCAAAGCGGTGGCACTTATGTGTTCCGAAGGTAATGGAAGACGAACTTGTATGTATGTTCACACAGGATATGGAAATTTCGAAATCAAAAAATGTGTATCCCATATGAATAAGTTTTATTATTTCAAGAAACTAGGGCATAAAATAGCATCTTTGATTAGAACCTGTGAAACTTGCCAGAAAGTAAAAGAGAATAATACTCACATGGAATACAAAGTGTATCCTATTATTCCTAAGTCATTACACAACCTCACAGTGGCAGATTTTTTTTGGACCAATTCCACAAGGAAAGGAAGGAGTATCATATATTTTGGTTATCATAGAATGTTGGTCAAAATATGTTAAACTATATCCCATTAAAAGAGCAAATACACAGACGGTTATACACTAGAATGAGGTTTTCACTCTGCAGGGGAGTGTGCACTGATATGAAAATTCCTGGCAGATTAAAACTGTGTGCCCGACTGAGACTCGAACTCGGGACCATTGCCTTTCGCGGGCAAGTGCTCTACCATCTGAGCTATCGAAGCACGACTCACACCCAGTCCTCACAGCTTTACTTCTACCAGTATCTCGTCTCCTACCTCCCAAACTTTAAGAAGCTCTCCTGCGAATCTTGCAGAAGTAGCACTCCTGAAAGAAAAGATATTGCGGAGACATGGCTTAGCCACAGCCTGGGGGATGTTTCCAGAATGAGGTTTTCACTCTGCGGCAGAGTGTGCGCTGATATGAAACATCCTGGCATATTAAAACTGTGTGCCCGACCGAGACTCGAACTCGGGACCTTTGCCTTGCGCGGGCAAGTGCTAGTTCTGCAAGGTTCGCAGGAGAGCTTCTGTAAAGTTTGGAAGGTAGGAGATGAGATACTGACAGAAGTAAAGCTGTGAGGACCGGGCGTGAGTTGTGCTACGGTAGCTCAGATGGTACAGCGCTTGCCCGCAAAAGTCAAAGGTCCCGAGTTCGAGTCTCGGTTGGGCACACGGTTATACACTGTTTACAACAGTGCTTTCTAGAAGAAGGTAAATCAAAATGGTTTCTTATGGATAATGGACCACAATTTGTGAGTAATGAATTTAGAGAATTCCTATCTTGGGAAGGTATTCGACAAGTGTTAATATCCAATTATAACCCTTCATCAAATCCATGTAAATGAGTAATGAAGGAAATTGGAAAATTATGTCGTGCTACTGCCATGAAAAACGTACTTCATGGGCAACAAAAATTAGGGACTTTAAACTTATCGTAAATGAATTACCCTATTAATCGACTGTGTTGACATCTTTAGAAGTTATAGGCAAACCTTTTGTAGGAGAACCTCTAATTAAGTGTTTTAATTGGCCTGAACAACCTAGTGTCAATTACAAAGTAAATCAGGAAATAGGTTCTAAAAATTTAATTGAAAAGGTGGTACAAGTAGTAAATAAGCTTAACGAAAAGGCTGTGAACCTCAGTACCAAGGCGATGACCTGGTTCTTGTAAAACATCATCTTCCCAGGTCGACTCTGAAGAAAGAGGCTCATAAGTTGTTCCAAAAATATGAGGGACAATACCGGGTACAAACGGCAGTCCATCCTAAGACATTATTTTTAGTAGATCTCACAACTGGATTAGAGAAGGGTATATACAATGTAAAGAATGTAAAATTGTATATCCCCCCAGGGACGTTAACTTCTGAGTTAACGGGCGGAGTAACGACCGTCGGATCCTGAGTTGTTTTCGGTATTTTTTTCCAAACAGTATCCTGCATCAAATTCTTTTAAAATCTAGAAATATTCTGTAATCTTACTGCTTAGAAAACTGTATATGCCTATGAAATGGAGAACAACTAAAGAGAACCACAGAAAAAAAGTTATATCTAGACGAAATAAACTAAGTAGATTATTTTATTTGTGGAAAATATGATAAGATGTGACTTGCTGAACAACTGTTTTACCATAGTGTATAGATTTGCTATTTTGCATAGAGTATTTTATACCTTTTATGAGATGTGATATAGATGCGAGGGGGTTGTATAAATTTTGAAAGGTTTGGGTATTGTAGCCAAAAACATGATTTACAAGAACAGATAAATCATGATTAACACAATACACACATCACACCTTTCAGACAACCCTCACGGACAAATGTGCCAGATTTTTCATCATTTGACGTTTCCATTGGGTTGCTGGGATTTTCTTCGGGAACCTCAAAGGGTGAACATGGGTCAAGTCTGTTCTGTAGGAGAGGATTTAACACCAAACCTCCTCCAGTGTCTCACTCAAGTACCTGAGGGGTAGGGATCCTAGGGAAGGTGGGTGGGAAGGGTTTCCTGTCTTTGGGGCTATCTTCTTTCTCTTCTTCGATCCTAGCATCCATATCTGTTTTTTCCTTTCTTACTTCTCATTTGAGGACCTGTCTATTTTTTCCCTCTTTCCATATTCACAAACTTCCATCGCTTAAGTCCTTCCTTATTTCCATGGTTACTAAAAACCTAAGTCTTATCTTTAACAAGAAGGCTGAAGAATCGGACCTCACAAACACACATCCACATATACACAAATATACATTTCTAAACGAACATTAAATCACATAAGAGGAAGCCTGTAATGATGTGAGAACCGCCAGGTGTTGTAGGGAAAATGTGTATACATATTGAAACATGCACACATATATAGGAAGCTATGATGGTTCTACATCAAATATACATAAAAAGAGGTGCACATCCATAACAAACAACTATAAAGTATTAATGAGTGATGGATAAATAAGAGAGAGGCTTGAGCAAAGAAGAAAACGAAAATAGGAGTAGAATTAGTCATGTTGATCATTAAGAAACATCAGCGTAATAAGTACTCTGATGAATTGAAGGATAGTGGGATGTAAATTAATGTAGACATAGTATCTATTGAAAATTTGGAAGTTGATAAGTAGAGGAGGACGCTAAGTAGTAAATGATATATTAAAGAATGAATGTGAAGTTTAAAATAGATTTAAATCTTTACCAGAAGCTGCTTAATTATGGTATACATATAATTATATACTAGGGTAATGAACCGTGAGGCCTACTCAGAAAGGCTAAGGGGGTGTACCCAGTATTCACTAAGTATAAAGGGCAGGCGTACCTACGTGGAGATAGGATGATCTGTGGCCTAAAAAATAGGGATGTTTTGTAAGGGGCGTAGCTACCAGAAGGGAAAGAGGAAGTACTCTCATAAGGTCTACCCACAAACAAGGAATAGGTGCTGATACTAGGAAAGGGAACATTATTGTGACAAAGTCACAAGTTTTATAGGGATTATTCTGGGGAGTATGAATTCTGTGAACAACTATCATTATTATGTTTCGTGGAACTAAATGAGAGTCAAAAGAACACTTTCATTTTGTCCAGAGTTCCTCCAAGCTACAAATAATGAAAATGGTATATACTAGCAAAAAGGTAGTACAAAATATAAGAATAGAAAATAGTTTACTCATGTGTCATAAACACCTGAAGTTTATGCTTGAAAAAAAAAAGAAAAGTAAAGAAAAGAAAAAGAGTTCGCACAATTCCTAAATTTTAGTAAAGCTGACCAAATCCATGAGTAAATGGTCATGTCTTAATAACAAAGTAAAGTAAGAAAGAATAGAGAAACAATAAGCAAAAGATTGCTCAAGAAAGGACAGAGAATTGTTATGGAAAGGCAAGATATGTATATAAACATATGTAAGAAATGTATACTGTTAAGATATGAAATGTTATTATGAGTGGTATTATTTTCATAATGATTATGCATAAAATATCGCATGTTCGATCTGAGGGGGCGAGGGATATGTAGTGATTTCAGAATTTCTGTATAAATTCTAGAACCACTTAGCCTTCTACACATGACATTCTGGATATGAGTGTGGGATGGTAAAATCCTACCTACTGCACATCACATGTTTGTGTGTACAGGTTTAAAATCTGTCGTGTGAAGAAACTAGACACAGTGGTCAGGCGGCACCGACAAGTATCTGTTGGGCAATCCATCGGTGTTTTAGTGAGTGTGTAAGGAAGAATCATGGAGTTTATTTGCAGCTCTGTGCTTATGTTGTCATTGACTATTGTTACTAAAACAAGAACAGTTGCAAAACGTACTCTTGTAGACTCTTGATGCAACTTTGTTAGAGGCAAGACTCACTTTATGATTCATGTTAAGAAAGGTCATGGTATCCAAGCCAACTTTCTTTTAACTGTAACTCAATTTGTTTCTAATGTCCGAGTGTATGAGAGACTTGCAGGAAGTTACATATTCATTGGAAAGTGAAATTTTTATTGTGTATGGAGGTCAAATAATTCGTTAGTTGATGAAAAGTAAAGTTTGTATGTCTATTTATTTCATAAGTAGGAAGAGTCTAAAAATTCCTCTACGTAGTGTAATTTGACACAGAGAAGAAGTGAAGAAGGTTTCCAGCACTCGGCTATTCAGTAAAGAAGAGTGGCTGCAAATTGCAAATAAGTCACCTCATAAAGAAGTCGAAGGTGGTGTGGGGGAATAAGCCAATATAACTCAGATCCACACTCTCACTGTAAGTCATCAGAACGTTAGAATATGTGCTCAGGGAAAAACCCGGTAATTTTTTTATCCACAAGAAAACTGGGAAAACCCGGAATTTTTTAGGTTTCCAGGAATTTTTCATTTTTTAGTCTTTAGTTAAATTTTATTAATTGTGATTGGTAAAAACTGATAACCTAACAAAGAATTTTAGTCTATCCTGCTTCTGCAGAATAATACTGCAGCAATAAAATGTAAGAATGGAATGAAACCAAATTAAAACTTAAGTTGCAAAGGAAATGTGCCATTTACAACATGAAAACACAGTACACACACAAGAACCTGCCCAAAGAAAAATGTGTCTAAGGCTTGAAGACGAAGACAATAAACTACTCCATAACAGCAAACTAGTTATGATGATCATGATGTACTAACGGTTTACATTAAGTTCGTTTTGAGCAGTTGCCAGGAGGCTCATGTGCGTGCACAGTTGAGTTGCATATGAGCAGTACCTTCCACTTCCGGCTACTTGAAGTGTGGCTACAGCAGTAGGAAGAAGCAGTCTTGCTACCCAGAAAATTTTTTGTAGCATGCCTAAGCTGCCAGATTCGCACATTCACAGAACAGTCTGGGTTGTAGGGGGAAGGAGATAATAACCTGTGTTTGTGTTTAGTGATTTTGCTGCTTTGTCTTCGTTTACAGTTCACACATCAAATGAAAACAAAACGGCTTTGTGTGGCCGGGAGCTGTCAAGTGAATTAAAATACATTCACATAATTGCACAAGGCTAAAGTATGTTATTAGTTTCAGTTTTCTAATTTTATTTGATTTCCACATTTTTGGCAGTCAAGCATTAATCACATTGCACAAGAACGCAGTTATATTTGTCGGTGGCTAAATAAATGTGGCTTTTATTAATCTTTCTCCCAGATGTGGAAGAGATAAGAAAAGAAAAGTTTCATTCCACACTATTGGCTAGTTTCAACAGTTCACCGAATTTCAAGCACACATTTTCATATTATGGCTCATATGGCATTATGCCATAATAAAGAGCTAAACACGAGACAATACAGTATTGATACTCCAAGAAAATTTGTATCCAGAAATGCGCACCGAAAAGCTTAATATCATGTTGGGGCCTACTTCATCGTAAATCTGGGCATATGCAATCCAAATTATGAATTTAGTGTGGTACGAAATTCCTATGATCTTGGTGTATCCCCTGATGTCCTATTTCCTTTATGATATCATGTAAGAATTCTTAGTGCTGTATGTATACAAACATGTGGACTTCCTATGTCATCGTAGCTGCAAAGTAGTACGAATGGTTCTTTGAAAAGCATTATTTTCAAAGGAAATTTCCTTCTACTCACGATAAATTATGTTACATATGAGAATGTGCAATGAATTTTGTAAGTTACAGAGCACTTGATTCTCATTTAAAACTGAACACTTTGAGTACTAACCACTTGGAGTAATTTCAAGCCCAGAAGGTCAGACATTAATGCCATTTTACTGGCACATTTGTGTATTGTCTCTTAAAGTGTAACACACACTGAAAAGACCAATATTATACGTGAAAGCTTAGCTTTTCTCGTAGCTTATTGATCTTCAAGATCAATAATATTTGTGAAGGCTTAGTTTTTCTTGTAACTACACTATGTACATTAATTTAAACCATTAACTTTTTTTATTTGTATGTTCATGCTACCTAACAGTGGTGTTGCTATTGGTTGACTACGTCACGTCCTATGCTCTGAATATCTGCCGTCATTGGCTGGCGAAAGCACATGACATGAGCTATGACTGACTTATAACTGCGCATTGCGATCTCTTGTTTCAATGCTTTGAAAATTAACATGCTGCGTTTGGTGGAATTCAAATTAATACTTTGGTAATACAAAGATATGCAGCATATCTTAATATGAAAGTTTCATTTTCTAAAGTGCTGGGAAATTCCACACTGGTTTATAAAACCTTTACCATTGAAAGGATTGATGTTTTTACTGCTCTGAGGGAAACTGCACGGTCGTTTATCATGGATAAAGTTTATTTTCACCTTGAAAGAAGTGTATTTCCGTGTGGGGGGAAAAGTGCGTTTTTAACCGGGAGATCCGGGAAAAATCCGAATTTTTTTTTTTCTTATCCGCGTATACACCCTGATTTCAGTAGTACTGGACAACTTTATACAATTAACCATAAATTTTTTATGCACTCCCTCCATTGTGTTTCTTGAAAGTTGGAATTTCTCAAAGGCAGTTAAGTTTTGGAAAAATGGAACAAAAACATAAACTCCATTGTCAACTTAAAACAACTCTCCTCAAAATGATTATGTAATGGAATGAATTATCATATTTATTCTTTGAAACAAATTTAAACTATGTTCTTGAATATTGTTAAATTTTACCATGAAACTATTTGGATACACTGTATAACTACTTCGAAATATTTCTCTGAATAGGTGATAAATTCTTTCTTTATATCTATCACCTTATCTCTGTGAGAAACTCTGAAAATCTGCTCATCAACTATTTTAGACATATGTTAGAGGTCAGAAGTATATAATCAAGTCAAAAAGACACATTAAGTTGCAGATAGACACAATTAAAAGACACTTACACAAAGCTTTCAGCCATAGCCTTCATCAGCAAAAGAGAAACACACACCATTCATACACACAAGCAAGCACACCTCACGCACACATGACTGCCAACTCTTGCTGGAATGGTGTGTGTTCCTCTTTTGCTAATGAAGGTTGTGGTTGAAAACTTTGTGTGGAGTTCGGAATCAGTACTTATATGTTTGTTTTTAACACTTTTGAATAATTATTTTAGGAAACATAAGTTAACAGAAATGTTTCACTGATACATAGACTTTGAACATTCACACACATATTGGGAAAGAACTGTTTCCGCTATAATTAGTATTACCACAATGCACTCTTTGAAGAGTAATTAATGTAGTCAGTAACCTTTGGTAGTTGGAGTTGTTTTCACTGCATGCCATATAATTTTGACAGAAAGCTGGTTTTGTAAATTTGTAATCAAATGGAATTACCTGTCTCGGCATATGATAATGTATTAATTTGCATGGTACCAGCATTAACAAATAGAACAGTGAAACGCAAATTACTTTAGTGCATTGAATACACAGAGAATTCAAAAATTGTAACGACAGAACCACTTTACATGTAAGTAATTATTTTGATGAGTTCACCGAAACTTCACATAGCAGCACCCTGAGAACATATGTACTGTTTAATGCAACACTTGTTATAAGAGTACTTGACTACAGCTATCACTTTAGTGAACAGTCTCACGCCTCCAGAGCCATTGCTACCTAATTCCAGCAACTGCAGCAATTTAGATATTCATTTCCATCCAGTAGGCAGGATTTCATGTAAGATGCAGGTTCCTTTGCACAGTTGGCCAACAACCAGACTAAGTCACTTCTTGATTTCCACTTAATCATTAATGCAACTGGCTATCCAGTCACTGTAGAATATTTGGCAAACATTATGCATAATATTGACATACTTTTACAGCATACTGTACTTGTCAGCTCCAGTGTTGCATTTTATCTAAATGTAAATTAGAGGCTTTCGTCATATAATGGGTACACGGCTGCTCACTATCCTTTCTTACAAAGAACTCTATGAAAAAGATGAGTTATGAGATAATTCTCATCTTGTGGTTTCTCATGTTTCCATATGAGCACTGTTCTCTCCCTAAATGAACACTTTAATTTTAACATATTATTTGACTGTTTTTCCCATACTCATATTGATTGATTACTAAATACTTCACTACTAATAAATACAACTTTGCAGTTAATACAAGATGTGCTCAAGTAATGCAATAAATCTTTTTGCTCGGCCAATTTTGGTTGAAAAAATGTTGAATTTGTCATGGGACATTGAGGAATATTCCTGGTTCAGCCCCTCTAGTTTCATGATGTTCCGATTGGTGACAGCAGTATCTTCAAAATGGTGTCTGTAACGGAGGTGCAGTCCAAGCAGAGAGCTGTCACTGAGTTTCTTTTGGTGGAAAACTGGAGCATCACATATATTTCTAGGAGCTTGCAGAGTTTTTATGGAGACCTGGCAGTCAACAAAGGCATGGTAAATCATTGAGAAAGGCACCTGTCATCATTGCAACAAGGTCGCACAGACTTCTCCAATCTCCCGTGTGCCAGCTGGCCACACACAACGGTGACTCCTGCGATGTTGGAGCGGGTGGACACTCTCATTTGAGGTGATTGACATATCACAATCAAACACATAGCTGCTCAACTGGGCATTTCTGTTGGTAGTGCTGACAGACTCATCCACAAGGTGTCGTGCTCAAAGGTGTGTGTTCGACGAGATCCTTGCCACCTAACAGAAGACCATAAAGAGCAACAGAGGACCATCTCTACAGTACTGCTTATGGCTTATGAGGCTGATCATGAAAACTTTTTGTTGAACATCATCACAGTTGAAGAAATCTTGTTTCACCATTTCAAACCAGTAACAGAATGGCAATCCATGGAGTGGCACCATACCACTTCTCCTCTGAAGAAGTAGTTCAAACCTACACCCTCAGCCAGCAAAGTCATGGTGACAGTCTTCTTGGACTCTGAAGGTGTTATTCTGTTTGATGTCCCGCTCCTAGTGCAACAATGAAATGTGAAGTGTATTGTGCTGCCCTCCGGAAATTGAAGAAATGACTTAGCGAGTTAATCACCCTCAAAGTGCAAATGAACTTCCCCTTCTCTGTGACAATGCAAGTCTGCACACAAGTCTGCGCATCCAAGAGGAGCTCACAAAACTTTGCTGGACAGTTCTTCCTCATCCACCCAACCACATGGGTCTCGTACCTTCTGACTTCCATCTGTAGGTCCCAGTGAAGGATGCATTCCAAAGGAAGCAGTATGTGGATGTTACTGATGCAGCCAGATGTTGGCTCAGATGTTCGCCAGTAGAGTGATACTTCGCAGGTGTACAGGCCCTCCCATTAAGGTGGCATAAGGCTGTTGCATTGAATGGAGATCATGTTGAGAAATAGGGTACTGTAGCCAAAAGAGTGGAGAATAATGTAGTGTATTGGAATCCTGAATAAAACCAACCTGCTTTCAGAAAAAAAGGATGTGTTTCATTACTTTTTGAACACACCTTGCAATTTTTACAAAATTATATTCATTACAAAAGGCATGCAGTGAATTAAAGTTGGCAGTTAGTCACAATAATTGCTGCTGAATGCTTGAGTTTGGAAGAGCACACATTTCAGGCACATCCTGTTCAGTTAGCTAGCAGGACTATTGCTGTTTGGTGCAAACATATACTAATCTCATATTTACCATGGTATCTTTCTTGAGATGGACTAACACACTGTTTATGGATGTAGAAAAGTGATAATTAATTTTGGTATATTGCTGAGGCGGTTACATGCTGATCATGTCCTACTCCCAGATCAGTGCTTATCATTCATTACCAAAATTTACACTGTCATACTCTCACTATTCACCATATTATTGTGTAATTTTGTACAACAGTTAAAATTTTCACTGATCCCAAGCTGCAGATTCACTAAACATCAGTGTTCCACAGTCCACACTTTTATTATTGATCAATGAGACACTTCATACCATTCAAGGTGACAAAGTCACTGTTTGTACAATGTTACAGTTTGTACCAAGTCACTGTTCATTTATCCCTCTGAACACAAACTGTAACAGTTACAGACACACAAAATCATTCCCACCAGGGATGCTGTGTGCAGCATTTCAAGAGCATGAGATTGTGGCTGGTATTACCAACCTAGCACTTCACACGTAAGTTGCAGTTGGACATGTACACATGAGATACATGTCTAGAGTGTTCTGGTCTTCTAAAGTTTTCCTCGTCTCACAGATCTTGCACAGTTGCATTGGTATTGACGATATAGCTCTGTGAATCTGCTGTAGGAATTAGATGACTCCTGAGACAATCACAACTGCAGTGAACTATTGCACTATATCATATGCATATTGAAAATGCTTTACATTCACATATATTCATTCAATCATTTCATATGAGCACAAGCCATGAACTCACTGAATTGCAGTTAAAGCTGAATAATGCTGTATTAAAAATAAATGTCATTAGCACTTCTGCTCAGACCACAAACTTCCTTTCAAGGGCTGTCCGCAGTGACTCCTCACTGAAGATCGCTAGTGGTGACGGATGCCTCCAAACTTTTCTGAGCAGTCTGCCTCTCAGTTCTGGCCAATCAGAGGCCAGGAAAGGCAACACTGCCACATAAGGCCATGCTATGACCAACAAATGAATGGTGAGCAAACAGTCTTCACATGAAACCCACACTTTAGCTTGCAATAACATGATGCAATAGGCTGTGTCACTAGAATTATTCCCATATTGCACAGAATTGCAGTTTGCACCGGGCCAATTAGATATAAGTGTTACAACCTGCCCGTCGCTCCCCCCCCCCCCCCCCCCTCTCTCTCTCTCTCTCTCTCTCTCTCTCTCTCTCTCTCTCTCTCTCTCTCTCTCTCTCTCTCTCTCTTTATGATGACTGATGTCACAGATGTTAAGATAGTAGTGGCAAGCTGACCACACTAGCCAGCTGGCAGTCTGCCATCACTATCTTAATGTCTATGTGGAATGGAATACACACTGTGTGCTATCAAACTGTTGGGCAGGGGAAGTCCTCTTCAGTCGTCTATGGCTCAGCTGAAGTTTACAGGTGGGTCCCAGTCAAAATATCATGGACAGCTGGCAGCAAGCTCAAAAATCCTTTGAATCCTCAGTTCATTGGGAAATTTTTAAAATTTACATTCACTGTACCAGTTTTAAAATGATTCAAAGGATGTCAGAATGTCCATCGTCAATAGTGCTGAAGTATCTCGATCATACAGTAATAGTTGGAGGTGCCTTTAACCTACCAAGTTTAAATGGGATAACATCTGTGGATTCATTTCAGATTGTACAGACACAGCCTTGTGAAGTAGTTCTGAACACATTATCTGAAAACTGACTTGAGCAAATAGTTCAACAAATGGAAATATTTTAGACCTTATATCTACAAATAGACCTAACATTATCAACAGTGTCAGTATAGAGACAGGGATTAGCAATCACAGTATGATGGTTACAAAAGTTAATAAACCTATCAAGAAAGATAGGAGAATTTTTGTGGTGGAAAGAACAGATAAGCAGTTATTTGCCTCCTACTTAGACAATGAATGGGTAGACAGTGAACAGGCATTATTTAGTTCTAATATGATGGACGTAGAGGAATTATGGGCAAAGTTTTAACTGATTGTAAATTAGGTTCTGCAGAAGTATGTGCTGATTGAGTGGATTAAGGACAGAAAAAACACAATGATGTAGCAACAACATTCAGAAAATAATGTTAAATTAACAGAGATAGCCGCACTCTTGGTTCAAAAAAGAACACACAACTGTCATCAGGTAGAATATAGAAGGTTGTGCACCTATAAAAAAAATTTATGCGTGAAGCAGTCAACAACTTCCGTCATCACATTGTCATGTCATAACCACAGCCAAGTGCACTTTTGAGGGTGGGGTCATCAGTCAAGTTCGATGCTTAGAACTGAAATCAACGCTGACGGATCCTTGATCCTCGAATTGTGGTCATGCTGTTACCTCCTCGGCACTATGATGAGCATTGAAGGTAGCCCCCCTATCAGATCTTTGTGATTATTGAGTCGACCTTAAGTCTCCTTGAACCTCCCATCATTGATTTGCCTTCTGGACTGCAGTATGTTTTCATACAGAGGACATGGAGGATATGTCAGCACTTCTGTCTTCCTGATAGATGGTCATAATCCTAAACTTACAGCAGGCAATGGAGGATAAAAGTATATGATAGGGCCCAAGGTAGCACTTACGTAAGTTTTCAGTTAGGCCCACTTTCTACAAAGGTGGAAAAATCCATACTATGTCTCCTGGGCTGTATCTTGCTGGCTTTATAGTGCTCTCGTTCTTTCCACTGTGTGTTTGTGGTCCGTATGTGAGCCAGCTGCCTTGTTTCCTCACTCCTGATGATTTGTTTCATGAAGTCATCCTAAATATCATCCAGTTGACTCAGTAACAGTGTATGTATAGTCATTTTGGCCTCATAATGGAGCAGGGGGGGGGGGGGGGGGGATGGTGTGAAGCCTGTAGTTTCTCGCTTCACTGTATTGGAAGCTAATTTCACAACTGGCAGTACTGTTTGCCAGTCTCTCTCTTCAAAATAGATGCACATTGAGAGCATGTCTGCCAACGTCTTATTAAAGTGTTCAACGGGATGGTAGATAGTTGTCATCCAGCGGGTTCTGTCACAGTGTGAAATTACCTCTGATAGTAGCATCGACTGGAAAACTTTTCCGCAATCGTAGATCATCACACAGAGTGCTTCTTTCCTCAGAATAACATCTTCCACAAGGAACTTAGTGATTTCTGGAGCTTCGGCAGTCAGCACAATTTTGGCGACAATATAGCAGGCGAGTTGGTGCAAACTGTTATCCATCATTTCCCATTTGTCAACTTCGGAAGCCTCCCCAAGAGGTTATTCCAATTCAGTACTGCTGCAAGTGGTACCAGATATCCCAGAGCTAATTGCAATGTTATTGGCGCTCACAGTGTCTAAAGGGTTGGTAGAAATCTGGACAGTGGCAACTGTATCTGATTTGGCCTAGAGTCTTCATGAACCGCCAGATGACCAGATGCGGGGACATCATGAAAATACTTCACGATCACGGGCCGTAGATGAGCTGGAATGATAAGCAACCATTTCCACCCAATAAGATCATAGTTACTTCTACACAATGTTCCATTTACTTATGGAATCCTCCTTCGGTTGATCACACATTCTTCAATGCTTCTGTAGTTTTCAGTATTGCTGAATCTTCCCTCTATTCAGCAGCAATATCATTTAATGCATTGATGACTGAGATATTACCCATGGTGCTGGTTCCAACAAAGGATTCCCTAAGGCAGTCAGTTTCCTTGTGTTTGTATCAGTTTTTGTTCACTCTTGTGATATACTCGTGAGGGTGCAGTGCTTATCTCACCAATCGACCCAACAGATCCTTCAGTGTAATCAGCCAGCATAGAGAATGGTGATCTATTGCAACAGTGAGTTGTAAGCCAAGTAAATAGGGCTGGAACTTATTGATCACCCAAACAACTACAAGGCACTCAGTCTCAGTTGTATAGTAGCTCTTCTTTGACTTCGGGAGTACTCTGGCAGCATACGCTCTCACTTTCTCAGCACCTTTCTGAATTTGTACTAGAACTGCCCTTACCCCAAAACTCCTAGTGTTCATATGAAGTTCTGTCTCAGCATTCTCATCTAACAATGCTAGAGCTGGATAAAATGTTAGCACTTCCATAAGGACGAGGAAGAATCTTTCCCATGCCTCATTCCAGGAAACTCTGACATCTCCCTGTGGTAGTTCTTGCAAAGATTGCTACAGAAGTCTTTCATGAATCACTGATTCTGAGAAAACTTGTGTGCAGAGGAGATGGAAAGTCTGTGGCTGCTCTTATGTTCCCTGGATTGATGCATTGTGATGTATTTATTTCTGGGGTGATGAACACTTTTTTGCATTCATGCAGAGACCTGCAGTGCGAACATGCTACAACACAGTTGTAAGTCAGTTTAGATGTTCTTCAGGTGTATTTAGAAAAAAACTTCATCTAGATAGCAAAGAAACATTTTCCATTTAAGGTGTCAAAGCAAAGTTGTCCATCACATGTTCAAAGATGGTTAGAGTGTTACAGAGTCCAAACACCATAACGTTGAGCTCATAGAAGCCATCAGGAATTGTGAAGGCAGTCTTTTCACGGTCAGTCTCATCAAATTCGATTTGCTAATAGTATGTCTGCATGTCTACAGTTGAGAAATACTTTACTCCTTTCAAACAGCCCAGGATGTCAGCGGTTCACAGCAGTGAGTAGACATCTTTCCTTGTGGTTTTGTTCAGTCATTGAGAGTCAATGCAGAAGTGTCATTTGGATCCTTCTTCAAGAGACCACCAGAGAGGACCAAGGACTCTCAAAAGGTTCAATGATGTCATCTTGCAGCATCTTTTCCACTTCCTCCTGGAGTATGTGTTTGTTCATTCAGCGAAAATCTGTATTAGCACTGGCTGATTGATGAATGATCGCCAGTATTGATAAGGTGTTGTATCATGAGCCACTTGGACTGTCTTTTCTCCACTCTGAATTTGAAAGCATTCAATAACTGATGCACAACACCTGTTACTCGCCAGTGTTGTTCCTCACTCAGGCCTGATCCTATTGGTAGTTTGAGTGTAGCTTCCTCCCATGTGTTGTCTGTTGTGGTGGTTGTTGTTGTTGTTGTCTTCAGTCCTGAGACTGGTTTGATGCAGCTCTCCATGCTACTCTATCCTGTGCAAGCTTCTTCATCTCCCAGTACGTACTGCAACCTACATCCTTCTGAATCTGCTTAGTGTATTCATCTCTTGGTCTCCCTCTACGATACTAATTTTGTGATGCCTTGATGCCTCAAAACATGTCCTACCAACCGATCCCTTCTTCTAGTCAAGTTGTGCCACAAACTTCTCTTCTCCCCAATCCTATTCAATACCTCCTCATTAGTTACGTGATCTATCCACCTTATCTTCAGTATTCTTCTGTAGCACCACATTTAGAAAGCTTCTATTCTCTTCTTGTCCAAACTAGTTATCGTCCATGTTTCACTTCCATACATGGCTACACTCCAAACAAATACTTTCAGGAACGACTTCCTGATACGTAAATCTATATTCGATGTTAACAAATTTCTCTTCTTCAGAAACGCTTTCCTTGCCATTGCCAGTCTACATTTTATATCCTCTCTACTTCGACCATCATCAGTTATTTTACTTCCTAAATAGCAAAACTCCTTTACTACTTTAAGTGTCTCATTTCCTAATCTAATTCCCTCAGCATCACCCAATTTAATTTGACTACATTCCATTATTCTCGTTTTGCTTTTGTTGATGTTCATCTTATATCCTCCTTTCAAGACACTGTCCATTCCGTGCAACTGCTCTTCCAAGTCCTTTGCCGTCTCTGACAGAATTACAATGTCATCGGCGAACCTCAAAGTTTTTACTTCTTCTCCATGAATTTTAATACCTACACCAAATTTTTCTTTTGTTTCCTTTACTGCTTGCTCAATATACAGATTGGATAACATCGGGGAGAGGCTACAACCCTGTCTCACTCCTTTCCCAACCACTGCTTCCCTTTCATGCCCCTCGACTCTTATAACTGCCATCTGTTTTCTGTACAAATTGTAAATAGCCTTTCACCCCCTGTATTTTAGCATTTGAAAGAGAGTATTCCAGTCAACATTGTCATAAGCTTTCTCTAAGTCTACAAATGCTAGAAATGTAGGTTTGCCTTTTCTTAATCTTTCTTCTAAGATAAGTTGTAAGGTCAGTATTGCCTCACGTGTTCCAACATTTCTACGGAATCCAAACTGATCTCCAGTTTTTCCATTCGTCTGTAAAGAATTCGCGTTAGTATTTTGCAGCTGTGACTTATTAAACTGATAGTTCGGTAATTTTCACATCTGTCAGCACCTGCTTTCTTTGGGATTGGAATTATTATATTCTTCTTGAAGTCTGAGGGTATTTCGCCTGTCTCATACATCTCGCTCACCAGATGGTAGAGTTTTGTCATGACTGGCTCTCCCAAGGCCGTCAGTAGTTCTAATGGAATGTTGTCTACTCCGGGGTCCTTGTTTCGACTCAGGTCTTTCAGTGCTCTGTCAAACTCTTCACGCAGTATCGTATCTTCCATGTCGTCTTCATCTACATCCTCTTCCATTTCCATAATATTGTCCTCAAGTACATCGTCCTTGTATAAACCCTCTATATACCCCTTCCACCTTTCTGCCTTCCCTTCTTTGCTTAGAACTGGGCTGCCATCTGAGCTCTTGATATTCTTACACATGGTTCTCTTCTCTTCAAAGGTCTCTTTAATTTTCCTGTAGGCAGTATCTATCTTACCCCTAGTGAGATAAGCCTCTACATCCTTACATTTGTCCTCTAGCCATCCCTGCTTAGCCATTTTGCACTTCCTGTCGATCTCATTTTTGAGACGTTTGTATTCCTTTTTGCCTACTTCATTTATTGAATTTTTATATTTTCTCCTTTCATGAATTAAATTCAATATTTCTTCTGTTACCCAAGGATTTCTACTAGCCATCGTCTTTTTACCTACTTGATCCTCTGCTGCCTTCACTACTTCATCCCTCAGAGCTACCCATTTTTCTTCTACTGTATTTCTTTCTCCTATTCCTGTCAATTGTTCCCTTATGCTCTCCCTGAAACTCTGTACAACCTCTGGTTCTTTCAGTTTATCCAGGTCCCATCTCCTTAAATTCCCACCTTTTTGCAGTTTCTTCAGTTTTAATCTACAGGTCATAACCAATAGATTGTGGTCAGAGTCCACATCTGCCCCTGGAAATGTCTTACAATTTAAAACCTGGTTCCTAAATCTCTGTCTTACCATTATATAACCTATCTGAAACCTTTTAGTATCTCCAGGCTTCTTCCATGTATACAACCTTCTTTTATGATTCTTGAACCAAGTGTTAGCTATGGTTAAGTTGTGCTTTGTGCAAAATTCTACTAGGCGGCTTCCTCTTTCATTTCTTTTCCCCAATCCATATTCACCTACTACTGCCCCAGTCCATATTCACCTAATACGTTTCCTACTATCCCTTTTCCTACACTCGAATTCCAGTCACCCATGACTATTAAATTTTCGTCTCCCTTCACTATCTGAATAATTGCTTTCATTTCATCATACATTTCTTCAATTTCTTCGTCATCTGCAGAGCTAGTTGGCATATAAACTTGTACTACTGTAGTAGGCGTGGGTTTTGTATTTACCTTGGCCACAATAATGCGTTCACTATGCTGTTTGTAGTAGCTTACCCGCATTCCTATTTTCCTATTCATTATTAAACCTACTCCTGCATTACCCCATTTGATTTTGTGTTTATAACCCTGTAGTCACCTGACCAGAAGTCTTGTTCCTCCTGCCACCGAACTTCACTAATTCCCACTATATCTAACTTTAACCTATCCATTTCCCTTTTTAAATTTTCTAACCTACCTGCCCGATTAAGGGATGTGACATTCCACGCTCCGATCCCTAGAACGCCAGTTTTCTTTCTCCTGATAACGACATCCTCTTGAGTAGTCCCCGCCCGGAGATCCGAATGGGGGACTATTTTACCTCCGGAATATTTTACCCAAGAGGACGCCATCATCATTTAATCATACAGTAAAGCTTCATGTCCTCGGGAAAAATTACGGCTGTAGTTTCCCCTTGGTTTCAGCCATTCGCAGTGCCAGCCCAGCAAGGCCGTTTTGGTTAATGTTGCAAGGCCAGATCAGTCAATCATCCAGATGGTTGCCCCTGCAACTACTAAAAAGGCTGCTGCCCCTCTTCAGGAACCACATGTTTGTCTGGCCTCTCAACAGATACCCCTCCATTGTGGTTGCACCTAAGGTACGGCCATCTGTATCGCTGAGGCACGCAAGCCTCCCCACCAACGGCAAGGTCCATGGTTCATGGGGGTGGGGGAGGGGGGGAGAGGGGGAGGTAGGTAAAGGAGCACAATTCTTTGTCAGTGACAGTAAGCTGCCCTTGTTGGATGGGTGCAGCTGTCCCGACAAACATATCTTTAGGGGTGAACTGCTGCTGCTCAAGACAATTAGTGATCCAAAATTCGACTCTGAGCAGCCTTCTGCAATCAACAAAAGCTTAACAGTTAACTATGCATCTTGACTGAGAACTGGAACTCGTCTAATTGATGAAGGCAGAATAATGTGTCTTCAGAGACATGTGATCACCCAGAGCAATCTTTGATATGTCTACTTGTTGGAAAGGCCTCATCAATCTGAAGCTTGGAATTTCTACATACTGTGATTGCTTAGGATGCCTACAAGAAGTGCCCTTGAGAAGTGACATCAAGACTACATTCTTTCAACACTTACGATTCTGGTCTCTTAGGTAGCCACTATTAACTGTGGCTTGGCTAAAATATGTAACTCTTTTTTCGTGTGTACAAATATATACTTGGAATTTCAAAACAGTTTTAGGTTTATTAGACATTCTACTTTAAACACACGAATTTGGTATTGGTAGTGTTAGATCTTGAATAAACAAATGAAATGTCAAGTTAGTAGTAATTATCTCCGAAAAACTATTGAGAAGGAATTCTAATATTCAGGTGTGTAAGAAAATGCATGATCATTTTGTTTATATTTCTTTTAGAGCCAATCTACATCAAAGCAAACACACAAAATGAAAGATGAAAGCAAAATTTTGCATTCATAGTGGAATGCGATGTGATGCAAATCGAAACATGTAGAGAAACACAGCCCAACACTACCTTTACTGTACCGTTACACTTGCATTCAGTTCCTGATGTATCTTGCGTAGCTACTTAATGTGTGAAAATAATGTGATAAATGTATCCAGCAATTCATCATCAAAAAGTCTAGAATTACTAAAATTTTCAGATGACGTGTAATCTGAATAATCATCAAATACTTCGTTTTCATCATGTGTAAACTTGTAAAGGGCTTTGTTAACCATTTTCTCCAATCACTTCTCCCCTTCACTGCACATTTTGAACACAAAATCAACCCAAAAGCACACAAAATTCACAAAACAGAACTCAAACATCACTTAATGTCTGTGGAGCAAATGACAATAACAAAGGTTTCAAAAATGTTGAATTTTTCAAGTGATACCGCTATTGTCATCTATGAAGCCTCCAGACCTCGCATATGATTCTGAGAGCTGTAAAAATGTGTTCAGCACCATGGAAAATCATAACTGGCATGACATAACATTATGTCTGTGACACATTCCCTTTTCCTGCAAGCATTGTAATGTTAATTCAGCCGTTCATTAAGTGTTAGAATGACAGTTATGATGGGCAATGTTCTGTCGGTGATAGTTATTCTTGCAACACATGTTCCTTTTGGCTGGACGTATTTCCCATTTGTGATCTTCAGCACAATTACTTTTGTATCACAGAACATAACCTTCTTTAGAGGGCGAAGATAAGCATTCAACAGTACAGAAAAAAAAAGGGTTCCCTAAATCGATCAGTGCAGTGCCTGGATTGGTTGGCCGTTGATGATACCAGCGAGGTTCCCTGTCATCTTGGTAACTGTCGTCCATGGAGGATTACATCGATGGCTGTCTTGCTTAGATTATTTGAATTTGGAAGCTAGGTGAGTGGCTGACACCTCAGTACTGCAGCGGGGAATGGCTTTGTCCACAGGCCGATTATACACTGAGATAACAAAAGTCATAGGATACCTTGGAATATTGTTTCAGACCTCCTTTTGCCCAGCATAGTGCAGCCACTGTGGCATGAAATATTGAACCATGCTGCCTCTATAGCCGTCCATAATTCTGAAAGTCTTGCTGGTACAGGATTTTGTGTATGAACTGACCTCTTGATTATGTCCAACAAATGTTCGATGGGCTTCATGTTGGGTGATCTGGGTGGCCAAACAATTGTCTCGAACTGTCCAAAATATTCTTCAAGCCAATTAAGAACAATTGTGGCTTAATGATGTAGCCCATTGTTATCCATAAAAATTTCGCCATTGCTTGAGAACGTGAAGTCCGTGAGTGGCTGCAAATGGTCTCCAAGTAGCCCAACAGAACCATTTCCAGTCAGTGATCTGTTCGGTTGCACCAGAGGATACAGTTCATTTCATGTAAACACAGCACACACCATTATGGAGCCACCAGCTGCTTCCACAGTGCCTTATGGACAACTTGGGTCCATGGCTTTGTGGGGTCTGTGCCCTACTTGAACCCTATCATCAGCTCTTACCAGCTGAAATCAGGACTCATCTGACCTAGCCACAGTTTTCCAGTCATCTAAGATCCAGCTGATATTGTCATGAACCCAGGAGAGCTACTTTAAGCGATGTCGTGCTGTTGGCAAAGACACTCACATCAGTTGTCTACTGCCATAGCCCATTCACACAAAAATTTTGCTCTACTCTCCTGACAAATACATTTGCCATGTGTACCACATTATTTCCTTCAGTGTTGCTTGTCTATTATTAGCACTGACAACTCTACACAAATGCCGCTGCTGTCGGTTATTAAGTGAAAGCCATTGGAGACTGCATTGTCCGTAGTGAAAGGTAATGCCTGAAATGTGGTATCCTCAGAACACTCTTCACACTGTGGATCTTGCAATATTGAATTCCTTAATGATTTCCCAATTGGGATGTCCCATGCATCTAACTCCAACTACCATCCCACATTTAAAGTCTGTTAATTCTCGTTGTGCAGCCATAATCATGTTAGGCACCCTTTCACATGAAACATATGAGTACAAATGACAGCTCCGCCAATGCACTACTCTTATATACCTTGTGTATGCAATAATACAGCCGTCTATATGTGTGCATATTGCTCTCCCATGACTTTGTCACCTCAGTGTATGTGTTTGAATTTGACTGACATGAATAGAACTGTTGTGACAGTTGGCTTCTTGTGGCATAATAGTCATTGAATACTTGTCTTCTTTCTTTGCAGTACCATACAAGGTAGCCAGGGTATCCACAGTGAAAACAGATTGGCTTTTTGCACACCTTTCTCCAAATGTGAGGTCTTCTTTGGGACGTTTTACTTGGTGGAGGAGTTAGTTGTAATTGAATTGATTTGATTGTATTCTTTTTGCTGTTTGATGGTGGTGACATAAGTCTGACTTCATTCTTCAGGGATCATTCGCCTGGTGGTTAAGATTGGTGAAAATTGTGTCCAGCAGTCTGGCATGTCAGAGAAGTGAGATCATGGTGGACTTCCACAGATTTTGTAGGGACCACATTTGGCAGTCAATCGTGTCTCTTTTGTCCGACTTGTATCTGTGATTTCCTCAATGTGCTGGCACCACTAGATGAATTCTTCTGTTGTTGTGACAACCTTTACTAGAAGAGATTTGTAACTGTCTTCAGTGACTCCTTTCATCAGGTGAGATTTTGTCATTTTCTGTTTGTATTCGGATTCACAACATTGTAAAGGGTCAAAACATTCTGTATGTTTGACTATGTCATTTTGCCATGATGCTGGGCACTGTTCTTAAATTTTTCTCCTGCTAAGTGGGCGTGCTGTTAATTTTGACCAAGTGTTTTCTTGAGTGTGGCCTGGAATTTGTCACAGTTATTGAGCTTCTTTTCACTGTTCTCAAACCACTGTGCTCTCAAAGGAAAAGTATGCATTTGCTGAACACATCATGTTATCCCACCTGTTGTATTTGGCATCTTTTGAATCCTTTCAGCCATTTTGTCAGGTCCTGACCAGAGTCTCTGGGAAACAGTGATGGATGCCTGATGTGCATCTGACTTGCTGATGTTTTAAAATCCATCCACCTCCCCAAAATAGGGATCTTTGGAGTGATTTACTACTTGTTTTCCGGTTCCTGACTGTACAGGCAATTGTGTTTGTGCCAAACCACAGTGATGTAGATGTTTTGAAATAACTGGCTTCTCCACTAAACAGTGTCACTTCAAAATCACAAGCTAGTTAGTCTAAATCTGAATGCAAAGTCATAAGTGAAGTACAACACTTAAAAATGAAAGCACATTTATCATTAATGCTGATGTATAGCCAGAGCAGAAATGACCTCCTAGATCAGGAGTGGGCAAACGTTGCACGCGGCTCATGAGCACACAGCGCTGCACGTGTGCTGCTCGCATGCTATCGTCAAACGGGACAGTGACGACAGCCGGCAGGTTGCGGCAGTGTAGTACTCGGCTAAGCTGCAGACGTTGAAGCGAAGCGACCACCACGTAGTGAACGTTGTATTTCAAGAACCGCAAAATGCAGAGTGAATCAAGGAACGGAAGAGATTTACTGTCTTTTAAAAAGGAATGGGAGAATAATTTTTTCTTTGTGCAAAAATGTGAAAATTCGAAATGTATAATATGTGACAGTATTCTCGCTGGTCAGCGGAAGTTTAATATTAAATGCCATTATTATATGTACCTGTACTTAGTGCAATAAAAGAGGAATTTCTCAAGCGATTTGGGGATATATCACACTTATCCCAAGGTTTTGAATAGTTCTCGAGACAATTTACTGTTTCTGTAGATGATATTCATCCCAGTTTGCAAATGGAATTAATAGATCTGCACTGTAGATTCTACAGCATAATTCTCGTCTGGGAGACAAGTTCCTTTTGGCAAGACGTTTAATAGATTTTTATAATGACTTTCCACAGCAAGAGTTTCCTCGTCTCCATCGTGAAGCCGCGAAGATAATGTCAGTGTTTGGCTCGACATACGTTTGTGAGAGACTTTTTCTGTTATGAAAATTAATAAGTCTCGGTTAAGAGCAAACATCAGTAATGAAAATTTACGTAACTGTTTGCGTTTGTATGCAGAAATTTTGTTCCAGACATTAAATGTATTGTAAACTCCACCTGTGATAATTAAATAAAACGTATCGTAGGTAATAGATACTCTTTCAAACCACAATTTCTTTCAAGCACTCCTACTAACTTTATTCCTTCATTCAATAAAACAGGCCAGGAAACAAAACACATTATAGAGGAAGAATAGGAGAGACGGTATGGTGGGGAGTGGAGAGAAGCGGGTGGCCAGCTTGCCCCGGTGTGCATGCAGAACACCTGTTAACTGCACACGTGCAAGTGCATCGCACACGTGCAGGATTTCTGCCCACCCCTGTCCTAGATGGATAGAGCAGCTATTTATACAACCATCAAATCTTTGAGAATATAAAAACAGGAAGTATTTCAGGAACCTTCCAGAAATGATAAATACTAAATAGGTCAAGTTAGGTAGTTGCATTGTAACTGGTGACGTGCAGCATGCCAGCCGGAGATGCTCACCACTGTGTCCCACTGCATGTGTCATATATAAGTGGAAGATCTTGCCAGGAACCCTAGAAAATTCTGTTCCTACATAAAACTGTTAAGTGGATAGAAGGCTTCTATTCAGTCAGTTATCACCCAGCCTTGTGCAGCAATAGATAACGGGAAAAGAATAGCCAAGGTTTTAAATTTTGCATTTAAAAAAACATCATTCATGCAGGAAGGTTGTTACACATCCATTGTTCAACAGGTGCACAAACTTCCATGCAGAGGACACAAATAGGCATCCCTGGCCTATAGAAACAACTGAAATAGTTGAAAATAAATATGTCACCAGGTCCAGATGGAATCCCAGTTCCGTCTTGCAGAGAGTGCTCTTTGTGTCATTGACCCCTTACTTAGCTTGCATTTATTGTGGTCCCAGGTGACAGGAAAAAAGTGCAAATGTCACCACACACGAGAAGGGTGAAAGAGCTGCCTGACAAAATTACAGACCAATATCCTAAAAGACAGGTTACCATGGAATTCTGGAGCATATTCTGAATCAGAATATAATAAATTTCATGGAGAGAGAAAAAAGCTTCAGTCCACAGATCAACATGGATTTAGAAAGCATTGCTTGTGTAAAAGTTAGTGTACCCTTTCCTTGCAAGATATCCTGTGAACCATAAATGAAGGTTGATGGGCAGAATTCATATTCCTAGGTTTCTGGGAAGCATTTCACACAGTGACACAGTGCAGATTGTTAACAAAAATCCAAGCATACAGAATAGTTTCTCAGATATGTGAGTGGCTTGAAGACTTTATAAATAATATAATTCAGTATGCTGTTCTAGATAGTGAGGCCTCATCAGAGACAGATGTATCCTCAACAGTACCACATGGGAGTGTGATAGGAATGCTATTGTTTTTGACGTACATTAAGCATCTGATGGATGGAGTAGCAGTCTATGACTATTTTCTGAATATGCTGTAGTGTGCAGGAAAATGTAGAAGGATACAGGATGACTTAGACAGAGTTCTTATTTGGTGTGATGAATGGCAGCTTACTCAAGACGTGAAAAAAATGGCAATGCAGATGAGTAGGAAAAACAATCCTGTAATGTTATTGTATAGTATTAACGGTGTTCTATGTGACTAAGTCGTGTTGATTAAATATCTATGTGGAATGTGACAATGACATGATATGGAATGAGCACATAAGGTTGGTTACAGGTTGACTGATTTTGAGGCAGTGGAAGAGTTCTAGAAAAATGTAGCTCATGTGTAAAGGACACTGTGTACAGAACTCTTGCGTGATCCATACTTGAGCACTGTTAGAGTGCTTTGTATTGCTGTTGGGTTGCATTAAAGATAGACATTGAAGATGCTGGGTTAGCTACCAGTAGGTTAGGTGTTATGAAATTGCACTGTGAATTAAAATGGTCATCCCAGAAGGGAAAAGGATGTTCTTTTTGTGAAACATGACTGGTGAAATGTAAAGAATCAGTGTTTGTGCCAGTCTGCATAATGATTCTACAGCCACCAACATACATCTCATTTAATAACCATGAAAACAAGACAGGAGGAATCAGGGCTCATACACAGTCGTTTTTTCTTTGTTCCATTTATAGCAATCCCTTTCATCCATGTAGTTAGTGGCAACATATTATCACATGTATTCTTGAAGACAACAAACCAATTGGAAGCCATACTGATTCATGACTATTCAATTAGTGTCCACAAATCAGAGATACTGGTTGCAGTTTGATCAAAGTTCTTAATGAGAGGTCATGTGACCAGAGGAACTACACAACCTCTTTCATATCCACAGATTGTTCCTGTAGCAATTTTACCATATTTGTGGAGCATTGGAGTGGTATATTCTCTTCTTTGGGGTGCAGTAGGCAAAAGCCTGTTCCGAAGATGCCCTTTTGGCAAGCAGGAAGTATTGCCTCATTTGGTTCTTGACGGTGTGTACTAAGGTGTAAATGACTCAACAGATCAATTGACTTTTTTCTTGTGTGTTTTTCCCAACTACTGGTGATGGTCCATCTTACCTGATCATTTGTCCTATGAGTGACATGTGATGAACACTCAAGTGTAACTCCTTCAGTCCACAGTCACATACAATGAGGTGACTAAAGTCATTGGATACCTCCTAAACATCGTTTTGGACCTCCTTTTGCACGGCGTAGTACAGGAATTTGATGTGGCATGGACTCAACAAGTTGTTCGAAGTCTCCTGCAGAAATGTTGAGCCATGCTCCTCTATAGCCATTCATAACTGTGAAAGTGTAGCTTATGCAGGACTTGGGTTCACAAACTGACCTCTCGATTATGTCCTATAAATGTTCGACGGGATTCATGCTGGGTGATCTTGGTGGCCAAATCATTCACTCAAATTGTCCAGAATGTTCTTCAAACCAGTTGCGAACAGTTGTGGCCTGGTGAGAAGGCACATTGTCATCTATGTTCTTTGGGAACATGGTCTCCAGGTAGCCAAACATAACCATTTCCAGTGAGTGATTGGTTCCGTTGGACTAGAGGACCCATTCAATTCCATGTAAACACGGCCCACACCATTCCAGCGGCTTGCACAGTGCCTTGTTGACAACTTGGGCCTGTAGCTTTGTGGGGTCTGTGCCACACTTGAACACTACCATCAGTTCTTACCAGCTGGATTCCTGAATCTGACCCAGGCCCAGTTTTGCAGTCATCTTGGATCCAGCCGATGTTGTCACAAGCCTGTGAGAGCAGCTGCAAGTGATGCCGTCCTTTTAGCAAAGACACTCCTATCTGTTATCTGGTGCCATAGCCCATTAACACACAAATTTTGCTGTCCTATCCCAACAGATATGTATCCCATGTGTACCCCATTGATTTCTGCATTTATTTCACTCATTGTTGCTTGTCTATTAGCTCTCGTAACTCTACGCAAATACTGCTGCTCTTGGGCATGAGGTGAAGGCCATTGGCCACTGCATTGTCCTTGGTCAGAGGTAATGGCTGAAATTTGGTACTCTGAGCACACCGTGGTTCTCGGGATATTGAGTTTCGTAACGGCTTCCAAAAATGCATCTAGCTCCAACTACCACTACCCTTTCAAAGCCTGTTAATTCTGATTGTGCAGCCATATTCATGCTGGAAACCTTTTTACATGAATCAGCTGAGCACTAATGAGAGCTCCACCAATGCAGTGCCCTTTTATACCTTGTGTACGCAATACTACAGCCATCTCTATATGTGCACAGAGCTATCCCATGGCCTGTGTCACCTCAGTGTATGTAACTGCAAATGTGTTGCAGATTAACTAGAGTTATCATATTATTCACATTTTGTTATGACAAGAGGTATGTATTGAATTTTTTAATAATATTTGTCTGTTGAAGTAGACTTGGCATCTTTTTTAACAAGAGGTCCAGGTCGTAGTTTCAGACTACAGAATGAAATGCTGATTTTGAGCTTGTGAAAACCTGTGCTGTCCCAATCTTCAGAAACATATCCATACAAATTTTGCTGTTTGCATTATTTTTTTTTTCATTTTTCATTTCAAATGTTTATAACATCTTAACAGCCACCACAACATCTTTCTTGACAACTATCTTCCACTGTCCCTTATATAAAAACATAAAAATCCATGCTGACAAATTTATTATTAGCATTGATACTTCTGTAAAGTTACTGTGAAAAGTTACACAGTCGCAAAGACTTGAGTGTAACAGTGAATGTTATGATAATGAGACATATTTGACACAGTTTGTTTTCTTATACCATTTGTTTTTCACACAACATTACATAAAATAATGATTTTGAACAGTTACTTTTGAAATATGCAAATTGCTGATGAACGTCTCAATTATTTTAATTGCTGCCATTTACAGAAGGTTTAATGCTTAAGTTACATTATTTCGTACAACCAACGGTCTTACAAACCTGTCAAAGATTATTATGTATTGAACTATTTAATTTCAATAATTGGTCACATTATTATGGTGTGTTTTTGTAGAACTTTCTGGTCATTAATTTTGCAGATGAAATATTGTAACTAATTTGTTATTTAAAGGATATTCAATTATTCCAAATATTTTTAGAGGAATAAACACAAACATAACTATAAAACAATAAAATATACAATGTATTGACTAATTCAGAAAATATCATGTATTGTCTACTCTTGTTTGAAATCTTAGGCTATATCAAACAAAAACAAACACACACACACACACACACACACACACACACACACACACACACACGTGTACACAAAGTGATGGCTTTTGTACTGCAAGGCAAACTGGTGATTGTAGATGGCACAGCTGCTCATTGGTTCCTTTATCCACTGTTACAAGCCTATGTAGTTGATGGTGTCCCCAGTGCCAACGTAGTGTTGCCCACTCTGGTTGACTATATTCTGGTGAAAGCATTTTTGCTCAAGTACAGATACTTCTAGAAAACCCTTGAAATAGAGGTATGTGCAAAGGCCAGTGCCAGCATCACATTCGAGATGAAGCATTCTATCTATTGGGCACACACAATCAAATGAACTGATGTCCATTGCCTCCTGTTAAAGGTTTCGTGACCTTTAATGTGCCAAATGTGGTGTGCTCTCACTCCAACACTGCAGCTGTCTGTAATCCAGTTGCTCATGCCTGTATTAAGACATACATAATGTAACGGGGGAAATTTTCTGCAAACAGGATGCCAGTTATATAGTAATGACAATTAACTTCATAACTTTTTTTCCTGACAATAGCATTTAGGATATCACTTACATAGGTTTAAAAAGTAGTGTATTGTACATTGCCCTATTAGAGCACTCTGTGTACCTTAATACAAACTTAGTAACAGTGTTTGGTTCTTGGAATTACAATATAGTTCCTATTGTAGATGATGGGTCATACCCCATTGATTCTTCCATAAACTCAGTTATTTTTATTATATATAGAGATGGATAATTTAATCAGCAATGTTTTTTTTTTTCTTGTTAATTTTTCTATACTTGCAGTTGAAAGTAAAATGCTTTTGAACTGCATGCATTTTGAGGTACATCTATGTAATGTGGAAATTTGTTTGTTGCAGCTCCTGTCTCCCGTTTGCTGCAGTATATCAGCCTGAGTATTCTATTCCTGCAGTCCGTTCTGGTACTGATTATTTTGTGGATGACAGCTCAGTGGTACCGTGCATTTTCAGGTAATTTCTTTTCTCCTGCTTTGTTTTACAAATATAATTGGAATAAAAGACTACAATATTGTGTGATGTGATTTATTGATCTAAAACAGAAGTACTTTGTCTCTTGATTCAAAGCTCAATATATCAGTTATGTATCCAATCTTTGCTCTGAGTGAATGTTCACTTATCTCACTTCCAAGATTTAGCCGATTAAAAACATTTCCAGACAATTTAATGAGGTGACTTGATACACCTGTCAAGACTGTGAAGAACAGCATGCTTGCGATCAGCTGTAAAAATTTATTATTTGTCTTATAACAGTTTTCATCATACCAGCCATCTTCCCAGGGAAAAAAAGGACGCACATAAGATATATATGCAAAGGAAAATTTAACTGCAAATCTATCTAGTGCACATCCTTTTCTCTTCCTGTGAAAATGACCATTACAAGCAAAACTAGTAGAAAATAAATAATTAATTTATACAACCGATGGCAAACATGCAATTTTTCAAATTTCCATAGGCAAGAAACAGGATACTATAGTCACTACACACAATATTTCTGCATCCATCACTGGGGAAATTTTACGTGCTGTAACTGTTCGTTATGATGTATGTCATGGCCTGCATCAGTAGTGCAAATAATGGTTCATTATAAACTTAGCCATCTTGAAAAGGTAATGTATACAGGGTGCTACAAAAAGGTACTGCCAAACCTTCAGCAAACATTCCTCACACACAAATAAAGAAAAGATGTTATGTGGACATGTGTCCGGAAACGCTTAATTTCCATGTTAGAGCTCATTTTAGTTTCGTCAGTATGTACTGTACTTCCTCGATTCACCGCCAGTTGGACCAATTGAAGGAAGGTAACATTGACTTCAGTGCTTGTGTTGACATGCGACTCATTGCTTTACAGTACTAGCATCAAGCACATCAGTACGTAGCATCAACAGGTTAGTGATCATCACAAACGTGGTTTTGCAGTCAGTGCAATGTTTATAAATTCGGAGTTGGCAGATGCCTATTTTGATGTATGGATTAGCATGGGGCAATAGCCGTGGTACGGTACATTTGTATCTAGACAGATTTCCAGGACGAAGGTGTCCTGACAGGAAGACGTTCGAAGCAATTGATTGGCGTCTTAGGGAGCACGGAACATGCCAGCCTATGACTTGCGACTGGGGAAGACCTAGAACGACGAGGACACCTGCAATGGATGAGGCAATTCTTCATGCAGTTGATGATAACCCTAATGTCAGCGTCAGAGAAGTTGCTGCTGTACAAAGTAACGTTTACCATGTCACTGTATGGAGAGTGCTACAGGAAAACCAGTTGTTTCCGTACCATGTACAGCGTGTGCAGGCACTATCAGCAGCTGATTGGCCTCCACGGGTACACTTCTGCGAATGGTTCATCAAACAATGTGTCAATCCTCATTTCAGTGCAAATGTTCTCTTTGCGGATGAGGCTTCATTCCACGTGATCAAATTGTAAATTTTCACAATCAACATGTGTGGGCTGACGAGAATCCGCACGCAATTGTGCAATCATGTCATCAACTCAGATTTTCTGTGAACATTTGGGCAGGCATTGTTGGTGATGTCTTGATTGGGCCCCATGTTCTTCCACCTATGCTCAATGGAGCACGTTATCATGATTTCATACGAGATACTCTACCTGCACTGCTAGAACACGTGCCTTTACAAATACAACACAACATGTGGTTTATGCATGATGGAGCACATGCACATTTCAGTCGAAGTGTTAATACGCTTCTCAACTACAGATTCGGTGACCGATGTATTTGTAGAGGTGGACCAATTCCATGGCCTCCACGCTCTCCTGACCTCAACCCTCTAGACTTTCATGTATGGGGGCATTTGAAAGCTCTTGCCTACGCATCCCCGGTACCAAATGTAGAGACTCTTCGTGCTTGTATTGTGGATGGCTGTGATACAATAAGCCATTCTCCAGGGCTGCATCAGCGCATCAAGGACTCCATGCGACGGAGGGTGGATGCATGTATCCTCGCTAACGGAGCACATTTTGAACATTTCCTGTAACAAAGTGTTTGAAGTCACGCTGGTATGTTCTGTTGCTGTGTGTTTCCATTCCATGATTAATGTGATTTGAAGAGAAGTAATAAAATGATCTCTAACATGGAAAGTAAGCTTTCTTTCTTTGTGTGTGAGGAATTTTTCCTGAAAATTTGCCCGTACCTTTTTGTAACACCCTGTATACAGGATGAGTTACATAAGACATAAGACCCTTTTTATATCATGAATTGTTACACATATCAAAATGAGTTTTCATCAGATGTTAGAGCTTCAAGGGACATGTTTTTCTCTTAAAAGCACTGGTAACAACGGAAATACCGAAACAATTCAGTAGCTCTTGATAAGACAATTACAATGATATGGCATTTGGTAACATTGACATTGAAACCAGTCTTAAAAGTAATTCATGGAATGTCCTAGAATTCGAGAGCATGTTAGCTGGAATCAGCATTAGTGGTGGAAACACCACCAAGCAGACCTCTTGTGCTTCGCTGTGTCAGAATGTCAGTGCATTTGCCTGTTAACTGTCTGCACTGCAAGCTGCTCAGTTCTGATTCAACATTCATTGCATGCCAACATGTGTCAATGAAGAGAAGTTGGATGTACTGTTTATATATGGTGAATGTAAAAGAAATGCCATAAAAACAGCACAGCAGTGTAGGGTTATCTATCTGGGCTGCCAGTGTCCACCATGCCAGGCAATTGCACGATTTATTAAGATACTAGTGCGGACAACCTGCTTGAACATCAAAAGGAGAATAAGAAATGCGACTACAAGTGACAGAGAGCACGAAGAAGCTGTTATGGCTACGACGATAATGAATCTGTGCAATGGTAAGAAACATACTGCCAAGGAATGTGGAATCAGCCAGATGAGTGTTATTCACATCATGCATTAACAGTGTTTTCATCCCTATCATCTATCACTACATCAGGCACTCAATGACTGTGATTTTGAATATTGTGCAGAATTTTGTCAGTTTTCCCTACAGCAACTGAGAGACAACTACATTTTTCCAATGTGTGCTCTTTATCCATGAAGCAACATTTGTGAACCACGCAGATTTGCGTAATATGCACTATTGGGTAGACAAAAATCCACACCGATTTTGTCAGGTGCAACATCAATGGCCAACTTATGGTGCAGCATCATAGAAAATTTCATTGTGGTACTTTATTTCATTGCAGGCATTGTAAATGGACATTTGTATGCACACTTTCTTACAAACAGTCTGCTGGTTCTTCTAGAAGAGGTACCACCAGATATTAGACAGTGTGGTATGTGGCTGCAACACCGTGGTTGTCCAGGTCACTCATCCGATCTTGAAATTCAAATATTGAATGAGAACTTTCCTGGACGTTGAATGAGACAAAATTCTAGTGTCAAATGGTCTGTGAGTCCAACCAATTTGACTCTTCTCGATTTCTTTCTTTGGGGCACATTTGAAGATGCAGTATATGAAGAAGCCCCAACTACACCAGATGATATCTGTTGTCGAATCGCCAGTGCATGCTCTTCCATATCATCCACTGAAATTACATTTGTTCATTGTGCCTTCAAATGGCAATTGCAAATGTTCCTTCAAGTCCATGGCCAACAGTTTGAACACGTGCTGAAATAAAGGATAAAATAATTTTTTGGAAGACAACATTTATGTTATATGATTTGGATGGTTACCAAATCATTGTTAGTAGTTTGTTTATTTCATTTACATGTGTGCGAAATTGGATTTCAATGTCAAATAAGTCAACAGCGTGTATTGCGCATAGCTGGTAACACTTATTATGCACTTACAGTTATTATGCACTTACATTCAATATGAAATGATGTTTCATTAAGAAGAATATTTATTTTCTGGTGTACATGTCATTACAGAAGTATTATTAATAAACTGTTTAGTTCAATGAATGTATCGCGTATGATGTAATTTGGCGTGGTGTAGGTAGAGACAGTTGTTTGACAGCATGTATTTTACGTGTAAGAACACACAGTCACATACAGGAAAAGAGAGGTCAAATCTTCCATCTAACAATTAGGTATTTAACAAAGTAGTTGCTTTCTGCAGTGTATAACACCTCTTTATTAATGAAGAATGAACAATTTGTAACCTCCCCCTTCCTAATCAACGTACTGGATTGCGAGGTAACTGATCATGATTGCATATGCCTAAAGAAATTTTACAGTGAGTAAGGCTATTGTTACCATTGGAAAATAACACCGCTTAGTTGGAAGGAAAGTGTACAACAGACTCTTCTGAAGAAAGAATCTATTCTGAGCTTAAGGTAAATACTGTTGATAATTTTGAAATATAGTGCAACCGCTCATGAACTATGCAGGAGGAAAAGGGTACCATGTAATATTTACTACAAAAATCACTGATAACACAAAGAAAACACTGATTAACTAAAAAGAAGGGATAATTAAATGGCTGCCAGCCCACTAGGGCAATGAATCTCCAGAATCTTGAGAAAGGTAGTGGCAAAGAAATTTAAGCAAATAAACACTGGTGTGGCAACAGAAGGTTGTCAGCTTTTCCACAGCACAACATATCATGAGAAAATAAATCAATCAGAGAGCATTGAGTTTGCACTTACTTATTCTGAAATACTAAAATTTGAAAGTAATGTTAAACAAAATTATTGGTTAAATAAATGACAGGCTTCGTTTAAACTTTCTTATATAAAAAATAACTTTCAGTAACCTCAGTGTAAAGTAATGCAAAATTTAGAAAAAAGACAAGAGAGTTATTGAGAGATTGAATTGAATTTACTTTAATCAAGGGAGCAATTGATTTTACTTTTAAAATAACAATAATAAAATACATACCAAGACAGCAGAAGTCACTCGCTAAGCTACATACAGAATAAGTGAAATTGCACACTCTTTATTTGTGCTATATTTTTAGTTATTAGTTTTTCCAGTGAAATTTTACTTTACTTTGAGTAGCCTCCATTATGTGACAAAAGAATGAACAGTCACTGAGGCAGAAAATTTAGACTGAAACTAGTCATTAGCAAACAAACAAAATTGGTAGTAAATATTCAATCAGTTTTCACATTATTATGACACTCAGTGATTGTATGGAAACGAAAGATACCCTACTCGGTAATAATGTCTGAGGACAATGACAACACACGCATCTACAAATTTTAATGATTTCAAGCTATTATTCTAGTTATTCACACTTTGTGAAAGAAATTTTACTGGGCAATGCCAAGGTAATTCATAATTTTTCACTTAACAGTCTTACGATTTTGTAGCTGTGTGGACAATGAAGAATTTAGCTGACGACAATGCTGAGTTGCCGTGGTTGCTGCTGCTGCAGTTTGATGAGAACCCTGAGTTGTCTCCAGAGCCATGGATAATTGCGGGACAGGCTATAGTTGGAATTACAGCTTCCTCCGCCTGTCCATTCCTACCGTGCTCTCCATACTCGTGAGTTAACAAATCAGGCACGTCTACATTAGCATGGGCATAGCTGCTCACTGTGATGGCAGGAGTGCCCAACAAATACTTTTGCACTCTTTCACGACTCAAGCTGCTCTGCTTACTCTCTGCTCACAATGCGACAGAGACTTTCCATATGCAAAAATAAACAATGGCACAGCTACTACCATTTTGTCATTGCTGTCGATAAATTTCAATAAAGTTCCCTTGGCTGTTACCCAGCAGTTTACAGTATTTTCATTATAGTTACAATCAATCATATACAGTCGAAAATAAACACACTAATACATCGATTACGTATTAAATATACTTTCTGTAATAGCTTACAGCTCAGAACCAAAACCACAGAGCAAGTTATCAACGGATACTAAACAGTGAAAATTTTGGATGGTGCAGTGGTATTTTATCCGCATTTTCAGTGTTACAAGTTGATTTCTCTGTTTCAATTCACACCTGGGTGGATACACAAATGTAGTTTTCCTGAGTCCTTTGTTATACACTAGATTATAGCCTGTGTCATACTTATGTATACAACTTTCATAGGTGAACCTGCATCTAAGTCGTAAGTTGGTTCAAGGGGAAATAAAGCTTTATTCTTGTAGCACAGACCTGCCTTATGGTATAAAACTACACAGCCTAGTCTGAGACACCTGCTCGGCATAGTTTGCTATGCAAATACCATTTACGGCCACAATGCTCTCAATTCTAGGATATTTCTTGAATTATTTTTTTTTTACAGCAGATTTCAATGTCAACTTTAACAAACATAATTGTCTTCTCAAGAGCTATCAAATTCACTTAACAAAAGTATACACTTCCATTAAAAAAAATACTAGCTTCAATATCTCCATTGATATTAGCACTAAAAACATTAACCAAACAAAAACATAGATGCCCCTTGAACTCTAAAATTTGCCAAAAACTGTGTTCTATCTTTGTAACTGTTCCTGAAATAAAAGGGGTGTTATGTCTTATGTGACTCACTCTATATAATATGATAATGACCCTAGTCGAGCCTGAAAACAACCAAAGATAAAAGAGATGTTCATTTTCTGGCACCGTCAATTTATTTTTCCACCATATCACACTACCTGAAGGTGTCAATATGTACCTGTTGATGCTAGGTACAGTATTGAAGAATTTAGTGTAGTGAGTAAATTAATTCAGAATGCCAGTGACCACAGGTGATAAAAGGATGTCAGTTCAAAATGGCAGTCACTATGGGTTTACCTGGAATGAAAGATACAAGGTGGTTTGAAAAGTTCTTGGAACAGAATAGAAAAAAAGTGCTTACATCATTAAAACTTTTTTTATTTTTCAATGTAGTCTCCTTGTAGATTAATGCACTTGCTCCAACAATGTTCAGTGCCTTGATCCCATCTCAAAAATGAGTTTCCTCCAGGCCTGCAAAATAGTTGTCAATTCCAGCTATCAACTGTTCATTTGAAGTGAATCTTCATCCACCAAGAAACATTTTCAGTTTCGGGAAGAGATGGAAGTCTGACGGAGCCATAGCAGATGAATGAGGTGGGTCTGGCAACAATTCATACCTAGTTCGTGTAATTTTGCCAGGGTGACGGCACGTGTGTGGGTGCACATTGTCATGACGGATGATGACTTTCTTCATTGCTAAACCTAGGCTTTTTTTTTTTTTAACGTACCTTTTATTGCAGTTTGTCCAGGATGTTAGCATCGTATTTTCCAGTAATTGTTTGTCCAGTGGGGATATAATCTACAAACAGAATCCCCTTCGCATTCCAGAATACTGATGCCATGACCTTTCCCACTGAAGGAATTGTGTTTGCTTTCTTTGGTGCCGGAGAATCAGCAGGTTTCCACTGCTGTGACTGTTGTTTTGTCTCTGGGGTATAGCAGTAAACCCAAGTTTCATCTGCGGTCACAAACCGATGCAAAACATCTTGTTCGTTTCTCCTAAAATGGGCCAAACATTGTTCTGATATGTCCATTTTCATGCTTTTTTGATCCAGCATCAATAGCCGCAGCACTCAGTTTGCAGATAGTTTTTACATTTCAATTAAAATTTGACAATTTTATATACTGTTTCAGCCCCCCCCCCCTCCCCCATGAACCATGGACCTTGCCGTTGGTGGGGGAGCTTGCATGCCTCAGCGATACAGGTGGCCGTACCTTAGGTGCAACCACAACGGAGGGCTATCTGTTGAGAGGCCAGACAAGCATGTGGTTCCTGAAGAGGGTCAGCAGCCTCTTCAGTAGTTGCAGGGGCAACAGTCTGGATGATTGACTGATCTAGCCTTGTAACACTAACCAAAACGGCCTTGCTGTGCTGGTACTGCGAACGGCTGAAAACGACGGGAAACTACAGCCGTAATTTTTCCCGAGGGCATGCAGCTTTACTGTATGGTTAAATGATGATGGCATCCTCTTGGGTAAAATATTCCGGAGGTAAAATAGTCCCCCATTCGGATCTCCAGGCAGGGACTACTCAAGAGGACGTCGTTATCAGGAGAAAGAAAACTAGCATTCAACGGATCGGAGCGTGGAATATCAGATCCCTTAATCGGGCAGGTATGTTAGAAAATTTAAAAAGGGAAATGGATAGGTTAAAGTTAGATATAGTGGGAATTAGTGAAGTTTGGTGGCAGAAAGAACAAGACTTTTGGTCAGGTGAATACGGGGTTTTAAATACAAAATCAAATAGGGGTAATGCAGGAGTAGGTTTAATAATTAATAAAAAAAAATAGCAATGCGGGTAAGCTACTACAAACAGCATAGTGAACGCATTATTGTGGCCAAGATAGACACGAAGCCCATGCCTACTACAGTAGTACAAGTTTATATGCCAACTAGCTCTGCAGATGATAAAGAAATCGATGAAATGTATGATGAGATAAAAGAAATTATTCAGGTAGTGAAGGGAGATGAAAATTTAATAGTCATGGGTGACTGGAATTCGAGAGTAGGAAAAGGGAGAGAAGGAAACATAGTAGGTGAATGTGGATTGGGGGTAAGAAATGAAAGAGGAAGCCGTGTGGTAGAATTTTGCACCCAGTTCCAAGCAATGAAGGGAAAGCATAAAGGTGGAAGGAGTATATAAATGGTCTATGCAAGGGTGATGTACTTGAGGACAATATAATGGAAATAGAAGAGGATGTAGATGAAGATGAAATGGGAGAAACGATACTGCGTGAAGAGTTTGATAGAGCACTGAAAGACCTTAGTCGAAACAAGGCCCCGGGACTAGACAACATTCCATTAGAACTACTGGTAGCCTTGGGAGAGCCAGTCCTGACAAAACTCTACTATCTGGTGAGTAAGATGTATGAGACAGGCGAAATACCCTCAGACTTCAAGAAGAATATAATAATTCCAATACCAAAGAAAGCAGGTATTGACAGATGTGAAAATTACGGAACTATCAGTTTAATAAGTCACAGCAGCAAAATACTAATGTGAATTTTTTACAGACGAATGGAAAAACTGGTAGAAGCCAACCTCGGGGAAGATCAGTTTGGATTCCGTAGCATTTGTAGAATTAGAGAAAGATTT
This sequence comes from Schistocerca gregaria, assembly GCF_023897955.1. Taxonomy (NCBI): domain Eukaryota; kingdom Metazoa; phylum Arthropoda; class Insecta; order Orthoptera; family Acrididae; genus Schistocerca; species Schistocerca gregaria. The sequence goes on from NC_064921.1 coordinate 751,133,303, forward strand.
TGACAATGTTGACTGGAATACTCCCTTTCAAATTCTGAAGGTGGCAGGGGTAAAATACAGGGAGCAAAAGGCTATTTAGAATTTGTACAGAAACCAGATGGCAGTTATAAGAGTCGAGGGGCATGAAAGGGAAGCAGTGGTTGGGAAGGGAGTAAGACAGGGTTGTAGCCTCTCCCCAATGTTATTCAATCTGTATATTGGGCAAGCAGTAAAGGAAACAAAAGACAAATTCAGAGTAGGTATTAAAATCCATGGAGAAGAAATAAAAACTTTGAGGTTTGCCAATGACATTGTAATTCTGTCAGAGGCAGCAAAGGACTTGGAAGAGCAGTTGAACAGAATGGACAGTGTCTTGAAAGGAGGATATTAGATGATCATCAACAAAAGCAAAATGAGGGTAATGGAATGTAGTCAAATTAAATTGGGTGATGCTGAGGGAATTAGATTAGGAAATAAGACACTTAAAGTAGTAAAGGAGTTTTGCTATTTGGAGAGCAAAATAACTGATGATGGTCAATGTAGAGAGGATATAAAATGTAGACTAGCAATGGCAAGGAAAGCGTTTCTGAAGAAGAGAAATTTGTTAACATCGAGTATAGATTTAAGTGTCAGGAAGTCATTTCTGAAAGTATTTTTATGGAGTGTTGCCATGTATGTAAGTGAAACATGGACGATGAATAGTTTGGACAAGAAAAGAATTGAAGCTTTCGAAATGTGATGCTACAGAAGAATGCTGAAGATTAGATGGGTAGGTCACATAACCTTTGTGGCACAACTTGACAAGAAGAAGGGACCGGTTGGTAGGACATGGTTTGAGGCATAAAGGGATGACAAATTTAGCATTGGAGGGCAGTGTGGAGGGTAAAAATCATAGAAGGAGACCAAGAGATGAATACACTATGCAGATTCAGGAGGATGTAGATTGCAGTAAGTACTGGGAGATGAAGAAGCTTGCACAGGATAGAGTAGCATGGAGAGCTGCATCAAACCAGTGTCAGGACTGAAGACCACAACAACAACAACAACAACAACAACAACATACTGGTTCAGATGGCATCTGGCAAGTGTGAGCAATTTCACACACTTTCAATCATCGATCCTCCATGACAGTTTTGTGCACTGTTGCAATGATTTTTAGAGTAGCAACACATCTTGGTCGTCTACTGCGTGGATCATCATCAAAGCTCTCCTGACCAAGGTCAATAAAATTCTTCTGGGTTAGAGACCGCATTGTCATTTATAAAATTTCAACGTTTCGGCGTCTGTTGCAAGATGCCTTCCTTGCTAGTTAGCAACACACCCTGAGGAAGGCGTCTTGCAACAGACGCCGAAACGTTGGAATTTTATAAATGACAATGCGGTCTCTAACCCAGAAGAATTTTATTGACATTGACAACGGCCGCAGAAGCCTACGGTTACATCTCCTGACCAAATTTAAATTCATTTGTCCACTTGGCAACAGTTGAATATAAAGGAGCAGAGTCCCGCAGTGTATTCTGGAAATCAGCATGAATGTTCCTTGCTTGCATACCTTTCTTTATGAAGTACTTAACCACTGCTCGAATCTCGATTTTCCATCTTCGCAAATCACTAAGCGGGAACAACAACAGAGCCACTTCACTGCCACAGCTCTCTTCCCAGAACACTGAAGACTTGACACGTGTTTACAGGTAACAGTCCAATGAACATCTTGTTCTTCTAGCACTAACCTCTCATGGTGATTCTGAGAGCTTTTCAAACCACCCTCGTAATAGTCCTAAAGTGTGTGTGTGTGGAGGGGAGGGGGGGGGGGGTTACATAAGTTCATAAGCAAATTTGTGTGCTTCTGTTCATGTTTTTTTTTTTTTTTTTTTAATTATAGTATGCACAGGTTAATTTTTGTATTTTTACATGCTGCAGTTCAATATTCTTCTGTAGCCTGTCACTTTACAGTATCAGCTTGAGAAGCTCATTTTATTGCATTTCTTTACTGTCCTCCAATAACACTGTTTGTGCACTACAGTAAGGGTGGGAAAGAAAGGGGATGCAAAAGGTAACAAAACCAAGTTTGACTAACTTTACCAATGTCCACAGTGTACCAATCTATACCAGATGTCTTGCAACAACATTAATAGCTCTCTTAATTTATCAGATATGACAAAATTACGTACAGAGCACAATTTTATTTTATAGGTGTGCCTTGTATTGAAATTGGTCTTTGTAGTTTTATCATTGAGCACTTCTATAGGTAATTTTTTTGTATCAAGTTTTGATATGATGAATCTGAAACTTCAGATTTCTTATGTTCAGAACAAGCTTCATCTGCAAATGCAATAAAATTTTGCAATTACTACGTTTTCTTTTGTTTTCCTTGTATTCCTTCATAGATCAAATAATAGTCACACATGATCAGCAGAGCAGACAACATGAGGTTTCTCTCAGATATGTATGTTGAATCCCAGGCCTTTCCATGAAGCGGCAGATGACTTGTATGAGGCTGACCATTCTTTGGTACCGTTTACTTTTCAGCATATACATAAAAGTTGTTGAAGTTCCTTTGTGCCTTAAAGTGTAGCTTCCATATAATATAAGTATTTTACTAACAAATGCAGCTAAAAATTAAATAACTCCAAAGTATCTTAGTTAAATTTAAAAAATAATGTAAATAAGAAAAAAATGGCAGTACACCCACCTATTGCAGTAAATCAAAGTTTCTTTTGCTGTTGGCTGCATGCTAATGCTAGGCTGTACAGAAGCGCTGAGCTGTTTGTGATGAGATATGATGAAGCCAGTACAGCGTCTTGAGCACTGCATACCCCCACTATCCATCAACTCTAAACTCATTCATTACCCTCATAGACACCACTCCCTATAGTAAATATCTGCAAGTTCTGTTGGAAACGTAACAATCTCTTACGCATGATACGTGATGTATGGCAAAGCATAACTCTGTACAAGAAACTCCCTTATGTTTACAAATACATCTGTCTTGTGCAGATGATTCAAGCTCCGACATTTAAATGCAGGTGATTCTAAAATATTTCTGGTTGCTGATAACACTAACTTGTAGTCAAGTGTAAAATAGGCAGTCAAATAGTGCAGTTCAGGACATATGTTCATGGCTAGCAGATAATAAATTGATGCTAAACTGCTGGAAGACTCAATTTTTGCACTTTCTAACATACAACTCAGCTAAAACTGCCATTTTGATAACACAGAATCGGTCTGTGATACGTGAGTCTGCACAATCAAAATTCATAGGTTTTCAGATAGATGTTAAGCTGTCATGGAAAACTCATGTTCAGCATCTTGTTCAAAAACTGAATACTGCTGTTCTTTCCATCAGAACAACATCTACAGTAAGTGATAGTCCAACATGAAAATTAGTCTACTTTGTGTATTTTCTTTCACTTATGACGTACATCATCAAATTCGAGGGTGTAATTTTCTGTTCACAAAATGCATTTTTTGCTTACAAATGAGGAATCCGACCAATATGTTCCAGAGTCTGGAAATCCTGACACTGGTGCCTTAGTACACATTTTTTTGTTACATCATTTGTTGTCAACAGTATGAACTTGTTTCCAAGAATTAACTACTTTCACTGTGCTTATACTAGGCAGAAATATAACCTGCACGTGGATCACAGCTGTTTAACGTATGGGAACAGGATATGGTTATCGGTTGAATGCAATAACTATCCCTATTAAATTCCACATAGATATATATTTTGCAGTTAGTCATAAATGTGTACACAACTTGAGGTGCAGAACAGAACTAAAAACTAACATGGAGGCTCGGCAGAGCAATAAGAGTCCAAAGATGGTGTTAATTTTGGTTGATATGACCTATCGACACCACGCAGCCCCCCCACAGTACAGAGTACTACCTGTGAGGCTTGAGTGGAGGTCATGTGGGTGTTGGGATTGGTAGTAGTCGTGCGAGGCGGCAGGCGCACGACGAGGATTTCCATCTCGGTCGAGGTGGGTTGCGGAGGCGGAGTGATTAGCAACAGGTCCACGTCATAGTCAGTCAACTAGCGGGGATGGATGATGCATCGGCCGGCCCGAGAGCAGGCATGTGGAATGGCCTGCGGTGTGGTGCAGGTGTGCCTGCTCCAAATGCAGATCGAGCCATCCGAGGAGATGAATCAGCGAATTTCTGATGGGTCGCACTCACTGGGGAGGGACAGGCTATGCGCTACACTGACATTTAACTGTCCATTGGAGGGCGAGGCCGTGGTGTCTGTTAGGAGCACGAGCACACGGTCATCAAAGATGATGATCAACACGTCGTTCATGCTGTGTGGTGCATGTTGCAGCACAGGTTGAATGTGGGAGAGCGAGTCTCCACAGTCGGTGAAGTGGCGGCGAAACCCACACGTGGGTGGATAGCAACGTGCGTGGAAAACCTGCAAGTGGTGGCAACAAATCATGAGTTGGAGGAAACAGCGCTGTGGGATGAGACAAAGTATTTTCAGGCTCCACGATGGAAAAGTCGTCAGTAGGGTCTGACGAGAGACGGCAGAGGGCTATTGGAGTCCACAAAAGCAGGTTTGAGCCTGTGCAATTAAATAGTTTGAGGACGATCTTTAACCATAATGTCAAACGTTGGTTCACCCTGCTGGAGTACTTTAAAGGGGCCAAGGTAGGGTAATTGCAGGGGTTGTGTAACGGAATCATCCCTGAGCATAACGTGGGAGCAAATGTTGAGTGCGGTTGGCACGTAAATGTCCGGCGGGGAACGGCTGATAGGAGGGTGTAGCCATGCATGTTTGAAGTGAGTGCACATGCGACTAATGAAATCTAGGGAGGGGGAAAATCCTCAGGTGCTTGAGGCAGGATAAGTTCCCCTGGTAGGACTGGGCGCTCCCCGAAAATGAATTCAGAGATGGTTCCCTAAAAGTCTGGTTTAAAGGTAGAACGGAGGCTGAGTAACGGCCATGGAAGCGCCTCAGACCATAGGCGGTCATGTCACCTGAGGGCAGATTTGAAGGTGCGGTGCCCCCGTTCAACTAACCTGTTGTTTTGCGGGTGGTAGGTTGTTGTATGAATTTTTTTTAATGCTGCAGATGTTAAATAAAATGGTGAACAGGGCAGACTGGAACTGCTGGCCTTGGTTGGTTGTGATGGTGGTCGGGCAACTGAACCTGGCAATCCATGAGGAGACGAAACCCTTGGCCACAGTTTCAGCGGTTATGTTGGGTAAAGGAACAGCTTCTACCCAGCAAGATATGCGGTCGATTGTGGAGAGAATATATCTGTGGCCCTCCGACAGTGGTAGTGGACCGATAAGGCCGATATGTACATGACGAAATCTTTCTTGTGGAATGCAGAACTTGCCTAGTAGAGGGGAGATGTGGCGGCTGATTTTGTTGCGTTGACAGGAGACGCAGCTGTGTGCCCAGGTCTGACAGTCCCGTTTAATATTTTTCCAATCAAAACGCTCGTATACAAGCTGTGTGGTGGTGTGGACACCAGGTTGACAGATTATGAAAGGCATCAAAGGCTTACCCGTGCAATGTGGGTGGGAGCAAATGCCGCAGGGTGCCGGTAGAAGAATCACACCACACCTTTCCCAAAATGCCGGAGACCTTGGCTTTGGTAAACAGAAGAGATGTGTGAGCTTCTGCGAGGAGTGCTTGAGATTCCTTATCAGAGTCCTGGAGATCGGCCAGGTTGGATAAGTTGATGATGCGTGAGACAGTATTTATCCACGAGAAAAAAATCAGCGGGGATGTTTTCTGTGCCTTTGATGTAGCAAACATATGTTGTGAATTGAGAGACTAAATCAAAGTGGTGGAAACGCCGAGGGGGTGGGTCCTCAGGAGGGTTGCAGAAAACGTTCGCTAGTGGTTTGTGATCAGTAAGGATGAAGAAAGAATGGCCCTCGATGGCTTCAGAGACTGCCAGTAGTTCCCTATCAAAAGCGGAATATTTCTTCTGAGCTGTGGACAGTTTTTTATAGAAGAAATGAAGGGGAGAAACCATGTTGCCTTTGCCTTGCTGTAGTACTGCCCCCACCGTGATGTCGCTGACGTCCGAAGTGATGAACAACTCGGCCAATGTGTCGGGATTGGTGAGTGTCATGGCATGAGCTAAGGAAGTTTTTAGAGCCTTGAAGGCCTCAAGCATAGGTTCAGTCCAGCAAACTGGTTTAAGGCCTGAAGTCTGTTTGCCCGACAACGAGTCTGTCAGTGGGGCCTGCATGGCAGTGGCAGAAGGCAGATACCAACGGTAGTAGTTTATTGTACCCAGGAAATGTTGGAGCACTTTGTAAGCAGCCAGAGGCGGCTGTGACGTGATGGCCTGCACGCGGGATTTGGGAGGCTGTATTCTGTCAGTGGAGATGGTGTAACCCAAAAAATGTGACAGAAGACTGGTGCAGTTGGAACTTGGCCTTGTTGACCTCGACGCCGTTGGAGTTCAAGGTCTGGAGGACCCTAGATCAATGATTTTCGTGTTCCTCGGCCGAGTTGCTGAAAATGAGTATGTCACCCAGATATGCAAAGCAAAACTTCAACTGTCGTAAGATTGAGTCAATGAAATGTTGTCATGTTTGTTCCGCGTTTTTCAGGCCGAACGGCATGAAGTTGTATCAGAACAAACCAAGCAGCATGATAATAGCTGTCTTTGGAATGTCTTCCTTACAGTCAATAACACTGAAGATTGTGGCGCCCGATAACATATGAGTGAAATCGTTTTATGTTCGGCACTGGGTAATTGTCCATAATAGTATGAGCATTTAAGCGTCTGTAGTCGCCACACATTTGGAAAGAACGGTCATATTTTGTGACGAGGTGAATTGGTGAAGACAGTTGCAGGATACGTGCCTCCAAAAGTTCATTAATTTGCTGCCAGGCCACGTGCAATTAATGGAGTTGAGGCATCTAACCTTGTGCTTAATAGGAGGGCCGGCAGTGGTAACTATCTTGTGTGTCATTCCATCAGTGATGGAAGCAACTGAGAACTGCATACGAGACTGAGCAACGTCCTGACATGAAGTTTCTGGATGAGGCGTAACTGTTAGTGCAAGTGGGAAAAGGCAGCACGAAAGTCACATGCCTATTTCGTGAGCGTGGTGTGCGCTTGTCCAGAAAGGTCAGCTGCACATACAATACAGAGTGGGTCAGGACGCGCAGCGACTGTCTGTTGTCAGCCTTGCCTTGGGTAACTGGCGAGGGTGAGACAGGCGTTGGCATCGTGCAGGGAATAGCGATGGCCGCCGAGTCACGTGGTTTCCACCTGGGAGAGGAGGAATGTTTATCAACATGCGGGGGCGGCTGCCTGCGCAGTGGGCGTGGTTGTATCGTGTGCGCGACTGTCATTAGAAGCACTCTTTGAAACACAAGGCACTGAATTTGGCAAGCATGTCGGGGGTGCGGTGTCTACTGGATGCAAATCGTCTCATGCAATTTATGTTTTTGGACTAATCTGTTGAGTGTCCGATCTGGTCTCTGCTGGAGAAACACGATTAGGTGGCAGCATTGTGTACTGCAGTTTCTACAGCAAGGTACGAGCCGCAACGAGCTCATTGTAAGTGTGTGCTATTCGTTGTTTCAGCTCGTTGTTTTCCCAGCGGAGTTGTGCCGCTGAGTCGTATCCTGGCAGTAGGTTAGTAACGCAGGTCACAATTTCGCCCGCGGGGGCGGAGCACTCGCGTACTAACTCACATGTCCCAAGAGAAACAGAACATGGAACCTAAGTGCGGGAGCACAGTATCTAAGTTTTAGTGGGATGATGTAGCACTGAGCCCTGAACCACGTTTGGAGAGAGTTTGTAATGTGACAAAAAATCCATACCAAGACTTGTTTCATTGACGTCGGCAATGTAGAAAGTCCACAGAAAACACAGAGAAGGATTTAGGTGCACCATAACTTTGACAGAGCCTGATGTTTGTTGATGCGTTGACAGCTCGTTTAAGTGACCTCATTGGCGAAAAGGCGGGAGGAGCCAATGACGTGGGTATGATAGACACATCAGCGCCTGTGTTTACTAGAAAGACGAGCTGTGACGAAATGTCGGTCATGTGTAAACAACTGCTTGGCTGGATGGACTAGTGGACAGAGTGCAATGTGTGAGGATGTCTGTGAGGTTTCCTGCAAGACTTGGCATTTTCTAGATCCTGCAGTCAGCATTTGGTTGCTGGCAAGGTAATCGACACTTCTTGGCATCATCGCCAAAAATCTTGTGATACCAACAATACTAGGTGAGCTGGATGTGCTGGTGGCAGCGACTGCGGCAGCGGAGGCGGCTTGTCCTCACTGATTTGTTCTGGAATGTATACTGGCATGTATGGTACGTGGGCGATTCTTGAGTGTTCAGAAGTAGGAGAGAGTGAGCAGATACTGCCAGGCGGTGTAGATGGCGCGGAGGTGAAGCGAGCTCTGCTTCTGCCCACAGACAGCCGTTAAACAGGAGCAGTTGTGGCAACCAGTGGTGAGTGGTGTGCTGGTTGGTGTTGTACATACAGCTGGTCTGCGATAAGAAGATGAGAGCCGATTGACTCAAAGGAGTGCGGTAGCAGGTGAATCTTTAGGTCGGTAGGTAATGTGGTGGTCCATACTGCCCACAGAGTAACGTCCGGCATCGTGTGTTCACTCACAAGTAATCGAAGGCAGCACCAGAGTGGTGCCGGAGTTCGGTCCCCCAGGTGCTCCTCGTACAAGATCTTGATGATTAATTCTTGTGTTGCGCAGGCGAGTCGGTCCAATATTGTTTTCGTTGGAAACTCATACCTCGGTGGAGGTGATGGCAAGAGGAGAAGATCACAAATTAAGTCCGAGTGATCATATAGGTGCATGGTGAGACATAGGAATTTAGAGTTGTAGTTGGACACATGCTTAACTCAAACAGATGCTCCACAAGCACAAACCCTGATACGGGGTTGTCCTCGTATAAAGGGAGCAGCTTCGGCAGAGAGACGAGATGGGGGGGGGGGGAGGGGGGGGGGGAAATGAAGGATGCTTCAGTGTATCTTGGAAAGCTTGCTTGCCCAAGGTAGGTGGGGCCATACTGCAGCCCGTCACCATAGGTGTAGGTGTGTTATTGGCAAGCACGTCCAAACAACAGCGGGTCGCATTGTCCTTGACGTGTCGGAATACACGACGCGGCTGGCGCGGTCAGTACCGTGGGAACGAGCGGTTGCGCAACATGTGTAGTGGTCCCATAAACTGGACCGGAGGTTAGAGGTACAGATTTGAAATTGTCCACCTCGAAAATGATGTGGAAGGCTGGTGTGGCAGACACAGGTGGAACTGTGGGAGAGGCGAGTGGCTGAACAGTCGGAATTGGAGCCCCCATGTGTGTGGGATGGGGGGTGGGGGGGTTGTTACTTCGTGCGGCAGCAGTGTAAGTCTTCTGTGCACATCAGGAACACGCCCCGTGTGGTTGGACTATAAATTACTGGTGAAACTTGCTGAAGACCACATTATTGTGGTAAGACGTTTCTGGAAGGCGAAGCGCCGTAAGATGTGCTTGAGCCCAAGTGGTCAAAAAACTGAGCAACAGGCCTGGTGGGTGAGAAAAGGGAATTTGCTGCATGAAAATTTCCATCGTTAGTTTGTGAATGAGGCAAAGCCAGAATAGGTTGATAGCATGTGCGTTTTGCACAATGGTGGCATTGCACGACTGTAACTGATGTTTGCAGCCCATTGACAATCAAAGTACGTGTGCGAATGTTGATCACTTTGAACATTACATGATTGATTGGTAGTTACACAGTTCTGAAAATTATCCACTTCACATTTCACATGTTGGTGAGCACAGTCTGGCGACGCAAAACCTGAGTCCGTTGTTTGAGTTAACGGTGTAGCACTTAACTGTGGTAGAGCAACAAAGTTTGAGGTTAACTTGGTTGGAGATCATGAATTACTGTCGATTAGTGGGGAGCCGGCCATTGGTGAAGGATTGGAGTGGTCTGGTTGTCGCAGTTGGACCCCCAAATCTTCGAACAAAGTGTTGGGTGAGGTAGCCATGGTGTCGTATGCATAACCTGTTGATTTACAACACCCGGCATGGAAGTCGTGGAAGACTTAGAAACTTTGGGGTCAACAATATGGGAGCAGGATACGATTATTGGTTGAATGCAATAACTATCCCCATTAAATTCCACATAGAGATATATTTCGTAGTTAGTCATAAACATGTACACGGCTGGAGATACAGAACAGACTAAAAACTAACATGGAGGCTCGGTAGAGCAATAAGAGTCCAAAGATGGTGTTAATCATGGTTGATACAACATATTGAATCCACAAACTCTTGTGCAGAAAGATAAAGTGTTCTGCTCCATCCTTTTTCAATAAACTACGATGAGAATTAAAAAGCCTTAGTACTAATCATTGCACTTTCAAGTGACAATCAAACATGGCTCAATCAGTCTATTCTGCCAGGGGAGTTCTAGTAAAAAATTTAACCGAATTCCTGTGTTATATTATTGATTATGCTAATATATACTCAGCAGCTTGTTACGTGCATAGGATTTGTAAATTTTATTTCATTTATTATTAAATTTTCTGATGCAGTTTAATGTATTGACTTGTTTCACGACCATGGAGACTGGCTCCTCAATTTGTCCCTGCAAAACCAGATGTGTAAATTAATAAATAAATTAACGCGCGCACACACACACACACACACACACACACACACACACACATACAGCTGACTGCTAATGATTGAGTAGTGCAGGGAACAGGTACCAGACACAATGACTCAAGCACTACATAAGTTGGCCACACCTAGTAAAGACAAATAGTTTTGACCCCTAAAGACATGGGATTCCTTAGTAGTAATGTTGCAGCAATAACTAGATGAGATTAAACTTTATGTGCTGTTGGCTTGATTCCCATAAACAGCAAATTCTCCACTCCAGCTGTGTGGCTGAGTGTGTAAATAAGATATCCTATCCTGTGGTTTCTCTTGTGCTGAATTGGATAATTGCCACAACAACTTAGTCATCAGTAGGGTCAAATTAATCTTTCTCACAACAGTGTCTTTTCCTTTTTTTATTCTCATTGATCTCAGTTCACGAATAGTAGAGACTTACTTTGAATCATGTTTCAGTTTCTATAGTTGATTTTCTTGTCAAAGTCATCTGCACATTTTTGGCAGATCACAGTACCACACAAGAATATATATGGATACCCATATTTAAACTATTTCTCATTTGGATACACAACTAATTTTGGACCCTGTGATAAAGTAGGTTTCCTCATACGCACAGTCCACAATCTTAAGGATAAATTGACAGTCTTCAGGATGAATTATCCTTCCACCAGTTAATATTTTAGCCTCTGTCTTCCTGCTTCAGCTCATCAATGACATAGCTGAGTACTCATCATATCATTTATTGATAGAAATGCTATTCACCCAGCAAGAAAATTGAGTATCACTGCAGCTGCATGATGTTAAGCATAGCCTGTACTGCAAGCAGACCCTTACTAGTCTGTATTTGTGTAATACAAAGTGTGACCACTTTGCACAATGTATTGCTGTGTTGTGCTCTCTGGTTCTGAAAATGCTCCTTGTTTCTTATCCTGATAGCTTGTTGTGTGACCCTCAGCATCAGAGGACAGTTTTTCAGTTGGATGGCTGTACAGGAAAACAAATTCATTGTGCATTCCAGCTGAGCCAAATCCACCACAGAGAAGAAACTTAAGAAATGGAGGCTGGCCCGGACCTAGGAGGGGGTAAACCAGGGTGTCTGCCCCAGGCACCAACTTCAGGGGTCGCAAAATTCATATTCTTGAAGAAAAAAAACTTAGTTTCACAAAGCGCCTAGCATCCAGTGCATGTTGGTCTATTGATTATTCATATGGTTTTGAAATGCATCCCTACTGGTTTTTAAACATTTTTGAACACTTTCTAAGTTGATTTCTGAACAGATAATAAGTTGACCTTTGAATGCGTGCATAGTGCACATGATGTCTCTGTCAGGGGAATCCCCATCGCATCTAGAAATAAAAAACTTTCCTACAGACAAAAAGGGACAGAACTACATGGGCTGAGCCAAGCAAACTGGAAAGGGTGAATGGCAATTTCTGTTTGTTTATGTGGTTGGTTGGGTGTGTAAATGATAATTGTTGTTATAATTATTAGCAAAATCCATAGATTCAGACTACCAGAGTGGAAATAAGTGACTAACAGGTATAAAATGTAAGAAAGATTATGTCTTATCTTCTTGGTGTATATAAGAAAATGAAATTTTTGCCAGATCGCTACACTACTAAGAGCCAGTTGTGCGGTACCTGGTTAGCAGCCGCTTTTAGTTGTGTTCTGGAACACCATGGAAAACGCGTTGTACAGAAATATAATAATGCCTAACTTCAGAATAAATACGGGATAACTGAACCGGTCATTCTGACAGGGTTAGTGAGGTTAACCGGAGAATAAGTTTTGACAATGACAGGAATAGTTATAGAAATAGTGATGACAAGATTGTTTTTTAGAATGAGGAAGGAGAAGAAACAGACACAACACACGAATTATATCAAAGTATGTGATGATTACAAATTTATATAAAAATTTTGCACTACAGCTTCTTTTTGATCTCATGGTTGAGAGACGGGAGCATAAGAGTGAAATGTGAAACTATTTACTAACAAAACCATCTGTTTTTAGCCAGCCTTAGTATGTCATGAATTAAATTCTGTTGTATTATTTATGTAAATGAGGTAGACAAAAATGACCACTTGTGCCAAAACAGTCTCACTTATTTGGGGTGCGTTACAAATGGTACAATATTAGGAAGGCCTATTTTGCTTTATCTAGGAGAAAGTAACAAAATACATGTAATCAAGAAGAGAAACCACACCAGTTGTTTGTACTATTCATATTAACAGCTTTTTTGGTGTTAGACAACATTTTGACTTTTCATGTAACAAAAGTTTTGACGAACTTTGGTGGTGTAATAGATTCTTTTGCAGAAAGGAAAGCACGCCATGTAAAGCTGTAGCAAGAGTAGAGAGAGAGAGAGAGAGAGAGAGAGAGAGAGAGAGAGAGAGAGAGAGAGAGAGAGAGAGAAACTGGGGTCTAAGGATTGAAGAAATGTGTAGTCTTGCTTGTCTCTTGTCTTGCATTCTATGTAGGCATGACAACCAACAAGCTGTCTGTCCACATGAACGGCCACCAACAAACTGTGGCCAAAAAACAAGTGGACCATCCTGTTGCTGAACATGCTGCCAATCATGATACTCCTCATCTCAATGACTGTTTCACAGCCTGTGCCATATGGATCCTTCCCACCAACACCAGCTTTTCTGAATTGCGCAGGTGGGAACTTTCCCTGCAATACATCCTATATTCCCGTAACCCTCCTGGCCTCAACTTTCCATCCAGCCCCCTCCCTGTTCCCATTACAGCACTACACAGCTGTCATTTCACCACCAAAGCCAGTGTTTTAATTTATTTTTATTTTTATTTCTCTCCTTTCCGCTACTTACCCCCTCCCTCCTCTGCACATTCTGTCCTGCCCTCTGTCTAAACTGCAACGCTTCACTGTCCACCACTCCCACCTTACTATCCCTCCCTCTCCCCCAGCCTCCTCCTTACCCCCACCCAGTCGCCACTCCCATCATGCACTGGTGCTGCTGCTTGCAGTGTAGTTTCAGCTCTCTGTGACTGAAGACATGTGTGCAAGTTGCGTTTGCGTGAGTGTGCGTGTGTGTATGTGTGTGTATTGCTGACAAAGGTCTTAATGGTCAAAAGCTATGATTGTGTGAGTCTTTTTATTGTGCCTATTGCGACTCAGCATCTCCGCTATATGGTGAGTAGCAACTTTCCTTCTCTAGTATTGTTACATTCCATCCTGAATTTCCCATTGTCTGGTTTAGTGTTTCCTATATTTAATTTTATGTCACATAAAAGAGAAAGTTATTAGCTAATAAGCAATAAAGAGAGCAAATTTTCTGATGAGTTCTTATTCTCATAGTCACAGGTAATCCCAACCACTATTAATTGTGAATTTTTTTGAAAGGTGGGTCAAATCATCTGATTAGGAGCAGGAGAGGCACTGCAGGACAATTTAATTTCCACTGTTCTGAATATGGGTTTGATGGGTTCCCTTAGAAAGCATACATGTTTGAATTCCACAGAGCGAAGTACAATGATATGCGATAGAAGTGTGCTGTGTAAAGAGGTGTGGCACTGTGCTTTGGCATAATTAAGGCCAAAAAACATGTCTCACATTTCCTTGAACATAGATGTTTTACTTATCTATCTCTTCACAGAGATATTCGCTACAAAGGAACATATTTTTGAAAAATCAACCACTATTGAGTCTTGCCCCAGTTCAGAAATATCGTATATCCGGGGCTGAGTTGAAGCACTCACTGTCATGGCCTTCCCACCGTGTTTCAGTTGTAATTAATCTAGAATTGGAAAAATATTTTACAGACAACACATAAGATGTGTATTTCACCCACCAGTGAAACTGAGGAAAGAACCTTCAACATTGCAGCGCGTCAGCAATCGTTTGTTAATATATTAATGGACTGAGATCCGCCTCGATTGCGAAAAAACACCTAGTGTTTACCTAGGTTTCGGTGTAGATAACTACACCTTCTTCAGAACAATAAACTCAAAAGTGTCTATAAAGACCTTTGTCAATAATTAAAAGCTCAGCATAGCTATATATTTATAAAAGAAAAAGATGACACATAAAAGTACACGTGAACAAAGTCAAAAGAATAACTTAACTTAATGGTGTACACTCCACCTCACATCAGCATGTGTTCGATGGGCCGTGTCCCGTCGCAAACTGCGGCAACCAAACGGTCGCTCGCCCATATATTCTCGTATTTTTATGCGCATGCGCATTAAGTAACTTCCTATTTTTTGCGCATGTGCATAGATAGCGTGTCTAGCTGGTAAGCGAGCGACCGTTTGGTTGCTGCAGTTTGCGACGGGACACGGCCCATCGAACACATGCTGATGTGAGGTGGAGTGTACACCATTAAGTTAAGTTATTCTTTTGAGTTTGTTCACATGTACTTTTATGTGTCATCTTTTTCTTTTATAAATATATAGCTATGCTGAGCTTTTAATTATTGACAAAGGTCTTTATAGACACTTTTGAGTTTATTGTTCTGAAGAAGGTGTAGTTATCTACACCGAAACCTAGGTAAACACTAGGTGTTTTTTCGCAATCGAGGCGGATCTCAGTCCATTAATATAGAAACTGAGGAACATAATGGGTTGTATGAAAGATGATATGAGCCTTAAGAAACAAGGTGTTTACAAAATTATGTATCAGTGTTGAATGTCGTACTGGGTTTTTCAAAATGAATATCAAGGCCTTAAGAGTTTGTAGTAATGTTATATTCAACTTAGAATAGTGAATAATACAGCAAAAGGAAGAGCAACTCAATTTTGTTTGTGTACCTGTGCTCATGCGCTGTTTCCTGTGTCTTCTGTTGGAAAGCACTAGTAGCAAGGATGGCCACTAGTGAACAGAAAGCTCTTCATGTTTTACAGTTTGCAGTGACTGAATAGTAAAAATGGTATCTGTAGGTGGTATCATGAGTTTGAAGACACCAGTTGTCTTTGCAAAGGGAAGAGTAGGGGATGATCAAGAGTGACTGAAGAACTTGTTGGACAACAGAGAGAGCTTTCACACCTAACCCTAAAAAATCATATTGGAAGGCTAGTCACGAATTAGCATTTCCAGTGACGTGTGTGGCATAATGTGCACATCTGGGGATCAGCATAATGTGCACATCTGGGGATCAGAAAATCTCCACGAGATGGTACAGTTGTAATGAGATCCACCTAATTGAATGTTTCTTGTGCCTTATGTTGATGGAAAGTTTGTGAGCCACTCTTATTAAGTGAAGCAACTGCAGCTGGTATTCCTTATCTTGACGTGCTAGAATTATGGCTCTTTTCATGAACTGGAAGAAGCTGAACCATAGAACTTCATTTAGCAGCAAGTTGGTGCCCCATCTTACTGACATAAGTCAGTACACGATTGGTTAAATGTTGTTGTCCTGACCACTGGATTGGCTGGAAGAAGCTAAACTTGTTTTGCATGGCCCCCACATTAATCTATTCTGATGCCATGTGATTTTTACCTTTGGTGTTTCATAGGGCTGCTCTATCTGACTTAAGAAACAGGACTGAAATGGTGTTGCAATTACTCTAGACACACAGCTTAAGATTTGGGAAGAACTCACTTATCAACTTTATGTGCACCACGTGACAAATGCTGCTCTCATTGAAGACTTGTAAGAAAAACAGTTTGAGTTGCCCTTTCATTTGACATATTATTTATGAATGTAAGTTGAATGTAATAAATACTACAAAGCCTTAAAACCACCATATTCATTTTGAAACACCAAGTATATTTGCCATACATGGGGCAGATACAAGACTATTATCAACATCATTGTCATACATGCGAGTTCCAAATGGACAGATCTCTAGTAACAAAGTGTTGTATTTGTACAGGTCATCACATGATATATGAGAGGACCAAGGTTATATTGTCAGTTTTGTTCTTTTGGGACTATTTTATAAAAAGAAGTGATAGAGATTCACCTTTATCAGTATTGATTTGGTATTCCAATTAAATACAGCAGTGAACCCTTAATTCACTGTCATCAGATCACAATGAGAAAAACAAGAATTTCCTATAATGACACCAACACAACATAGTTGAGGACTGGTACTTATAACAAAAATGCTTAGCAGCAGCATTCGTATATGCAGAAAGCCACACCTTTGTTCCCAATATAGACACTCAACATTCTACTGTTATTATTCTGGACGCAATTTCATCATGCATGTGCGACTTCGAGAATGTAACCTCCATGAGGAGGCTGCCATAGTGTGGCCACAAGCTATAGCTACTTGCTAGAGGCGTTAAAGAGTTGTTTTGAGGAAATATTGTGAAATTTACACAGTGTGACCCAGCAGCAAACCTGAGAAGTTTTTATTCCAGAAAATATTTGTATGCGTACTGTAGAGTCAACCTTGCAGGTCAAAGGCAGTAACAGAATTGAACAACTTCTTGACCTGTTATTGTACTGCTGTCGTAAACCTCATTATGAGAAATGTTTATGCTGCAGTGAATACCTAAGGATGGAAATGAATTTTATTTAACACATGTTGAAGAAGTAATCTTACTAGTAAAAATAACCCTAGGTATAGGTCTACTGAATTTAAGCTTTGTGGGTATAATTTGCAAATGGAAATCAATATTTAAAGGAAGCTTTAAGCTATAACAAGTTTTCAAATGAATATTTTGGTTTGAGATACACTGGAGTATGAGTATGAGAGAATATTTATGTGGATAATTCAGTTGTGAATACAAGTTACATAAATTTCCAAGTCATTTATTCTTTATTAAGTGAGTAGGAGTTATTGGTAGATGACTCTGTACTGTATCAGGTATCCTACATCAGATAGGTGTACTGTATTTAACAATGAGAACTGTATTGTTTGCTAGCCGATGGAAGATAAAGATTTAATGTATATTTACAGTCGAAATCCTGGTTTTCATCATGTGACCTCCTATTTAGTACACATCTGATTAGTATGGATGCAGTATTACTCAAATAATCCATATTAGAATGGACGAGAATTTGGTTTTTTCCAGGAATTGATTATAGAGACTTAAATAATTTTCGTTATTGAAGTTACTTACCTGATGTGCATTTAGCGTTATTTTAATACCTATTAATACTTACATGAAAAGAATGCAAAAGTTTATTTTTTAAATGTAATGTAAAGAATGATATTAGGTGGTTATTTGTTTTCATCTGCTCTAGCAGAAGTTTAGTGTTAAATATAAGCACTATTCATAAATAGAGCACAGGCTCAACATTGGACAACTTTTATCACAAATACTAAGGTGTTACGGCATTTTAATTTGGTATTCACTTCATTGGGGATGGATATTAAAGAAATGTCATAACTGTTGTAGATTTTTAGTACTGATGTATAAAGTAACCTTTATGTGGACTCGCAGCATTACTGAAACTAAAAATAACAAGAGATTTTACTGTAAACTGAATGAAATTAACCGATAATAAGATACTGTTACTAAGTTTGTCTACATAAATGGAATATAGAAAAAGTGATTCAGTATGTTTGTACATGGCATTTTCTACCTTTTCTTTCCTATTCTACAAAATGGATAGTTTTATGTATCTGCTATAGGGGAGGTACAATAAGTCTGCCAGTCTTGCAGTACATTGTGACTATACTGTACAATGTGCAGCAATGTTTCCAACAGTGTGGAAATATATTCAAATGATGTATTTTTTGTGTCACAAAGTACATAAGAAAATCGTTAGTATGATGGTATGAAGCATGTATTAGCAACTTCACTTGAATGAGGGTAGAGGAAGGGTGCTAGTACTGCTCCTAAAGCAGAAGGTGATGTGCTACCATGTACATGAAAATGAAATAGCATCGAACATGAACTGTTCCTCTGGTGCCACAGTAGATGGAATTCATATCATGCACGATAATAGAGCACCAGTGACTTGTTAATTATAATTACCTCTTATCAGAGTGCACTAGTGCCTAAATGTTAGAAGATTGCAATGGTTAATGACATATTTCATCTTTTAATGTAAAGTGGGAGGATTATAGAGCTAAAAACAGTTATGTATCCTATAATAATTAAAAATTACAAAGAAAAATTAAAAGCAAAGTTGCAAGTGTCTCAGCAGGTTTTAGTAATGTATGATGCAATAAATGTAGCGAATATGAGTGTGCATAAATGGAAAAGAGACAACCAATACTCGTACATTGGATCACAATCATCTGTAACATATTTTCGCCTGGTTTTTCAAATGTAAGGATTATAATTGTGGTAGTAATGAACCATGGACCTTGCCGTTGGTGGGGAGGCTTGCGTGCCTCAGCGATACAGATGGCCGTACCGTAGGTGCAACCACAACGGAGGGGTATCTGTTGAGAGGCCAGACAAACGTGTGGTTCCTGAAGAGGGGCAGCAGCCTTTTCAGTAGTTGCAGGGGCAACAGTCTGGATGATTGACTGATCTGGCCTTGCAACATTAACCAAAACGGCCTTGCTGTGCTGGTACTGCGAACGGCTGAAAGCAAGGGGAAACTACAGCCGTAATTTTTCCCGAGGACATGCAGCTTTACTGTATGATTAAATGATGATGGCATCCTCTTGGGTAAAATATTCCGGAGGTAAAATAGTCCCCCATTCGGATCTCCGGGCGGGGACTACTCAGGAGGATGTCGTTATCAGGAGAAAGAAAACTGGCGTTCTACGGATCGGAGCGTGGAATGTCAGATCCCTTAATCGGGCAGGTAGGTTAGAAAATTTAAAAAGGGAAATGGATAGGTTAAATTTAGATATAGTGGGAATTAGTGAAGTTCGGTGGCAGGAGGAACAAGACTTCTGGTCAGGTGATTACAGGGTTATAAACACAAAATCAAATAGGGGTAATGCAGGAGTAGGTTTAATAATGAATAGGAAAATAGGAATGCGGGTAAGCTACTACAAACAGCAAAGTGAACGCATTATTGTGGCCAAGATAGATACGAAGCCCACACCTACTACAGTAGTACAAGTTTATATGCCAACTAGCTCTGCAGATGACGAAGAAATTGAAGAAATGTACGATGAAATAAAAGAAATTATTCAGATAGTGAAGGGAGACGAAAATTTAATAGTAATGGGTGACTGGAATTCGAGTGTAGGAAAAGGGAGGGAAGGAAACATAGTAGGTGAATATGGATTGGGGCTAAGAAATGAAAGAGGAAGCCGCCTAGTAGAATTTTGTACAGAGCACAACTTAGTCATAGGTAACACTTGGTTTAAGAATCATGAAAGAAGGTTGTATACGTGGAAGAACCCTGGAGATACTAAAAGGTATCAGATAGATTATATAATGGTAAGACAGAGATTTAGAAACCAGGTTTTAAATTGTAAGACATTTCCAGGGGCAGATGTGGACTCTGACCACAATCTATTGGTTATGACCTGTAGATTAAAACTGAAGAAACTGCAAAAATGTGGGAAATTAAGGAGATGGGACCTGGATAAACTGAAAGAACCAGAGGTTGTACAGAGTTTCAGGGAGAGCATAAGGGAACAATTGACAGGAATAGGGGAAAGAAATACAGTAGAAGAAGAATGGGTAGCTCTGAGGGATGAAGTAGTGAAGGCAGCAGAGGATAAAGTAGGTAAAAAGACGAGGGCTGCTAGAAATCCTTGGGTAACAGAAGAAATATTGAATTTAATTGATGAAAGGAGAAAATATAAAAATGCAGTAAATGAAGCAGGCAAAAAGGAATACAAACGTCTCAAAAATGAGATCGAGAGGAAGTGCAAAATGGCTAAACAGGGATGGCTAGAGGATAAATGTAAGGATGTAGAGGCTTATCTCACTAGGGGTAAGATAGATACTGCCTACAGGAAAATTAAAGAGACCTTTGGAGAGAGGAGAACCACGTGTATGAATATCAAGAGCTCAGATGGCAACCCAGTTCTAAGCAAAGAAGGGAAGGCAGAAAGGTGGAAGGAGTATATAGAAGGTTTATACAAGGGTGATGTACTTGAGGACAATATTATGGAAATGGAAGAGGATGTAGATGAAGACGAAATGGGTGATACGATATTGCGTGAAGAGTTTGACAGAGCACGGAAAGACCTGAGTCGGAACAAGGCCCCCGGAGTAGACAACATTCCATTAGAACTACTGACGGCCTTGGGAGAGCCAGTCATGACAAAACTCTACCAGCTGGTGAGCAAGATGTATGAGACAGGCCAAATACCCTCAGACTTCAAGAAGAATATAATAATTCCAATCCCAAAGAAAGCAGGTGCTGACAGATGTGAAAATTACCGAACTATCAGTTTAATAAGTCACAGCTGCAAAATACTAACGCGAATTCTTTACAGACGAATGGAAAAACTGATAGATGCGGACCTCGGGGAGGATCAGTTTGGATTCCGTCGAAATGTTGGAACACGTGAGGCAATACTGACCTTACGACTTATCTTAGAAGAAAGATTAAGAAAAGGCAAACCTACGTTTCTAGCATTTGTAGACTTAGAGAAAGCTTTTGACAATGTTGACTGGAATACTCTTTTTCAAATTCTAAAGGTGGCAGGGGTAAAATACAGGGAGCGAAAGGCTATTTACAATTTGTACAGAAACCAGATGGCAGTCATAAGAGTCGAGGGGCATGAAAGGGAAGCAGTGGTTGGGAAAGGAGTGAGACAGGGTTGTAGCCTCTCCCCGATGTTATTCAATCTGTATATTGAGCAAGCAGTAAAGGAAACAAAAGAAAAATTTGGAGTAGGTATTAAAATTCATGGAGACGAAGTAAAAACTTTGAGGTTCGCCGATGACATTGTAATTCTGTCACAGACGGCAAAGGACTTGGAAGAGCAGTTGAACGGA
This sequence comes from Schistocerca gregaria, assembly GCF_023897955.1. Lineage (NCBI taxonomy): Eukaryota > Metazoa > Arthropoda > Insecta > Orthoptera > Acrididae > Schistocerca > Schistocerca gregaria. Next base: position 751,154,675 of record NC_064921.1, read on the forward strand.
ATGGACAGTGTCTTGAAAGGAGGATATAAGATGAACATTAACAAAAGCAAAACGAGGATAATGGAATGTAGTCCAATTAAATCGGGTGATGCTGAGGGAATTAGATTAGGAAATGAGACACTTAAAGTAGTAAAGGAGTTTTGCTATTTGGGGAGCAAAATAACTGATGATGGTCGAAGTAGAGAGGATATAAAATGTAGACTGGCAATGGCAAGGAAAGCGTTTCTGAAGAAGAGAAATTTGTTAACATCGAATATAGATTTAAGTGTCAGGAAGTCATTTCTGAAAATATTTGTTTGGAGTGTAGCCATGTATGGAAGTGAAACATGGACGATAACTAGTTTGGACAAGAAGAGAATAGAAGCTTTCGAAATGTGGTGCTACAGAAGAATACTGAAGATAAGGTGGATAGATCACGTAACTAATGAGGAGGTATTGAATAGGATTGGGGAGAAGAGAAGTTTGTGGCACAACTTGACTAGAAGAAGGGATCGGTTGGTAGGACATGTTTTGAGGCATCAAGGGATCACAAATTTAGCATTGGAGGGCAGTGTGGAGGGTAAAAATCGTAGAGGGAGACCGAGAGATGAGTATACTAAGCAGATTCAGAAGGATGTAGGTTGCAGTAGGTACTGGGAGATGAAGAAGCTTGCACAGGATAGAGTAGCATGGAGAGCTGCATCAAACCAGTCTCAGGACTGAAGACCACAACAACAACAACAACAACAATAAAGAATAAAGAAAATATTATATTCTAGCAACAGTAAATAGGTTCTAACAAATAGTTATTAAAGACAAGTATAGAGACAGGAGCGCAGTTTAGGGAATATACATTTGAAATGTGCACACAATTTCAGATTATTAAGATGAGGTGGATCCAGTTTTTTTATTGGTACGGGAGAGATAAATGATAGGTGAACCCAGGTAAAGGATGGTCTAACACTTGGTCAGGTGAATCCATGGAAGGAATGACCTTGTCAATTTGGGGACATAGCCTTCCGCGGTACACACTGTGGTTGAATTCAAAGGCTGCTTTACTAACATTGTTGTTCATATCACAATATCCCAGCAATATAACTTTTGCTGCAACAAACTTAGTTTCCATCTCCACTACTCACATTACTCCATCCACCTTGCTACTCACCTGTACCTGTTCTCCTTAACTCTCATCCAGTCTAGATCCTGCATCTTATCCCGATGCTCCCTCTGTTTTCCTCAATGTCCCTAGCTCTTCGGCAACCTGCTCCTGAAACACACAGTCCACCTGGGACTGACGAATTGTGGTGGCTTGACAGGAAGTGGAGGAGTAAATCATAAAATCATCTTCATACATAGAAAACATCAGTGGTCTCTTTGACTTGTTAGTTGTGCTGTATACAGAATACCACACAGGATAATACTTTAAATGCTCCCTTGAGGGATGTGAAATCCTTGTCCAAATTTGCATGAGAGACAGAAATAGCCTCTCTGCAAGAAGTAATTGGTAACCTTCCACAAAGCCCCAATGTCAAGCTAGTTCAGTATGCTCTATCTCCATGTAGTGCAGAAGCTTTCTAGTTGTCAGAAGACTGTGACTGAGATGCAGTGTCTCAGAGAAAAGTTTTCTGTGTGGTTGCTTCCAGTAGGGTCAGGTTATCCAGAATGAAACAATACTTTCCAAACCCACAGTTTTTTGGAAGCAACAGACGAGCTTATTTCTTAGGGTGGTTCACTATCTGCTCACAGTTCTTCCCTGCACATCTTGTGAGAGTGACATTACAGAAATTGTTGGTTGAGGTGCCATCTATTCCTGGTTTTAGGATGGGTATTATAACTGACTTCCACCATGAATCTGACTGCAATTCCTGTGACTACTTATGATTAAAAAGAAATTTCTTTAAGAATATTTACATAACATGTTGTACATAATATCTTGTCTTGGGGCAGTACTTCTAAAGACAAACAAGGCATAATTGAAACTTCCTGGAAAATTATAATTGTGAACCAGATCTAGTCTCGAACTCTGGACCTTTGCCTTTCATGAGCAAATGCTCTACCAACTTAGCAAGCTAAACATGACTCATGGCCCATCCTTAGCATTTGCCTGCAAAAGGCATAGGTCCTGTAGTTTCATATCGGCAAACACTCTGCTGCAGAGTGAAAATTTCGTTCTGGAAGCCATAACTGCATTTCGGCATTAAGAACAGGCAGTTAATATCTCTTGGTTATTTGAACATAAATCTGATTGTCTCCTCTCTGCAGTCTCATTCTAAACTAGGGGTAAAGGGTCTTTATTACACTGAGATAACATAAGTCATGGTTTTAATGTGTTACCAGGATGACTGGTTCACCAATATTTTTGTAGGTAGTCAGCCAGTCACATTTGCCTGTGCCCTTCTTTAACTCCTTTGCCATTTTACTTGTGTGCTAGATGGTACATATTTACCATTCATAAGCCTCCATCAATAGGCAAAAGTCATAAAAAAGGGACTGTGTCTTGTGTTACAATTTGGCCCTTACCTACTTTCCTGTTGTGTGATAGTGAGCAGAATGAAATACCCTTCTCAAGATTTTGGAAGCAATGTAAAGATTTATGGGGCATTTGTATTCTCTACAAGTTACACATTCTGCTCAGTTAAAGAAATCTTATGGGAGGACAAACAACATGCAGTTAATGAATAATGACCACATCTCTCGTATTGTATAGTAAGCCTCTTGACATGAGCAACTTTCTTGTCTCAATCAACTACTTAGGGCATGTTAGTATACTGTATCTCCTCTGACACTTTATGCCTGTATTGAGATTCACCTCCAGTGGAAGACTCTGCAAGAGAGACGCTCAGTAGCTCGGTACGGGCTTTTGTTAAAGTTTCGAGAACATACCTTCACCAAAGAGTCAAGCAGTATATTGCTCCCTCCTACGTATATCTCGCGAAGAGACCATGAGGATAAAATCAGAGAGATTAGAGCCCACACAGAAGCATACCGACAATCCTTCTTTGCACGAATAATACGAGACTGGAATAGAAGGGAGAACTGTTAGAGGTACTCAGGGTACCCTCCGCCACACACCGTCAGGTGGCTTGCAGAGTATGGATGTAGATGTAGATGTAGATGTAGCGTTTCTTTTACAAATAGGAGTAAGGAGAGGGGAGACCCGCATCACAAAGACGATGATGTATGTACACAGTATCTGCCTGAGGTATATGGTGTAAGTGCAGTTTTTACAAAGGTGGGAAACTGTAATGTAACTGCTAGTCAAATTAATGAAGTGTTCTTCAAAATAGTCAGAAGGAAGTAGAAATACCTGGGTAATGATTTTAATATTTGTTTTCGTATGTGTTGACTTATCACAAATTTGAGATTTGAATTAGTGGAATGTTGTGAAGAGGAAAATGTCAGCATGTAACTACTTACATTAGTTAAAGACATGAACCTTTTCTAGCTCTGTAGATTTTAGAATCTTGTACTGTTGTAGACAATGATTTACAAATAGTGAGATGCAAATTACCTTTGAATAAAAGTAATAACATAATGATCAAGCCCGGTCACATAGGGCAAATCTCTTTTCTGTATTTATAAAAATCTAACAGTGTAGTTACAAAGTAGTTGGAAATAATGGTTTAAGAAAACTATAAATGTTGATGATATGAGATAATGAAAAAGACACTTTATCTGTCAACTAAATAAGCATAAATACATACTAAAGACATAATCAAAGGGAAATGCAGCCATTGTTGAAGATATTAATCAAAAAGTGAAAAGACAGAAGTAAGAAATATACATGCACTGTTCTGTGAAATAATAAAACTGGGTTTGATTTTAATGGATCTTAAGTTTAATCATGATGATATGTTAACAAAAGTTAAAGGTTATAAAAGGACTGTAATTAGTAAGTTATTTTCCATGACATCTTCCTTCTTAGTGAGGGATCTGTGGTGAAAGAAGTTGTTCCACCCTTCCTCACAATCAGATGAAAGATGTTCATGTAAAATGTTTAGATAGTTTGCATCTAGAGAACTTTACACTATGTGCACCCTGATTTGATAAATGTACAGAGTTGGAAGGAGACATGTGAGTGCTGAATGCCAGCGCGGTGTGATGGCGATTGGGTATCTCTTTCTGCCGTGAAGGGATTGCTTATGTTTTGGTGTCATCGCTTGGCAGTGTTTTGCAAAGCAGAGAACAAGAGGTGCTGTCTACAGTGACAATGCCCAGAAACAGTTGAAAGAAGCTGAAGAGGAATGTTGTTCTTTTCTGTTCCATTCTGAGAGTCAGTTCAGAGATGTTTTGATTAATAAGCGATCGGTTCACCCAGTGCTGTAATTGTTACAGAACAACAAAAAGCAGAAGAGGTCTTTAAAAGGCAGTTACATCATTTCGTAGCTCAAATACCACAAACCTCTCTTCTGGCCCTTGACTGTTTGCAGATGGAGGAGCCACATGGCAAGAGTTGGTGCACTGCATAGCTGATCCACTGCATCAAGAGAATTCTGGGAAGAAAACTTTACAAGAACATTGTTATGGTAGGAAGTATTATTGATAGCATCAGGGTGACAGATGGTTTGGAAGGTGACATGTCTTCTGACCTCAGTACAGCTTTACAAAGGCACCATTAGATTGAGCTATTGACAGAGTAACAAAATAAGGTACCGAGTTCGAGTCTCGGTCTGGCACACAGTTTTAATCTACCAGGAAGTTTGAAAATCTACTATATTTGCACACATGGTCCTATTAAGAATGATATTCGTGTTGAGAATTCCATCTGCAAATTTTGCCTTTCTAGAGAATGAAAAAACTACCAGAAAGTTCCCACTTCACTAGGTGTGCACATCTTGATAAACCTCAAATGCTTATTGCCAGTTGGCATTTAGTTCAATATTGCACACAAGAGAATAACGTTAACTATTGAGGCACTGAACAGTATGATATGCCAGTACTTGGTTAAGGAGAGATGGTTAGTGAAATAATGATGGTTTGGGTGTGACAGATTGGATTTGTTGTGATGTATCAGTCTGATGATTAATTTGATGCAACCTACCACAAATTCCTGTTCTGCACTAGCCTCTTCATGTAAGAGTAGCAGTTCTACCCTACATCCTAATTTATATGTTGGTTGTGTTCCAGTCTCTCTAGCACAATGGAGGATGTCTTAACACATCCTATCATCTTGTCCCTTCTTCTTATCAATGTTTTCCATGTGTTCCTTTCTTCACTGATTCTGTGGAGAACATCCTCTTCTCTTAGAAGTCCACCTGATTTTCAGCGCTCTTCTGTAGCACCACAGCTCATCTGTTCTGGTTTTCCCACTGTTAGTGATTCGCTATCACACAATGCTGTGCTCCAAATCTACATTTTCAGGAATTTCATCCCCAAATTAAGACCTGTAATGTTTGACACCAGTAGACTTCTCATGACATGCAGTATCCTCTTTGTTTGTACTCTTCTGCTTTTTGTGTCTTCCTTGCTCATGGGTTCCAAAGTAGCAGAATCCCTTAGCTTTGTCTATTTTGTGATCACCAATATTGATCTTAAGTTTCTTACTATTCTCATTTCTGCTACTTCTCATTACTTTTGTCTTTCTTCAGTTTACCCTCAGTCCATATTCTGTGTTTATTAGACATTTCATTCAGTTCAAAAGATCTTGTAAGACTTCTTCATCTTTGCTGAGGGTAGAAATGTCGTCAACAAATCTTACCATCGATATCCTTTCACCCTGAATTGTAATCCTACTTTGGACCTCTCTGTTACTTTTGTCAATGCTTCTTTAATGTGTAGATTGAACAGTGGAGGCGAAAGCTGGCAACATTTCCTTACCTCCTTTTAATCTGAGCACTTCATTCTTGGCCTTCATACCTTATTGTTCCCTCTTGGGTCTTGCACATATTGTATATTTGTGAAAATGTCTTGATTTTTTGTCAGTCTTGCTGAATTATCTAGCGCAATGTCAGAATGGCCTTTCTGGTGATTTTATCTTTCCTAAAGCCAAACTAGTCATCATCTAAGAGGTTCTCAGTTTTGATTTCCATTCTTCTATATACTTTTTTGCCAGCAGTTGGATGCATGAGCTGTTATGCTGAGTTTTCAGTAGTTCTCACACTTACCTGCCCATGATATCTTCAGAATAATGTGGATAATATTTTTCCAAAGGTCTGATAGTAATTTGCCAGTCTCATAGGTTCCACCCACCAAGATGAATAGTCGTTTTGTTGCTACTTCTACCAATGATTTTAAAAATTCTGATGGAATGTTATTTATCCCTCACACATTATTTGATCTCATGCCTTCTGTAGCTCTTTTATGCTGTGACTCACTTTTGTCTACCTTATCAACCCAGCTTCTTTTTCTGTCAAGTTATCAGACTAGTCCTCCTCCTCATAGAAGTCTCCTCTGTATCCTTTCCTTCTGCCCCCTCTCTCCTCTACTTTCAACAACAGGAGTCCCATTGTACTCTTAATATTACCACCTGCTTTTAATTTCACTGGAGATTGTTTTGACTGTCCTACATAGCTGTGTCAATCCTTCTGATGATCTTATTTTTTTTCTTCTCTCTTCAATTTCTTCGCATTTTCCCTGCAGCCATTTCTCATTGGCTGCCATATGCTCCCTATTTATTTTGTTCCTAAGTGATTTGCTGCAGAGTGTATGTAATGAGGCACAACTTCAATGTGTGTGTGTGTGTGTGTGTGTGTGTGTGTGTGTGTGAGCACCAACATATAGGCAAGAGATTAGTGTGGCATTCGTGCCTTTCCGACATATAAGCGGTAAATGTGGAAACAAGAACTATGGTCATGTTATTACCAGATGTGTCTAAACAGGACCAACATACTGGCTGCCAAAGGACAAACCCCAGTAAACATCTGTTGGATAATGAATGTATATGGGACAGCAAGTCTTTCGAAAACCACTGTTATGGAGTGGTGCACCAAGTTCTGTGCTGGTCAGGATTTGACATAAGACTCCAGTCGATTTGAGAGGACAGCCTCATCCATTATGTGGAAACAAGAACTATGGTCATGTTATTACCAGATGTGTCTAAACAGGACCAACATACTGGCTGCCAAAGGACAAACCCCAGTAAACATCTGTTGGATAATGAATGTATATGGGACAGCAAGTCTTTCGAAAACCACTGTTATGGAGTGGTGCACCAAGTTCTGTGCTGGTCAGGATTTGACATAAGACTCCAGTCGATTTGAGAGGACAGCCTCATCCATTATGGACTAGCAGGTGGCTAATTATACGTAAACTCTCCTCATGCAATTAAAATGCTTTCTGTCCACCAAAAAGGGTCAATGATACCTGACAGATGGGAATGTGCAGCAGGCAATTACAGACATCTTTACACAGCAATACACGTTATTTTACCAAATGGGTATCTTGACCTTGGTGCTTCAGTGGGATGATTCCCTCAATGCTCAAGACCTTTTTGCGTGGTTGGCATACTGATTCTGGATTGCTGTACAACCTTACAATGAAAACTTTTTGATTGCACCTTATATGTTGCTGTATTCTTGTCTTTCCCTGAACATTGTTGTACCTCCTCCTTTCTTCAATCGTTTGAAGTATTTCTTCCATTACTCAAGATTTCTTCGCAATTACCTTCTTTCTACATGTGTTTGTCTGTCCGAAATCTGTAATTGCTCTTTTTAGAGATGTACACTCCTCTTTAACTGAACTGTCAACTGTGGTATTTCTTATCACTGTATCTGCATCCTTAATAAACTTGAAGCATGTCTCATCATTCCTCTGTAATTCAGTTTCCCACTCCCTTCCACACTAATTCTTCTGGGTGTTTCCCTGTAACTTCAGTCCACTCTTCATCATTACTAAATTGTGATCTGAGCCTATGTGTGCTACTGGATTCACCTTACAAGCTGGTATTTGATTTTGGAATTTCTCTCTGACCATGGTTAATGCAGCTGGAATCCCATGTACCGGGTCTTTTCCAAGTATACCTCCTCCTCTTGTGATTCTTGAACAGAGTATTTACTATTACCAATTGAAATTTATTGCAGAATTCAGTTAGTCTTTCTGCTGTCTCATTTCTGCTGTCAAGCCCATATTCTTCCACAGCCCTTTCTTCTTTACCTACTCCTATGACAGCGTTCCAATCCCCCATGGGTTTTAGATTTTCACCCTGTGCAGTATCCTTATATACTTTCTCCACCTCTTCATCTATGGCCTACAATGTGGTTATGTGTACTTGAGCTCTCATTGTTGGCATTGGCTTGGTGTTGAATCTGATGAGACCAACCCTGGCACTGAACACTTCACAGTACTCACTCTTTGCCCCACCTTTCTATACATAGTGAGTCTTACTCCAGTTATACAATTTTCTGCTGGTATTGATATTACCTTGTATTTGTTTAACTAGAAATCCTTATCATCTATCAATTTTGCTACACTGACCCCTACTACATTTATACTGAATCCTGCATTTCCCTTTTCAGGTTTTCTAGCTTTCCTACTATTTCAGACCTCTAACTTCCCTTGTACCGATGCATAGAATGTTGCATAGCTTACTTACTACTTCTGACTTCTAACATCCCATGCTCCGACTCATACAATGTTATCCCTTTCTTGGTTATTCAGTCTTTTTTGTGCCAGTTGTAATGGAAAAGACTTGGAAATGAACAGTCACTTTAGCAGCTACAAGGGCAGCCTGTTTCTCCAGGCTTCATTCCTATTACACGTCCCGAGGTTCCGAATGTGCTGGTTTCTAGACATTTGACAGGAAAGATAAGCACCTTGTATTGTTGGAAGAAGGATGGAATGCCCACTTTGCTGGCAACTCACAAATCTAATTGAAGTACAGATCATATAACGATTGCAAGGCTGTGTTCTATAGCATGTGCAGCTTCGTACCTTGTCTGAGACAGTGAAGGCCCACTCGGGATGTATATACTTCAGAATGGGGTGATATCACTGGAAACAGTCATTTACAGTTATTTATAGTTAACATCATAATTTCATAGAACTATTTTTACTTGTGTTCAATGACAGTTTCACTGCAATGAAAGTAAATTCAACCAACTTTACAGAGTTGAATGTAATGACCAGTTTTTTTTCCGAACGATTAATTTAAATCCAGTTGCATGCTCAGCATAAGTAGTGATTATTATGTAAAGCATACATTAAAAATATTTTTATGTTCTCAAATAATTTTTAATGGCAGGAAAACAGTTTATTGATGGAACAGGGTTTATGATGAAACAAAAAAAATGTAAATGGTGGGAAGATCTAAAATCTGAAAATATAAAAATAGGTTTTACTAATATACGTATAAAATGATGATCAAATAACAGTGCTCTCAAAAATTTAAAATCACATGCATAGGGAAAAAAGTTTTGGCCATACCCACATCAAAACCTGCAGGCAGTCCTGGTATGAAACTCCCCCTGTCACATAACATCAGTATGAAACACCCTCTGCCATGCAACACAGGTTGGAAGCAACCTCTTACACACAGCATCAGTATTAATAGCACCATCTGCCTCCCATAATTGACATCCCAAAGTGACTTGGGTGCTCTAAGTGCACAGGAGATGTGCATAAAGCTGCTGGACTACAGTGCCATGACATGTGAGCTACCACAATTCTAAGGAGTTCTGACATTCATTGGTAGATGGCAATGGCATTGTTTTCACGATGGGAGACGACATCAGTCCATCATAGCTTGGCCAATTTGCATGAAATATTCATAAATTATACATGCAAATCTTCCTCGTAAATCATAATATCTGTTAGTGAAACCATGTCAGAATCCCTATATTAGTTCCTGAGATTACTTGGAATATACAGGCACAACCACTATAATGGATTCGATTTATATGTGTATAGATACAGATAGAAGAAGATAAATTAGAAAAGGGTGCATCAGCAGTAAACCTTTCTCTGCTTTATGGGACAGATAAACAAACAGTGAGAAATAAATGTGTTAAATTTTGCAACCAGAGCTGTAAGACAAGTCATATTATCTCAGCATAAGTATCTGAAGAAGTCATCTTGACAAAACTAGATGAAGCACTGCACTGCACTGATTCCAGCAGAAAGAGTTCTAATATCAAGTCCATTGTTAATAGGGGAAACACAAGAGCTACATGAAGGAACGTTTAATGCTTCATTACTATGGAATTCAAAAAATTGTTGTCTAGGCCAAGAAACTTAGTCCTAACAAAGACGTAACTGATGCTTTCTGTGATGCATTATATGATTACATTGAACAGAAAAATGTTGTATCGGAGCAGATTTACAACACTGATGAATCTGGACTGTCCTGGAAGTGCATGCTCATACTAAATTTAGCCTCTCAGACTGAAGCGTACACTACCAGACATGAGTGTAGTAAGGAAAGCTAAAGGTTGTTTTCTGCACAAATTCAGTTGGTGAACAGAAATTGTTGCCAGTCATTATTGGTAAATAGAAAAAACGCACATGAATTCAAAGAAATAATAAATTTACCATTTTAATACATATATAAGAAAGAAGTCCTCCCCCTGTGAACCATGAACCTTGTCGTTGGTGGGGAGGCTTGCGTGCCTCAGCGATACAGATAGCTGTAATGTAGGTGCAACCACAACGGAGGGGTATCTGTTGAGAGGCCAGACAAATGCGTGGTTCCTGAAGAGGGGCAGCAGCCTTTTCAGTTGTTGCAGGGGCAACAGTCTGGATGATTGACTGATCTGGCCTGGCCTTGTAACATTAACCAAAATGGCCTTGTTGTGCTGGTACTGCGAACAGCTGAAAGCCAGGGGAAACTACGGTCATAATTTTTCCTGAGGGCATGCAGCTTTTCTGTATGGATAAATGATGGGTAAAATATTCCGGAAGTAAAATAGTACCCCATTTGGATCTCCTTTATCAGGAGAAAGAAAACTGGCATTATACGGTCAGAGCGTGGAATGTCAGATCTCTTAATCGGGCAGGTAGGATAGAAAATTTAAAAAGGGAAATGGATAAGTTTAAGTTAGATAGTGGGAATTAGTTCAGTGGCAGGAGGAACAAGACTTTTGGTCAGGCAAATACAGGATTATAAATACAAAATCAAATAGGGGAAATGCAGGAGTAGGTTTAATACTAAATAAAAAAATTGGAGTGTGGGTAAACTATTACAAACAGCATAGTGAACTGCAAAAAGGTGGGAATTTAAGGAGATGGAACCTGGATAAACTGACTAAACAAAAGGTTGTACAGAGTTTCAGGGAGAGCATAAGGGAACAATTGACAGGAATGGAGGAAAGAAATACAGTAGAAAAAGAATGGGTAGCTTTGAGGAATGAAATAGTGAAGGCAGCAGAGGATCAAGTAGTTAAAAATACAAGGGATAGTAGAAATCCTTGGTAACAGAAGAAATATTGAATTTAATTGATGAAAGGAGAAAATATAAGAGTGCAGTAAAGGAAACAGGCAAAAAGGAATACAAATGTCTCAAAAATGAGATCGACAGGAAGTGCAAAATGGCTAAGCAGGAATGGCTAGAGAACAAATGTAAGGATCTAGAGGCATATCTCACTAGGGGTAAGATAGATACTGCCTACAGGAAAATTAGAGACACCGTTGGAGAAAATAGAACCACTTGTATGAATAACAAGAGCTCAGATGGAAACCCAGTTCTAAGCAAAGAAGGGGTAGCAGAAAGATGGAGGGAGTATATAGAGGGTCTATACAAGGCCTATGTATTTGAGAACAATATTATGGAAATGGAAGAGGATGTAGATGAAGATGAAATAGGAGATATGATACTGCGTGAAGAGTTTGACAGAGGTCTGAAAGACCTGAGTCGAAACAAGGCCCCGGGAGTAGATAACATTCCATTAGAACTACTGACAGCCTTGGGAGAGCCAGTCCTGACAAAACTCTACCATCTGGTGAGCAAGATGTATGAGACAGGCGAAATACCCACAGACTTCAAGAAGAATATAATAATTCCAATCCCAAAAAAGGAGGCATTGACAGATGCGAAAATTACCGAACTATCAGTTTAATAAGTCACGGCTGCACAGTATTAATGCAAATTCTTTACAGACGAATGGAAAAACTAGTAGAAGCCAACCTCAGGGAAGATCAGATTGGACTCCATAGAAATATTGGAACACGTGAGGCAATACTGACCCTACGACTTATCTTAGAAGCTAGATTAAGGAAAGGCAAACCTACATTTCTAGCATTTGTCGACTTAGAGAAAGCTTCTGCTCCCCATTTGCTTAAAGCACAGTCACCAATGGTCAACACATCTGAAGTGACAAGCAGTCCCTCTCGAAATATACCGAGGGTATCCTCTTGAAATATACTGAGGGTCTTACTGAACCCTTCTCAGACTAATTATTCTTCCATCCTTGTACAAAAACAAATCTCCCATGCCTTATTTTTCCAGTCTTCCACCACCTCCCAAAATCTCAACGCCCGGCCACAGCGGAGCATTCCCCTCGTAACTCAGTACCACCCAGGACTGGAGCAACTGAATTACATTCTCTACCAGGGTTTCAACTACCTCTCGTCATGCCCTGAAATGAGAAATGTCCTGCCCACTATCCTTCCCACCCCTCCCACAGTGGTATTCCACCATCCAACGAACCGACACAATATACTCGCCCATCCCTCCACAACCCCTGCTTCCAACCCCTTACCTTGTGGCTCATATCCCTGTTATAGACCTAGATGCAAGATCCATACCATACATCCTCCCATCATCACCTACTCCAGTCTGGTCACAAACATCACCTATCCCATCAAAGGCAGAACTACCTGTGAAACAAGTTATGTGATGTACAAGCTCAGCTGCAAGCACTGTGCTGCATTCTATGTGGGCATGACAACCAACAAGCTGTCTGTCTGCATGAATGACAACCGAGAATCTGCGGCCAAGAAACAAGTGGACCACCCTGTTGCTGAGCATGCTGCCCAACATGGCATCCTTTATTTCAGTGACTGCTTCACAGCCTGTGCCATACAGATCCTTCCCACCGACATAATCTTTTCTGAATTGCACAGGTGTGAACTTTCCATGCAGTATATCCTATGTTCCCGTAACCCTCCTGGCCTCAACCTTTGTTAGTCATTGTCTTCACCCATCCAGCCTCCCTTCCCTGTTCCCATTCCAGCACTACAGAGCTCTCATTCCATCATCGCACCCAGTCTTTTTACTTCTGTCCTTTTCCACTGCCCCCCCCCCCCCCCCCCCCCTCCGCTGCCCACCGTCTAGCCTCTCAACTGCACATAGCCGACCTGCCCTCTCTCCACCTTGTCCCTGTGCACTCCCCAGCAGCACTTCACTGTCCCGTACCTCCACCGTACTGTCTCCCCCATCCCCCACCCCCCACCCTTCTCCTTACCCCCACCCATTTGCCATCATGCACTGGAGCTGCTCGCAGTTTGGCATCAGTTTCCTTTTTTATGAAGGTCATACTGGCTTTTAGTTATGCCTATCTGCGATTCGGCATCCCCGCTATATGGTGAATTGTAACTTTGCTTTTCATAATATTATTACATTCAGTCCTGGATTTTCCATTTTTTGTAATAAAAAATTGCTGCTGCTCTCAGTTTGCTTAAGGCCACATAATATATTAGTCAGCCTTTGTTGCTAAAGGTACTTCATAAGGGATCTGCAGCACTGCCACTCTGAGCACAGACTGGTGACCGACCGTCATGTCATCCATCATTGTAAAGCAAAAGACTTGTAAGATTCAGTCGCTCTTATACTCCTCAATGTTTTCCGCTACTGGACTTGCATGTGAGTTACCTTTGACCAAAGTCATTTCATGTCATTATTAGAATGTGCAGGGGCTCCAGCACACTAAAATGCTATGACTATGACTTGGTCCAGTAATTGCAGAAATTCATTTTTCTAAAGTTTTTGCAAGTGACCTTTCTAAGCCGATCCAGTAGAACAAGACACTTTATTAATGTGGTTTTGAAGACATACATTTACCGTGAAACTGTGTTGGAAATTTGAGTAAAAGTGGCACATTAACTTTCATTATGCCACTAGTTTACAGATATCATTGATCTGAAACTTACTAGCAGTCTAAAATTTTATGTCAGGCCAGGACTCGAACTGAGAACCTTTACCCCACCCAGGCAAAAGCTGTAAAGGAGGATTGTGACTCGTGCTGAGATAACTCAGTTGACAGAGCATTTACCCGTAAAAATCAAAGGTTTCTGGTTTCAGTCCCAGTCTGGTAAATAGTTTTAATCTGCCAGTAAGTTTTAGATTGATGCACCATCTGCTCCAGAGTGAAACATTTCTTCTTGATGTAATTGATGTCCCCCACGGACCAAGGATCATGTGATGGTGGAGTGGCTTGTGAGCTTCTACAGTAAAGATAACCATAACATAGGTGTAACTACATCAGAGGTGAATCTGAGAGAGGTCAAACAAACATACAACTCCTGAAGTTGGGTTGTTACCTTTTCAGTAGTGGCACAGTCAAAAGTCTGGTTGGCTGTCTGATCTGACCATGTAACATTAACCAATTGGCTTCACTTTATTGGTATGGTAACCGGCTGAAACCAAGGTAAAATACAGCTGTTATTTTTCCCGAGGGCATGAAGCTCTACTGTATGGCTTAATGATGGTGGCACCTCCCTGGGTATAATATTCCAGGGGCAAAATAGTGCCCCATCCTGATCTCCAGTAGAGGACTCCTCTGGAGGATGTCATCATCAGGAAAAACAAAACTGATATTCTACAGGTTATGGCAAGTAATGTTAGATCCCTTAATTGTAGGTAAGCTAGAAAATTTAAAAAGTGAAAGGTTGAACTCAGTTGTAACAGGGAATTTATGAAATATGGTGGCAGGATGAACATGAGGTTATAAATACAAAATCAAAATTTAATGGTGAGGAGTGACTGGAACTCAGTAATAGGAAAAGGAAGAGAAGGAAGAATAATAGTAGAACATGGACTGTGGGAAAGGATTGAAAGAGAAAGCTGCCTGGTAGAATTTTGAGAGAGCATAATTTAATCATTGCTGAAACTCTGCTGAAGGATTGTAAAAGAAGGTTGTGTGTGTAGATGGTACTTTGAGACACCAGAAGGTTTCAGATAGATTACCTAACAGTAAGATAGAGGTGTAAAAATCAGATTTTAAACAGCAAAACATTTCCAGGGGTTTATCTTGACTCCGATTATAATTTATTGCTTATGAACTGCGGATTAAAACTGAAGAACTAGCAGAAAGGTTGAAAATTAAGGAGATGGGATGTGGCAAATCAAAAGAAAGAGATGTTGTAGATAGTTTTAGAGGGGACTTAAGACAACAGTTGACTGAAACCAGGTGAAAGGAATACACTAGAAGACAAATGGGTGACTTAAACCCTTTTCTGGCCAAAGTATCAAAAACTGTACCAAATGATTTAATATTTGGTGATAATATTACAAATGCAACTAAAAGTTGAGTAGCGCAATGTAATACGTATGTAAGGGACAGTAAAAAAGTTTCTGTCTGTAGGCTGTACAGTCCAGAATCATTATACCAACTAGGGAAAACCACTGTGAGCATTGAGGCAGTCGTCCGAGCAATAGAACATGTTGAAGTACCCATTTGGTAAAACACTGTGACCTGATGTGTGAAGAAGTCTGTAACCACCTGTTGCACCTCCTTGTCTGACAGGTACTGAAGACACTTCAAGGCCTTTTTTAAGGACCTGAAGGAGTGACAGTCACATTGTAGAGATCAAGGCTATAGGGCGTGTGCTCGAGTTTCTCTCACTTGAGTTGGTCTAACTTCTGTGTTACGACATTTACGATATGGGGTCGTGCATCTATCAGCACAGAACATGGTGCACTTTCCACATGGTGGTCTTCGACAATTTGTCCCATACACATTCTTCATGCTTTGATGTGTGTCTGCTGATGTTTGCCCTTTGGCAGCCAAGAAAAGAATGATAGAACATTGGTCCTGTGTGGACACGTTTGGTAACGATGTTGTCGTAGTTCGTATTTCCACATTTAACCCGTGCACATCGAAAGACACGGTTGCCACACTAATCCCTTGTCTACATGTCAGTTCTTATATACCCTCATCGGAGTCATGCTACATTGCGTATATGCCACTGCAACACCCTTAAATGGAAAGATTTTTATACTGCTTTTTTCTTGTTTTCATTTATGTATGAAACACAAGTCACTTCTGAGTCCTATAAGGACGTGTTCATCATATCTGATAGTATTATTTACTTTGCATAAGAAATATCACTTTAAGTAAAACAATACAAAACCAGATTATAAAAATCAAAAACACTCAAAATTATTTCGTTTCACATCGGTAGAGCTTGTAAACTCAGTGGTGTGAGAGTGCACCATTTTTTTTCTGTTCTCTGTAGCCACAGATATTGAACTATCTCAACCAAAGAGTTTTCTGACCTAAAGCAGAGGTACTGAGATGTTGCAACAGGATGCCAGTGCATGAATTAAACTCCATGCTGTTTTATGACTACAAAGTGGAAGGCACAGAAAAAGATTAAAGAGATGAAATAGTGAAAGCAGCAGAGGAACAGCAATGCAAAAAGAGAAGGCCCAGTAGAAATTCTTGGATAACACAGGAGGTACTGAGTTCAGTTCATGAAAGGAGAAAATAAAATGAAGCAGGGGAAAGGGAATACAGAGGTCTGAAAAATGAGATTGGTAGAAAGTGAGAAATGGCTGAGCAGGAATGTCTCAAAAACTATTGCAAGGCTGTAGAAGACATATAAAACTAGGTGAAACCTGGAAACTACCTGTCAGAAAATAATTTAGACCTTTGAAGAAGAGAGGAGCAGTGTATGAATATCAAGAGCCCAACTGCCAAGCCATTAAAGAAGGGAAGTATAAAAGATGAGAACAATACGTTGAAGGGATAAAAAGGGAAATGAATTTGAAGGTAATATTATGGAAGGGGAAGAGGAAATAGACAAAGGTGAGTTGGAAGAAAGACCTGAGTCCAAGCAAGGATCCTGTAGTAAATGAATACACTCTTTGAAATTTTGACAGTAGTAAGAATATAATACATGGACTAAAAATTTATTTATAACTTGTACAGAAATCAGATTGTAATTATAAGAATCAAAGGACATGAAAGGGGAGCCATATCCTCAATGTTATTCAATTTGTACAATGAGCAAACCAAGGAGAAATTTAGAAATGGAATTGAAGTTCAGGGAGAAGATATAAAAGCTTTGCAATTTACCAGTGATATTGTAATTCTGTCAGAGACAGCTAAAGACTTGGAAGAGCAGCTAACTGGAATGGATAGTGTCTTGAAAAGTGATTATAAGATGATGATCTATAAAAATAAAACAAGGGCAATTGAATGTAGTTAAATTAAATCATATGAGATTGGGAAATGATGCACTAAAAGTAGTAAATGGGTTTTGCTATTTGGGCAGCAAATAACTGATGATGGCTGAAGCAAAGAGGATATAAAATGCAGACTGGCTGTAGCATTTGAACTGAAGGACACGGCAAACAATATAATTGATGTTGTCAAATCATAAAAGAACTTACCAGTGAGTGGTAGTGGTGACGTTCATCCATGATTACGAGTTGCTCATTGATATAGTTTTTTATCATACTACATCTCCTCTGAGAAAGAACAATAGACACCAATTTGAAGTGCTGTAATTTTATGAATATTTAAAATTAGATAAATTAGTTCATGGTGCTTTTGCAAATTATTCTTCAAGTGGCTACAAGTCTTTAGAAAGATAAGAAGTAATCTGTCACGTGGTGCATGACTTCAACTGATTTCCATCTGCAAATAGGATTAAAAAATAGCATAGTATCAGTTATAAACTTGCATGCCTTCAGTACTGCCTTAGGATGAGGAATGTACTTGGTGCACTGGCACTACAATTTTTTTTTTCTGTTCATGGGAACCCTTTATTGAGAAAATGAATAAGAATTATATCACAGATATTCCCCACTTTTGCCATCATTCTGACAGTTGCCACATTTTGCATGAAATTTGTCATTGGTGATGAACTTCCTACTCCACATGACCTCTTTAATTGGGCTGAATAGAGCATAGTTGCTAGGAGCCAGATCTGGCAAATATGGAGCCTATGGCAGCACAGTAAACCCTAAACCATAATTTACATATGGTGGCAATGGTCTGGCGAATATCAGTATGATTCCACTCCACAGACTAACATTTCTTTTCTAGAGTTTCATGGAAGAACCATGACTTGTCAATGGTGACCAGACACTCAAAGAACTCCACAGGTCCTTCACTCTGCTGTTGCACTAAATGTTGGCATATCTCCACAAGCTTCTGTTCCTGCACATTTATGAGGGACTGGAGCACCCATTGTGTACATACCTTCTTCATCCTCAAATTTTCATGGATGATGGTGTGGAGTGCTCCCTGTGATGGACCTGATGCCTTATCTAGTTCATCAAATGTGGTTCACCTGTGCTCCATTACAAGTCATTTCAACACTGGACAGGCATCAACACTGATGTCCAACTTAGTGCTGTGTCCCCACACGTGGCTACTAAACTCTTGTGGATATCTGAAGCAGTCATGCCTTCCCTCCAGAGAAACCGTACTGTCCACTATTACCTGTGGTTGTTTGCTTCCACGTTGTCTTATCACATATTCATGAGCCAGAACAAATGTTGCTGCAATGTGTCACCTATGGGAAGCAGCAACACCATCTGGTGGCAGTAAACAGCACTATAGTTTTTCTCATGCTTACCTTGAGGCACATTTCAAACTTCTACTATACAGGAGTTGTAGAGGGAGTGTCAGTCAGTATTGAATAGACTAATTATTTGTTAGATGTAAATTAGATGCAACATGAAGCTTCATTTACTCTCTTATTGTTGACAAAAACCAATTTACAACAATTTTGTTTCAGGTAAACCGAATGTATTGGTTATGTATTCCCCATCAAGAGGTGCCCATGTGAAAGCTGTTCGAGAGTTGGTCAACTTCCTACGAGAGCATTGTCGTATGAACGTACTTTTTGATTTGGATGATATAAAAGTCAGCCCAGATCCAGTAAGTGAAATGTTGAGTGATACAGTATGTCATCACCTCCTTGTCATTATTCAATCATTTCCTTTCATTTCTGTTCTTGTGAAATGTAATGAAGTCATCAGAAATAGTATAAATTTCTGTTGATTTGTGTTATTTTATGCTTTAGTTAAAACTGTTTGAAATATTTAAAATAAATTGTGAATAGTACTTTTTCCAGGATGGCATTTTAGCACAATTTTTGAGTTGTTGGTAGTTATCTTACTTTGTAACTAGTTTCTTAAATAACTCATTACCACATGCAACTGTTTAATTTCTAGTTCATTTATGCACTGTTGTACAATTTTGGCCTTGGATCATTTTGAAATACCATGTGCTCACATTCTCGACAGCATTTTATGCCGGGCATCAGTTTTTACGTTAACACTGTTAACTGCATGTTCCTGTTTGCTAGTAATTTCTACATTTGCAATAATTGGTTCTACTGCAGCCATTGAATGGATGAAACTGAAAAAAAATTAACAATATTTTTGTTGAATTAACAGTTTGTGTGGTTTGAGTGTCAATGAATTACTCAAACACAGATTGATTAAATAGTATATCTACAATATTTATTTATTTTGTCAACTGGTTTTCGACTTATCAAACAAATATATGTTGTAAAACATGCACGACTTACATTTACAACAGAAAAAAACTGCAGAATATGTTCTGTACATTGTTTTGAATTATAAGGCACATTTGTATTTCATAAATTGTTTGAAAAAGCACTCTTTTCTGTAGTAACATGAAGCTTTCAGATGATAAATTGCTGCCACCTAAGATTGGCTTAGATCATAGTTACATCCAAATCAATTGTTTGTTTGACAAAAGTATGATTGATTTTAGTAGTTTTTACCATTGTCATTAATATAATACCCTCAGGGGCTCAGTTCTCATTCGGTGAGTATGGGTTTGGTGAACCTAGTGTTCCTGAACTGGGAACTGCGAAGCACTGCCATTCCTTTGTCACCATAAGTTCTGAGCATGCTTCAGCGACCACCATATGACATGGCGGAGGAACCTTGTGTGTCACAGGGAATAGGGATCTTAGCTTTAGCACCCAGATCCTGAGGATGGAATAAACTTCTATTTTTTAATAATAATATTAAAAAAATACCTCTCAATCTCAAGGTGTGCTGCAAGCTGATGAGACGTACGGCTGTTAAGGTGGAACAGTCGTTAGTGGGCAACCTCCGGGAAACCAGCCGCACCTCAGTTGTATGAGGCTTACTCAGGCACATGGATCTCCATCTGAACGGACCCTTATTTTGCTAGCTGCTCATGGGACTGAGATGGAATCCTCGAAATCTTCTTCTCCTCCCAGTGGGAAGGGTGTACTGCCTGGGAGTATTCACACACATTCTTCAAAGAGAATGAGGGAGGCTAGTCTTCCTGATAATCATTTTGTTGTTAGTAAAGCGGTTCAAGGAGTCATGAATCAGAATGGCTTTGTAGTGACCAAGAGGAAGGAGGAGATGTTTGAAAAAGTGTCCCCCTTCTATATCCATAAAGGTTAGAAGGGCTTGCTAGTACCCTAAAGCATATTAAGTGAGTGTGAAATGGTGCCTTGCTGGTCAAGACTAACCAGGCAAAGCAGATGGCACTACTTCAGAAGTCACAAAAATTGGGTGAATATGACATCACTGTTGAGTTTCATAACTCCCTTAACTCCGGCAAAGGTGGTTACCTGCCGTGATATTATATAAATCGACATTGCCGAACTCAAACAAGAAT
Source organism: Schistocerca gregaria (assembly GCF_023897955.1). NCBI lineage: Eukaryota > Metazoa > Arthropoda > Insecta > Orthoptera > Acrididae > Schistocerca > Schistocerca gregaria. The sequence goes on from NC_064921.1 coordinate 751,175,389, forward strand.
GGGCATCACAGGGGGTAGTAGATGTGGAGCAAAGGACATACAAGAATAATGAAGAAATTGATAAGACTGCCACCTTCATTGTGACTCCTACACTACCTGAACACATCATGGCAGATTTACTCTGACTTAGGGTTAGCCCTATGTACCTAACCTTATGTGGTGCTTGAAATGCCATTGTTTTGGTCATACAGTGCTGAGTTGCAGAGGCAAAGCAATGCGGGGGAAGTGTGGAAAGTCAGCCCAAGAAGCTGGGACTGGCTGTGCATCTCCAGCAGTCTGCATTAACTGCTCTGGGAGCCACCCAGTCTGGAGCTGAGATGGCCCTGTTTTTGCAGAGGAACATAAAATTCAGGATATAAAAGTAACCAAGCAGAACTCCTGAGCAGAAGCCAAAAAGGAATACGAGGTGATGAAACCCCCCGACTCTTCAACACAGATGACATCCAGCATACCATTATCCAACACCAGCAGTTGTACTTGTACCTGCATGTACCAAAGCAAAGTTAAAGACATAGTGATTGAGGCATATATGATGGAAGAGACCAGTAATGTTTTCGCAGTGAGCATCCCAAAGGCATCCCAAAAGTGCAGTGCCTCTCAACACACACTTTCTTCAAGGAAAAGTGGCTCTCACCTCCTTGTTTCCCCCTCATCCCTGCTGGGAAAGGGAGCAGGGAAAGGATCTCAGCATTCAGGTCGACAGCTGTCCCAGACACCATCAGACATCATGGATTTTTATGCCTCATTACCAGACTCAGTCAGCCCCTCCACCCCACCTCCCTCTACAAGCGCTTTATGACATCATTGCAAGGACAGGGGTAAATCAAGACCACGTTGGTGAATTGGCTCCCTTACTCCAGTGGAGGATAAATGGATATAGGACTTATCTGGAGGAACTGAGACTCCTTGTACGGGCAGACCC